>NC_050571.1:41641588-42244088 GCF_013265735.2 Oncorhynchus mykiss | reverse complement strand
AAAACAGGCACAAGAGGATCTAAATAGTAACACATGGCTAGAAACATACACTGACTACGATCTGTGCAGAGACCACGACTGACTCCAGCACACACGTATCCGCCCACACAATCTCAAACACAGAGAGAGAGGGAGAGAGCACTGGGGGAGTGGCGGCAGGTCAAGGAGACACAGGATGAGCAGTAGAGGGCGTGGCAGGAGCAGATGTAAAAAGTTGTCTATAGTAGCTTTCCTTCATGGGTGAGGCAGTTTTAACCTGTAGCCATATTACTTCAACATGAGATCCTCCGTTGGTATTTATTTTTGGTAGATGTGATAGCTACATTATGTACAACTACCAGTGTATCATCAAGTGAGTTTCAGAGATAGTCAGAATATGAATGTAATCTGTTACAAGCACGTTATTGACTATATTAACCTACCTCTTTCTGGGTTGCTTGATTATTTTTAACACATTATTATTTATTTATTTAACCTGTATTTAATTCGGCAAGTCAGTTAAGAAAAAACCTGGACGACTGGGAAATATTTACTGGGAAGCTTATTTAAAGTGGAGCTGCACAGTGAGCTGCACACAGTGGACTTTTCCTACACCGCCTCAGTGCTAACAGTGTAACTCATAGGCACGTGATTACAGAATACAATAGCTGTAGGATCAACAGACGTATTCAGAGCAGTTAGGGGGACATACATTAAGTTACTTACATTGTGTCTGCCAACCCCCCTGGGATAATGTACTTTTGATGCAGTATTATGACAACTTAGTGTCACAATGGTAGGGATTAACTGAGTTGGTCTTGGGGTCATTGATAAGTCCAGGAGCCACAATGATTTGGATGGACTCTGTCATTCCTGTAGAGTATCTTCTGTTTCCAGAAGGTTTCAAACGTATCTATAAAAGTGATTCCAACAGGGCTACAGTAGTCTTTTAGCCAGGTGTGTAATGCCAGTAGCCTGCTGAATCTTTCACACCCGCGGTGTGATGGTAACCAACCTGAAATGATTGGCCACTTTTTGGAATCTTTCAGTGCTAGAATCAGGTCTTTAAAATACATTTTCAGAAGTTCCAAGCCAGCCCTTCTGATGACGTTTAACCCCACATGGACTAAGACAGCATCAGCTCCTGGTATCTGTCACAGAAAGGTCTGAAGCAACCTCGTAATATCCTGCACAGGGTTTTTGCACTGGGAACCAAGATGTTCCTCATCATAGATCTGCCAAGGATGACAGCTGGGGAAAGTTATTGATCTCACAATAACCATATTCGAGTACTTTACATACATTACTATGAAATGGAGTGAAGACGGACAGCGCATGGGTGCTAAAGCTAGGCTAATTCGAGAAGACCTAATTCATTTAAAGTATCATTTTAATTTGACTCTAGGCTACTAACAACAAGAATGCTTTGTGTTGGAGCCTATTTTTTCCTTTTCAATTAATTAAAGGTGGGCCTACCTTGTGACAGACAAAATTATAGTCTACTATCCATAGATTTTGTCCGCCAATTCCTTCAGTCACCATGCACTCCTTAAATAATAATGGGGGGGGGGGGGGGGGGGGGGAAGCCTTATTAGGCTATACAATGCCACTTTTAGAAACACAAGTTTTTGGTTTAAGGATCATGTGGTGAACTGTGCATGTCTTGTTTGTTAATTTAGCCTAGCATTGGCTCTTATATTCCCATGCCCTAATCACAGTCAACACAAATCTATTTTTTAACAATAATATCATGGAATAATATAGAATACATTTGAAAATGACAGTTTCCTAAATGAAAAAAAGTTACAAGTACATCCCTGATTTAATGGGATTAGCACCTTTTTTTCAACTTTCGCCTGAAACGACATACCCAAATCTAACTGCTCAGGCCCTGAAGCAAGGATATACATATTCTTGGTACCATTGGAAAGGAAACACTTTGAAGTTTGTGGAAATGTGAAAGGAATGTAGTAGAATATTACACAATAGATCTGGTAAAATATAATACAAAGAAAAAACGAACTGTATTTTTTTGTACCATCGTCTTTGAAATGCAAGAGAAAGACCATAATGTATTATTCCAGCCCAGGTGCAATTTAGATTTTGGCCACTAGATGGCATCAGTGTATGTGCAAAGTTTTAGACTCATCCAATGAATCATTGTATATCTGTTCAAAATGTTGTATCAAGACTGCCCAAATGTGCCTAATTTGTTTATTAATAACTTTTCATGTTCAAAATTGTGCACTCTCCTCAAACAATAGGATGGTATTATTTCACTGTAGTAGCTGCTGTAAATTGGATAGTGCAGTTAGTTTCGAGTTAATCCATGTTAATCTTTCTGCCAATATCAGATATGTCTATGTCCTGGGAAATGTTCTTGTTTCTTACAACCTCATGCTAATCGCATTAGCCTGTGTTAGCTCACCAATCTCGAAGTTAACCAATGAATGGCTTTTTGTCAAATTCATTGATGATCAGATACTTCAGTTGCAACTGGTTATTTTTTATTTTTGTTATTATTATTTTTTTTTTTTTACAGTTGATAGACAACTTTAGCACTGTTCCAAATTTAGACTATCCTCATTTTTAACAATAGCCTGTATGGTACTACAGCATGTGCTCATTCGTTGTCATGCTCTGTTGTAATGAAAAATATTCTGCTTGTCTCCAGTCATGTAAAATGACATAGAATTGCATGAAATGGGTTCATAAAAGGCTAAATAACATGATAGATTCAGCAGTGCTTTTATTAAAATGGATATATTTCACCCTTGTCCACGGTGGCCTGTGAATCCACAACCTTCTGGCTACTTTTCCATGTAACTCTTGCAAAATCAAGCATTACATGGCAAAAACATATCCACTTTATGTTTTAATTATTATTTTGGGTATAGAGGATGGTTAATAGTTTTTTTTCAAAAGTTCAGGGAGGGTCAGTAAAAATATATTTTACTGAAGGGAGGGCCAATCATTTTCATTTCCGAGAGATTTGATTTTCTCCACGTATCCCTCATTATAAAATGATATGTATGTATTCATTTGTGGATGTCCGTCACTAATTCGTGTTATGGAATACAATTCGTATTATGTGTTACAAATTAGCAAAACAAATTATATGTTACGAATGTTAGCTAGGCAAGGGGTTAGGGGTTAGCTAACATGCTAAGTAGTTGCAAAGTAGCAAAAAAGTATACTGACCAAAAACATATATCAAATTTTATTTGGCACATGCGCCGAATACAACAGGTGTAATGCTTACTTACAAGCCCTTAACCAACAATGCAATTTTAAGAAAAGTATGTGTTAAGAAAAAAATAATAAAAGAGCAGCAGTAGAATAACATTAGCGAGGCTATATACAAGGGGTACCGGTACAGAGTCAATGTGCGAGGGCAACGGTTAGTCGAGGTAATTAAGGTAATATGTACATGTAGGTAGAGTTAAAGTGGTTATGCATAGATAATAACAGAGAGTAGCAGCAGTGTAAAAGAGGTGGGAGGCAATGCAAATAGTCTGTGTCTGTTTTAGTCTGGGTAAAGTTTTGGTCCCATGTTTCATGAGCTGAAATAAAAAAAACTTTTTTTTATATATATCACTGTTAGTGAGCACTTCTCTTTTGTCAAAATCCATCCCCCTGACAGGTGTGTCATATCAAGTAGCTGATTAAACAGCATAATCATTACAACAATAAAAGGCCTCTCTAAAATCTGCTGTTTTGTCACGATGCTGCAGATGTGCAGGAATTTCCACCAGAGCTGTTGCCAAAGAATTGAATGTTTGTTTCGCTACCATAAGCCGTTTTATAGAATTTGGCAGTACATCTAACCGGCCTCTTAACCGCAGACCACGTATAACCACGCCAGCCCAGGACCTCCACATTCGGCTTCTTCACCTGCGGGATCATCTGAAACCAGCCAGCCGGATAGCTGATGAAACTGTGGATTTGCACAACCGAAGAATTTCGGTATGAACTGTCAGAAACTGTCTCAGGGAAGCTCATCTGCGTGCTCGTTGTCTTCACCAGGATCTTGACCTGACTGCAGTTCGACCTAAGAACAAATTTCAGCAAATGCACACCTTCGATGGCCACTGGCACACTGAAGAATTGTGCCCTTCACGGATTAACCTCTCTGGGATATGTGGGACGGTAGCATCCTATCTCGCCAACAGCCAGTGAAATTGCAGGGCACCAAAATCAAAACAACAGAAATCCCATGATTAAAATTCCAATACCCTACTCAACAAATTGGTATTTTACACAATTTTAAAGATAAACTTGTTGTAAATCCAGCCACAGTGTCCGATTTCAAAAAGGCTTTACGACAAAAGCACACCAAACGATTATGTTAGGTCGACACCTAGTCACAGAAAAACACAGCCCTTTTTCCAGCCAAAGAGAGGAGTAACAAAAATCAGAAGTAGAGATAAAGTTAATCACTAACCTTTGATGATCTTCATCAGATGACACTCATAGGACTTCATGTTACACAATACATGTATGTTTTGTTCGATAAAGTTAATATTTATAGGCAAAAATCTCAGTTTACATTGGCGCGTTATGTTCAGTAGTTCCAAAACATCCGATGATTTTGCAGAGAGCCACATCAATTTACAGAAATACTCATAATAAACATTGCTAAAAGATACAAGTGTTATGCATGGGATTTTAGATCCACTTAATGCAACCGCTGTATCAGATTTCAAAAAAACTTTATGTAAAAAGCACACCATGCAATAATCTGAGTACAGCGCTAAGCCACAAAAACAAGCCATACCTGCCATGTTGTGGAGTCAACAGAAGTAACATTATAAATAGCATTATAAATATTCACTTACCTTTGTTGATCTTCATCAGAATGCACTCCCAGGAATCCCAGTTCCATAATAAATGTAGGTTTTGTTCGATAAAGTCCATCATTTATGTCCAAATACCTTCTTTTTGTTGTCACGTTTAGTCCAGTAATCCAAATTCATGAGGTGCGAGCACTAGGTCCAGTTGAAAAGTCCAAAAGTTCCGTTACAGTTCGTAGAAACATGTCAAACGATGTATAGAATCAATTTTTAGGATGTTTTTAACATAAATCTTCAATAATGTTCCAACCCGGAGAAATCCTTAGTCTTTAGAAATGCAATGGGACGCAGCTACCTCTCACGGGAGTGCGCGTGATCAGCTCATACCAGACACCTGGTTGAAATAGCTCTCTTTCTCTCCCCCTTCATAGTAGAAGCCTCAAACAAAGTTCTAATGACTGTTGACATCAAGTGGAAGCCTTAGGAAGTGCAATATGACCCCATTGACACTGAATATTCGATAGGCAATGACTTGAAAACCTACAAACCTCAGATTTCCCACTTCCTGGTTGGATTTTTTCTCATGTTTTTGCCTGCCATATGAGTTCTGTTATACTCACAGACCTCATTCATGCATATTTTTTAACCTGTTGCATCTCTAGGGGCGCTATTTCATTTTTGGATAAAAAACGTTCCCGTTTTAAGCGCGATATTTTGTCACGAAAAGATGCTCGACTATGCATATTCTTGACAGTTTTGGAAAGAAAACACTCTGAAGTTTCAGAATCTGCAAAGATTTTGTCTGTAAGTGCCCCAGAACTCATTCTACAGGCGAAACCAAGATGATACTTCAACCAGGAAATGAGCAGAATTTCTGAAGCTCTGTTTTCTAATGTCTCCTTATATGGCTGTGAATGCGACAGGAATAAGCTTAGACCATCTGCCATTTCCCCAAGATGTCGGCAGCATTGTGACGTATTTGTAGGCATATCATTGGAAGATTGACCATAAGAGACTACATTTTCCAAGTGTCCGCCTGGTGTCCTGCGTCGAAACTGGTGCGCAAAGCCAGGTGCAAGTATTTTTCCATTTGATAGAGAGGAGAAACCAGGCTTCCACGAACGATATATCATTGAAGAGATATGTGAAAAACACCTTGAGGATTGATTCTAAACAACGTTTGCCATGTTTTCAGTCGATATTATGGAGTTAATTTGGAAAAAAGTTCGCGTTTTGAGGACTGAATTTTCGTTTTTTTTTTGGTAGCCAAATGTGATGTATAAAACGGAGCTATTTCTAATACACAAAGAATCTTTTTGGAAAAACTGAGCATCTGCTATCTAACTGAGAGTATCCTCATTGAAAACATCAGAAGTTCTTCAAAGGTAAATGATTTTATTTGAAGGCTTTTATGTTTTTGTTGAAATGTTGCGTGCTGGGTGCTAACGCTAATGCTAACGCTAAATGCTACGCTAGCTAGCTACTTTTACACAAATGATTGTTTTCCTATGGTTGAGAAGCATATTTTGAAAATCTGAGATGACAGTGTTGTTTACAAAAGGCTAAGCTTGAGAGATGGCATATTTATTTCATTTCATTTGCGATTTTCATGAATAGTTAACGTTGCGTTATGGTAATGAGCTTGAGGCTGTAGTCACGATACCGGATCCGGGTTTGGGAGATCAGAGAGGTTAATTGTATTTTATGTCACCTTTATTTAACCAGGTAGGCAAGTTGAGAACAAGTTCTCATTTACAATTGCGACCTGGCCAAGATAAAGCAAAGCAGTTCGACACATACAACGACACAGAGTTACACATGGAGTAAAACAAACATACAGTCAATAATACAGTATAAACAAGTCTATATACGATGTGAGTAAATGAGGTGAGATAAGGGAGGTAAAGGCAAAAAAAAGCCATGGTGGCAAAGTAAATACAATATAGCAAGTAAAACACTGGAATGGTAGATTTGCAGTGGAAGAATGTGCAAAATAGAAATAAAAATAATGGGGTGCAAAGGAGCAAAATAAATAAATAATCTGTGAGCTGCTCTGACAGTTGGTGCTTAAAGCTAGTGAGGGAGATAAGTGAGAGAGAGGTAGTTGATGAACCAGGCGAGGCAATCATTTGAGAAACCAAGGCTGTCGAGTCTGCCGATGAGGATGTGGTGATTGACAGAGTCGAAAGCCTTGGCCAGATCAATGAATACGGCTGCACAGTAATGTTTCTTATCGATGGCGGTTAAGATATCGTTTAGGACCTTGAGCGTGGCTGCGGTGCACCCATGACCAGCTCTGAAACCAGATTGCATAGCAGAGAAGGTATGGTGAGATTCGTAATGGTCGGTAATCTGTTTGTTGACTTGGCTTTTGAAGACCTTAGAAAGGCATGGTAGGATAGATATAGGTCTGTAGCAGTTTGGGTCAAGAGTGTCCCCCCCTTTGAAGAGGGGGATGACAGCAGCTGCTTTCCAATCTTTGGGAATCTCAGACGACACGAAAGAGAGGTTGAACAGGCTAGTAATAGGGGTGGCAAAATTTTTGGCAGATCATTTTAGAAAGAAGGGGTCCAGATTGTCTAGCCCAGCTGATTTGTAGGGTCCAGATTTTGCAGCTCTTTCAGAACATCAGCTGACTGGATTTCGGAGAAGGAGAAATGGGGAAGGCTTAGGTGAGTTGCTGTGGGGGGTGCAGTGCTGTTGACCGGGGTAGGAGTAGCCAGGTGGAAAGCATGGCCAGCCGTAGAAAAATGCTTATTGAAATTCTCAATTATAGTGGATTTATCAGTGGTGACAGTATTTCCTATCTTCAGTGCAGTGGGCAGCTGGGAGGAGGTGTTCTTATTCTCCATGGACTTTACAGCGTCCCAGAACTTTTTTGAGTTAGTGTTGCAGGAAGCAAAATTCTGCTTGAAAAAGCTAGCCTTGGCTTTTCAAAATGCCTGTGTATAATGGTTTCTAGCTTCCCTGAACAGCTGCATATCACGGGGGCTGTTCGATGCTAATGCAGAACGCCATAGGATGTTTTTGTGTTGGTTAAGGGCAGTCAGGTCTAGGGAGAACCAAGGGCTATATCTGTTCCTGGATCTACATTTCTTGAATGCGGCATGCTTTTTTAAGATGGTTAGGAAGGCATTTAAAAATATATATATATACATCTAAAAAAATATATAAAAAAAATAAAATAACCAGGCATCCTCTACTGACGGGATGAGATCAATATCCTTCCAGGATACCCCGGCCAGGTCGATTAGAAAGGCCTGCTCGCTGAAGTGTTTCAGGGAGCGTTTGACAGTGATGAGTGGAGGTCGTTTGACCACTGACCCATTACGGATGCAGGCAATGAGGCAGTGATCGCTGAGATCTTGGTTGAAGACAGCAGAGGTGTATTTAGAGGGCAAGTTGGTTAGGATGATATCTATGAGGGTGCCCGTGTTTACGCCTTTGGGGAGGTACCTGGTAGGTTCATTGATAATTTGTGTGAGATTGAGGGCATCAAGCTTAGATTGTAGGATGGCTGGGGTGTTAAGCATGTTCCAGTTTAGGTCACCTAGCAGCACGAGCTCTGAAGATAGATGGGGAGCAATCAGTTCACATATGGTGTCCAGAGCACAGCTGGGGGCAGAGGGTGGTCTATAGCAGGCGGCAACGGTGAGAGACTTGTTTTTAGAGAGGTGGATTTTTAAAGTAGAAGTTCAAATTGTTTGGGTACAGAACTCTCTCTGCAGGCTATCTTTGCAGTAGATTGCAACACCGCCCCCTTTGGCAGTTCTATCTTGTCTGAAAATGTTGTAGTTTGGGATGAAAATGTCAGAATTTTTGGTGATCTTCCTAAGCCAGGATTCAGACACAGCTAGAACATCCGGGTTGGCAGAGTGTGCTAAAGCAGTGAATAAAACAAACTTAGGGAGGAGGCCTCTAATGTTAACATGCATGAAACCAAGGCTATTACGTTTACAGAAGTCATCAAAATAGAGCGCCTGGGGAATAGGAGTGGAGCTAGGCACTGCAGGGCCTGGATTCACCTCTACATCGCCAGAGGAACAGAGGAGGAGTAGGATAAGGGTACGGCTAAAAGCAATAAGAATTGGTCGTCTAGAACGCAGAGAGTAAAAGGAGGTTTCTGAGGGCGATAAAATAGCTTCAAGGTATAATGTACAGACAAAGGTATGGTAGGATGTGAATACAGTTGAGGTAAACCTAGGTATTGAGTAATGATGAGAGAGAGATTGTCTCTAGAAACATCATTGAAACCAGGAGATGTCATCGCATGTGTGGGTGGTGGAACAAATAGGTTGGATAAGGTATAGTGAGCAGGACTAGAGTCTCTACAGTGAAATAAGCCAATAAACACTAACCAGAACAGCAATGGACAAGGCATATTGACATTAAGGAGAGGCATTCTTAGTCGAGTGATCAAAAGGGTCCAGTGAGTAGTGAGGTTGGTTAGGGTCACAGCGATTCAGACAGCTAGCAGAGCCATCGGTAGCAAGCTAGCATAGGATGGAGGTCTGTTTTTAGCCACCTCGTGCGTTTCCGTCGGTAGGATTAGTGGGGTTCCGTGTGGTAGGGGGGATCAATCCAATTCGCAAAAAAAAATATATATATTAGCAACTGGGACTGAGGATCTGGCAGTTTACTCTGGGCACCTTTTTATACAAGCCACTCAATACTGCCCCCCCAGTACCAAAGAAAGTAATCCCGGTTACAACTGTACCTGGGAGATAGCGTTGTGTGGTTATGGTATGGGTAGGAATAAGCTATGGACAAAGAACAGAATTGCATTTTATCAATAGCAATTTGAATGCACAGAGTCACCGAGACGAGATCCTGAGCCCCATTGTCATTCATTCATCGCCATCAGCTCATGCTTCAGCATGATAACCCCATATGCCTATCTATACACAATTCCTAAAGATGAAAATGTCTCAGTTCTTCAAAGGCCTGCATACTCACCAGACATGTCACCCATTGAGCATGGTTTGGGATGCAATGGATTGACGTGTACGAGAACGTGTTCCAATTCCAGCCAATATCCATCAACTTCGCACAGCCATTGAAGAGGAGTGGGACAACATTCCACAGGTCACAATCAACAGCCTGATCAACTCTATGCAAAGGAGATGTGTCATGCTGTATGATGCAAATGATGGTCATTCCAGATACTGACTAGTTTTCTGAACCACTCCCCTAAGGTATTTTTATTTATTTTTAATTTATCCATTATTTTACCAGGTAAGTTGACTGAGAACACGTTCTCATTTGCAGCAACGACCTGGGTAATAGTTACAGGGGAGAGGAGGGGGATGAATGAGCCAATTGTAAACTGGGGATTGTTAGGTGACCGTGATGGTTTGAGGGCCAGATTGGGAATTTAGCCAGGACACCGGGGTTAACACCCCTACTCTTACGATAAGTGCCATGGGATCTTTAATGACCTCAGAGAGTCAGGACACCCGTTTAACGTCCCATCCGAAAGACGCCACCCTACACAGGGCAGTGTCCCCAATCACTGCCCTGGGGCATTGGGATATTTTTTTAGACTTAGACCAGAGGGAAGAGTACCTCCTACTGTCCCTCCAACACCACTTCCAGCAGCATCTGGTCTCCCATCCAGGGACTGACCAGGACCAACCCTGCTTAGCTTCAGAAGCAAGCCAGCAGTGGTATGCAGGGTGGTATGCTGCTGGAGCAGGGTGGTATGCTGCTGGTATGCTGTATGCATATCTGTGTTCCCAGTCATTTAATTTATTTCAATCGACTGTTTTCCTTATTCTGAACTTCAACATCACTTGGGCCAAGCTTCCTGCCATCCAGGACCTCTATACCAGGCGGTGCCAGAGGAAGGCCCTAAAAATTGTTGAAGACTCCAGCCACCTTAGTTATAGACTCTTCTCTCTGCTATCGGATGGCAAGCGGTACCAGAGCACCAAGTCAAGTTCCAAAAGACTTATTGACAGCCTCTACCCCCAAGCCATAAGTTACTTCTAGTCTATGAGACCAGCCTGGGGTGAAATGCAATCAAAGCTCAACGATTATGGCGAAGGATTTAGCATTTTCTCCATGTAGAAGATGTCAAGACAGGGCAGTTCGCTCCTGAGGGATCCGAGCCCTGTTGTATCAGAAAACCATAATTAAGCCTAGTTACTGAACAGAGTTTTGTCCAATTGAATGCTCAATAATTTTACATCATCGTGCTCACCAGAATTCAAATGGTCCTGACAGAAGGATAATTTGTCCATTTCTAATTGGGAAGCGTGATGTGTAGTGCAGGCATACTCTCTATTACATTTGCTTAGTCTTTAGCTCGTCAAATTATTCTGTAATTAATTAGATTAATAATGATGGGTGTTAACATGGAGCAGAGGGGCTGTGTGAGGAAGTTCTGTGCATGCATGCCCTGTAATTGTATACAGTGTGGCAGTGTAAAGGAATTATGAGCTACTGAGAGGTTGGGGATATGTCCTGGAAGAAATGGGATAGGATGACAGAACTGTAAGCTTTTGGAGGGAAGCTAGTTCACATTTTAATGAAGTCAAGAGTTATAGATCCAACATTTACTGTAGAATACTTTATTCTTACTGGACTTCACTTTTTTTTCTCTTAAAAAAAGGAGTAGAGTAAAGTAACATTTTGTCTATAGGCCACTGGGAAAATACATCAATTCAACATCTATTCCATGTTGGTTCAACATACTTTCATTGAAATGACGTGGAAACAAAGTTGATTCAACCAGTGTGTGCCCAGTGGGAGGTTAGTTATTTAATGATGTTGACTGGTGATGCCAAGATTTGTTGTGGCCTGATACGGGCTTATTGCAGATTCCAATCCTTTATCTGAGTGTTAGCCTCTCCTCAGTCTCCAGTTCTATCAAGACCTTTTAACAGCAGGTTTTTAATATAAACGTATCGGAAAGCTAGTCATTGTATCCCTTTACAATCACAGCCCCTGTCATCCCATATAAAGGTTGAAAATTGCAGATTTGATCACTGATAAGCACCATCATTGGAACTCAGTGGCTGTACAGTAACGTACTATATATGATGTCAGAGCGCTTCACTTTTACAGTGTTGTCTGGGACTCAACTGACAGCCGTTCTAAACGTGTGTACTACGCGCAAACAAATGTTGCTGTAGATCGAGAGGAATCGATGTATTCTGACAGATGAGACTTTGAGGACTATGATAAAATACTGCGTTGATGTCCTACAAGCAAACCGTACACCCAGTCCAAATGTGTACTTCAAACTTCCATATTTGAAAACTCATGAGTTGTCCTGAACAGGGTGAGCCTATGTTTGTCATTTTGTTAAGAAAATTAGCTGTGGAACATGCACTTGAATGCACTCATCACTCCATTCTATACGCACCACAGTTACAATATGTTTGTCTGAAGTGCCTCAGGTAGTCATGTTGGCAGTGGAATAAAAATTCTAATGATGCCCACCTGACCCAAATTGCAACTCATAATATATCTTATTTTCATTGCATAAACAATAACCGCAATTGTGTGATGGTGTGGATGCAGTGCTGTGTTCCAAACAAAAAAAGTGTGCTTGCTTTAGTTCCTTAACAGCAAAGCTAGGAGAGCTCAAAAAAGCACCTTATTGTTGAAGGCTCTTTCCTTGAGAACTGTGCACAGTTTGGAGAGGTGTTTGTGTTCACTTGAAGACACCAGTTACGCCTCTCATTCAAACCCTTGCAATAATTGTTTCTTATGTTTTACCTACCCCAAAATTGCAATGACTATTCTTATTATGTTACTGAATGTATCCAGAGTATTTTCAGATGTCATTATTGACAAATGCTGTGAAAAGTACAGTAAATGTAAAATACACATAAAATTAGCAGTTTAATCTTTGTCAGGTGAACTGATGTGTCCTCACCTTTTGGTCTGATAATCTCCAGTGTTCTCTTTCAATTGCAACCGTGCTTTCTATATTTCATCTGTTGGAAACATTTCAGTTAGTCCCGTCAAAGAAATTCACACAATTTGTACACCTAGTTCTACTATGCCTTATTCCTTTAATGCTTACAAAGGGTCTGTGCAATTTCTTTCAGGCAGTAGGCCTTTTGCTGTCCCGCCATTGCTTCAGTTCGCTTCAGTTTTAATCTTCTCTTTTGTTCCTGAGGGATTTTAGCTCCGATCAGATTCACCCCAGTTCAATATTCAACCCTCTCTCCAGTCTCCACTAATGTCCTCGTTCCACAATGATATTGTTTTGAGAGGATGAATCGGAGAGACGAGAGAAAAAGGCATTTGGCTGGCATTTCCAAAGGCCTGCTAAATCCGGCCCCCGTCGTCAAAGCCAGACTGTTTTTCTTCTGTCTGAGGAGCCATGATGACACTGTTCCAGGTCTCCACCTGTGTCCCCCTCTCCTCTGATCAGCATCGAGGCCCACGCTGGGAGGGGATAAGGAACAGCAGGCCACTCTTATGCTCACCCTGGCCTTCCGCACCGATAAGCATAGAGGATTAAGTGGGGATTTAATCACGGAGGTGTTTGAATGCACTGTAGGTTAATTTCCCTACGCCCAGATCAAGAGATCGGGTTTGCGGTCGCGTGCTTTGTTTGAAGTATTTTGATTGTGGGACACTTCGCCGGTGTACTGTCTGTTCTGGTCTCATGTTGAGAATACAGGTAGAGTGTATTTGCATGGATGAATCTCTCTCACACACACACACACACACACACACACACACACACACACACACACACACACCGAGTGAAGATAACTCTGCTGCAAACTAAGTTCCAGCCTGATCCATGGCTTGCAGGAAAGCACTGCACAGATGCGTTGGAGGAAAACATTTGTAGATTCGGCTATTTCAGCCACACCTGTTGCTGACAAGTGTATCAAATCGAGCACACAGCCATGTAATCTCCATAGATAAATATTGGCAGTAGCATGGCCTTATTGATAGCTCAGTAACTTTTAATGTGGCACCGCTATTGGGTGCCACCTTTACAACAAGTCAGTTTGTCTGCTCTGCTAGAGCTGCCCCGGTCAACTGTAAGTGCAGTATTGTGAAGTGGAAATATCTAGGAGCAACAACGGCTCAGCCTCGAAGTGGTAGTCCACTAAAGCTCACAGAAAGGGCCCGCCAAGAGCTGAAGTGTGTAGCGCGTAATAATTGCCTGTCCTCAGTTGCAACACTCACTACTAACTTCCAAACTGCCTCTGGAAGCAACTTCAGCACATGAACCGTTTGACGGGAGCTTCATGAAATGGGTTTCATGGCCGAGCAACCGCACACAAGCCTAAGATCACCATGCTCAGTGCCAAGCGTCGGCTGGAGAGGTGTAAAGCTTGCCGTCGTTGGACGGTGGAAACAGTGGAAACGCGTTCTCTGGAGTGATAAATCATGCTTCTCCATTTGGATGTGCCAGAAGAATGCTACAGGCCCGAATGCAAAGTGCCAATTGTAAAATGGATTGTTTGACCAAACAATCCATGACCCACTGGAGTGAAGGGTTTGTGTGTGTGTGTGTGTGTGTGTGTGTGTGTGTGTGTGTGTGTGTGTGTGTGTGTGTGTGTGTGTGTGTGTGTGTGTGTGTGTGTGTGTGTGTGTGTGTGTGTGTGTGTGTAGGCAAATATGGTGCATTCCATACCACTAAATACAAAAAAGTGGAAAAAATACCAGAATTGGGCTGCCTGTCTGAACACCGCCAGTGTATACACCGATGGATAGAAATCCAGTAGATATGGATACTGTATATATCCACAATTTCAATTCAGGATGTCTTGTGTTGCCTTACATGTCTGATGTATTGGGGTAACATTGAGGTTTTAGAATGGTGCTAATATTTTTTAAGGGAACAGAATCAATACGGCTGTGTCATGCTCCCTTCCACGGCCATTGGTCAGCTAACCCAGAACTCCAGCCCACCAGTTATTTCCCAAGTGTGTCTACCACTACAACTAAATCAGGGGTGTCAAACATACAGCCAAGAGGGGGTCCAATCCCGCCCATGGGTGGTTTCAGTAAAATAAATAAATATATATATTTATTTTTGTGATAATGTTTTTGCAGGGGAAACAAACTCAATATTTTAAAATGAATGAAACCAAATTGAAACTGTAGAAATAAAATACAATTTTATCGGTCGCATACACATATTTAGCAGAGGTTAATGCGGGTGTAGTGAAATGCTCCAACAGTGCAGTAGTGTGTAACAATTTACAACACTGCACACAAATCTAAAAGTAAAAGAATGGAATTAAGAAATATATAAATATTAGGACGAGCAATGTTAGAGTGGCATTGACTAGAATTCCGTATATACAGTGCATATGAAATGAGTAAAACAGTAAGTAAACATGATTAAAATGCCTCGTGATTTCACATCTATGTACACAGGGCAGCAGCCTCTAAGGTGCAGGGTTGAATAGCCGGCTAGTGACATTGACTAAGTTACGGGAAGGGTATTGGGTGGAGGCCGGCTAGTAATGGCGCAAAGTTGCTTAGGAGCTAGAAGCAGAGCTGCCATGTCTGTCGGCACCATCTTCTGATGATAATGGACCTACATTCATACAGTTTCTTGACTGTGTACAGCTCGCTAATCATTGGAAATTAGAGGACTATTATTTGCACATTTTACTGGTGAGAAAATATAACACTTTCGGTGTGGCCCTCCGGACGTTGTTTAAGACTGAATGTGGCCCTCTGAACTAAATGATCCTGCAGTAGGTTAGATGTTTCATAGATATGTGTATTGTGTTTTGCAAGAGAATAATGTGCAGTACTTGATTCAAGTAAACAAGCTAATTGTACTGTATTTACTATTTTACTTGAGTACGGTAAATTAACAGTTATTAGGGATATGAGTGTAAGTTTTGTTGGAGTCCCTTAACTTTGTTTCTTTCAAGCATAGAGCAACATGCAGTGCCTGTCATAATCTTTCAACTTTGAAAACATACGGTACTTTTGCCTGTCATATTCAAAGTATGACAAGGGATTTTTATTACTTACAATACCTGACATTGAAAACACAGTGTGCAGCTTAACCCAGGGGGCGCTTAAAATGACCAGTTGACGCCTTGACGGCATTCAGAAGCTAAAAAGACCAAATCTTCTCTTTCATTTTGCAACCCCATCTCTTCTCAATCACTTTTTGAGTGGCAGGTGCACCTTGTGACACAGAGGACATAGAGTATGCTCTAAATCTGTCAGGGCTGGTTTTACTAGCCCCGTTTGAGTAAGTGCTACATAAAAAAAATAGTAGACAGACAAATGTAAAGGGAGAATGTTGTACATACTCCCATTGGGTGGTTAGATTATGAGCCCAAAATCGAAATTCGATCTTCCCACAGTTAAAGAGGGAGTTTTTTTTTAAATGGGGATTTCTCCTTGAGGTTGAATGGCTCCCATATGCTGTAAACTTTAAGTAGATGACCAGTTGGATGGACATGTACACACAGGTATCAAATGCATCTAACTTACACCATTAGGTCGTAAAGTTTTGTCAGTTTGTCATAACAAAAAAAGAGTGCGGTTGAAGTACATGTGCGTGTGTGCACGTGTCAAATACAGAGCATTCAGTATTCAGAACCCTTGATTACAGACTTATTCTAAAATGTATTATTTTATATTTTTCCTCAACAATCTACATACTATACCCTATAATGTCATAGCAAAAAATGTTTTTTAGAAATGTTTGTTCACATTTCGAAAAAAAGTTCAAACTGAAATCAAATCAAATCAAATTTTATTTGTCACATACACATGGTTAGCAGATGTTAATGCGAGTGTAGCGAAATGCTTGTGCTTCTAGTTCCGACAATGCAGTAATAACAAGTAATCTAACTAACAATTCCAAAACTACTGTCTTGTACACAGTGTAAGGGGATAAAGAATATGTACATAAGGATATATGAATGAGTGATGGTACAGAGCAGCATAGGCAAGATACAGTAGATGGTATCGAGTACAGTATGTACAAATGAGATGAGTATGTAAACAAAGTGGCATAGTTTAAAGTGGCTAGTGATACATGTATTACATAAGGATACAGTCGATGATATAGAGTACAGTATATACGTATGCATATGAGATGAGTAATGTAGGGTAAGTAACATTATATAAGGTAGCATTGTTTAAAGTGGCTAGTGATATATTTACATCATTTCCCATCAATTCCCATTATTAAAGTGGCTGGAGTTGAGTCAGTGTCAGTGTGTTGGCAGCAGCCATTCAGTGTTAGTGGTGGCTGTTTAACAGTCTGATGGCCTTGAGATAGAAGCTGTTTTTCAGTCTCTCGGTCCCAGCTTTGATGCACCTGTACTGACCTCGCCTTCTGGATGATAGCGGGGTGAACAGGCAGTGGCTCGGGTGGTTGATGTCCTTGATGATCTTTATGGCCTTCCTGTGACATCGGGTGGTGTAGGTGTCCTGGAGGGCAGGTAGTTTGCCCCCGGTGATGCGTTGTGCAGACCTCACTACCCTCTGGAGAGCCTTACGGTTGAGGGCGGTGCAGTTGCCGTACCAGGCGGTGATACAGCCCGCCAGGATGCTCTCGATTGTGCATCTGTAGAAGTTTGTGAGTGCTTTTGGTGACAAGCCGAATTTCTTCAGCCTCCTGAGGTTGAAGAGGCGCTGCTGCGCCTTCTTCACGATGCTGTCTGTGTGAGTGGACCAATTCAGTTTGTCTGTGATGTGTATGCCGAGGAACTTAAAACTTGCTACCCTCTCCACTACTCTTCCATCGATGTGGATAGGGGGGTGTTCCCTCTGCTGATATCACAAGTATTCAGACCATTTACTCAGTACTTTGTTGAAGCACCTTTGGCAGCAATTACAGCCTCAAGTCTTCTTGGGTATGATGCTACAAGCTTGCAGATCCTCTCAAGCTCTGTAAGGTTGCATGGGGAGCATCGCTGCACAGCTATTTTCAGATCTCTCCAGAGATGTTCGATGGTTCAAAGTCTGGGAAGATGAACCTTTACCCCAGTCTGAGGTCCTGAGAGCCCTGGAGTAGGTTTTCATCAAGGATCTCTCTGTACTTTGCTCCATTCATCTTTCCCTCGATCCTGACTAGTCTCCCAGTCCTTGCCGCTGAAAAACATCCCCACAGCATGATGCTGCCACCACCATGCTTCACTGTAGGGATGGTGCCAGGTTTCCTCCAGGCCAAAGAGTTCAATCTTGGTTTCATCAGACAAGAGAATCTCGTTTCTTAGTCTTTAGGTGCCTTTTGACAAACTCCAAGCGGGCTGTCCGGGAAGGTGAACCTTTTACTGAGGAGTGGTTTCCGTCTGGCCACTCTACCATAAAAGCCTGATTGGTGTCGTTCTGGAAGGTTCTCTCATCTCCACAGAGGAACTCTGGAGCTCTGTCAAAGTGACCCAAAGTCACCTCCCTGTTCAAGGCTCTTCTTCCCCGATTGCTCAGTTTGGCCGGTCTGCCAGCTCTAGGAAGAGTCTTGGTGGTTCCAAACTTTTTCCATTTAAGAATGATGGAGGCCACTGTTTTCTTGGGACCTTCAATGCTGCAGAAATGTTTTGGTACCCTTCCCCAGGTCTGTGCCTCGGCACAATCCTGTCTCTGAGCTCAACGGACAATTCTTTGACCTCATGACTTGGTTTTTGCTCTGACACGCACTGTCAACTGTGGGACATTATAAAGACAGATGTGTGCCTTTCCAAATCATATCCAATCAATTGAATTTGCTACAGGTGGACTCCAATCAAGTTGAAGAAACATCTGAAGGATGATCAATGGAAAGAGTATGCACCTGTGCTCAATTTCGAGTCTCATAGCAAAGGGTCTAAATATGTTTTTATATTTATTATAAATTAGCAACATTTTCTGAAAACAGTTTTCACTTTGTCATCATGGAGTATGAGAGAAAAAACTATTGAATTTATTTTAGAATAAGGCTGTAACGTAACAATGTTGAAAAAGTAAAGGGGTCTGAATACTTTCCGAATGTACTGTATAGATGTGTGTACGCGCATTCATTGTGTGTGTGTTCTGGTGCTCGTATCATAATTATTACCCAGGCACGTAATGTCCAACTGGAACATTTGTCTAAGCTTAAGTTTCTCTCTGCGACAGCTGAACAAAGTGATTGTGTGACTAATGATGTCTCATTCTTTTTAAGAGCAACTTCGCTGGAGATTATCGTATAGGCTTATTTGCCGAGAGTTGCTTCTTCATGCTCTCTTCTGATGACACAATCCTCAATACCCTCTCTGTATGTTATGATCTGATTGATCTCCATATGAATATACTCAACCTCATTCAAGGGACTGTGTTTAATATTCTGTACATTCATGTTTTGGCGAAAGTGTTTTGTTCATTCTTGTTTGAGCTTTTCCCGTAGATCTATGGCATTTGTTTCTTCGGGACACTTACTGTAGACCTGTTATAAAAGTACAGTATTTCTTTCAAATGCCTTGAGTAATGGTTTTTAGTATAAATTTTTCAATTTTGGAACAATTCCAATGGTTCCATTGTGCTAGACAAGCTCACCCAATTGCAGCTAAAGAATACAAATACTATTTAAAACCAGGATAACTGTACAAATGTTAAAATCACCATATCGGTTTCAGATGGTCTTTTTGACAGAGGAATCCATTTTATATTGACTAAAAACAGGAAAAGGCCTTCTCCAAAACAAACATTGAACAAGACTATAAATCAATCAATAATTTTAGATAGCCATGTAATGATTCAAAAATGATCTCTAAGTTGCATTTTACTGAACAGAAACACGCCACTCACCAGTCACTAACATCCCTTCCAGCAAGTAATAGAAATGGAAATTACATACAATTAGATTTGCTTGCAGTTTTGTTGACAGCCATTGTTTTTGCCCTAAATTCGATCACGTTTAGACTCGTTTTTAAGCTTCATTGGGTGTTGCGAGTAGCCATGAATAGCCTTCTGTTTTGCACTGATATGATGGTCACATGGAGACATTGATCATGATGGATGAGATAGTCTTCCACTCCACGCCAGTGTGAGTCCCAAATGACACCCTATTCCCTGCAAAGTGCACGGCTCTAGTCAAAATAAGTGCACTTTGTAAGGAAGAGGGTGTCATTTGGGATGCAGTCCCACTCCACACCACCTTGGTTATTGGCTGCATTAAGGGGGGGCGGGGGCGCAGCCCATGAGTAGAAAACAAAATAAAAGGCATTTAATGGACACACAGTGGTCCTTTTCTCAGGCAGATCAAATATACATTTTCAGGATTAATTTAAAGCGATTAGGGCTTCATCTGCCTTTAATCCCTTTGGTCATTTTGATACATAAGGATTCTGAAATTAAAGCTACAGTAGATGGGAAAAGCTAGCAAGCTCCACAGATGCAAAAAAGCAAGTTGTGTTTGAATTCTTTATCTTTCTTTCTTTTGTTATTTTTCGCTTTCGTTTTCTCTTTCTAAAGCCAGAGGGTCACTGATTAAATGCAGTTCCTTTTTGTATATGTGGGGCGGGTTGGACTAGCTCTGGCATCTGTTGTGGTAGTCTTCCGGGCACAGAGACCTTATTCTGCTTCCCAAATGTCACCCTATTCCCTATTATAGTGCACTACTTAGGAGATGCTCCCTGAGTCTTCCCTATGGCAAGCTACTGGTGCGTCGCTTGGCCTCAGCTGCTGTGTTTTCATTTATGTATTGTCATCTATCTGAGATTTCTGTTACAGTCTCGAGGAAAACACAGACTTCCTTAATTGCTACATCTACCGGCTTCCAGCTTAACACACACTCACACATATACACACACACCACACAAACATATAAACACATTCTTCCCTACACACATTTTAAATGCACTCCACCACTACTTTAGCTCAGTCGCGAATATAAGCCACACACAGAAGGGGAAAAGATGGATCCTTGTCCTCTTCTTCTCTTCATCTCGGCCCCCTCTCTCCACCGGCAGTAGTCCAAGATTTAAGAGTGTGGCTCTACATTTATACATACACAATCTGGCTAGGGGAACAGTTTCACACCAGGTTTGTGTAATCCTTAGTCTCCAGACTCCTGGGAATATGTGTCAAGGACTGATATGGAGCTTTGAAATTAACAGTATGTGATTCCAGACTGTTCTAATCGTCTACAGTGGTGTAAAGTACTTCAGTAAAAATACTTTAGTACTACTTAAGTCATTTTTTTGCGTATATGTATTGTACTATTTATATTTTTGCCAATATTTACTTCACTACATTCCTAAAGAAAATAATGTACTTTTTACTCCATACATTTTTCCTGACACTCAAAAATGCTTATTACATTTTGACAGGAAAATGGTCCAATTCACACACTTAACAAGAGAACATTCCTTGTCATCCCTACTGCTTTTAATCTTGCGGACTCACTAAACACAAATGCTTTGTTTGTAAATTATGTCTGAGTGTTGGAGTGTGCCCCTGGCTATCGGTCAATGAAAAATAAAATGGTGCTGTCTGGTTTGCTTAATATAAGGAATTTGAAATGGTTTATACTTATACTTTTGATACTCAGTGGTTCCCAAACTGAGAGTTTGGCAGGGGTTGGTAGGAGTTCCTTTTTTTAAAGGAACTCAGTCCGGCTATCAACTTACTCTTGAAAGTTGTAATAGTAGAATGGACAAGTTGCAGTTTTGAAATTGGGTAGTGCATTATTAGTTTTCCTCTTGTCAAGTCTATCACGTTTCAGGTAAGACCCAGATGTAGACAATGTCGAAGTAGCAACAGTTTATTAATCAAACAGGGGCAGGCAGAAAGGCAGGTCAAGGTATAGGACGGCAGGCAGGGTCAGGGCAGGCAGAATGGTCAACACTGGAAAAACTAGTAAACAGGAGCAGAGGGGAAAATGCTGGTAGGCTTGACGAAACAAAACGAACAGGTAACAGGCTAACAGAGAACACAGGGGATAATGGGGAAGATGGGAGACACCTGGAGGGGGGTGGAGACGATCATAAAGACAGGTGAAACAGATCAGGGTGTAACAGTACCCCCCCCCACCACCTGGCGTCTTACCTGGGTGCATACCTGGTTGACCGGGGTGCTGGCGTTGGAAATCCACAATGATGCCAGGATGTCCCTGGCGGGGACACAGCACCTCTCCTCCCGGCCACAACGCTCCTAGTCATCCAGGTACTGGAATCCCCTGCCCCGAGGGAGATGCCTCACAGTGTACGCCAGTTGGCCGTCGATGAGACGGGGGAGAGGGGTGGGCCTGGAAACAGGAGACAAAGGGCTGTTTAACTCTGGACACATGAAGGTTAGGATGTATACGAAGCGTATGGGGCAACAGAAGACAAACAGCAGAGGGGCTAATGACTTTGGAGATGGGAAACGGGCTGATAAACCGGATGGAGAGTTTGCGGGATTCCATCCGCAGGGGCAGATCCCACGTGGACAGCCATACCTTCTCTCCTAGCTGATCCGGGGTCCGGTGGCGATCTTCTTGTCATCGATACCTGTAGGTGGTCTTCAAGTACGACGACAACGTGGACAAACATCTGGGCAGAATATATGCCGACCTCTTCTTCCTGCTCAGGGAAGAGCGGTGACTGATACCCCAGGGAACACTCAAAAGGTGATAGGCCCGTGGAAGAGCACATGATATTCCCCAATGCTGGAAGGGGGGCCTGAGTGAAAATGTTTGTGAACCCCTGGTCTATGTAGTTCAACTTCCTCCACAGCGGCCACAAGTGAGATTAGATAGAATAAGATGTCATTAACTCATAGTAGTGATGATTTGTGTATAGTATGTAAAGTACTGTGAAGTAAAGCCTAGCTCATTTTGTACAATCCTAAACTGCATCCGAACATGCCCTTTCTCTGTTATCGTTATCAAAACATTTAATGACGTTGGTAACAATCATATCTTTTCCCACATATTTGAGATATGAGATGAGTAATGTAGGGTATGTAAACATTATATAAAGTGGCATTGTTTAAAGTGACTAGTGATACATTTATTAGATCCAATTTTATATTATTAAAGTGGCTAGAGATTTGAGTCAGTATGTTGAAAGCAACCACTCAATGTCAGTGATGGATGTTTAACAGTCTGATGGCCTTGAGGTAGAAGCTGTTTTTCAGTCTCTCGGTCCCAGCTTTGATGCACCTGTACTGACCTCGCCTTCTGGATGATAGCAGGGTGAACAGGCGGTGGCTCAGGTGGTTGTTGTCCTTGATGATCTTTTTGGCATTCCTGTGACATCTTGGGGTGCAGGTGTGCTGGAGGGCAGATAGTTTGCCCCCGGTGATGCGTTGTGCAGACCTCACTACCCTCTGGAGAGCCTTACGGTTGTGGGCGGAGCAGTTGCCGTACCAGGCGGTGATACAGCCCGACAGGATGCTCTCGATTGTGCATCTGTAAAAGTTTGTGATTGTTTTTGGTGACAAGCCACATTTCTTCAGCCTCCTGAGGTTGAAGAGGCGCTGTTGCGCCTTCTTCACAACACTCTCTGTGTGGGTGGACCATTTCAGTTTGTCCGCGATGTGTACGCCGAGGAACTTAAAACTTTCCACCTTCTCCACTACTGTCCCGTCGATGTGGATAGGGGAGAGTGCTCCCTCTGCTGTTTCCTGAAGTCCACGATCATCTCCTTTGTTTTGTTGACATTGAGTGTGAGGTTTTTTTCCTGACACCACACTCCGAGGGCCATCACCTCCCTACTGTAGGCCGTCTCGTCGTTGTTGGTAATCAAGCCTACCACTGTAGTGTCGTCTGCAAACTTGATGATTGAGTTGAAGTGAAAAGGGAGTACAGGAGAGGGCTGAGAACGCACCCTTGCGGGGCCCCAGTTTTGAGGATCAGCAGGATGGAGGTGTTGTTTCCTACTCTCACCACCTGGGAGTGGCCCGTCAAAATGTCCTGGACCCAGTTGCACAGGGTGGGGTTGAGACCCAGGGTCTCGAGATTAATGCAGAGTTTGGACAGTACTATGGTGTTAAATGCTGAGCTGTAATTGATGAACAGCATTCTTACATAGGTATTCCACTTGTCCAGATGGGTTAGGGCAGTGTGCAGTGTGATTGTGATTGCATCGTCTGTGGATCTATTGGGGCGGTAGCAAATTGGTGTGGGTCTAGGGTATCCCGTAGGGTGGAGGTGCTTTGACTAGTCTCTCAAAGCACTTCATGATGACGGAATTGAGTGCTACGGGGGGATAGTCGTTTAGCTCAGTTACCTTAGTTACCTTTCTTGGGAACAGGAACAATGTTGGCCCTCTTGAAGCATGTAGGAACAGCAGACTAGGATAGGGATTGAATATGTCCGTAAACACACCAGCCAGCTGGTCTGCGCATGCTCTGAGGACCTGGCTAGGTATGCAGTCTGGGCTGGCAACCTTGCGAGGGTTAACACGTTTAAATGTTTTACTCATGTTGGCTGTGGTGAAGGAGAGCCCGCAGGTTTTGGTAGCGGGCCGTTTCAGTGGCACTGTATTGTCCTCAAAGCGAGCAAAGAAGTTGTTTTGTTTGTCTGGGAGCAAGACGTCGGTGTCCGCGACGGGGCTGGTTTTCTTTTTGTAATCCGTGATTGACGGTAGACCCTGCCACATACGTTTTGTGTCTGAGCCGTTGAATTACAACTCTACTTTGTCTCTATACTGACACTTAACTTGTTTGATGGACTTGCAGAGGGACTAGCTACACTGTTTGTATTCGGTCATGTTTCCGGTCGTCTTGCCATGATTAAAAGCAGTGGTTCGCGCTTTCAGTTTTGTGAATGCTGCCATCAATACACGGTTTCTGGTTTGGGAAGGTTTTAATAGTCACGGTACAACATCACTGATGCACTTGCTCATAAACTCGCTCACCGAAGCAGCGTATACATCAATGTTGTTGTCTGAGGAGATCCAGAACTTATCCCAGTCCACTTGATCGATGCAATCTTGAAGCATGGAATGAGATTGGTCGGACCAATGTTGAACAGACCTGAGCACAGGCGTTTCCTGTTTTAGTTTCTGTCTATAGGCTGGGAGCAACTATATTGAGTCGTGGTCAGATTTGCCAAAAGGAGGGTGAGGGAGGGCTTTGTATGCGTCGCGGAAGTTAGAGTAGCAATGATCCAGAATGCTAGCAGCCCAGGTCGCGCATTCGATATGTTGATAAAATTTAGAGAACCTCTTTTTCAGATTAGCTTTATTAAAATCCCCAGCTACTATAAATAAATGCAGCCTCAGGATATATGGTGTCCAGTGAAGTTCTTTCAGGACCGTCGTGGTGTCTGCTTGGGGGGGCTATACATGGCTGTGATTATAATCGAAGATAATTCTCTTGGTAGATAATGTGGTCGGCATTTGATTGTAAGGATTCTAGGTCAGGTGAACAAAAGGACATGAGTTCCTGTATGTTATGATCACACCACGACTCGTTAATCATAAAGGCACACACCCCCGCCCTTCTTCTTACCAGAGATACGTTTGTTTCTGTCGGGGCGATGCGTGAAGAAACCGGGTGGCTGTGCAGACTCTGATAACGTATCCCGAGTGAGCCATGTTTCTGTGAAACAGAGAATGTTACAATCTCTGATGTCTCTCTGGAAGGCAACCCTTGCTCGAATTTTGTCTACCTTGTTGTCAAGAGACTGGACATTGGCGAGTAGTATACTCGGGAGCAGTGAGCCCGTCTACGGAGCCTGACCAGAAGGCCGCTCTGTCTGCCCATTCTGCGGTGCCATTGTTTTGGGTCACCTACTGGAATCCGATCCATTGTCCTGGGTGGTGGTCCAACCAGAGGATCCGTTTCAGGAAAGTCGTATTCCTGGTCGTAATGTTGGTAAGTTGACGTTGCTGTACATAGTCCATCGGTAAATAGCCCACCCAATTTACCTACCTCATCCCCATACTGTTTTTATTTATTTACACCAGTATCTCTACCTGCACATGACCATCTGATCATTTATCACTCCAGTGTTAATCTGAAAATTGTAATTATTCGCCTACCTCCTCATGCCTTTTGCACACAATGTATATAGACTCTTTTTTATTTTTTTCTACTGTGTTATTTACTTGTTTATTGTTTACTCCATGTATAACTCTGTGTTGTTGTCTGCTCACACTGCTATGCTTTATCTTGGCCAGGTCACAGTTGTAAATGAGAACTTGTTCTCAACTAGCCTACCTGGTTAAATAAAGGTGAAATCTCTGTCGGCACCAAGTTACTACTTGCTAGTCTATTCTTGTTCTGTGAAATGAAGGCTATTCCATGCGAGAAATTGACAAGAAACTGAAGATTTCGTACAACACTGTGTACTACTCCCTTCACAGAACAGTGCAAACTGTCCCTAACCAGAATAAAACGAGGAGTGGGAGGCTCAGCTGCACAACGGATCAAGAGGACAAGTAAATTAGAGTGTCTAGTTTGAGAAACAGACGCCTCACAAGTCCTCAACTGGCAGCTTCATTAAATATTTTTCAAGTTCTGTCAAATTGGTTGATCATTGCTAGATAACCATTTCTAGGTCTTGCCATACATTTCAGTCAAAGCTTTAACTCGGCCACTCAGGAACACTCACGGCCTTCTTTCTAAGCAACTCAAGTGTACACTTGGTCTCGTATTTTAGGTTATTATCCTGCTGAAAGATGAATTAATCTCCAATGTCTGGTGGAATTTAGACTGAGCAAGGTTTTCCTCTAGGATTTTGCCTGTGTAGCTCACTTCCATACTTTTTTTTATCCTGGAAAACTACCCAGTATTTTTAGCATACCCATAACGTGATGCATTCAAATATTTGATTGGATTTGCCCCAAATTTAGGGTTCATTTTTTTAGGAAGAAAAGTGTGGAAGGACCACCAGAGGGCAGGCTGGGCTCATGGATAGTAGCCCAACAAGGCATGGGAGACAAGGTAACCAGAGGCAATTAAGCACAGCTGACGGTACTAATGACATACTCTCCTTCCCCTATAAGAGAGAGAATGGAACCAGCAGAGAGGGGGGAAAACTATCTCTGGAAGATGGCCACTGAGAGAGAGGAGCTATCCAGGAAGAACCACTAAGACGGTGACAATCCTGTGACTTTTTGTTGTAGTTTAAAGATAATCCTATTATGTTCTTGTTTCATCTGGAGAAGATGTATGTTTTTCCTTGGAAGATTTTCATTGATTATGTTGGAGTGTTTGTGTTGACCCAATGCCCTCAATAGAGAACTGTGTTCAATCAAGAAAACTTACTCCTGACTCGTTTATTCCACCTTCCCGCTTTAGAGTGACGCCCAATTACTTGGTCCGCTCACAAAAGTGAATTGCTTTACCACATTTTTTTGCAGTATTACTTTAGGATGCATGTTTTGGAATAATTGTATTCTGTTCTCATTTTCATTCTGTCATTTAGGTTGGTATTGTGGAGTAACAACTTTGTTGTTGATCCATCAACCAATAGGTACCCTTCTTTGCGAGGCAATGGAAAACATCCCTGGTCTTTGTGGTTGAATCTGTGTTTGAAATTCACTGCTCGACTGAGGGACTGCCTTACAAATAATTGTATGTGTGGGGTACAGAGTTGAGGTAGTCATTCAAAATTCTATCTGGAGTGCCAGAGTGCGCTCTGAGCTCATAATTTTAGATCATTGTCAGATTGTCAGTTCTTAAATTCAGAGTGTTTTGCTCTTGGAGCATTCAGAGCGCACACTGGACGCACTGGCCGAGGAGTAGGGTTGATCCTGAGTATTCTGACCTCACAATGGCAGTCAAGCACCCAAGCTAACTGGCTAACATTGGCTATATTGCTAGCTACTTTCAGACACAAATGAGAGAAGACTTCACTCTGACCATTTTACTGGGCTGGGTAGACTGTTCATGTTATCCAGAACGTTTGTGACTGTAACTGTGTTGCTAGCAACAATTTAATTATGCTTTTTTTGCCAACATTTACTGACACCAGCCTTATTCAACGGGTATTGCGAGTTCCTAAATTCATCAATTATTCTGCGCTCTGGCATACTCAGGGTGCATTCATAAATTGTCTCCAGTGTGTCAGAGTGCACTCTGGGTTGTTTGTAAATTCAGAGCACTGTTAATTAAGTTGTCTGTTTTTATTTTGAGAGCGTTTCATTCCGTTATCTGGCTAATGTTGGCTAGCTTGCTTGCTACTTCCAGACACAAATGAGACCATTTTACTCGCCCTAGAAGAGTTGGTTAGCCTGTTTTCATGTTATCCAGAGTGTTGGTGACTAACTGTGCTGCTGGAAACAACTTCCTAATGCGTTTTTACAATGCTGTCGTTTATTGACACCAGCCATATTCAACGGTTGTTGAGCATTCATAAATTCATCAGTTATTCGGCACTTTGGCACACTCAGACGAGAGTGCTCTGAAATCGGAGTAGATAGCCAGAGTGAATATACGAATGCACCCTACATTAACCTGTCTACGATACTGGTTCCCAATTGGGAATCAACCCTCCCACGTTCAGCTGAAACGGTGGCGCATGGAACGCAAAAATATTCTTAAAAATATTTAACCTCCACACATTAACAAGTCCAATAGCTCAAATGAAAGATAAACACCTTGTTCATCTAGCCAGCAAGTCAGATTTCTAAAATGTTTTATGGCGAAAACATAGCACATATATATGTAAAACCACCACCAGACACAGCTCATTTGAATAGCCAAAACATGCAATCAACAAACGCAGGATTAAAAAATAAATCGCTCACTAACCTTTTGAAAGTCTTCATCAGATGACAGTAATATGACATGTTACACAGTACATATATTTTTTTTTCAATAATATGCCATTTATATCCATAAATGTCCATTTACAGTGAGTTCACGTTCAGAAATTACTCAAAAATGCCCGCAGGAAATCTATGTAGAGCGGCAAGATAACGTAAATAGACATCATAAACTTTGACTAAATATACATGTTCTACATATAGTTAAAGATACACTGCTTCTTTATGCAACCGCTGTGTTAGATTTATTTTTAACGTTACAGAAATCGCACACTATTCCATATGCTGAGACAGCGCTCAGTTCCAAGCTACATTTCTACGTAATGTTGGAGTCAACAGAAACACAGATTTAAGCATAAATATTCCCTTACCTTCGATGGTCTTCGTTCAGAATGTTCTGGAAGGCTTCATACTTACCCAATACATCGTTTGGTTTCAAGTCTTGCGTCTTTGTATTAGCTACTGCTAATAACATCAGCTGAAATGCACCCAAAACGTCCTCTGGTCCGGAAAAGTTGCGCATCAAAACTTCAAAATTACATATTATATGTCGACTAAACAGGTCAAAGTGCAGAAGCAAGCTTTATGATGTTTTAGACACGCAAAACAAACTTCAATTCAATCGGCCATCGTCTGCCCTTCTCCTGAGTGCTGGAACAAAGGAATGGCTGGGACCAATTCGCGCCCATACGCACAGCCTATTCTCTCGTGGCACGCACTAATTTCACTCCCATAGGGTCAATTCTAGCGGGATTTGAACGATTCAAAGCTCTACTGAAAGAGGACATCTAGCGGAAGAGATAGAAAGTCTCCCCAGAATCATAACTGGTTGGGAAGGGTGGGGGCCATGACGTCAAAGTTGCTCCAACTTTCATGGCCACAAAAACTAGTTTGGAAGAATGCCTGCCCTGTGAGTTCTGCTATACTTACAGACATAATTCCAACGGTTTTAGAATCTTTAGAGTGTTTTCTATCCAATAATATTTTTGACAGATTTTTTTTCCAGTTTACTAGGGGTACCCAATCTCTCCAAAATATGTCTGCCATATCCTTAACAGGTTTTTAAACAAATCTACTTTCAAACAACAGTGTACGCCTTACACGTTATAGGCAAAAAAATAAGACACCAGTACCATGTCAGAGATAGATTTGAAATGCATTACATTTTGGGTTTGCATCCAAATATGACAATTTATATACATCAAAGAAGACTGAAATATAACAAAACCGTTTGAAAATAATAATAATTGGCCTCCCCGAGTGTTGCAGAGGTCTAAGGTACTGCAGTGCTAGAGTCATCACTACAGACCCTGGTTCAATCCTGGGCCGTATCACAATTGGCCGTGATCGGGAGTCCCATAGGGCGGTGCACAATTAGGCCAACGTCGTTGGGGGAGTGTTTGGTCGGGGGGGCTTTACTTGGCTCATCGTGCTCTAGCGACTCCTTGTTGTAGGTCGGGCTCCTGCAGGCTGACCCCGGTCGTCAGTTGAACGTTGTTTCCTCTGATGCATTGGTGAGGCTAGCTTCCAGGTTAAGTGGGCATGTGTTAAGAAGCGTGGTTTGGCGGGTCATGTTTTAGAGGACGCATGACTTGATCTTCACCTCCCGAGCCCGTGCAGTAATGAGACAAGATTGAAATTGGGGAGAAAAAGGAGGTAAAAAAATGTGTGTGTATGTATTTATGCATATATATAATTGTTTATTAATTCTGAAAAATGTTAATAACTTTCCACCCATGAGGCCACTAGGTGATTTGACTGCAGGAAAGGGGTATGCGGACTGGGTCATAAGCAATATGACCAAAATAAATAACAAACATATCTTTGTCTTCTGGTGGAAGAATGAAATTGTATGAAAATATGCAATATCATTGTTATTTAAATTATTTTGGTAACAGTTTTGTAAAGGAACATTAAACACACATTCCATAGGTGCATCTATAAACTGTAGGATTTCGCTATTTTTACACTTTTTGTTTGAGTTATATCTAACTAACACTCTTAATGACATGGAACAAAGACAACGATCATCTACAAATGATTGTGAGCATCCATGCATTCAAAATGCTGGCATCTGGTTAATGCATAAATATTAATATATGTGCTTTGAAATATGACAGAGGAAGCGAGTGAGAGATTGCGGCAAAAAGAGACATGAGGCATCAACCCAAGCCATGTCATTAGTCCCACATTTGCCCAGATTCCCCTTGCATGGGGAATCTCTACTACAGTATCGCATCGGGCTGAATAAGGCTATTGTGCCTTATTTAAGTGATAATGCCAGAGAAGCCAGTGTTTGGAGGATACTGTATATTGGCATGGGTGTTGTTAGGCCCAAGACGAAGTTGAGTACTGAGATGAGGTTGTCATTTAGAAATCATGTTAAACAATATTTTTTGCACACAGTGAGTCCATGCAACTTATTATGTACATGTTAACTCCTGAACTTATTTAGGATTTCCATAACAAAGGGGTTGAAAATGTATTGACTCGAGACAGCTTTTCATTTTCAAAGATAATTCCACTTTGACATGATGGGTATTGTTTGTAGGCCAGTGACAAAAAAATCTAAATTTAATCAATTTTAAATTCAGGCTGTAACACAACCACATCTGGAAAAAGGGAAGGGGTGTGAATACTTTCTGAATGCACTGTAATTATTGTCACGTGTGCTCCCTCTCCGGCCTCTAGGTCACCAGGCTGCTCGTTATGGCGCACCTGCGTGTCATCAGACTCACCTGGACTCCATCACCTGCCCTATATATGTCACTCCCTTTGGTTCCTTCCCCAGGCATCATTGTTTCTGTTCCTGTGTTATGTCTGTGTGTTGTTTTGTGTTTGTTATTTTGTATTATGGTGTGTTTATTTATTAAAACACTCACTCCCTGGCCTTGCTTCCTGACTCTCATCGCACATCGTTATAATTATAAGAAAATAATATGTACTTTTCTGCATATCAAAAAAACATAATTTTATACAGAAACTAAATATGCATCTCTGCATCACTGCTAAAATCTGGGTAAAAAAATTAAAGGAATGTGCATCTTAAACAGTACATTTAGTTCTAAAGTCTACCAACCTTACCAGCAGGCATGCCAACTATAGTTAGACAAGCAAGCTACACTAACTTGATTGATCGCCTGAAATGGCTTCTTGATTGCTAAGTATGAGTTTGGGAGATGCCCCTGTGCCAACTATCGGCATGACACCTCTTCCCTGGCCCCACGGTCGGTGAGAAGGGCATTGTCTGATCTGATATCATGCAGCAAATTACCCTCCACCCTAACTATGGCGGGCCTGCTAAATAAAACTCAATGGAAAATACAGACACTTTCAGAAGGGAAGTATGGGGCAAGCATCACATCTAACAAACTAAATTAGAGTAGGGGCAACATTATGTCTGCTACAAAACAAGACGAAAAGTAAGCTCAGCACAGAACATCAGATATATTCTGAGAGTCACAGGACACTCAAAACAAGTGTTTAAATCATTCAAATTTTATCTGCTCCTTTATTTATTTATTTATTTATTTATTGGATTTGATTGTTTTAGACTTCCTCAAGGATTTAGTAACCTACGGCTTCTAACCTGAGGTCATCTGGTGAAGCTAAACTCGAGGAGTACCGAAATTAGATATCCCTAGGATTATGGTTTCTGTGTGCACAGGCTGCAGGTTTAAACTTTGTCCCTCTTCATCTAATCACACCTCTTATCTGTATCCCTCCACTTTACTGGCTCTCCTGTATGAGCACTACACTGAATACAAATAGGCTAGGTCCTCAAGGTAACACCAGTCCGCTAAACTTGGCACAGACAGACTGTCTATTTGATACAGTAAATGTCTAAATATTTATCTTGTTGTAGACAGTGGACTATCTGGCCATCAATGTTTTGCAATAACTCACATAACTCATTATTAGGCCTGTTTCTATTTTGCCCTGTTTTTCAAAAGTGTTGGGAAAATTTTTTCAATAATGGCTTTCTTGATGTCTATAGTATTCTTTCTGGTATGCAATCTGGTTTCCGCTCAGGTTATGGATGTGTCACTGCAACCTTAAAGGTCCTCAGGGATGTCACCATTGCCCTTGATTCTAAGCAATGTTGTGCTGCTATTTTTATTGACTTGGCCAAAGCTTTTGATACAGTAGACCATTCCATTCTTGTGGACCAGCTAAGGAGTATTCGTGTCTATGAGGGGTCTTTGGCCTGGTTTGTTAACTACCTCTCTCAAAGAGTGCAGTGTATAAAGTCAGAACATCTGCTATCTCAGCCATTGCCTGTCACCAAGGGAGTACCCCAAGGCTCGATCCTAGGCCCCACGGTCTTCTCAATTTACATCAACAACATATGGCAAGATGGTTACGACAGAGATGGTCGCCTCGCTTCGAGTCCTTAGGAAAATATGCAGTATTTTTTAAATTTTATGTATTATTTCTTATATCGTTACCCCAGGAAATCTTAAGTCTTATTACATACAGCCGGGAATAACTATTGTATATAAGAGCAACGTCAACTTACCAACATTACGACCAGGAATACGACTTTCCAGAAGTGGATCCTCTGTTTGGACCACCACCCAGGACAATGGATCTAATGCCAGAAGCCGACCCAAAACAACAGAGCCGCAGAAGGGGCAGACAGAGTGGCCTCCTGGTAAGACTCCGTAGACGTGCACATTGCCCACCGCTCCCGAGTATACTACTCACCAACGTCCAGTCTCTTGACAACAAGGTAGACAAAATTCGAGCAAAGCCCGCCCTGTGCAATTGGGTCCTGGACTTTCTGATGGGCCGCCCCAAGGTGGCGAAGGTAGGAAAAAACATCTCCACTTCGCTGACCCTTTACCCTGGGGCTCCACAATGGTGCGTGCTCAGCCCCCTCCTGTACTCCCTGTTCACTGACGACTGTGTGGCCATGCACACCTCCAACTCAATCATCAAGTTTGCAGACAACCCACCAGTAGTGGGCTTGATTACCAACAACGACGAGACAGCCTACAGGGAGGAGGTGAGGGCCCTCAGAGTGTGGTGTCAAGAAAACAACCTCTCACTCAACTTCAACAAAACAAAGGAGATGATCGTGGACTTCAGGAAACAGCAGAGGGAGCACCTCCCTATCCACATCGAAGAGACAGCAGTGGGGAAGGTGGAAAGTTCCTTGGCGTACACATCTCAGAAAACCTGAAATGGTCCACCCACACAGACAGTGTGGTGAAGAAGGCCAACAGCACCTCATCAACCTCAGGAAGCTGAAGAAATGTGGATTGTCACCCAAAACCCTCCCAAACTTTTACAGGTCCACAATCGAGAACATCCTGTATCACCGCCTGCTATGGCAGCTGCACCACCCTCAACCGCAAGGCTCTCCAGAGGGTGTTGGGGTCTGCACAACGCATCACCGGGGGCAAACTACCTGCCCACCATGACACCTACAGCACCTAATGTCACAAGAAGGCCAAAAAGATCATTAAGGCCAACAACAACCGAGCCACTGCCTGTCCACACCGTTACCATCCAGAAGGTGAGGTCAGTACAGGTGCATCAAAGCTGGGACTGAGAGACTGAAAAACAGCTTCTGTCTCAAGGCCATCAGACTGCTTAACAGCAATCACTAACTCAGAGAGGCTGCTGCCTATATTGAGACCCAATCACTGGCCACTTGAATAAATGGATCACCAGTCACTTTAAACAATGGCACTTTAATAATGGTACTTTAATAATGTTTACATATCTTACAATACTCATAATTTGTATGTACTGTATTTTATACCAACTACTGCACCTTGCATATGCTGCTCGGCCTTCGCTCGTCCATATATGTATATGTACATATTCTGATTCACCCCTTTAGATTTGTGTGTATTAGGTAGTCATTGGGGAATTGTTATATAATTGTCGGATTTGTCATTACTAGAAGCAAAAGTATTTCTCTACACTCGCATTAACATCTGCTAACCATGTGCATGTTACCAATAAAATGTGATTTGATTTGACATAGCTCAGGCAGTAGGAAGCTCTCTCATCCATTTAATATGCAGATGAAAGTCTTTTACTCAGCTGGTCCCTCCCCGGACTTTGTGTTAAACGCTCTACAACAACGCTTTCTTCGTGTCTAACAAGCTTTCTCTACCCTTAAACTTGTTCTGAACATCTCCAAAACAAAGGTAATGTGGTTTGGTAAGAAGAATGCCCCTCTCCCCACAGGTTTTATTACTACCTCTGAGGGTTTAGATCTTGAGGTAATAACCTCATACAAGTACTTGGGAGTATGACTAGGTGGTACACTGTCCTTCTCTCAGCACATATCAAAGCTGCAGGCTAAAGTTAAATCTAGACCTGGTTTCCTCTATCGTAATCGCTCCTCTTTCACCCCAGCTGCCAAACGAACCCTGATTCCAGTGGTGTAAAATAAAAATAATTGAAAGTGCTACTGTACTTAAGTATATTTTGGGGGTATCTGTACTTTACTTTACTATTCATATATATATTTTTTTGGGGGGGGGAATTTTATCCCCTTTTCTCCCCTATTTCGTGGTATCCAATGGTTTTTTTAGTAGTTACTATCTTGTCTCATCACTACAACTCCCGTACGGGCTCGGGAGAGACAAAGGTTGAAAGTCATGCGTCCTCCGATACACAACCCAACCAAGCCGCACTGCTTCTTAACACAGCGTGCATCCAGCGCGCACCAATGTGTCGGAGGAAACACCATGCACCTGGCAACCTTGGTTAGCGCGCACTGCGCTTATTTGTAAATTATGTCTGAGTGTTGGAGCGTGCCTCTTGCTATTCATAAATAAAATCAATACAAGAAAATGATGCCGTCTGGTTTGCCTAATATAAGGACTTTATTTATGCTTTTACTTTTGATACTTAAGTATATTTAAAACCAAATACTATGACACTTTTACTCAAGTAGTATTTTACTTTGACTTTTTATTAAGGTATCTGTACTCAAGTATGACAATTGGGTACTTTTTCCACCACTGCCTGATTCAGGTGACCATCCTACCCATGCTAGATTACAGAGACATAATTTATAGATCGGCATGTAAGGATGCTCTCGAGTGGCTAGATGTTCTCTACCATCAGATTTGCCACCAATGCTCCTCATAGGACACATCACTGCACTCTATACTCCTCTGTAAACTGGTTATGTCTGTATGTATACCCGTTGCAAGACCCACTGGTTGATGCCAGTGGCATCAACCAGTTATTTATAAAACCCTCTTAGGCCTCTCTCCCCCCTATCTGATACATCTACTGCAGCCCTCATCCTTCATATACAACACCCATTCTGCCAGTCATATTCTGTTATAGGTCTCCAATGCACATACATCCTTGGGTCGCTCGTCTTTTCAGTTCACTGCAGCCAGCAACTGGAATATTCTACAACAAACACTCAAACTGGACAGTTTTATCTTAATCTCCTCATTCAAAGACTCAATCATGGACACTCTTACTGACAGTTGTGGCTGCTTAGTGTAATGTATTGTTGTCTCTACCTTCTTGATCTTTGTGCTGTTGTCTGTGCCCAATAATATTTGTACCATGTTGTGTTGTACTATGCTGTGTTGTCATGTGTTGCTGCCTTGCTATGTTGTTGTCTTAGGTCTCTCTTTATGTGGTGTTTTGTTGTGTGTTTTTATTTTTAATCACCCGTCCCCGCAGGTGCCCTTTTGCCTTTCGAATTTGTTCATAACTGACTTGCCTAGTTAAATAAAACTGACTCCAGCATGTTCATCCCAGACTATGATTGGTCGCAAAGATGGTGCAAATCTCACACTTTGTATTTCACATGTACAGTACTAGTCTGAAATTCCACTGAGAAATAGATAGCAAAGTGAGTATGGAATACTGTAAAACGAGTTATGTGAGTTGAGGGGACAACACCATACAGACACAACATGAGAAAGAAGAACTAGCACAACAATGTGTCCCAAATGGCACCCTATTCCCTATATAGTGCACAAAGTTTGAACAATGACCCCTGGTCAAAAGTAACGCAATATAAAATGTAATAGGGTGCCATTTGGAACGCAGGCCAAGGATCTTACAGAGGAAACTTTACCAGTGGACCACCAACCAACAGGACCAGCATGAAACGTTGCCGGAGCAAATAATAATAAACAAAGTGCATTATCAGGCGGGAGACTAAACGAGAAACAGAGAGGGGAAGCCAATGATAAATTTTTTTTAGTAAGGGAGGGCCATTTAAATTCCATTTGAAGCATAGCGGTCTGGAGTAAAAATAATATACAGTGCCTTGCGAAAGTATTCGGCCCCCTTGAACTTTGCGACCTTTTGCCACATTTCAGGCTTCAAACATAAAGATATAAAACTGTATTTTTTTGTGAAGAATCAACAACAAGTGGGACACAATCATGAAGTGGAACGACATTTATTGGATATTTCAAACTTTTTTAACAAATCAAAGACTGAAAAATTGGGCGTGCAAAATTATTCAGCCCCTTTACTTTCAGTGCAGCAAACTCTCTCCAGAAGTTCAGTGAGGATCTCTGAATGATCCAATGTTGACCTAAATGACTAATGATGATAAATACAATCCACCTGTGTGTAATCAAGTCTCTGTATAAATGCACCTGCACTGTGATAGTCTCAGAGTTCCGTTAAAAGCGCAGAGAGCATCATGAAGAACAAGGAACACACCAGGCAGGTCCGAGATACTGTTGTGAAGAAGTTTAAAGCCGGATTTGGATACAAAAAGATTTCCCAAGCTTTAAACATCCCAAGGAGCACTGTGCAAGCGATAATATTGAAATGGAAGGAGTATCAGACCACTGCAAATCTACCAAGACCTGGCCGTCCCTCTAAACTTTCAGCTCATACAAGGAGAAGACTGATCAGAGATGCAGCCAAGAGGCCTCTGGATGAACTGTAGAGATCTACAGCTGAGGTGGGAGACTCTGTCCATAGGACAACAATCAGTTGTATATTGCACAAATCTGGCCTTTATGGAAGAGTGGCAAGAAGAAAGCCATTTCTTAAAGATATCCATAAAAAGTGTTGTTTAAAGTTTGCCACAAGCCACCTGGGAGACACACCAAACATGTGGAAGAAGGTGCTCTGGTCAGATGAAACCAAAATTATAATTTTTGGCAACAATGCAAAACGTTATGTTTGGCGTAAAAGCAACACAGCTGAACACACCATCCCCACTGTCAAACATGGTGGTGGCAGCATCATGGTTTGGGCCTGCTTTTCTTCAGCAGGGACAGGGAAGATGGTTAAAATTGATGGGAAGATGGATGGAGCCAAATACAGGACCATTCTGGAAAAAAACCTGATGGAGTCTGCAAAAGACCTGAGACTGGGACGGAGATTTGTCTTCCAACAAGACAATGATCCAAAACATAAAGCAAAATCTACAATGGAATGGTTCAAAAATAAACATATCCAGGTGTTAGAATGGCCAGACCTGAATCCAATCGAGAATCTGTGGAAAGAACTGAAAACTGCTGTTCACAAATGCTCTCCATCCAACCTCACTGAGCTCGAGCTGTTTTGCAAGGAGGAATGGGAAAAAATGTCAGTCTATCGATGTGCAAAACTGATAGACATACCCCAAGCGACTTACAGCTGTAATCGCAGCAAAAGGTGGCGCTACAAAGTATTAACTTAAGGGGGCTGAATAATTTTGCACGCCCAATTTTTCAGTTTTTGATTTGTTAAAAAAGTTTGAAATATCCAATAAATGTCGTTCCACTTAATGATTGTGTCCCACTTGTTGTTGATTCTTTTAAAAAAAATACAGTTTTATAATTTATGTTTGAAGCCTGAAATGTGGCAAAAGGTCGCAAAGTTCAAGGGGGCCGAATACTTTCGCAAGGCACTGTATAAAGTAGTAAAAAAATAAGGGTAACAAACGCAGGGCTGATGCTTGGGACTGGGTGGGTCGATAATTGCCTGAATTCCAAAGTGAAGCCTCCTCGTAATCAGCCAGCCCCTGGCGAAACTAGCATGGCTCAGCCTGTGTGTGTGTGTGAGAGAGAGAGAGAGTGAAAGTGTGTGCGCGTGTACTTGTGAGAAAGTAACAGTGTGTGTGCGTGCATGTGTCCTTTGTGGTGTATCTGTGCCCATTTGTGTGTGCCCGAACTGTGCTGGCTGGGCCCTGTCCACCATGATACGAAACCTCCTTTTAACCAAGCAGCTGTGTGCTGCAGGACAGATATCATATTTAATGTATTAACGGCACAGAGTAAAAAATGCCACAGTTAAGGAGTGTACCTTTCATGTGAGGGTAATCTGGGAAAATGTGGGACTAATAGACATGGCTTGGCTTGATGCCTCATGTCTCTTTTTGCCTCAATTGCTATCACTTGCTCCCTCGCTCTCTTGCTGTCATTTCAAACCACGGATACTGTATTCATATTTATGCATCAACCAGATGCCAGCATGTTGAATGCATGTATTTCCACAATAATTTGTAGACAATACTTATCTTTGTTCCATGGATTTGAGTGTTAAGAGCAACATCATACAGTTCATTAATGCACCTGCGGAATTGGTGGCTAATGTTCTTGTTTCTAGACTGGAGATGAGCTGTGAGAGGATTGGCTATTTGGGGTTCCAACATAACCGACAAACATTTGAAGTTGAAATGGATGCTCTGGCTCCTTGCATGCTTCTGTGTGATATATGCCTTCGATGTCACGATACTCATCACTTCTGCTTGCTCACTGCACCGTTTGCCAAGAAGTACATACATATATCACGGGCCTCCAGAAAATATCTATCACCTATAGCTCATCTGTTAAACAAACTATCCCAAACTATTCATTCTTACCTGTAGTTTCACAGCGGATTCATCTGTTCTGTCAGGGGGATACTGACAGCCCATAAACTCCACTTATCTAGCTGCACAACCTTGTACCTCGAGCTCTCCACACAACAGACAGAACAATTCACTTCTGGTAAAAACAATACAAAGCCTAAAGCACCCAAAGCCTGAAGCAACAAAATTAAAAGTACTTATTTATTTCACTGCCCTTACAAAAAAAAAACATGTACATTTGCAGTTTCACGTGTGAAAATCGTTTTTTTCACATGTGTAATGGCAAGTTCACGTGAAAGTGAGATTTTCATGTCTAAAAGTTTTTGTTCACATGTTAACACCATCTTTTCATGCGAGGTTAATAAAATGTTTTCACATGTGAAGTTTCTGGTTTCAAATGTTAAAAACATTCACGTGGAAATCTCACTTTCACGTGTAGAATTGCAAGAATGCAGAGTTCATCTTAGCCTATGCTGCCCTTCAGGCCCTAGATTGTTTTGGCCCTGACGGAGACATGGATCATCTCAGAGAACATGCCAGCTGCTCTTTCTTCATCTGACTACATTTTCTCATAGTCCGAGAGCATCTGGTCGTTGCGGTTGTGGCACAGGTCTACTCGTTTTGCCTAAGTGAAGATTCTCTTTTATCTCTCTCTCAACTGTCCATCTCTTCATTTGAATTCCATGCTGTCACTTGTCAACTCAAGCTTAACATTATCGCCAACCAGGTGCCCTTGCTGTTCCTCAATGAGATTGACACATTGATAAGCTAATTTCCTGACTATGGCTCGCCGATTGTACTTGGCGACTTCAGCCTCCCGACATCTGCCTTCGATTAATTTCTCTCCAATTCTCTCTTTTCCCACCTTGCCTCTTTTGACCTTACCATTTCCCCAATCCCCTCCAACTCAATACGCTTGACATCATCTTTTGTAAATGCTCCTCGACTACTAATCTCACTGCAGCCCACCCCCAGGTCTATGATCACTTTGTTTCCTTTTCTGTCTCCCTTTCCTCCAACCCTAACAACTCAGCCTCTACCCAGTTGGTCATGCGCTGTCGCAATCTTTGCTTTTTCTATCCTATCACCTCTTCCTTCTGCTAAATCCTTCTCCCTCCTGTCTCCTGATTCTGCCTCTTCCCCTACTCTCCTCCCTCCCAAGCATCAAAGCAGAGACTCACTCTTGCAGGTTCATGCTTTGCAACATCCATAGAGTACAACCCTACCTCACTCAGGAAGCCATGTAGGTCCTAATCCAGGCTAGGCTCCCCGCTTGTGCCATCAAACCTCTGCACCTTATCCAGAACGCTTTCAACCTTTCCAAGTTCTTTCATTTCACTCCACTCCTCCGCACATACCACTGGCATTCAGTTGAAGCTTGCATCCAGTACAAGACCATGGTGCTTACCTACAGAACAGCAAGAAGAACTGTTCCTCCCTACCTTCAAACCATACACCCCAACCCGAGCACTCTGTTCTGCCAACTCAGGTCTCTTGGCCCTCCCACACCTACAGCAGGGCAGCTCCCTCTCAGCCCTGTCCAAACACTTCTCTGTCCTGGAACCCAATGGTACAACCAGCCTTCCCCTGAAGCTTGGACAGCAGAGTCCCTGACCATCTTCCGAAAACATCTGAAACCAGCATTCAAACAGCATCTTAAATATTCTTCCTCCTCACCTCAACCCTGAATCAGAACTTGCACTAGACACAACTGTAAGTTGCTCTGGAAAAGAGTGTCTGCTGAATGATTCAAATGTAAAATGAAAGTCAATCACGTGATAATGTAATTTGCAGGTTCACATGTAAAACAAATCTGACTTTCACATATGGAATTGCCAGTTCACATGTGAAACACAATCAACATGTGAAAATCTAATTTGGAGTTTTGCATGTAAGAAAACCAACTGGGAAAATCTCATCTTTGCAGAGTTACAGTTGAAGTCGGAAGTTTACATACACTTAGGTTGGAGTCATTAAAACTTGTTTTTCAACCACTATAAAACTATAGTTTTGGGAAGTCGGTAAGAACATCTACTTTGTGCATGACAATAATTTTTCCAACAATTGTTTACAGACAGATTATTTCACTTGTATCATAATTCCAGTGGATCAGAAGTTTACATACACTAAGTTGACTGTGTCTTTAAACCGCTGGGAAAATTCCGGAAAATGATGTCATGGCTTTAGAAGCTTCTGATAGGCAAAATAACACCATCCCAACCGTGAAGCATGGGGATGGCAGCATCATGTTGTGGGGGTGCTTTGCTGCAGGAGGGACTGGTGCACTTCAAAATAGATGGCATCATGAGGGAAAATAGGGCTACTTAATGTTAGATCACTCACTTCAAAGGCAGTTATAGTCAATGAACTAATCACTGATCATAATCTTGATGTGATTGGCCTGACTGAAACATGTCTTAAGCCTGATAAATGTACTGTGTTAAATGAGGCCTCACCTCCTGGTTACACTAGTGACCATATCCTCTGTGCATCCCGCAAAGGCAGAGGTGTTGCTAACATTTACCATAGCAAATTTCAATTTACAAAAAAAATAAACATTTTCATCTTTTGAGCTTCTAGTCATGAAATCTATGTAGCCAACCCAATAACTTTTTATAGCTATTGTTTACAGGTCTCCTGGGCCATATACAGCGCTCCTCACTGAGTTCCCTGAATTCCTATCGGACCTTGTAATCATAGCAGATGATATTCTAATTTTTGGTGACTTTAATATTCACATGGAAAAGTCCACAGACCCACTCCAAAAGGCTTTCAGAGCCATAATCGACTCATTGGGTGTTGTCCAACATGTCTCTGGACCTACTCACTGCCACAGTCATACTCTGGACCTAGTTTTGTTCCATGGAATAAATGTTGTGGATCTTAATGTTTTTCCTCATAACCCTGGACTATCGGACCACCATTTTATTACTTTTGCAATCGCAACAAATAATCTGCTCAGACCCCAACCAAGGAGCATCAGAAGTCGTGCTATAAATTCTCAGACAACCCAAAGATTCCTTGATGCCATTCCAGATTCCCTCTGCCTACCAAAGAATGTCAGAGGACAAAAATCAGTTAAACACCTATCTGAGGAACTCAAAACCTTGCGCAATACCCTAGATGCACCCGTAAAAACTAAAAACATTTGTCAAAAGAAACTAGATCCCTGATATACAGAAAAAACCCAAGCTCTGAAGCAAGCTTCCAGAACATTGGAACGGAAATGGTGCCACACCAAACTGGAAGTCTTCCGACTAGCTTGGAAAGACAGTACCGTACCATGCAGTATCGAAGAGCCCTCAATGCTGCTCGATCATCCTATTTTTTTTATTTTAAGAACAAAATAAGACATTTATTTTTGATACTCTCGCAAAGCTAATTAAAAAGAATCATGCCCCATGAGAGGATGGCTTTCACTTCAGCAGTAATAAATGCATGAACTTCTTTGAGGAAAAGATCATGATCATTAGAAAGCAAATTACGGACTCCTCTTAAAACTTATTTGGGATAAGGGGCAGCATTGTCACTTTTTGATGAATAGGATGCTCAAATTCAACTGCCTACTACTCATCCCCAGAATATAAGATATGCATATTATTAGTAGATGTGGGTAGGAAACACTCTGAAGTTTCTAAAACTGTTTGAAGGACAAACCTTTCAGACTTTTTTTTTGAGGTCACTGTCTTTTCAATTGGTTTTCATTGGGAAACAAGGACTTGCTTGCAGTTCCTACCGCTTCCACAGGATGTCACCAGTCTTTAGAAATTGTTTGAGGTTTTTCCTTTGTGTAATGAAGAAGTACGGCCATCTTGAATGAGAGTCACTTGAAGTTGACTGAATGAGAGAGGCGCGTGACTAGAAAAATAGTGTCAGTTTGTTTTCTTTTTGTATTGATCACAGATCATCCCGTCTTCAATTGTATCGATTATTTACGTTTAAAAATACCTAAAGTTGTATTACAAAAGTAGTTTGAAATGTTTTGGCAAAGTTTACAGGTAACTTTTGAGATATTTTGTAGTGACGTTGGTCAAGTTGGAACCAGTGTTTTTCTGGATCAAACGCGCCAAATACATTTTAGATATATATGGACGGAATTAATCGAACAAAAGGACCATTTGTGATGTTTATGGGACATATTGGAGTGCCAACAAAAGAAGCTCGTCAAAGGTAAGGCATGATTTATATTTTATTTCTGCGTTTTGTGTCGCGCCTGAAGGGTTGAAATATGCTACTCTCTCATTGTTTACTGTTGTGCTATCATCAGATAATAGCATCTTATGCTATTATGCCTTTTTGAAATCTGACATGTTGGCTGGATTCACAACGAGTGTAGCTTTAATTTGCTATCTTGCATGTGTGATTTAATGAAAGTTTGATTTTTAGAGTAATTTATTTTAATTTGGCGCTCTGAGCCATTTTCCCTGGCTTTTGGCAAGCCTATCCCAGAGAGGTTTTAATAGAGTAGTGTTATTATATGGTGCAATTCTCTAGTGAGTTACTTTTCTGTCATTAATATCTTCCACAGCTTCTGAAGTCGATAACAAAAATCATAGTATTGGAAATAAAATATTGCAAGGAAATACTTGATTTAGCTGGAAGTGGTGAAAAATAAACTAACTGAAAGTCGCTCTGGATAAGAGGGTCTGCTAAATGACTAAAATGTAAACGTCAAATAAAGAAAGTAACGTGTCTGAAAACCACGTGTTTTTTCACGATTTTTTCCAGATTTATTTTGCAAGGGTGACCTCAACCTCTTGAAATGATCAATTTCAGATATTCCTCCGGAAATGAATACGGTGTGATGTGCCGGCATCACACCTTATCTGAAGAGCACAGATTACCAGCGATTTATACATTTAATAAATAGCCCGTACCCACAACAATTTTGCTTAATAACAGATAGATGGTGTTGCCTAGCAACTGCAGACCCCTGCCACAATCAACACTGGTACCTGCTCCTGAAGGCAGACTGCATCCTTCGGATTGGCCAGTTGAGTAAAGAGTGTGATCCTGTGCATATCCACCTCCCCGGTTGCTGCATCCAAGGTCCTGAAGAATTGACAGACAAGTTGCGTTGACATTAGCATTTTAGCATTGCGACAGTGTTGTGTAGCACACAAATTACAGTATGAAATGTGCATGACAATGTTTCTCCCAGAGCTGAGAAGGGATCATAAATTCACAGCCCAAAAGTATCACGGATCAACGATACATCAACATACTGTGGGGTGCTGTCCCTCAGTTAGCAATCAATTAAGAATTAGAAATTAGTCACAAGGTAAATAGCATGGAATGTCAGACGCTTGTGGCAACTTTGCGCCCCTGTCAAATTCCACAGGCTGTTAGGGTTGAAAATGAACAGATAACGGAATCTGAGGAGGGCACTAGTTCACAGCCCTGTTCTTCTTTTCAAAGATCTATGGCATAGGAGTGCTAATGTGGCAACCCATTTTTTATATATTTTTTTATATTGAGACAAATTGGAAACTATTTGGTACAATATTTGCTTTTAATAATCTTATTTCTGGAACAGTGCCGTGATTCATGCATTTTTATTATTTCTTGTCGATTACCCTGTGTTGAGAAAGTTGAAATATTTATAGTGGATGAGCTAGCCCTAATATGTCCACCCACCTCCCGTATCTGTTGGCACTTTGTCTCCATCTTATTTACATTATTTAATACATAATTTATGTGACGTATGTGCACAAGCTTTGATTCAAACATATTAAATTGTCAACCACCCCATTCTGACAAATACCAAACTACTAAGTGCACGGTGTCCATATTAGGAGACCTCAATCTACAAGTGACAGTTTCAAGCCTAAAGATGTAATCTCACTTGTGTTCTCACTGTTTCTGAAGTCAATTTATTCCAATTTTGAAATCTCGTGAGGACTCTACGGAGCTATTGCACAAGGGTGTTGTGATTCTTTCTGTGACCTCTTTGAAGGAGCACGCCACCTTGGTACTCATCAATAGTCACATGCCAGGATAATGACACACAATTAGTCTCATACGAGCCACAAATAGAACGGAAAAGAAGGGGTAGTTATCTTTCACTTCAACACGTTTTTAACGACTGAGGAAACACAGTTAATTATCCGCCCGCTAAAAATACCTAGATCAAGTTGTTTTTGATGAAATAAGAACCAAAGTAATCTACTCGCTCATGAATTGTGGCTGTCCAGTGGCGTAGGGAACCGCGTGCGAGGCCATATTGACATGAGCAGCCGCACATTCCTTTAATCTAACTGAACTCTGAAAGCTAATTCAAAGTTAATTTTTAATAAGAAACTCTCTCATCATAATATTACCCTCTTGCTCCATACGCTTGTGTAATTAATAATTAATCGCCATGAGAACTAGAGTATGTTCAGAGAGGAGTGACAGGTCCTCGTTGTGAGATGCCACTCTGGTTATTTGTGGAAATGAACAAGCCTAGAATTTGCCTGTGGTTTCACAGGTTTCCAGTCAAATCACATATCAATTACATACTATGCGGTGCGACTGCGCCGATGATAGACGTTCCCTCTACTAAATACCCACAGAGTATGGAGGTTGCATCTTGATTACTATATACTGTCATGCCCTGACCTTAGAGAGCCTTTTTATTTCTCTATTTAGTTAGGTCAGGGTGTGATTTGGGTGGGCATTCTATGTTTTCTATTTCTTCGTTTTTTGCGGGTATGGTTCCCAATCAGAGGCAGCTGTCTATTGTTGTCTCTGATTGGGAATCATACTTAGGCAGCCTTTTTCCCACCTGTTTTGGTGGGTAATTATTTATTTTCTGTGTGTGTTTGTGTGCGCCACGGTTGCGTCACGTTCGGTTTCTGTTTACCTGTTTTTTTGTGCCGGTTTCACTTTATTAAAGATGTGGAATTACATGCACGCTGCGCCTTGGCTCATCTATGACAGGGAGTTTGAAGACAGTGAACGTGATATATACTCGTTAAACAAAACAGGCTTAAAGGGAAGTTTGCAGAATTAGGTTGCTGTTAAACATTCTGATTTGTGTCATCCTTTCACCTAAAAGTCCCAATATGACACATTACTTTGCATTGGGTGTTCTGGGAGAAATTTATATTTTATCAGAATTCCATGTTGACAAAGCATTTGGGAATGTGAAGTAAAGAGGAGCAGTTTGTTATTATTTATTAATTCTATATCAGCAAAAAAAAATGTATCACTCGCAGCTTGCAGGCTTTTAGCATAGCCCATTTCACACCCCTGGTTTACCCCTACTAGTTCATCTCTAGCAGCCTTGAAAAACAACACTTATTAGTAGTTAAGCACATCAGCATTTCTCATAATGTTGCACAAAATCTAGATAAACCTTTATCATCATAGTAGACGTTGAATGTCTATAACCAAACTGGCTAAAACTCTGTTAACTCTGCTAAAACTATAGTTAGCCACGTGCTATCAGCAGTAAATCCAGGTATAATGGTTAACACAAACATTGGCTATCATGATGGCCTACAAGTTATATCGCCCAATAAAGATCAGGCAGTTCAGTAAAAAGAAAGCTATATCTTGAAATAAACATAACCAATAGCGAAATAAACAATACCGATTGGTCTTTGACCATTTCTTTCTGCTAAACATGCCGTATTCTGTTGATGGAGTTGTAGCTTGCTTGCTACCTAGTTATCTTATTCCAACCCAGACACAATGAGAGATCCGTGTGAGTGGGCAAGATCGTTTTGATTTGCTCGGTTTACTTAGATACACTACATAGCCAAAAGTATGTGGGCACCTGCTCGTCATGGGCAGTAATATAGAGTTTGTCCCACCTTTGCTGCTATAACAGCCTCCACTAGATGTTGGAAATTTGATGCTTTGCTGCTTGCTTCCATTCAGACTCAAGAATTTGTGAGGTGGGGCACTGATATTGGGCGATTACGCCTGGCTCGCAGTTCCAATTCCTCCCAAAAGTGTTCAACGGAGTTGAGGTCAGGGCTCTGTGCCAGCCAGTCAAGTTCTTCCACAATGGTCTCGACAAACCATTTCTGTATGGACCTTACTTTGTGCAGAGTGGCATTTCCACAAAGTTGGAAGCACAGAATGTCATTGTATGCTATAGCATTATGGTTTCCCTTCACTGGAACTAAGGGGCCAAGCCCGAACCATGAAAATCAGCCACAGACCATTTTTCCTCCTTCACCAAACTTTACAGTTGGCACCATGCATTCGGGCAGGTAGCATTTTGGTATTTGTTGCCATTTGTCCGATGGACTGCCAGTTGGTGAAGCATGATTCATCACTCCAGAGAATGCATTTCCACTGCCCAAAGTCCAATGGTGGTGGGCTTTATACCATTTCAGCCAATGCTTGACATTGTGCATAGTGATCTTCGACTTGTGTGCGACTGCTCAGCCATGAAACCCCATTTCGTGAAGCTCCCAACAAACAATTATTGTACTGACGTTGCTTCCAGAGGCAGTTTGGAAATCAGTAGGGAGTGTTGCAACTTGTGTGGCCTACCACTTCACGGCTGAGCCGTTGTTGCTCCTAGACATTTCCACTTCACAATAACATAACTTACAGTTGGCAAGGATACTCTAGCAGGGCAGAAATTTGATGAACTGACTTGTTGGAAAGGTGCAGTAGCAATCCATTATTCAGGGCAGAGTGTATCGGTGCTCATTGGCCATCAACATTACACAAGTTGGAAATCGCTAATTCAACAATGAATGGTTTGGAATGAATTAGTGGCTAACTGCAAGCATTACAAAGCAATCACTAGCCGGCTAGTGGAGTGGGTTTGTGGTTCCAAGTCTGGGTTTAAGGGTTTAAGCTCTTTTCCAAGCTTAAAATAACAAACATTCAACATCGGACATGTCAATCCAGCATGACTTCTAACGAGCACAAAACAACTGTAAATTCAGAACTGGGAACGGAAAAAAACTAGCTCTGTTTTGAACGATCATCCGACATGAAATTGCCGTCGGGAACTCGGGCCTCATTCTACATCTCCGACCTGAAGATCTCTGATGTCTTCATTCTTCGACCTTGTCCCCAGTTGTCTTGAAAGCACCATAAATCCAGAGAATGATAGATTTTGATGACAAAACTTGCCCACAAAGGACCATCGCGCCACCTTCCTGTTCAAGTGAGCCGAGCACAATTTTATGCTACTGAATAAGTTATGTAATATGCCAAATATACTGTAGCTAATAAAGTAATACTAAGTGTATTGTTGTGTAGTAAGCTATTAGTAGCCCATGTGCCTCACCCTAATAATTTGGTAATTTGGTATTTTGCTGTACATTTCAAAAGTGCTGAACAAATAGTTATATTGACTACGTCTGTCCTAGCTCGCTCATTAATGTCATAATCAAAATGACGGATCACATCTTATCTGCTCGTTTTCCCCTTATGCCATAGTTTGTAAACCACATTTGTTTAAGCAAGTCAGCCATATCAACTATGTTTGAGGATGCATTAACTGTTTCGCTGCCAGACAAGGCTCCACTGATAGCCAGGTGTAGCAGTGGTAAGGGGTTGGTACTGCTGTTGGGACAGCTTTATGTAGGCCCTAACAGTTTGTGTGCACCGTTTGTCTCCATGATAGTGCAATTAATGTATTGTTTACTGTTGTGTTGTGTAGTGGCTTTGCTATCATCCAAAAAACTCTAAAGTTTGCCCCACCAAGGTTGACATGCTAAAATGGCATCCTATGACAGTGGCACGTTAAGTCACTGAGCGCTTCAGTACGGGCCATTCTGCTGTCTATGGACATTGGAGATTGCATGGTTGTCTGCTCGATTTGTACACCTGTCAGCAACGGGTGTGACTGAAAAAGCAGAATCCAATAATTTGAAGTCGTGTCCACATACCTTTGGCCATGTAATGTAGGTGGATATCTTCATTTTTTATTATCTACTAGCAACATAACATGACAAAACTCTTTGGGCGCTTTCATCGCCATGGGATGTCAAAACTTTCCTACTTACCCGATTCACCTCCATCACGCCGCTGTGCTGTAGTAACGCCACTAGGGTCAGTGAACTTGGAGCCTACATTGACTGTGCCCTTACAAAAAAAACTGTTTTAAAATGTTGACCTTAAATTTCACGTGAAACCATATTTTCACGTGTATTAGATTTAGAGTTCAGATGTTAACACCACCTTATTACATGTGAGAAGAAAAACATAATTTCACCTCACAGTTGAATATGTTACAAACTTTCAAGTGAAAATCGGAAATGCAGTTACATGTGAAACTTTCTATGTACTTTGCTCCGTTCATCATTCCCTCGATCCTGACTAGTCTCCAAGTCCCTGCCCCTGAAAAACATCCCAACATGATGCTGCCACCACCATGCTTCACCGTAGGGATGGTGCCAGGTTTCCTCCAGACGTGATGCTTGGCATTCAGGCCACAGAGTTCAATCTTGGTTTCATCAGACCAGAGAATCATGTTTCTCATGGTCTTAGAGTCCTTTAGGCACCTTTTGGCAAACTCCAAGCGGGCTGTCATGTGCCCTTTTACTGAGGAGTGGTTTCTGTCTGGCGACTCTACCATAAAGGCCTGATTGGTGGAGAGCTGCAGAGATGGTTGTCCATCTGGAATGTTCTCCCATCTCCACAAAGGAATTCTGAAGCTCTGTCAGAAAGACCATCGGGTTCTTGGTCACCTCCCTGACCAAGGCCCTTCCCTGATTGCTCAGTTTGGCCGGGAGGTCAGCTCTAAGAAGACTCTTGGTGGTTTCAAACTTATTTAATTGAAGAACTATGGAGGCCACTACGTTCTTGAGGACCTTCAATGCTGCAGACATTTTTTGGTACCCAAATAATCTGCCAACTTCTGTCTGTAGAACATTTTGAGCTACACACTAATATGACCCTTCTGTGATAAGGTGAGACTCTCACAAACATGTACATGTTTTGCTCTAGGACCGCCACAGGCCTCACAAGAACCGTCCAAAGGTCCTGCGGTACCAATTGAAAAAAATTATTGAAGTATACAGTATACGTATGAAGTCTGTTTAATGCCAAAAACATGCGGTTAAATAAGTGTCCGAAAAACTAAGAAATGTTTCCTGATCTTATATCACGCAGATATAGGAGAGACACTAAAGAACAAACTTCCTTTTGATAGTCCCTAAAAATTGTTCAATGTGTTTGTATCGGCTAATGGCAGTAAGGCCAAAAAAAAAATGTCATCAAATATATATATATTTCTTTATGCTTCAAGGGGTCTTAATTCATATCAAATTGCTAAATGATCCTTGGTATGAACTTTTAAAAGAAAAAAAATGCCATATGGTTTGGTATAACCCCCATCCCCGGATTAGACAGGGCTTAGATTGCATTCATTTTACTGAAGAAAAGACAGATGACTGGTCGGGATGTGTGAATATCTCTAACAAGGCCTTGCTAACACGTCATAGTGCATTTCTTTGCCCATCAACTACCCTTATGTAACACTGTACCTCAACACCAAGGATGGGTTTCAATGCTGAGACTACCCTTGGCCAAGTCTCTTGTTACCATCTTACCCAAACACATGAACGAGGATGTTACACCGTTCATCATTGGTGTATCAATCGCAGTATGGGAGGAAATGACAGACATCCATGTGTATGTGGGAGTTGGCACCATCTCCAGAGACATGAGGTGTCGAAGGGGGGGTAAATTAATTTGGAAGTTTGTGCTACAATAGCAAGGGTCATCTGTAGCTCCATAGTGGCAGACAGTCCCTCCAGGAGAAAGGGGGGATGGGGAAGGAGGCATGGGGTGCATTCCCATCCATTCCCCTCTCACACACTGAGCCCTGGGGCAAGGGAGAAAAGGAGGGGGGAGGAGAGAAAAGGCAGTGGCCGCTGATTTAAAATAAAAACTCAGTTGACAACATTAAGGAGCCTAATCGCCAAAAACAGCCTAAAGATTGAAGCTGATCCTAGAGGACAAATAATGGGAAGGGGGGAATTTCTGTTCTGGACCCCCACGTTAATGGCTTTTTATTTATTTATTACCCCCTTGACACATCTCAAAAGAGATTAGTATCCGAATCAATTCACTGAAAGTATATATTTTTTAAATAAGAGGAAGAAAATAGCCAGTGTCACGTGTACTTCCACTCCGACGCTCGACGTCGCCAGATTATTACGCGCACCTGTGACTCATGAGATTCACCTGGACTCCATCACCTTCCTGATTACCTCTCCTTTATCTGGCACTCCCCTTGGTTCTTTCCTGAGACGTTATTGTTTCTGTTTCATGCCTACGCTATTCATGTTTAGTTTTTGTTCCATATTTTATTTATTATTACATTTGCACTCCCTGTACTTGCTTCCCGACTCCCAGGGTACACGTTACAGTCAGGCAATAACCTGAGCGAACAGGGACTTGGATCATGCTTGTGGTGGTTGTGAGAGGAATGTTGAGAGTTGCAACATGGCCGTGTTCCTGCTGTTGCAACAAAGTGAATTTACAACACAAATTGAATCCAGACGGATATGATTTCCTTCCCCATTTTGATGCATTCCTTCTGGAGTTGTTTGCCTCTGCTGACAAGTCTTGGCTGATCAGATTTGCCTTCGAAATGATCAGCAACCTGATCTCCCTTTCTTGGCCACTCACTGTAGTGAGTCCCTCTTTTGCAAACAAAAATAATTGCGATTGCAGAATCCTGGAGGGACTGTGTAGTGTAGTCATAGCTATACATTGAAAGTGTAGTGTGCGGGGGAAAAAACATGCATTTCCTGCTGACACAGTTAGAGATTCACTCTGTTAGAATTGTGTTTTCTAAAGTTGAGGGAAAATATCATAATGACAAGGATATGACTAGAACAAATAATATTAAAGTAAAAAAAATTGAATAAATTAATGGCTTATTTGGCTTGCTTCGGGCTCCAACTTGTATTATTTCTTAAAACAGTGGCTACAAAGTACACTTTGTAATCGTAGTCTTAATCCCTATTTATTGTGTTGTTACCATAACCTTGAGAAGATAAGTGCTTACATCAGTGATCAAGATATATTTTGTGTTTTTATTTCTCTAGCAATTTAGTTACATAGCATTCAGATAATTCTGGGAGAATAAAACACGTGACAGACCACACCCCATGTTACTTTCCAAAACATGACAAATGGGAATTGTGTTAGTTCTAATTATAGCGGCACAACAACAGAGTGGCAACAAACTAAATACCACATCTGTTTAACCTCGAGAATATGACATAACTGTCACTTTCCATGGAGGATGAGTTTATTGACCCAGTCAAGGTGAACGGAAGAAACACTGATCTTCCACGACACAAAGGAAATATGGAGAAAACAAAACCTGCATGAAATGAGAAAAATGCAAAAATAACATTGCCACCAAGAGCTATGTCAACTTCAATAATGTCTGAAGGCTACAAATGTCTCGAGAAGGGAGATAGAAGACTATAGAAATATGGAAGATACAACAGGTTTTATTGTCTATTCAAATGGAACAGTAGAAGAAGTAGGAATGTAGACTCCAATACATGCGTTGGGGCATGTAAGGTAATTATGCTTAAGGCATTGAACCGTAAGTGTGTTCATTCACTGCACACACACACATTTACTGTAGAAAACACTCCATATAGAGTCGTCAACCAAGGCAAGCAGAAGAAAATGCAATATTACTACGCCAAAGGAAGTCCCTCTGGGTATATGTTCTTGTGCACGGAATTGCAGACTCAAGTGTTTTTAATTAGATGCTCACTGTGGGCTGAATTTCCCTCTCTGTGGGCTGAGGGTTGGAATAATGTTTAAATTCTTCAGACGTGACAGTCTTGCAAGGTAGAATATCGCACTGTGCACTGTGAAGTTTTCAGTGTCGTAACTGCATGATGTGCCTTTAGGTTGTGCATCACTTTAGAGGAGTCTATTTGGGAGAATTTGGCTTGGTAATCATGCCTATACATCTACATCGGTCGACACATTAGTAATTTTGTCAAGCAACAACAGTATCTCCAACACACTAGTCAAAAACAAATAGGAACTCTCTCAGATCTCTGGTCACTCTGGGCATACACATTATATTGTCTTCCCTGACATTGCTGCACTACGACAGGTTGTCAATTAAAGTCAGGATCATCTCTCCCGTCATACGTGTGCCAGCTTCATTACATCTCCTGGCAGTGCTGTGGCACTTATTTAATCACATTGCTCTTTTTGGAAAGGATGGCATGCGGCATGACACAGAGATACATAGACATTTCTTTGTATGACGGCTGACGGGGCACTTTGAATGGCTCGTTTAGCAGTGGCTGTGGCATCCTGTTTTGATCAAGACATTCATTACGGCCAGATGTGTCCACCCCATCATCAGAGGTGTCATGCCCTGATCTGTTTCACCTGTTCCTGTGATTGTCTCCACCCCGTCCAGGTGTCGCTTGTTTTCGCCAGTGTATTTATCCCTGTGTTTCCTGTCTCTCTGTGCCAGTTTGTCTTGTAGGTTAGTCAAGTCAACCAGCGTGTTTTTCCCGTACTCCTTTTGCTATTCTCCTTTTTCTAGTCCTCCCAACAACAGCACAGGCTGACACGAGGTCATGAATCTACAAAATAATTAACAGTAAATGGTCTCCCTCACCATTATTGATTTTGCTATGCCTCACTCTGTTTTATGCCCTATGCTAATCAACGGATATTGTTCTCACTTTACACATAAAACAAGCGGGACAATGTGCTGCTATGCCTTGGTCAGTACAGTCCTACGCTTCGTCTGAAAAGGAGTATGGTGTCCATATTAGAACACAAGATGCACAAGCATGACTGTCCTAGTATGGACACCATACCAGAATCTTTGTCATATTAGAACACATGTGGCACACTTGTGACTGTCCTAATATGGACACTGCACTAGAAGAATGGACACAGCGGGAAACCCACTTAATTAGCACCACTCATTACCCCTTAAAGCCCTGTCTCTAAAATGCCAACACGGCTTGTCTCAGACAACCCCTACAAATCAGAATATCTGGTTACAATATGGGAAAGGCTGTCTCGTCCATTTCATAAACTGTAGGGCCCAGCACTTCCCAGGTCCTTGGCCTCTTCTTCTGTCATCAGAAAAAAAGGAAACTGCTTGGCAGAAATAGGCCACGCGTGCATGGCACATGTGTCTCTCGCACTTGACTCCGGTTCTGCTCGCTCCGTCTTATCAAATCCTTAATTAGCATTCCGGCACTGCAACTCTCTCCATAAATGCAGCCGGTAATTCATAGGGGGCCCCCTGCCGAGATTCTCTTCCTCCCCTGCCATTATCAGATTCCTCATGCTTGTGTAGACCTAGGGGGTGCCACGATTGCAGCCTGCAGCTACACTGCCAGACTGAGTGCTCTGATGCCACCTCCATCCACTCCTCTGATCAATCAATCTGTCTTCATCAGTTACAACCACTGTGCATCAGAATGTATTGGGAGAACAAATGGGACCATGTTGGGATGTTCAGCTGGTGTAAAAGACCAAACTGTGTGCTGTGTGGTCTTCTGCAAGGCCTTCCCATGAGGTGGCGTGATACTCTCAACAGTAATGTGTGAATCATTAGCAGGCTTTGAAGGGGTCACTAAATGACTAGAGAAAACAGACTTCCTGCTGATTACAGGAAGACATTAGATTGTTGAGTCCAGAATGGCACCCTAATCTCTGTATAGTGAACTACTTTTGACCTGAGCCCTATGGGCCCTGGTCAAAAGTAGTTCACTGCATAAGAATTAGACACCATTTGAGACTCAACCTATAAGAGCAATACATGCACTTGGGTCTAATAGCTAGCTCTTTTTGAAACTACATAACATTTCTGAGAGGGGCAGAAAATAAACGCAATGGCGACTGTGTGTAATTTAGCTTGTCTGTTGTGTTGGAGATTAGATCTGTTGGTATTTGTTATAAAGAAAGAGTAAGTTGATTTTGAGTAAAATAAATGAAAATCATAGTTGAACCATTGCTTTCTTTATACCCCCATATGTTATTGGAAGCCATGTAATTTCAGAAGGCATACATTACTATCACATTTCAGGTAAGAACCAGATGCAGACAACGTTGAAGTAACAACAGTTTATTAATCCAACGGGCACGCAAAAGACAGGTCAAGGGCAGGCATGGGTCAGTGATATTTTATTTTATCTTTATTTGTCTAGGCAAGTCAGTTAAGAACAAATTCTTATTTTCAATTACGGCCGAGGAACATTGGGTTATGTGCCTTCATCAGGGGCAAAACAACAGATCTTTTACTTTGTCAGCTCGAGGATTCGATTTTGCAACCTTTCGGTTACTAGTCCAGTGCTCTTACCACAAGGCTACCTGCCACCCCAGTAATCCAGGCAGGTGGGGCAAAGGTAAAGGACAGCAGGCAGGATCAGGGTAGGCAGAGGTCGTAATCCAGGCAGGTGGGGCAAAGGTAAAGGACAGCAGGCAGGATCAGGGTAGGCAGAGGTCGTAATCCAGACAGGTGGGGCAAAGGTAAAGGACGGCAGGCAGGATCAGGGTGTGCAGATGTCGTAATCCAGACAGGTGGGGCAAAGGTATAGGACGGCAGGCAGGATCAGGGTAGGCAGAGGTCGTAATCCAGACAGGTGGGGCAAAGGTAAAGGACGGCAGGCAGGCAGGATCAGGGTAGGCAGAGGTCATAATCCAGACAGGTGCGGCAAAAACAAGACAATGGGATCAATCGAGAGACAGGAACAGGATCAATCGAGAGAACAGGATCAATCGAGAGACAGGAACAGAGGGAAAAACGCTGGTAGGCTTGACGAAACAAAATGAACTGGCAACAGACAGAGAACACATATATAAATACACAGGGGATAATGGAGAAAATGGGTGACACCTGGAGCAGGTTGGAGACAATCACAAAGATGGGTGAAACAGATCAGGGTGTGACAGTACCACCCGTCCTCTAGAGATGCGACTTGGCATCCTACCTGGGAGCATTCCTGGTTGACCGGGGTGTCGGTGTGTTGGAAATCCGCGATGTTGGAAATCCACGATGAGTCCTTGGTCTAGGATGTCCCTGGCGGGGACCCAGCACCTCTCCTCCGGAATATAACTCTCCCAGTCAACCAAGTACTGGAACTCCCTGCCCCGAGGTCAAACCTTCAGGAGACGCCTCACCGTGTATGCCAGTTGGCCTTCGATGATACGGGAGAGAGGGGTGGGCCTGGAAACAAGAGACAAAGGGCTGTGAGACATGGGTTTAACTCTGGACACATGAAAGTTGGCATGTATATGAAGGGTATAGGGCAGCAGAAGACGAACAGCGGAGGGGCTAATCATTTTGGAGATGGGAAATGGGCTGATTAACCGGAGGGGAGAGTTTGCGGGATTCCGCCCGGAGGGGCAGATCCCGGGTAGATAGCCATGCCTTCTGCCCAAGATGATACCAGGGAGCCGTAGCCTATGTCAATCTGCCTGACATCGATACCTGGAGGTGGCCTTGATGGCCAACCAGGCTCTGCTCCAGGTACAATGACAGCGATGCGGCAAACATCTGGGCAGAAGGTATGCTGACATTTCTTCCTGCTCGGGGAAGATCGGAGGCCAATACCCCAGGGAGCACTCAAATGGCAAAAGGTCCAGGGCAGAGCTGGGGAGGGTGTTGTATGTGTATTCCACCCACACAAGCTGCTGGCTCCAGGTGGTGGGTTGGCGGAGACCAGGCAGCGCAGAGTAGTCTCGAGGTCTTGGTTGGCTCACTCTGACTTGGCCATTGGACTGGGGGTGGTCTTCCAGAACCGGGACAAAAACTGAGGACCCCATCCATGGGCAGCCCGTGGATCTGGAAGACATGCTTCACCATGAGCAATGCCGTCTCCTTAAAGGGTAGTTTAGGGAGAGGAATAAAGTGGGCGGCTTTGGAAAAACAGTCGACCACAGTCAGGATGGCAGTGTGGCCCTATTACAGAGGGAGACCCGTGACAAAATCCAGAGATATGTGGGACTACGGACAGTGAGGGACAGGCAGTGGTTGCAGAAGACCAGCAGTAGCTTGCCCAGGAATCTTCTTCTGGGCGCAGACCGTGCAGGCAGCGACAAACGGGGCAACATCCGGAACCATTGTAGGCCAGGATCCGACGGGAGCCCGGGTGGCAGGCAAGCCTGGAAGAATGGCCCATTCCAGGGTCGCTGGGCGGACAGTGTCAGGCACAAACATCTGGTTACCTGGGCCCTCCCCCCAGGGTTCGGCTGGGACCGCTGCGCCTCTGGACATGTTTCTCTATACCCCGGCTGACTGCCATCGCCAGGCACGAGGTGAGAAGGATGGTCTCGGGCTACGGGGTGGTAAACGTGGGGCTATAGCGGTGAAACAGGGCATCCGGATTGACGTTCTTGGACCCCGGCTGAGAGGGAAAAGTTGAACCAGGTTAACAGCAGGGCCCATCTCGCTTGCCTGGAGTTGAGACGCTTGGCGGTGAAGAGATACTCCAGGTTTTTGTGGTCGGTCCACACAATGAACGGATATTCCGCCCCTTCCAACCAGTGCCTCCCAGATGCAGACAACAGGTTATTAATCCAACAGGGACAGGAAAGACAGGTCAAGGGCAGGCAGGGGTCAGTAATCCAGATAGGTGGGGAAAAGGTACAGGTTGCAGGCAGGCTCAGGGTAGGCAGAGGTCAGTAATCCAGATAGGTGGGGCAAAGGTACAAGACGACAGGCAGACTCAGGGTCAGGGACGGCAGAAAAGGTCAACACCGGGAAAATTAGTAAACAGGAGCAATTGAGAGACCAGGACAGAGGGAAAACTGCCGGTAGGCTCTGGCAAACAGAGAACACAGGTATAAATACACAGGGGATAATTAAGAAGATGGGCAACACCTGGAGAGGGGTGGTGATATGTACAGTGCCTTGCGAAAGTATTCGGCCCCCTTGAACTTTGCGACCTTTTGCCACATTTCAGGCTTCAAACATAAAGATATAAAACTGTATTTTTTTGTGAAGAATCAACAACAAGTGGGACACAATCATGAAGTGGAACGACATTTATTGGATATTTCAAACTTTTTTAACAAATCAAAAACTGAAAAATTGGGCGTGCAAAATTATTCAGCCCCCTTAAGTTAATACTTTGTAGCGCCACCTTTTGCTGCGATTACAGCTGTAAGTCGCTTGGGATATGTCTCTATCAGTTTTGCACATCGAGAGACTGAAATTTTTTCCCATTCCTCCTTGCAAAACAGCTCGAGCTCAGTGAGGTTGGATGGAGAGCATTTGTGAACAGCAGTTTTCAGTTCTTTCCACAGATTCTCGATTGGATTCAGGTCTGGACTTTGACTTGGCCATTCTAACACCTGGATATGTTTATTTTTGAACCATTCCATTGTAGATTTTGATTTATGTTTTGGATCATTGTCTTGTTGGAAGACAAATCTCCGTCCCAGTCTCAGGTCTTTTGCAGACTCCATCAGGTTTTCTTCCAGAATGGTCCTGTATTTGGCTCCATCCATCTTCCCATCAATTTTAACCATCTTCCCTGTCCCTGCTGAAGAAAAGCAGGCCCAAACCATGATGCTGCCACCACCATGTTTGACAGTGGGGATGGTGTGTTCAGCTGTGTTGCTTTTACGCCAAAAAGTTCAATTTTGGTTTCATCTGACCAGAGCACCTTCTACCACATGTTTGGTGTGTCTCCCAGGTGGCTTGTGGCAAACTTTAAACTACACTTTTTATGGATATCTTTAAGAAATGGCTTTCTTCTTGCCACTCTTCCATAAAGGCCAGATTTGTGAAATATACGACTGATTGTTGTCCTATGGACAGAGTCTCCCACCTCAGCTGTAGATCTCTGCAGTTCATCCAGAGTGATCATGGGCCTCTTGGCTGCATCTCTGATCAGTCTTCTCCTTGTATGAGCTGAAAGTTTAGAGGGACGGCCAGGTCTTGGTAGATTTGCAGTGGTCTGATACTCCTTCCATTTCAATATTATCGCTTGCACAGTGCTCCTTGGGATGTTTAAAGCTTGGGAAATCTTTTTGTATCCAAATCCGGCATTAAACGTCTTCACAACAGTATCTCGGACCTGCCTGGTGTGTTCCTTGTTCTTTATGATGCTCTCTGCGCTTTTAACGGACCTCTGAGACTATCACAGTGCAGGTGCATTTATACGAAGACTTGATTACACACAGGTGGATTGTATTTATCATCATTAGTCATTTAGGTCAACATTGGATCATTCAGAGATCCTCACTGAACTTCTGGAGAGAGTTTGCTGCACTGAAAGTAAAGGGGCTGAATAATTTTGCACGCCCAATTTTTCAGTTTTTGACTTGTTAAAAAAGTTTGAAATATCCAATAAATGTCGTTCCACTTCATGATTGTGTCCCACTTGTTGTTGATTCTTCACATAAAAATACAGTTTTATGTCTTTATGTTTGAAGCCTGAAATGTGGCAAAAGGTCGCAAAGTTCAAGGGGGCCAAATACTTTCGCAAGGCACTGTAGAGTATATTATATTTATAGTTATATTTTCACAGCAGTGTGCATTCCTTTAATTATATAATGTATTGATTACACAATAATTGTTCTGTATCTTCTCGTCTCTCATGCTTCAGTACAATTTACATTTAGACATTAGCATACTGTATGTCTTGGTTTGATTGACATAAACCCCTGCTTGCAACACACAGTACAAGAAACCTTCAACTTTGGATATCAGTGTGTTAAGCATCCATGGAAATCACACAATGAGAATGATCAAGGTTACTAAGCTGTTCCAATAATTTTGAGACATATTGCCAAACAGATATACTGTATATAAACATTTAAGGATGGAATAGCGTCCCCAAAAATATTTTCTAGTGACGACAAGCTCCATTGGTTGAGTCTAAATAGCCTTCAACTTTATTTGACTTGACTGGTGAGTAAACCACCAGTCAACTTCCTCTGCCTTCCACCTCAAGTCCCGATTTCCTTGAGTTTGATGGTAAACGCAATCGCTTGTGCGCACACGGAGAAAGATAAGAATCCAATATATCAAATTACTTTGACTGATTTCACAGTTTTTAATTGCATTCTATGGATAAAACAATTTATCTTCCTAGTCAGGGTGTTTGTGTCTCTGGGCAAAGGCAGGTTGACCTGATTTGTCGGAGAAGAACACTGTGTCACAATAACAAAGACACTTTAGTCTTTGTTACTGAGTGTCTGAGCTCTGTTTAAAAAACAGACTCATGTAGGCCTATGCCAGGATTCTTAGTCAGTGCTGAGCTAAGAAGATCCATGCTACAAAGTTGACTGCACAGAGAGGAAAAGAGAGAACGATGTTGTATTTCCACAATGATTATACTTGGTCACACTAGGTTTTTGAAAAGACAAATGGCAGCACATATGGTCTAACATCAGAAACCATGTACCAAGAACTGTTCCAATTTGCTGAGTGATCAATTAAAGTTAAAAACCCACACTGTAGTAACTGATGCCCGAGTCTCAAACATTTCCCTTTAGCCCCAATATAGGTCTGACTGCAAACTAGCACAGTACTGTACTAATGCTTGGTTTGGTACTAATCATTTTTCATTTGATGACACTATTACAGAGTGTAACGCATGCGCTGAGAGTCGGGAAGCAAGTACAGGGAGTGAGTGTTTTAATAAATAAACAAAACAATAAACATGAACCACAAATAACGAACCGACATGAAACTGAGTCAATAGCACCTGAGGAAAGAACCAAGGGGAGTGACAGACATAGGGAATGTAATCAAGGAGGTGATGGAGTCCAGGTGAGTGTCAAGAGGCGTAGGTGCGCAGGACGATGGTGTGCGGAATAATCAGCAGCCTGATGACCTAGAGGCACTTCCCTTTTACTCACTCTACCCATGCTTCCTTCTGGGGATGGGGGGGGGGGGGGTGTTTGGTGAGGTGAAACAGGATAAGACCAAGTGTCCTTGGTCCATGCACAGACACGTGCACGTATATACACTCTTTTGTGCATATTCACATACTTTACTGCCAATGGATAGTATATGTATATAATAACAATGTTAACAGTAGCATATACAGTGGGGCAAAAAAGTATTTAGTCAGCCACCAATTGTGCAAGTTCTCCCACTTAAAAAGATGAGAGGCCTGTAATTTTCATCATAGGTACACTTCAACTATGACAGACAAAATCAGTAAAAAAATCCAGAAAATCACATTGTAGGAATTTTTATGAATTTATTTGCAAATTATGGTGGAAAATAAGTATTTGGTCACATTCAAACAAGCAAGATTTCTAGCTCTCACAGACCTGTAACTTCTTCTTTAAGAGGCTTCTCTGTCCTCCACTCGTTACCTGTATTAATGGCACCTGTTTGAACTTGTTATCAGCATAAAAGACACCTGTCCACAACCTTAAACAGTCACACTCCAAAATTTACTATGGCCAAGACCAAAGAGCTGTCAAAGGACACCAGAAACAAAATTGTAGACCTGCATCAGGCTGGGAAGACTGAATCTGCAATAGTTAAGCAGCTTGGTTTGAAGAAATCAACTGTGGGAGCAATTACAAGACCACTGATAATCTCCCTCGATCTGGGGCTCCACGCAAGATCTCACCCTGTGGGGTCAAAATTATCACAAGAACGGTGAGCAAAAATCCCAGAACCACACGGGGGTACCTAGAGAATGACCTGCAGAGAGCTGGGACCAAAGTAACAAAGCCTACCATCAGTAACACACTACGCCGCCAGGGACTCAATTCCTGCAGTGCCAGACGTGTCCCCCTGCTTAAGCCAGTACATGTCCAGGCCCGTCTGAAGTTTGCTAGAGAGCATTTGGATGATCCAGAAGAAGATTGGGAGAATGTCATATGGTCAGATGAAACCAAAATATAACTTTTTGGTAAAAACTCAACTCGTCGTGTTTGGAGGACAAAGAATGCTGAGTTGCATCCAAAGAACACCATACCTACTGTGAAGCATGGGGGTGGAAACATCATCATCAAGTTTTCAGGGGTGTGGAGGTTTCGATACGCGGAGAGTTTCACCGTAAGAGGCAGAGGCTGGGGGATGGTTTTTGGGTGCTATTTTCCTTTAAGCGTGCAAAACTACATTATCATTATGAATGCAACTATAGTATGAACTACAATGTATATTTGCTGTGTATATACTTGCTAACCAACAAGAGTCAGCAATAAAACATGTATGAAAATAATTATATTCACACACACATACATTAAATCGTGCACATGCCCACACACACACACACACACACGCACATACAAATTACGTTGTTTTCCTGAGTGCCAGGAAGCGTGAATGAAGCATGGATGCAGTGGGCCATGAGGTCTGGGTAATGGAGGATAGACAGTGTGTGTCCTGGGATCATAGCGAATCCTCCATTGCGAGGGTGATGAAACCTGAAGGGCAACAGGGAGAAAGAAGGCATTGGGGGAGAGAGCAGCAGCTGGAGAGAGAGAGTCTTAAGCGGTGGGCTGGGGTATTTCTGTGTCTGGAAATGAACTTTAATCCAAAAGGCAAAAATAACTGTTTTAGAAGTGCTCAAACTCTTAGAACCCCTGTTCAGAGCCAGTCAAAATTATTTGGCAATGATTCTGGCCTGTTCTGGCATTCAACAGCTCACTCCACAGCTCAAGAAGAATTCAGAAAATATTCTCCGCCTTTTTTCAATTACACTTCCTCAGAAGTAAATCAAATGGGCTCTAGTATGGACTAGTGAATGTACACTACGTGTTGCGCCCTGACCTTAGAGCTTTTTATGTCTCTATTTTGGTTTGGTCAGGGTGTGATTTGGGTGGACATTCTATGTTTTTTTATTTCTTTGTTTTGGCCGGGTATGGTTCTCAATCAGGGACAGCTGTCTTTCGTTGTCTCTGATTGGGAACCGTACTTAGGTAGCTTTTTCCCATGGGGTTTTTGTGGGTAGTTCTTCAGACGACGAATATTGTTAACCTACGGTTCAAAAGTTTGGGGTCACTTAGAAATGTCCTTGTTTTTGAAAGAAAAGCACTTTTTGTGACATTGTTAATGTTGTAAATGACTATTGGAGCTGGAAACGACTGATTTTTTTACGGAATATCTACACAGGTGTACAGAGGCCCATTATCAGCAACCATCACGATTGTGTTCACTAATCGATCATTAGAAAACCCTTTTGCAATTATGTTAGCACAGCTGAAAAACGATTGTTCTGATTAAAGAAGCAATTAAACTGTCCTTCTTTAGACTAGTTGAGTATCTGGAGCATCAGCATTTGTGGGCTCAAAATGGCCAAAAACAAAGACCTTTTTTCTGAAACTCGTCAGTCTATTCTTGTTCTGAGAAATTAAGGCTATTCATTGCAAGACATTGCCAAAAAACTGAAGAGCTCGTACAACGCTGTGTTCTACTCCCTTCACAGAACATCGCAAACGGGCTCAAACCAGAATAGAAAGAGGAGTGGAAGGCCCCAGTGCACAACTGAGCAAGAGGACAAATACAGTAGAGTGCCTAGTTTGAGAAACAGACGCCTAACAAGTTCTCAACTGATAGTACCCGCAAAACACCAGTCTCAACATCAACAGTGAAGATGCAACTCTGGGATACTGGCCTTCTAGGCAGAGTTCCTCTGTCCAGTGTCTGTGTTCTTTTGCCCATCTTAATCTTTTATTTTTATTGGACAGTCTGAGATATGTTTTTTTTCTTTGCAACTCTGCCTAGAAGGCCAGCTCCCGGAGTCGCCTCTTCACTGTTGATGTTGAGACTGGTGTTTTGCGGGGTACTATTTAATGACGTTGCCAGTTGAGGACTTGTGAGGTGTCTGTTTCTCAAACTAGAGACTCTAATGTACTTGTCCTCTTAATCAGTTGTGCACCATTGGAACACAGTAGTGATGGTTGCTGATAATGGGCCTCTGTACGCCTATGTAGATATTCCATTAAAAAATCTGCCGTTTCCAGCTACGATAGTCATTTACAACATTAAGAATGTTACTGTATTTCTGATCAATTTGATGTTATTTTAACGGACAAAAATGTGCTTCTCTTTCAAAAACAAGGAAATTTCTAGTGACCCCAAAGCTTTGAACGGTAGTGTAGTTACAAACTGAAAATCTACATTGGAAGTTGTGCTGTATTTGCAGCTAGAATTTGGGTTCATCTTAGTCAACTTTATATTCACTCGAGGTAAATATATTTCATGGGAAAATATCCTTTGATCTTCAAGTCTAGGATAATTACAAAAGTGCTGAGATTCATGGTTTTCATTTACTTGCGTTTTGAGGGCAGAGAGTATTTCAAACTACGTACCTACATTGTTGTGGTGATATTAGCATATCACAGACCTAATTGGATCAAAGTCTGCCATAGCAACACTACTTGAAATTATTCAACCAAGCTGGTGTAGCTATTTTAATGAGCAACAACACCACCCCTCCCCGCCAAAATATTGTTGCCTGAATAACTATTTAAACAACGCTATTTCTGTCCCATGCGAAAACCACAAAACTGTCTACAAACGGGGACCCCTATATTAATAAGAACATTTAGGTTACATGACTACTGAATTTGTGCATCATTTTGTTTTGTTTTTCACATTGCAGATGTAGTACATGTGTCTGATCCATGTTATTACAGCTGCATTTAATTAAATTCCATTTCATCTATTTGTGGTATGAAGGTAATTTTGATCAAATTTTTTTCAGACAACATTGTGTTACATCGTTAATTATGAGTTTAATTGAGGACCAACCTCTGAATATGTTGTTATTTTGTTTTATAGATGTGAACTCATGAATATTGCAGGCCTCACTGACACCTAGTAGGCTACGGTAGAACAATTGAAATGAAGGTAAAGGTAGTGTAGCTGAATTAATGAATTGGCAGAGTTTTTGCATTTTGGTTACGTAATGGTGGAACACATAGACAGGTATCAGGGATCAAGGTAAGACCAAGATGCAGATTGTCGAAGTAACACTATTTATTGTAGCAAACGGGCAGGCAAAGACAGGTCAAGGCAAAATCCAGGGTAAGAGAAAGGTACAGGACGGCAGGTGGACTCAGGGTCAGGGACAGGCAGGGTTCAGGTGGAGCAAAGGTACAGGATGAGGACAGGCAAAGGTCAAAACCGGGAAGACTAGCAAAGAGAGGCTGGGAAACGATAGAAGCTGACAGGAAAACCGCTGGTAAGCTTGAACGAACAAGACAAGCTGGCAACAAACAAACTGCGAACACAGGTATAAACACATGGGATAATAGGGAAGATGGGCGATACCTGGAGGGGGGTGGAGACAAGCACAAGGGCAGGTGAAAGACAGGTGCATGACCTGTTCAAGTGTGAGCAATGAAGCAGAAGTACTCTCTGTTTACAACGTGCAGTATATTCCTGAATCATTTGGATCCCCTCCATTGTGCAAATCTGCGAATTGAAACATTTTCAGGTTAAAAAACAAAGGGTCTTTTTAGCACTTTCATATTCCTTTTTTAGCACTTTCATTTTCCTCCTTATTCACAACCACAGAGAAGACAAACGTACAAGTACACACAATTCCTTAGAGAAACAAGACAATAAGAATAGTTTTACATTGCTTTTAGCATCTGACATGTGTTCTCCATTGTACTAGTTAGTTTTGGCAGTGCACTAATGACTACACTTGCTTAAAAACGGCTCTACAAAAAGAAGACTGAGATCTGTGTTATGACTCCTTCTGCTCTAAAACACATGTTATATTTTGCTTATTATGACTAAAACTCCAACAATCCCCACCAGAACAGCCACAACAATCGCTACCGGTTCCCAATTACTGCTATCTTTGTCAGACACATTTAATACTTTATAACTGCATGACATACTGTCCAAATCAAATAGAAACGGAGTCTGCTAAGGAAATAACTTGTAAGGCTTTGAACCCAAGTGACAGATAACAATGGAACAAAAGTATTGTGCTCAACAAAGGAGAGACCATTTCCTGATTGATTGCAGGTTCTAACATTTTGCAGGATGGAAATTATTCTGAGCCAGAAGGATGCGAACAGTTAATACAACCTTTACCAAAATCTGTATCAACAAAATCATAAAAAGCACACATCACCTATAACCAACTGTTAGTTAAAAATCTGCAGTGACCTTCCATATCAACTTCATTATAAACATTATGTTTATCTGTCTAACAAAACCATCAAAAGCAATCAACTACAGGTATATAAATACGGAAACATACATCTATACAATGTTGCCTTGTTTTCGTTTGACTGTCAGTTAGTTTTGGGTTGCGTTTTTCTTTAGTTCATTTTTAACAGGTGGTTTTTCCCTGGACTGTGTCTGAGTGGGGTTTTGTGGCTACTGTTGCAGCCCGGTGTCCTGTTATTTATGAGCTTGTTGAATAAAACAACCCTTTTCCTTCGGAACTTGTGTCACCTGCTCCTGACTCCCCACCCACATCTCCTTGGGGGGATCTGACACCTGTAGACTTCATTAAGAGAGTTTCTCAGGCTCATATACACTGGTGGGACCTGGATTCATTGAGAGGAGACAAAGGGAAGCATGTTAGGGAACAAGACAGAGCCCAATATGACACCAATGCACTTCATGCAATATAAAAGCCCTAAACTACTAAGGGAAACTTGGAGAGATAAGGCTGGAGAGAGCAGATGCATTTCAGCATGATATTCGGTTAGAGTTAGGAGTTTGCCTGACCAGTTCCGGCACAGTACACCTTTATTTTCAGGACAATTCCTGCCCTCTGTGCTCAATGAAGGCAGTAGTGCATTGATGTGTGCAATTCAAATACACTCATTGTATTTCTGCAGATTCAATATATTTGAAGGTCACGGATAGTCACCTGTAATTGATTATTACAAGCATTCAGCACAAGCTTGATAAGCCCCTTTCACCACCTTAGTGCTGAGCCTATCTGACAAAGACGGTATTCATGTCTACTGTTGACAGTCGACAAAGGATTTTAACCCGTTTTTATAGCATTTGGTCTAGGAAAAGTATCTGTCACGCATGAATAATCTCAGTAAAATTGCAACGGGTGAGATGCTACGATATTTTCAGATTTTATGTTATTGTAACAGCCTTACACTTCAGACAGTAACACTTTATTTTGAAGGGTACATATAACACAAATAACCCATACATAGAGCATTTATAAGCAGTTCATACATGCATTGTCTTGAAGTTGATTATGTACTGCTTAAAAATGTTATATTCCCTTCAAATAAAGGGTTACCATTCAAACAATGTTAACAATGTGTGAAAAAGTCAGTCTAGCAAAAATAAGACATAACACATTAGAAATTACATATGTGGAATTACTTTCAGCAAGTGGATGTGTAATTGCAGTCCTTGTTTCAATTGTGTAAAAACTGATACCTCTAAATCCAATTACCATGTAATTACATAGCAATGCCTTTATAGCTACTATGTTACTATAGTTATTACTATGTAGTTACAGAACATAAGTATTAGGGGCAACTTAATGTAAAGTGTTACCATATTGGCTGTAGCAGAGGTGGGCCACGCTTTCCAACCCATAGTGTATGAGAGCGAAAATCTAATACCCAATGAAGGCTGCAGAGGTTCTCCAGGTACTTTGCTTGAACTGTGTAATATTGCAGGGTAGCCTTGCGAGATGAGCCATCTTGAAATTCAAAGGGACGGCATTGAGTTAGGTGGTGGCAGTATAGGTGCTATACCGTCATCGAGCAGTGCAGTGAAAAATAACAGTTTTTTTTTCCTTTGAGCTTTGATTAAAATTCTCTCTTTTTTTCTCTGTTTGTGTCTCGCACAGGGATGTATATGGCTTGGCACCGGTGTTGAAGTCTCACTTGGACACATGGCCGAAGAAAGGGCTTGCAGGTGATTAGCCGTCAGGTTCACTTTGGGAGGTAAGATGACGTGTGAATTGCGGCATTCTTGGGTTTTCAAGGGCACAGTATGTGAATTTGATTGCCAATGCCAGTGGTTCCCCTCACGACTCCATTAAACTCTTGTCAGATCTGAATACATACCTGCTGAGTTCTCAAGGAACAGTAGATGATCAAAAATATGAAGAAGGTGATTTCTTCGATTATTGCACTTCTATTAAAACATGGGTCTGTTGATTTAAGGGACAGATCACAATTTACTGGAGGGGAGGGGTGGTCCAAAAAAAATAACACATCTTTGGGGATAGTTCTGTGTTTTTTTTTATTGGGCACAGGGGACGTTCTCTCTTGCAGGTTTTACTATATAATTTCTTCCATCCTAGCCACATTTCCTCATCTGCATGCATGCACCTCCCATATATCAAGCTGTTTTGGTACTTCCCTTATACACTTTGCTTTTCTGTATGCACTTGCCTTTGTTGGTAATTGCTGCAATATAGCCTGTTCATAACTTTGGTGAAGGTTTTTAAGGAGAGAGGCCAGCTGAGCGCATGGTGAGTGTTGCGCAAGAGACAGGTAATGCAATTTGAACGGAATTGATGGCGAGAGAGAAAGGCTATGATAGTGTTCGGGTGCACAAAGTGTTAAACCTGTGGAGTTGAAGAAAAATCTTTACAATTCAAAAATAAGCTGACCCTCGAAAGCCAGATGGAGATGTGTAAATGTGACCCACCTCCTTAAATCAGTCCTAGCTAGCAACATTTGAAATTGTTTTTGGCTGAAAATGCTATATCGTGCTTTGAGAGTTGATAAACTTTTGAGAAAATGGCCCGTGACTGTTTTGGTACATACTGGAGAGCAGATCTTTGTCTACTGTCACACTCTGATCTGTTTACCTGTCCCTGTGATTGTCTCAACACCCTTCCAGGTGTTGCCCCTTATCCCCTGTGTATTTATACCTGTGTTCTCTGTTTGTCCATTGCCAGTTCATCTTGTTGGTCAAGTGAACCAGCGTTTATGTTCTCAGCTCCTGCTTTTTCCAGTCTCTCCTTGTCTTACCCTCCTGGTTTGGACCCTTGCCTGCCCTGACTCTGAGCCCACCTGCCTGACCACTCTGCCTGCCCCTGACCCTGAGCCTGCCTACTGACCCCTGCCTGCCTTGACCTGTCTATTGCCTGCCCCTGTTGGAACCATGAAACCATTGTCAATTCGACGCGTCTGCATCTGGGTCTTACCTTGATTCCTGATTGTCTACACCCATTCAACATCGTTCAAACTCTCTTAAGCCTTAGCCCCACCCATCTCTTTAAGGATGCACATGTGCTGGACATAGTGAGTAAGTACTGTAGTAAACCATCAAAGATTAAGACAAAAAATTGTGAAAGTAGTAGTAAAAATGAACTAGTCCTTGGCCTATATCATAATCTGACTTTGGTGCAGCTAAAGTTGTCCTTCACATTAACGTCTCTGGCAATCACACACTATATCAAATACATTTTTATTTGGCACACGCATAGGATACCGCAGGTGTAAACGGTACAGTGAAATAGTAATCTTAACCCATACAACTATGCACCATTAATTAATCAATGTTAGCTAGCTAGCAAAGTAAATGGAGATACTAATAATATGACCACAGCTCATACACGTAACATTAGCTAGCGAGCCAGCACGCTTTCATGGAATGAAAACAACTTTCTGACAAAATTAGAAATTTATAATATCTGAAAATGTAGCAAGACTCTTACCGGAATACATGGATGAACACTTCTCCCTCACTGTCAAGGATGCCATGGTTGCCCTTAGCTAACCAACTAGGCTCAATGTTAGCTAGCTAGCTGACATTAGGCTATAACACAAATGGGTTTCTGAGATACCAATAATATTACTTCACAGCTGAAACACGTAATTTTAGCCAATTGAGCCAGACAGCTACTGTCAGCTAACTAACGGTGGACTTTACCTTGCAATAAAAATGACTTTTACAAAATTTGAAAAATATCATTTCTGCTAAAGCTACCCGTATACATGAATGAAAACTTCTCCCTCTCTGTCATGGACTCCATTGTTGCCCTTAGTTTGAAGATGTAATCTGGAGACAGGTGTTTTATTCGACAGCCTTCTGTGTTCTCTTTTCGACTCCCAGCGCATTTGCAATCATGCTCTGCTTCCACCGGGCATTCAACTGCTTCTGTGAAAACAACATTGTTTATCTCTGTTTCTTCACGATCACTGTCATCAGAAGACTACAATGTCTGGTTCAATGAAAATGTTTTCCTCGTCATCTGAATCATTTTCAGAGTCAGAGAGTCAGCATAGCATGATCATCCTCCAAAAAGTAGTCCATCACAACTTTTTCTGACTGATCTTCGTTGATAGCGCTTCTTAAAATCAGAGCAGCAATGTTGGGAGCAGTAGCATCACTTTTGCGGTTCTTCATGGCATCTTTCAAAAAAGCCACGGTAGAAAGTATTAACAGCTCATGTTATAGACAGAAGCATGCTACATGCACACCAATCTGACCTCATCTCTCGGCATGTCCAGCCAATCATGGCTAGCGGGAAGGTTTCTGACTTTTTCAGTGGCTAAACCAACTAGGCTCGTAATTTAACAAGTTTATTTACAAATGGTATACAAGTTTGTTATTAACCTGAACATGAAAGTTCACATCTTCCAGAATACATTTCTGCCCATAAACAAATGTACCTTCAAATGCCTCTTTTGTGAAGTAGTGATGTGCGACTAGCTTCCTGGAACGAGTCACAAATTAGACACCATTTAGTCCTTAGCATATGTTGCAGCAAGTGTCGGGACCACAATGGAAATAAGTCCCCATCTTTATTGTGCAGTACGCTCACTTTTAACATTTGTGCATATATGTATTTGTTTTTACCCGCAAATAAAATCAATCAATCCAAACTGTGCAATGGCGAATGGAAAGAGACATCTGTTACATGACATTCGGAGATTTTGGGTAAACCTACAAGGTAGGGAGGGATGTGTATTCTGTTTGTCGAGATTGACGTGGTCTATTTATTGTGGTGTCGAAAACGTAAACCATGATATTGAAGTGCCTAAAGTCAGTATGTTTTGTTTATTGGTCGTGTGGTGCACTAGCACAGAAACCTGTTGGTGGAGAAATTGTTGCATGTATTTTATGTCATTTTAAATACGACATCAGAATGTTGAAAATCGGATTCCCCTAGCTGATCATTGTCTGCAACCGGCTCCGATCGTGAAGTACTGAAACATGCAGGGAGAGTGAGCTAGTCTGTGATGGTCTGCGAACCCTCAACCTTCTGTCCTGGGGCCCTGTGTGGCATCAACTGTGTCACAAAAGCATTCAATTAATTACAAAGGGAGAGCCAAGTAAAAATATTTTGAACTTTGGGGACAGGAGTGCACTTTTTTATTTTTTACTACCCCCCCACCCCCCCCCCCCCCCCGACTTCAGAAGTGGGCAAATGAGATATACCGTGGTGTACTACATCATACCTTGATTCTGCATTAACCTCCGGAACCTACGACACACACTGGGATTTGGGCCCAATGTCATTGACTGTTAAAATGATGCAAGTAGTTTTGGTATGGTTTCCGAGCAACACAAGTCACTTGGTTATTTATTGAATAAAATAAAGTGTGTGCGTGACAGAGTATGTACATGTGTTTGTCGTTCAGAAAGTCTATTAGTCATGCAAATTAGTGTTTTGTCCTATTTTGGCAGGGATTTCTCTCTCGAGGACATCTTAAAGGCCATTAAATAGGAGATATCTTGTCCTTATAAACATGATGAGATGAGGGGCTCACAGAGCTCAAGGCCAGATTGAGGTACGTTAGATTGAGGTACTGGACGTCTCTTTGGGTATGTCTTTGTAAGCTTGGCACATCTAGCTTACAAAGACATTCTTTAAGGCAAAACTGCTCCAGCTCCTTCAAATTGGATGGGTTCCCCTGGTGTACAGCAATCTTTAAGTCATACCACAGATTCTCAATTGGATTGAGGTCTTGGCTTTGACTAGGCCATTCCAAGACATTTCAATGTTTCCCCTTAAACCACTCAAGTGTTGCTTTAGCAGTATGCTTAGGGTCATTATCCTGCTGGAATGTGAATCTCCGTCCCAGCCTCAAATCTCTGGAAGACTGAAACAGCTTTCCCTCAAGAATTTCCCTGTATTTAGCACCATCCATCATTCCTTCAATTCTGACCAGTTTCCCAGTCCCTGCTGATGAAAAACATCCCCACAGCATGATGTTGTCACTACCATGCTTCACTGTGGGGATGGTGTTCTCGTGGTGATGAGAGGTGTTGGGTTTTCCTTGATGGCCAAAAAGCTCAATTTTAGTGTCATCTGACCAGAGTATCTTCCTCCATATGTTTGGGGAGTCTTCCACACCAAACGTGTTTGCTTATTTTTTTAATGGGAGCTTTGCAGCTCCTTCAGGGTTATCTTTGCTCACTTTGTTGTCTCTCTGGGCGGCAGGTTGGCAGGTTTGTTGTGGTGCCGTGTTCTTTCCATTTTTTACTAATGAATTAAATGGTGCTCTGTGGATTTTCAACATTTTTTTTTTATAACCCATCCCTGATCTGTACTTCTCCACAAATTTGTCCCTGGCCTGTTTGGAGAGCTCCTTGGTCTTCATGGTGTCACTTGCTTGGTGTTGCAGACTCTGGGGCCTTTAAGAACTGCTGAGATCATGTGACAGATCATGGTGACACTTTATTTAACTAATTATGTGACTTCTGAAGGTAATTGCTTGCACCAGATCCTATTTAGGAGCTTCATAGCACAAGGCGTGAATACATATACACGCACCACTTTCAGTTTTTGAATTTCAAATGTTTTGAACTTCATCAATTTGGACTATTTTGTGTCTGTCCTTTACATTAAATCCAAATTTAAAAATCCTTTTAAATTACAGGTTGTAATGCAACAAAATAGGAACACCAAGGGGGATGAATACTTTTCCAAGGCACTGTAAACAAGGGCTGTAAATTACAGGCTTGTTTATGAACACCATTGAGACGTCAGTACAATGGGCATCCAAAGCCTTCCAGACTATAGCGAATATCGAACAGCTGAGCTCCAGTGCGTGGCAGAGTTTGTGTGTGCGTGTGTGTGTGTGTGATGTTAGTGTATTAACACACTGGAGAGGAAGGATTAGTGTTTCCATCAAGGATGCTGGTCTCATACATGTCTGTGTGTGTGCACATATTTAACTATCTTTCTATTCCGGTGTCAGATCTGGAGAAAAAAAGGCAGCTGTTAATAAAATTTGGGAAATTAGCTGTTGCCTGTATGTCACTGTAGTGCATGGAAGGGACAAGGATAAGAATCCCTCCGCTATACAGTGACAAAAAAAGTTGCACGCTTTATATACAGTGTATGCTTCCATTAAATTGTTAACATGTCATTTTTCTTGGTGGTGACACATTCTAAATCGCATTCATCACATGTCCTAAGTACCCTGCACACACAGCGATCCGTTTAACTCAAATATAGGTAATCACATACAATCCTCCCCCCTTCTCCTCCCCCAGCTTCAATCCAACTGAGGTAAAGAACTCTCAGGCTCCTTGGCTAATCCCCCAGTCAAACCGAGTTTCAAATTCAATCTCATTTTTCTCATTACATGTTGGGGGGAGATACCGGGACCCCATATTGGTCCAGAAATAGTTGGCCTTGCTAATCTGATCGGTTGCCACATTAAGACCAGGGACGGTTGATGATGATCCTGGTGGAGGGATTGATACCGACAGGGCAGAGCAGGATGGCTGAAAGAAAGAAGAACTTTCAAGGAAAAAAACAGGAGGCTAGTATATTGAGGCCAAGTGTAGTGGACCTCAGTGTTATGTACTGTATTTACTTGGATGTTTCGAAAAGCAAATGGCAACCCTTGTGGATTGAGGTAAGCGACAGTATACAGGACATTAAATATGAAAAACCTGTCTGTAACTGGCATAATAATGCGGGTTTAACTAAGGGCTTTTGCCATGAAGCAAGGACAACTACTACCAGGATGAATGAATAAATAGCCCTCACTCACACGCAAACAACTCTGAACATAAACTTACACTATGCACTATGTATTATCACTGTACGGCAGTGGCACCAACCGGTCGATCTTCAAGGCATTCCTATTCGATCCGCAAACATTTCTGTAGAAAAGCGTGCGCTCCTTCTTTTCCTTGTGTGTGTTGGCGGTTGGTGCATCAGAATGGAAAATAACATCAACCATAACAACAATAACATCAACCATGTTACCAATAGATAGACAAGCCAGATATGTTTTAACAATGTAAATTGTTTTGTGAAGCTTACATTCAATTGGCCCTATCACATGAGTGATTTATGGCTGATTTAAGATTAATTTGTCATCCTGTTACAGTCAACCCTCTTACAAACAAGTTTTTAAGAAAGATATTCTCTGGTACTTGTGTATCCTTTTTAGCCAGTTGTTCTGAAAGTAGCACCCAAGAGCCAAAAATAGCACCCTGAACAATGGTGTACTATGTCACAAATGTGCAGATACAGTTGGAGTAATTAAAACTCGTTTTTCATCCACGCCAAAACTATATTTTGTTAACAAGAATTTTGTGGAAAGTCGGTTAGGACATCTACTTTGTGCATATCACAAGTCATTTTACCAACAAATGTTTACAGACAGATTATTTCACTTATAATTCCAGTTCCAGTGGGTCATAAGTTGACTATGCCTTTAAACAGCTTGGAAAATTCCAGAATATTATGTCATGGCTTTAGAAGCTTCTGATAGGCTAATTGACAAAATTTGAATCAATTGGAGGTGTACCTGTGGATGTATTTCAAGGCCTACTTTCATACGCAGTGCCTCTTTGCTTGACATCATGGGAAAACCAAAATAATTGTAGACCTCCACAAGTCTGAATCATCCTTTGGAGCAATTTCCAAACACCTGAAGGTACCACGTTCATCTGTACAAACAATAGTACGCAAGTATAAACACCATGGGACCACGCAGCCATCATACCGCTCAGGAAGGAGACCCGTTCTGTCTCCTAGAGATGAACATACTTTGGTGCGAAAAGTGCAAATCAATCCCTGAACAACAGCAAAGGACCTTGTGAAGATGCTGGAGGAAGCAGGTACAAAAGTATATATATCCACAGTAAAACGAGTCCTATATCAACATAACCGGTCTGGTGAAACAACAATAGAACTGTTTGACCATAATGACCATCTTTATGTTTGAAGGAAAAATGGGGAGGCTTGCAAGCCGAAGAACACCATCCCAACCGTGAAGCACGGGGTGCTTTGCTGCAGGAGGGACTGGTGCACATCACAAAATAGATGGCATCATGAGGATGGAAAATGATGTGGATATATTGAGGCAACATCTCAAGACATCAGTAAGGAAGTTAAAGCTTGGTCGCAAATGGGTCTTCCAAATGGACAATGACTCCAAGCACACTTCCAAAGTTGTGGAAGGTTACCCAAAACGTTTGACCCAAGTTAAACAATTTAAAGGCAAAGCTACCCAATACTAATTTAGTGTATGTAAAATTCTAACCATGTGATGAAATAAAAAAATCTGAAATAAATAATTATTTCTACTATTATTCTGACATTTCACATTCTTAAAATAAAGTGGTGATCCTAACCGACCTAAAACAAGGAAATTTTACTAGGATTAAATGTCAGGAATTGTGAAAAACTGAGTTTAAATGTATTTGCACAACGCCATTGCTCTCTCTCTCGCTATATTGTGTATTCTTCTTGCTCGCTGTCACTCAAATAGCGAGGGGCTGAAGCTCAGTAGCTGAACCTCGAATTGCCAGGTAGCTGGCCCAAATGGGGGTAAATGTAGGGAAAGTGGCACCGCACAGCTTCCAGAAAAGTCACTTTCAAACTAGTGATTTCGTGGCTGATTGAGGTAAAACTGTTTTTCTGTTTATAGATCATGCATGTTTGAACTACACATTGACATATCCTGCCCAAAGCGACAGGTTTAAAAAAAGACTTAGTAGTCGCCAAAGTACCAGAGCATGTCTTTAAGTTGAACATGTGCTCTTCATGACAAAATGTTAAAATTAGGTGAATTTACTTTTTTTTTAATCACCAAAAAGGACTCACTTCGTGGAATGACCCGTTTCATGTCATTTTGATTAAGTCCACTCCTTTCTCCGTGCCTTCCCCTGACAATAATACTAATGTGCAGGATTCATTCTAACAAAACAACACTAAATGTTTGGGAAAAGTCAGAGCAAACGTCTGTTGTGACAAGAAACTCCTCAAAAAAAGCTCCTCATTGTGGTAAGCAGTTAATCAATACTGTTGACGCACTGGAAAATGAGTCAGGATGTGTAAGCCAAAAAAGCAGCAATGGGGAATGGTGTGTTTCCCAAATTGCACCCCATTCCCATTTAGTGCACTACTTTTATGGTAACCCAGAAATTGAGTATCCAGCATACCACCAGCAGCATCTTATCATACTAAACAGCCCTTGCAACATAACAGGAGTCAAAATAAAGCCTTGGCGTACCTCTGACAAGAGACAGTGACTAATGCAATTGTAATTCACCCTAAAAAGAACACCACTGGTACATGGGGGGGGGGGGGGGGGGGGGGGGGGGGAGCTGGAGTGAGACGGTTGAGACAAACACATTCCACAGCGAGTGCTATCTATCTGCAATATGTGTTAACTAAACCTCCATCCATCCTGTTTATTCCCTGAGTCAGGCCAGCTAAACAACCACGTCTGTGTTTCTATGGTTGACAGTTGCGACACAAAAGTACTGAATGTTTCCCAAGGGTTACGGGAGTATTGGCCCCAGAGCAACTCAACAGCTTTGACTTAGGTAACTATTTGACTACTTCATCACAACAAAATGTCACTCAGACATCCACTGTTGGATATAGGATGTTTGATGGGAGGCACATGCAGTATTTTAGGATGTTTAGAGAACTGTCCAAATGCACTCGTCTTATCCAGGGCTGTATTAAAATAGTGTTTTCTTTCAAATATTTTAGCGGTACAGAACACAAGTGCAGTATACTCCAGACAGGCTAAATCAATTGTTAAATGGATCTTTAATGTATTTGTTCTGTGTTAAGACCAGTCTGTCTTATGTAATTGGCCTTCCACTGAGACTCTCCTCTCTTTTCCAGCTCAATATGAGGGCCCTCTCCTGCAGAGCCCTGACACATATAGGCAATCTTTGAATAAGGTCAAATTAGGAGGAGTTATGATGCACATCAGTAGGACTTTCGGGCGCTGGCTGACAAGACACATTTTCAAAACAGAAAATAGAACAAAATGACGAGCGAAATAAATCTAGTTCTCAACTGGGGGTGATTTGTGTTATGTCCTGGGTAAAGAAGACTGGGCAGGGAGGAGTGTGAAGAGGAGAGAAGTACCACATAGCTGGCGGGTACTATATTTTGCTGTGGTGAACCTTGGTAGGAACCTGTGTAGGCTGCATTTGGTGGACGGATATTGCTATAGGCTCTTAGTGGTGGTCTGGTCTGTTGGTGGAGGGAATAACATTGTCAAAGCAAGTACACCAACTGCTCAAATTCTTTTTATCTACGTATGTAAAGCACGTATGTTTTGGGTATATTTGATGAGCAAACTTGTATTCACTCCTCAAATGGACTATACTCACTTTTACAATTTAATAAATGACACATAATACAGAAAAAGTCGCTTGTTCATCTACTTTAAACAGGACCGTCTTCATTCTAACTCAAGTCAATCTCCTCATAAGATGCTTAAGTCTTCATACGCGGGCCCTGACCTATTTGGGATGGTGCCGAGTGACGTTAGCGTCACCAGAGTCCCTCCTTAATCCCCCCGAGAGGACGACTGGCTGATTTTAAAGACGGCTTTCCAAAACAATCCTTTGCTGACATTCACCTGTATTGGAGGGGCTAATACTGTGTCTATTATCTCCTGACGGCCAGGTGGTCCTGATTAGCAGAGCAAACATGTGAGCGTGCAAGCATGCATGCACACATTAAACACAGGTAATTAGTACATCAGTCCCCCATAACCATGCATGCAAACACACAGACAGACACACACACACACACAGCCGATTAGTCCATCAAAGTTAAAGATCACTCCCCCCATAACAAGACACACACACACGGCGGCAGCAGCAAATAGGATACAGTAAAAACATTTACTTCTGTAGTGAACACATTAAGCAGATCTCTGCATAACGGAATTATGCCTGACACTAACGGAACAACTGCTATATTGTAGTGGTTACAACATAGCAGCCCAAATGGGCTGTGAGGATGGCAGAGTCACATCGGTAACACTTTTACATGAAGTTTATCATACTCCTATGTGTTCGATGAGTCATTATGGGAAAGGAAGACATTTCGAGCATAGTCTCTTTATAGGTATCTGGCCTCGGTGGATCTCAGTTGTTTTTCCTCAATGACTGTGTAAAAGGGAAAACCATACCAAGACTGAAGCACCTTTTCTATTCTGAACTGAATCTCTGAATTAGGTGGTGGGGATAAAATAATCTTGACTAAGCACTGAATAACCCACCAGGCCAGTAAGCTAGGTACGCTCAAGTGCGCCGGCTATGGATTAGCGGTTAGTCCAGCATGTCCCTACACATGTTGATTATCGACCCTATGGGTGACAAAACTCCATTATAATTGACCTCCTGTTAAAGCCAGGCAATTATGCATTTCACATAATGGCTCCCTCTGAATAAACCTTTAGCTTCTTTACCTGACGCATGACCAATTATTTTCCCCAAATGGCACCCTATTCTATACATAGTGCACTACTTTTGACCTGAATCCAGGGCTCATGTCAAACGTAGTGCACTATGTAGGGAAAATGGTGCCATTTGGGACGCTTGGCGAAGTAACATGACTGGTTGATGGGTTCACTATTTAATTAGTGGACTGTGGCAGACCACTATTCCAACTCAAATGACCATAATAGTGAAATGTAAGTTGTTAAATATTGAATAGTTAAAGGTTATAGTAGACCTTATTGATTATGTGATATGGTAGTTACATTGTAGTTACAGTACATGGCATTTACACAATATTGTCATAATATTTATTTGCAGGGTTTTTAATCAACCTGTGTCAAACTAATTGTTTTGGAACATACAATTACTCTAAAAACATTGTCAGAAGAACTAAATCTTCCCAGAAACACTTCAAGCAGATAAACTTCTTTCCCATCATGCCAAACCAAATGCCCAAAGTGGATTCTTGGCCATCATACAGAAGCGTCCCACTCGTCCACAGTGCTCATCTGTATGATTGATGACGGGAGCCTGCTCTTTGTGCTCTATGACCCGGTCTCCGTGGACATATACCCAGAGTTGGCCCACTGAGGTGTGACAAGCATCCCAGTGAGGTGTGCAGGCACTGGCCAAGGTGAAAGCAGGACAGATGGGAAGCCCCTCTCCGTTGTATCAACCACAAAGCGGAACCAACAATCGGCTAAAAGATTCACTCTGAATCCCCCTCCTATCATTGGCAACTTTTTTCTCCTATCTATCATTGCCGACTCTTTGGATGATTTCCCCTTTGCCGGTCCCTCTCACTTAAGCTTTGACATCGATGCTCTTCATGGTCACGCGCAACTCTGGGTCCCCAGGTCTCCCGCGTTAATCGGTCTGGTGGGTGTGTTTGAGGAGGTTATTCGCTTCCGTAATTCCAGGGAAATGACCATAGATCATTGGAAGGATGGGAGAGAAAGTAGGGCCTCGCTCCGATAATCCAGATCATGGACTTATAATGCATTTCCAGCCCCGGACAACTCACTCCTGTGATTTGCTGTCAAACTTTCAATCAACGTGGCTGCTGGCAGAACTCATGTGAGGCATCTGACGGGTGGCAATTGGCATGTGGCACCATGCCTCCTCTTCTTCCCCCCTGAGCAGCATCCTAAACATGGCCACACTCACCTTGTGCTATGCCATAAAACAGCTGTAGGAATTCTCACCCGTTTAATACAATTTCCTGTCATTCCTTTCTATAGAAAATAAGTCCTTTCTATAGAAAGTCCAGTATCGTGACCACAAGACGTGGTTCCATTTGTTTTCAACAAGTGAATTGTGACAGGTTGAGTGAGTCTTTGATTTCGGTTATTCAGCTTTCCCATTGTAGAGCTTGTGTAAATTTTGTTTTCAATTATGTTTTTTTCTCCAGATACATTATCAAATGGATGACGAGCAACGGGCCAGGTCTCAAGCGATATCCGTAGTGCCTCGTTGCAGCTTTGCTAGAATTTACTTGGAAGAGTAGTGAAGGAGAAAGGTGGGAGCTGTGTTTTGATATCGCTCAATGTTCACCCGCGACTGTTCCGAGCAATTACAATACTGTCATTGTTAAAATGAAGTGTCAGAATTCAAATCACTAAAGAGAATGCAATTACAGCCGAACCTGACAGGAATAAGAATACAGTCCATTGTTCAGAGGGAGTTTGACTTTTGCATTATACATCGTTCGTATCACAAATTGAGAAGAAAAAAAACTGACAGGAGTGGGAGAAAAACTATGCTATGCCGAAGTAGAATAGCTGCTGTACTTTCAAAAACACCTTTGGCAAGTTAGCGAACACATTCTGCTCTTTTCAAATTGAAATGAGCAATTTCCCTAACGGAGCATTTTTTTTGTTTTAGAATATTGGTTGTTTTTAATAATTGTGTAGCTCTTCCAAGAAGCCATGTTCAAACGCTGAGTTTTAAAACAGTTAATCTTAGACATGTTTTGTTAGAGATGCTCTTCTCTGCTCTGACGTTTCCGACAGCATCCTGTAAGGTGGTTACAAGAAAGATATGAGCAATCCACATGCAATTTGGAACCATTGACGGCAAACATTATTTCTTCGGATGTTTGTCCCTCTCTCCTCCGTCCCACCGGATAACAGGGGATGAGGATGGATGTGGAAAAGCTCTCACCATTGGCTTATTCTTATCTCCATTGAAGGATCATCATCCTTTTTAGCACTGGCCCCCAACCATTATAAATTATAATGAACCTTGACTGCTATTGACAACATTTCCAACATACAGATAGCAAGCAAAGCAGGACTGTGGTATATAATAAGGGTCTCTTTAAGAACATATGAGCTACTGTATAATATCATATTATTACTGTTATAATATTATAATAAGTGAGTGGGAAAGAAGTGAACGGCTTGCTCCTTCAGAATGAAATACAGCGGCTGCCTCCATGTAGGTTAACACCACCTGCAAATCACACAGCTGGCACAGGAGGGGGATAATTAACTAATGAGATGCTAACGGTTTATATTCTTGACCCCCGACCTTTACACTGCTGGTGTATTCAGGTGTGGTAATGGCAACCAGCCAAAAGCACAGTATAAAATGTTAAAATGGCCTCCCACTCACATACAGCTCTCCTCCCTGCTAGGCTGGACCCAATTGAAATGTGCTGCATGCAAGCTCGGTAGGTAATATTGCAGAGGATTTGACGTGATGGATGTGGCGTTGGTTCAATAAATAAGACATCAGCAGCTGAACTTTTACGGGTGCGAGACATCCCGAATCGGCAGGATTGAGATAGCCTGGCCTTGGATGGAGTCATGGAATCTTGTGTCCAGAGAAGGTATTGTGTTTTTACTTAGGGCTTGTTTTCTTGTATGTAGCTTGTGTGTGTGTTTGTATGTGTGCGTGCATGCATGTGAGAGAGTGTGTTTGTGTGTACGTGTGTGTGAGTGCATGTGGCTATCGATTTGTGTGTGTGCGTTTGTGTTTGAGAGAGAGAGGCTTATCACCCTTCCAGGTGCCATAAAATGGACCAATGGCTCTACACAATGGCATGGCACCAGTTTCATGATGCTCTCCAATGCTCATTGACTCTGCCTTCTCATTGTTCTCCACCATTGTGCCGCTTTTATGAGACCAGCTGCCACCTGTCCACCATAACATCCAGCATGTTCACACCATCCATGGGAATGGCATTTACTACCGAATTACAAAAGCTCTGTTTCTGGAAGGAAGACTGACAAACATTTGATGAGATGAAATAGAGCTAGTCCGGAATCCTAACAGATATGCTGTTGTTTCACTTCACAATATAAAAAACTATAGTGAAATGTAGCATAACAGTGTGAATTCCAGGCTAAAATTCAGCCTCCAGCAGGGAACCATTTAACACAACGAATTCCATGCAGAATCAAATCAGACGTTTACAGTGAAGGCCTGGGACATTCTTATTAATGACTAATTGACTGCATTTTTTTTTTTTTACATTGAACACAACACCTTTCCGATCAATAGCCCTGGTTCAGCAAGATTAAAATCACTTATCTGTGATAAATTATAAAACACATGCATTTCTATTCTTTGCACAGCTCCAGGATCAATAAAGAGGTAAGTCCAGCACCATTGGATTCCGTATTGATATTAAGAGGAGGAAGGAGAGCTTTGCGGCACATCTTTTATTATTATTTATTGCTATTATTACATCTGGCTCCTGGGGCTGATCGAGTACAAAGTTGCTTAGACGTTGCATCGGCCCTATTTCCTCATGGTGGATGCTGAAAAGAGGAACAGAAAAAGTCCTTGTAACGGTCGTCGGCGGAAGAAGGTGAATACCAAAGCGCAGTGTGGTACTTGTTCATGTTATTTAATTAAACTGAACAAAAAAGCACAACAGAAACAGCTCCTTCAGGTGCAAAACACACTAAACAGAAAGTTTAATCACCCACAATTCAAGGGTGAAAACAGGCTGCCTAAGTATGGTTCTCAATCAGGGACAACGATTGACAGTTGCCTCTGATTGAGAACCATACCAGGCCAAACACAGAAATACCAAATCATAGAAAAAAAGAACATAGACTACTGACCGGCGGCAGCACCTGTAGGGAGGAGCTGGAGAGACAGCCTGGAGCGGGGGCTGCCACCGGAGGCCTGGTGCATAGAGGAGGCACCGGATAGACCGGACCGTGGAGGCGCACTGGATGTCTCGAGCACCGAGCCTGCACAACCCTACCGAGCCTGCACAACCCTACCTGGCTGGATACTCCCCGTAGCCAGGCCAGTGCGGCGAGGTGGAATAGACCGCACTGGGCTGTGCTGGCGAACCGTGGACACCATGCGTAGGGCTGGTGCCATGTACCCCGGCCCGAGGAGACGCATTGGAGATCAGATGCGCTGAGCCGGCACGGGGAGTTGGCTCATGTCTCCTACCTGACATAGCCACACTCCCCGTGTGCCCCCCCCCCTCCCAAGACATTTTTGGGGCTGCCTCTCGTCCCAGCCGCGAGCTGCCTGCTCATACCACCGCTGCTCAGCTTTCACTGCCTCCAGCTCTGCTTTGGGGCAGCGATATTCCCCAGCCTGTGCCCAGGGTCCCTTGCCGTCCAGAATCTCTGGACTGGCTGCCAGACACCGCGGTGGGTGATTCTGTAATGGTCGTCGGTGAAATAAGGTGAGGACCAAAGCGCAGCGTGGTACTTGTTCATGTTATTTATTTAAACTGAACAACACAAAACAAAGAAACAAAAAAGCACAACCGAAACAGCTCCTTCAGGTGCAAACCACACTAAACAGAAAGTATAATCACCCACAACTCAAGGGTGAAAACAGGCTGCATAAGTATGGTTCTCAATCAGGGACAACGATTGACAGCTGCCTCTGATTGAGAACCATACCAGGCCAAACACAGAAATACCAAATCATAGAAAAAAAGAATTTAGACTACCCACCCAACTCACACTAAAACAAAGACATAACAAAATAACTAAGGTCAGAACGTGACAGTCCTCCTGGTTTCATGCACTTGCAATTAATGTTAACAAGAACTGTTTTTTAAACAATTTACCTAAGTATTCAGACCCTTTACTTAGTACCTTTTTGAAGCACCTTTGACAGAGATTACAGCCTCGAGTCCTCTTGGGTATGACCCTACAAGCTTGGTACACCTGTATTTGAGGAGTTTCTCCCACTTCTCTCTGCAGAACCTCTCAAGCTTTGTCAGGTTGGATGGGGAGCGTTGCTGCACAGCTATTTTCAGGTCTCTCCAGAGATATTCGATTGGGTTCAAGTCCGGGCTCTGGCTGGGCCACTCAAGGACTTTCAGAGATTTGTCCCCGAAGCAACTCCTGCGTTGTCTTGGCTGTGTGGTTAGGGTCGTTTGAAGGTGAACCTTCACCCCAGTCTGAGGTTTTGAGTGTTCTGGAGCAGGTTTTCATCAGGGATCTCTCTGTACTTTGCTCTGTTCATCTTTGCCTTATTCCTGACTAATCTACCAGTCCCTGCTGCTGAAAAACTTCACCACAGCATGATGCTGCCACCCATGCTTCACCATAAGGATGGTGCCAGCTTTCCTCCAGACTTGATGCTTGGCATTCAGGCCAAAGAGTTCAATCTTGTTTTCATCAGACCAGAGAATATTGTTTCTCATGGTCTGAGAGTCTTTAAGTGCCTTTTAGCAAACTCCAAGCGGGCTGTCATGTGCCTTTTGCTGAGGAGTGGCTTCTGTTTGGCCACTCTACCATAAAATCCTAATTGGTAGATTGCTGCAAAGATGGCTGTCCTTCTGGAAGGTTCTCCTATTTCCACAAAGGAACTCTAGAGCTCTGTCAGAGCGACTATCGGGTTATTGGTCACCTCCCTGACCAAGACCCTCCTCCCCTGATTGCTCAGTTTGGCTGGGCGGACAGCTCTAGGAAGAGTCTTGGTGGTTCTTAATTTCTTCCATTTAAGAATTGGTCAATGTGTTCTTGGGGACCTTCAATGCAGCAAAAAAATGTTGGTACCATCCCCCAGATCTGTGCCTCGACACAATCCTGTCTTGGAGCTCTACGAACAATTCCTTCAACCTCATGGCTTGGTTTTTGCTCTGACATGCACTGTCAATTGTGGAACCTTATATAGACGGGTATGTGCCTTTCCAAATCATGTCCAATAAATTGAATTTACCACAGGTGGAATCCATTCAAGTTGTGGAAACATCTCAAGGATGATCAATGGAAACAGGATGCACCTGAGCTCAATTTATTTCTAGTCTCATAGCAAAGGGTCTAAATACTGATGTAAGTAAAGTATTTCTGTTTTACATTTTTACAAACATTTCTAAGCCTGTTTTCATTTAGTCATTATGGGGTATTGTGTGTAGATTGCTATTTATTTAATCAATTTTAGAATAAGGCTGTAACATAACGTGGAAAAAGTAAAGGGGTCTGAATACTTGTACGGAAATGTATGGGAAAAGCAGTTATTCAATTCACAATCACGGAAATCACTTCATTATCAAAACAAAAACAAAGAAAAAAATTGTGTTTTTCGGTTTCAGAACCTTGATTGTGAGGATTAATTTAACTCAGCAGTAAATGGTTTATATTATACTATTTTGATCATCATTCCAGAGAAACCATGACATTATGAAGTACACGCATAGGTATATTACATGAATGGAGAATACGTTTGACTGGGAGAAACTTTACATTTTTATTTTATTCAGACCCAGCCGCTACTCTTCCTGGATCCACACAAAATAAGAATAAACACTTTGATAATCTAAATCCTAACATTACACATATGCCAGCACATACATAATTTTTCGTTAATCCTAACATGTTACAGACACAGGTCATATTGCAAATCTTGCAGAATAATGGTAATCTTGGTGGACGGACACAATCACACCAGATTCCCATACATACAGTGGGGCAAAAAAGTATTTAGTCAGCCACCAATTGTGCAAGTTCTCACACTTAAAAAGATGAGAGAGGCCTGTAATTTTCATCATAGGTACACTTAAACTATGATAGACAAAATTAGAAAAAAAATCCAGAAAATCACATTGTAGGATTTTTTATGAATTTATTTGCAAATTATGGTGGAAAAAAAGTATTTGGTCAATAACAAAAGTTAATCTCAATACTTTGTTATATACCCTTTGTTGGCAATGACAGAGGTCACACGTTTTCTGTAAGTTTTCACAAGGTTTTCACACACTGTTGCTGGTATTTTGACCCATTCCTCCATGCAGATCTCCTCTAGAGCATTGATGTTTTGGGGCTGTTGCTGGGCAACACGGACTTTCAACTCCCTCCAAAGATTTTCTATGGGGTTGAGATCTGGAAACTGGCTAGGCCACTCCAGGACCTTGAAATGCTTCTTACGAAGCCACTCCTTCGTTGCCCGGGCGGTGTGTTTGGGATCATTTTCACGCTGAAAGACCCAGCCACGTTTCATCTTCAATGCCCTTGCTGATGGAAGGTGGTTTTCACTCAAAATCTCACGATACATGGCCCCATTCATTCTTTCCTTTACACAGATCAGTCGTCCTGGTCCCTTTTCAGAAAAACAGCCCCAAAGCATGATGTTTCCACCCCCATGCTTCGCAGTAGGTATGGTGTTCTTTGAATGCAATTCAGCATTCTTTGTCCTCCAAACACGACGAGTTGAGTTTTTACCAAAAAGTTATATTTTGGTTTCATCTGACCATATGACATTCTCCCAATCTTCTTCTGGATCATCCAAATGCTCTCTAGCAAACTTCAGACGGGCCTGGACATGTACTGGCTTAAGCAGGAAGACACGTCTGGCACTGCAGGATTTGAGTCCCCGGCGGCGTTGTGTGTTACTGATGGTAGGCTTTGTTACTTTGGTCCCGGCTCTCTGCAGGTCATTCACTAAGATCCTCCCCGTGTGGTTCTGGGATTTTTGCTCACCGTTCTTGTGATCATTTTGACCCCACGGGGTGGGATCTTGCGTGGAGCCCAGATTGAGGGAGATTATCAGTGGTCTTGTATGTCTTCCATTTCCTAATAATTGCTCCCACAGTTGATTTCTTTAAACCAAGCTGCTTAACTATTGCAGATTCAGTCTTCCCAGCCTGGTGCAGGTAGGAGGTAGGGAAATTATGTAGATATATTGAAACAACATCTCAAGACATCAGTCAGGAAGTTTGATCACAAATGGGTCTTCCAAATGGACAATGACCCCAAGCATACTTCCGAAGTTGTGGCAAAATTGCTTAAGGACAACAAAGTCAAGGTATTGGAGTGGCAATCACAAAGCCCTTACCTCAATCCTATAGAAAATGTGTGGGCAGAACTGAAAAAGCATGTGCGAGCAAGGAGGCCTTAACAATCTGACTCAGTTACACCAGCTCTGTCAGTAGGAATGGGCCAAAATTCACCCAACTTATTGAGGGAAGCTTGTGGAAGGCTACCAGAAACGTTTGACCCAAGTTAAACAAGGCAATGCTACCAAATACTATTTGAGTGTATGTAAACTTCTGACCCACTGGGAATGTGATGAATGAAATAAAAGCTGAAATAAATAATTATCTCTACTATTATTCTGAAATTTCACATTCTTAAAATAAAGTGGTTATCCTAACTGACCTAAGACAGGTCATTTTTCCAAGGATTAAAAGTCAGGAATTGTGAAACTGAGTTTTAAATGTATTTGGCTAAGGTGTAAGTAAACTTCCGACTTCAACTGTATGTTAGTCACCACCAGACATAATGGGTTCTCTTACGGTGAAGCGTAACTTGGTTGAGCTGCATAAAAAATTAACAGTCACACTGGATTTTCAGATTGGAAATGATCTTCCAGTCTCACTTCACCTACTCTAATTTCACCCTGCTCACCCTTAAGGTATCTGCTTGCATACCTCCTCCGTGACATTTAATTTTCACTCAAAACTTAAACGTCTCTCACATCCATCTACTACGTTCTCTGTATAGCCATACAGCCAGTTTCTAATGTATCCACAGTTCAACACAAAACCTAAAGCAGATAAATAAGTGTGCCAACATTGAAAATTACAATGGAAACATCAATCGCAACATGAGATGTCTGAGAGAACAGATTGCCATGTCACAGATGTCCTGTTAGGACGGAAGTTTCTAACTCATGCAGTACCCCAAAGCTGTTCCACTCAGACCTCGGTAGGCCTGTTAGCTTGTTCAGATGACTGGTTCCGTGAAATGACCCGAATTAGGCCGTTAAAAGAATGCCTTTTTTGGTGCCAAAGTGCCTCCAACAGAGACGAATGGATGAATGCTAGGCACAGCTTTCAAGCTGGGCCCACTGCAAATATTCCAATATATCAGCTGGCCTATTAGCTGTGCCAAGGGCTCTGTGAGGACTGCATGATGGCCTCTCGGTAGAAGGCAAAATGTGTCCAGACCAATATCACATAAAACCGCAATCAAGTTTGGCTTGGCAATGCCACCATGTCCAATGTATGCTATTTACTTTTGGAAAACAGGATTAACTGTTCCCAATATCTGCTGATAAATCCCTTTTATTCAAAATATCAACACCTACATTTTTTACTGAGTTTCAAATAGTCTCCAGTACCCTGGTTTCGGGTGCCATCATAAGAGTCAAATTCAAGGCACAAAACTTTTTTTGTCTCCATTGTCTTATGTTTCACCTTGGCCTGGCTCAAATCATTTAAAAAATGTTTAATTAATTGTGTCAATCCAACTACAATGATTGACTCCTATAATCTGCACCACAGCCTTCGGAGAACATCAAAGATCTGAACATTGTCAAATTAAAGCCGTATTGAAAAAAGAAGACAGACATTCTCTATTCGAACTGACGTACAGTAATTATGCGAGGGTTCAAGATAGCATGTCCGGTATCAGTGTAATTGCATATGTTTCGAGGAAATAGGTTGAATACAGAGTGTAATCAATCTGCCAATTACATTTCCCTCTATCACATTACAACTAGTCATTTGTAAAGTAACTTGGTAGTGTATCGTGTTACTTTACACGGCTCACTCCTTTTGGTAATAGATCAACAACTGCTGACAGTGCATCAGCAGCGAGCAGAAAAGAACCATGGTCCTTAAAGAGCCATCAAGCAGAACATTATAATTAATTAATCATGCAGTGCAAGGCAGGCTTCTTCTCCATTAGCCCTTTGCTAATTAATTCCCCCTGGCCGAGTGGCCCCGATGCTAACCATAGAGTAGGTGCCTCCTCACCCTCCTCCAATAGGACCCGGTTCAGCACCCCTGGTTACTGCAAAAACAGCTGGTGTCCGGGACGTGCAAAACCCCCACATCGTTAAAAGAACCCCCCAGTGTAAGTGGCTGCCACTATTTCGACTTAATTCCTTTCCTAGGAGGAAATGCGTGTTTAGGTTCCACCTCCGAAGAATGACAAAGGCTGCTTATTCACGAATTGGGTGTGGGAATTTCCATGTGGAGTTGATGAACATCAACAAATAGGGCACTTGCTAGCTAACTCTATTTTTAATTACACTGTATTCAAAAAAATTGCCAGCTGGCTTCATGGCTGGTTCTGGAGCTGGATTTGTCATAAACATTGATTTAGGGAAAACTTTGCCACAGATGGAAACCACTGGCCAACAGTATCTTTGACATCTATTGGCATCTTCCACATATTATAGGCTACAATGACTTTGTTCATGATCATGCATGCTGCAAATGACAAGTTCTTTAGGTTTTCTTTTGCGGGTGCCTTCTCATTATCTGGTTCAGAGATGGGCAACTCCAGTCCTCAGGGGCCGGAGTGGTGTCACACTTTATCCCCATCCCTAGCAAACACAGCGGACTAAAGTAATTCTAAACTGCAGATCATGATTAGTTGATTATTGGAGTCAGGTGTGTTAGCTGGGGCAAAAGTGTGAAACCAATCAGGCCCTCGAGGACAGGAGTTGCCCATCCCTGATCTGGATAGATCGATAGATTGTGGTTTCAAATAAACGTTACACCAATCAAAGGAGTGGAGCACAACTATGGAAAGGGGAGACTTTCACAAACACAATGGTGTCACAGGACTCGTCTGAAGGTAACCCATACAAACGAATGGAAGTAGATTTGTGGCAATGCTTGAAAATCATTCAGATAGTATTCAGACCCCTTGACTTTTTCCACATTTTGTTAGGTTACAGTCTTATTCTAAAATGGATTAAATTGCTTTTTTTCCTCAGCAATCTACACACAATACCCCATAATGACAAAGTAATGAGACGCTTTTGCTAATCTAAAATGAAACTGAAATATAACATTTACATAAGTATTCAGACCCTTTACTCCATACTTTGTTGAAGCACCGATGGCAGCGATTACAGCCTTGAGTCTTCTTGGGTATGACGCTACAAGCTTGGCACACCTGTATTTGGGAAGTTCTCCGATTTCCTCAAGCTCTGTCAGGTTGGATAGGGAGCATTGCTTCACAGCTATTTTCAGGTCTCTCCAGAGATGTTCGACCGGGTTCAAGTCAGGAATCTGGCTGGGCCACTCAAGGACATTGAGAGTTGTCCCGAAGCCACTAATGCATTGCCTTGGCTGTGTGCTTAGCTCCATTCATCTTTCCTTCGATCCTGACTAGTGTCCCAGTCCCTGCCGCTGAAAACTTCCCCACAGCATGATGCTACCACCACTATGCTTCAACTTAGGGATGGTGCCAGGTTTCCTCCAGACATTACACATGGCATTCCGGCCAAAGAGTTCAATCTTAGTTTGATCAGACCAGAGAATCGTGTTTCTCATGTTCTAAGAGTCTTTAGCTAAACTCCAAGCGGGCTGTCATGTGCCTTTTACTGAGGGGTGGCTTTCGTCTGGACACTACCATAAAGGCCTGATTGGTGGAGTGCTGCAGAGGTGGTTGTACTTCTGGAAGGTTCTCCCATCTCCACAGAGGAACTCCAGAGTTTTGTCAGAGCGACCACCGGGTTCTTGGTCACCTCCCTGACCAAGGCCTTGCTCCACTGATTTCTCAGTTTGGCTGGGCGGCCAGCTCTAGGAAGAATCTTGGTGTTTCTAAATTCCTTCCATTTAAGAATGATTGAGACCACTGTGTTCGTGAGGACCTTAGATGCTGCAGAAATGTTTTGGTACCCTTCCCCAGATCTGTGCCTCAACACAATTCTGTCTCGGAGATCTACAGACAATTCCAACGACCTCATGGCTTGGTTTTTGCTCTTACGCACTGTCAACTGTGGGACCTTATATAGGACCTTATATAGACAGGTGTGTGCCTTTCCAAATCATGTCTAATTAATTGGATTTACTACAGGTGGACTCCAAGTTGTGGAAACAGGATGCACCAGAACATAATTCCGAGTCCATAGCAATGGATGTACTTATGTAAATAAACTTTTTAAAAACCTGGTTTCGCTTTTTCATTATAGGTTATTATATAGGTTATTGTTTTATTTAATCCATTTTAGAATAAGGCTGAAACTAACACGTGGAAAAAGTCAAGGGGCCTGAATAATTTCCAAAGGCACTGTGTGTGTATATATATACAGTATATACAGTACCAGTCAAAAGTTTGGATCTACTCATGCAAGGGTTTTTCTTTATTTGAACTATTTTCTACATTGTAGAATAATAGTGAAGACATCAAAACTAATATTTGTTTCTGGCCATTTTGAGGCTGTAATTGAACCCACAAATGCTGATGCTCCAGATACTAGTCTAAAGAAGGCCAGTTTTATTGCTTCTCTAATCAGTACAGCAGTTTTCAGCTCATTGCTAACATAATTGCAAAAGGGTTTTCTAATGATCAATTAGCCTTTTAAAATGATCAACTTGGATTAGCTAACACAACGTGCCATTGGAACACAGGAGTGACGGTTGCTGATACTGGGCCTCTGTACGTCTATGTAGATATTCCCATAAAAAATCTGCCGTTTCCAGCTACAGTAGTCATTTACAACATTAACAATGTCTACAATGTATTTCTGATCCATTTGATGCTATTTTAATGGAAGTCGAAAGTTTACAGTCGTATGAAAAGGTTTGGGCACCCCTCTGAGGCTGCATAATAATTTACTCTGTCGTCACAGAAAATGATCACAGTGGCATGCCATTCATTTTCTAATAAAAGCTTAGTACTGGGGTAGACAAAGATTTTTAGTGTAGCAATATTAAGTTGAATGAAATTAAATTAAATGTGAAAAATAGGCTATGCAAAAACTGTGGGCACCCTTGTCATTCTGTTGATTTGAATACCTGTAACTACTTAGCACTGATTAATTGGAACACATAATTGGTTTGGTGAGCTCATTAAGCCTTGAACTTCATATACAAGCACATCCAATCATGAGAAAAGGTATTTAAGGTGTCCAAATGCAAGTTGTTGGTGTCTTTGACTCTCCTCTGAAGAGTGGCAACATGGGGGCCTCAAAACAACTCTCAAATGATCTGAAGACAAAGATGGTTCAACATTATGGTTTAGAGGAAGGCTACAAAAGGCTATCGCTGAGATTTAAGCTGTCAGTGTCCACTGTGAGGAACATAGTGAGGAAGTGGAAGACCACAGGCACAGTTCTTGTTAAGGCCAGAAGTGGCAGGCCAAGGAAAATATCGGAGAGGCAAAGGCGAAGGATGGTGACAACGGTCAAAAACAGCCCACAGACCACCTCCAAAGATCTACAACATCATCTTGCTGCAGATGGTGTCACTGTGCATCGCTCAACAATTCAGCGCACTTTGCACAAGGAGAAGCTGTATGGGAGGGTGATGCGGAAGAAGCCTTTTCTGCACACGAACCACAAACAGTCGCTTAATGTATGCAAACGCACATTTGAACAAGCCAGCTTCATTTTGGAATAAGGTGCTGTGGACTGATGAAACAAAGATTTAGTTATTTTGTCATAACAAGGGACGTTGTGCATGGCGGCAAAAGAACACAGCGTTCCAAGAAAAACACTTGCTACCCACAGTAAAATTTGGTGGGGGTTCCATCATGCCGTGGGGCTGTGTGGCCAGTGCGGTACTGGGAATCTTGTTAAAGTTGAGGGTTTCATGGATTCCACTCAATATCAGCAGATTCTTGGGAATAATGTTGAAGAATCAGTTACAAAGTTGAAGTCACGCCGGGGATGAAGTTTTCAACAAGACAACGACCCAAAACACTGTTCAAAATCTACACGGGCATTTATGCAGATGAACAAGTACAATGTTCTGGAATGGCCATCCCAGTCCCCAGACCTGAATATCATTGAGAATCTGTGGGATGATTTGAAGCGGGCTGTCCATGCTCGGCAACCATCAAACCTAACTGAACTGGAGATGTTTTGTAAGGAGGAATGGTCCAAAATACCTTCATCCAGAATCCAGACACTCATTAGAGGCTATGGGAAGCGTCTAGATGCTGTTATTTTAGCAAAAGGAGGCTCTACTTAATATTGATGTGATTTTTCTATTGGGGTGCCCAAATTTATGCACCTTTCTAATTTTGTTTTGATGCATTTTCTGTTAATCCAATAAACCTCATTTCACTACTGAAATATTACTGTGTCCATCAGTTATTTGATAGATAAAAATGAAATTGCTTATCCAAACACCCAATTATTTATAAATGGATATCATGGAAATTGTCAGGGGTGCCCAAAACTTTTTCACACGACTGTACAAACACCTTAGTCAAATACATTTAAACTCAGTTTTTCACAATTCCTAACATTTAATCAGAGTGAAAATTCCCTGTTTTAGGTCCGTTAGGATCACCACTTTATTTTAAGAACGTGAAATGACAGAATAATAGTAGAGAGAATTATTTATTTTAGCTTTATTTCTTTCATCACATTCCCAGTGGTTCAGATGTTTACATACACTCAATTAGTATTTGGTAGCATTTCCTTTAAATTGTTTAACTTGGGTTAAATGTTTCAGGTAGCCTTCCACAAGCTTCCCACAATAAGTTGGGTGAATGTTGGCCCATTCCTCCTGACAGAGCTGGTGTAACGGAGTTAGTTCTGTCCACAGATTCTCTGTAGGATTAAGGTGATGCCCATTCCAATACCTTGACTTTGTTGTCCTTAAGCCATTTTGCCACAACTTTGAAAGTGTGCTTGGGGTCATTGTCCATTTGGAAGACCCATTTGCAACCAAGCTTTAACTGATTTCTTGAGATGTTGCTTCAATATATCCACATCATTTCTCCCTCATGATGCAATCTATTTTGTGAATTGCACCCGTTCCTTCTGAAGCAAAGCACCCCCACAACATGATGCTGCCACCCCTATGCTTTACGGTTGGGATGGTGTCTTCGGCTTGCAAGCCTCCCCATTTTTTTCTCCAAAAATAATGATGGTCATTATGGCCAAACAGTTATATTTTTGTTTCATCAGACCAGAAGACGTTTCTCCAAAAAGTATGATCTTTGTCCCCATGTGCAGTTGCAAACCGTAGTCTGGCTTTTTTTTTTCTTTCTTGCTGAGCGGCCTTTCAGGTTATGTCGATATATGACTTGTTTTACTGTGGATATAGATACTTTTGTACCTGTTTCCTCCAGCATCTTCACAAGGTCCTTTGCTGTTGTTCATGGATTGATTTGCACTTTTACAGTGAATTATGTGAAATATTTAAGTGAAATAATCCGTCTGTAAACAATTGTTGGAAAAAATTACTTGTCATGCACAAAGTAGATGTCCTAACCGACTTGCCAAAACTATAGTTTAAAAATACATTTGTGGAGTGGTTGTAAAACGAGTTTTAATGACTCCAACCTAAATGTATGTAAACTTCCGACTTCAAAAGTATATATTTCCTGAGCTTTCTAATCTCTCCCAGAAATATCTTACACAATAGTGGAAAAAACAAAAATGGTATCTCAGCAACAGAACACTCACAACCCTGCAACACAATCCTTTTTGGCAAAGACAAGAGAAAGATGGCTATAGTGACAAAGGGATGTCGCAGGTCATCCTTTCTACACATTATTACACAATATGCCTACATTGAATAGCCAATTATTTCATTAGTCTACAACAAAGACAACCTAAACAAACACCATTTCATTATTGCTATGAGAAAATGGCTGATTATGGTGTGGCTCCCAGTTACTTAAATACCAATTCAGAGGTTAAAGCGTAGCTTTACATTTTGCCGGATGCTGTAGAAATGTTAGTTGGCCTCCAACATGTTTCCCTATCATCTGAGATAAATTCTGCTGATCCACGTCTCCCAAAACACTCAAGGCCCTGGTTATTTCATAAGTGTGAATGTCACGTTCGTCGTAACGAGGAGACCAAGGCCCAGCGTGATATAAATACATCTTCTTTTAATAAACGAAGAACACTTAACAAACTATACAAAACAGCAAAATGAACATGAAGCTAATACAACGAGTGCTGACATGCAAATACACATAGACAATAACCCACAAAATACCCAAGGAATATGGCTACCTAAATATGGTCCCCAATCAGAGACAACGATAAACAGCTGCCTTTGATTGAGAACCAATCTAGGCAACCAAAGACATAAAAACACCTAGAATTAGAAAAAATCATAAACATACAAAAACCCTAGACAGGTCAAAACACATATCACCTTCGTCACACCCTGACCTAACCAAAATAACAAAGAATACTAAGGTCAGGGCGTGACAGTGAAATTGAAATTCAGCAAATCTTGATTTATTGTCCAGCACCCCTCTCCTGTCAACCCCCCTGCTTTAAACAAAAACGTTTAGTTTATCGATGTAGAGGAATATATCTTGGTTTTTGCTACAAAAAAAATATTGTGGTCCATATCTTAAAATGTTACAGCCAGATTTAATGATCTCGGTTTCTAAAACCAAATTCAGGCATATTATCTACTGTAATGAATAAGAATGAGGGATAAAGAGGATCAAGGAATTAAGCGAGAGCCTTAAAAAACATGGATTTCATGCTTTTATATGGCCAATACCCACAAGCATAACTAATTCCACCACCACCAAGTTCAGCACTTTCACAACAAACCCACTCTAAGTGCGGGTAAGGCTAGCTCAACTTTGATGTTCTCGAACAATCCTCAGATTAGTCGCGATCGTGTTTCTAACGTACATGATGAAAGCCCTCAAATAAATGATGAACAACTTCACAAAGTGTAATTGTGGAGTATAACCAAATAGTATCAAATATCAGCGGTTAAAAATACATAAGCAGCATGTTTTTAATATTAAGATGAGTCGATTTGGGGCTACAACAGTCACCGGTTTCAAGTCATCACAAGCCTGACACCACCCAGCCTCACCAGCCTGACACCAGCCAGACTATGTAAACACTCAGAAATTGATTTCTAACCATGCGAAATAGACTGTATGGCATAGCGGCCACGGTGTACCGCACAAGCCATAACTCATTGTCGGAATTAGGTATGCAAAGGAATTCCTGCACAATTACAGAGCAGGCCCAGATAAATAAATCACTGAATGTGTGTTAAATCGTGAGTGAATGCATCAAGTACCATCCAGGCTCCGTTGCAGTGGCTGTAAAAGGAACTGGAATATTGTAGTTGAGTGTGACAACAGATAATCATCTCCCCCTGTGGAAAAAAAGGAAGACAATGCTTTAGAGGAGCAGAAGCAGTAGTACACTGATGCTGTGTGGTTGTACAGTACAGACTGTATCCTCTGACACTGCCTGTGTACCAGTGCACCAAGTCTGGAACAAACAGGACCCTTAACAGCTTCTACCCCCCAAGCCATAACACTGCTAAACAAGACTGCTAAATAGCTCATAAAATGGCTGTCTGGATTAACAGCATCGTCCTTTTTTTGCACTAACTCTATCCGCACACACTGGACTCTCTCCACACACTCACACATACTTACACTGACAAACCAACACACACACACACACACACACACACACACACACACACACACACACACACACACACACACACACACACACACTACATACTCCCACACACAACCTACTCCTACACACACAAAAGACGTGCACATGCATACTGACGTCCCACACACTCATACACACACACTTGCACACTCACCACATAGACTACTGCTACTGTCTGTTATCTATCCTGTTGCTAGTCACTTTACCCATACCTATATGTACAAAGCTACCTCAATTACCTCGTACCCCTGCACATGGACTAGGTACTGGTAATCCCTCTATATAGCCATGTTACTTTTCCTCGTTATTCGTGTATTTATTCCTTGTGTCACTATTTCTATTTTTCTTGTTTTATCTTTAACTGTGAGTTGTTGGAAAAGTGCTGCAGTACATAGAGAAAGGATGGGAGCAAGTCAGCAGTCGCTTGTTTGATACCGGTACATTCTGTCACTTGCAATTTTAAATATTTTGTGCATGCTTTTCCCTGTGAAATCTGTTCTGTATCAACTGTGTTGAAGGCCAAAACGGAGAATTAAAAACACAGCTAAAAATGTAGTTACTTCTTCCCCACCTACTTATGTTCACAGTTATGTAATCCATTTCCTAGGTGACTGTGTACACTTCTATAGAATATTCCATTCTTACAAATGTGGGCAGCCACACATTCTTAGTCCTGGATGTTGTGAATGCTTGATTATAATGATTGAGTGACAGTTACTGACTGTCATCTTGACAAATTTATTTATAGACACGTTTCAGGTGATGATAACCCTGCAGTGGATATCACATTTCTGTCTGAGAGAAAGAAGGAAAGAAAACAGGAGAAATCGTAGAGCAGAAATTAGATAGAGACTTGTGCCGAGCCTCCTGAGGGGACAGGGGAATGTGATTGGCACAATAAGGCATACAGAAAGGCACAGGTGGTGCCCAAGCAGAGCCAGGAGAGAGTCCCCAAAGACTAGATAAAAGCAGTGACAGGCAACTAGCCACTCGCAGTCTGATATGCGTTTGATTAAAATTTCAACATGGACATAACATCACGCAGACTGACGAAAATGTGCAGGAGATGCCAGTGCTCCCAGTACCTTTAACTTTCTCTGCCAGTTTTCTCTAATTTGTACGTCATTTCTCTTCTCTCCTCTCTTATCTTTATCTAGGTCAAGTGGAATTCATTGGATATTCACAATTAAAATAATGTGGACTTTAATATAGTGGAAAGACAAACACGTTGTTTTCATTGTAAAGTAACTTATGAAAGAATATGAAGAAGGGAAAACATATACAGTAACAGTTTATAATGTCAAGAAAACTCTTCAAGACCATGATTTTCTACTTTCAGTGAAGGAAAACAGATAGAGAAGTATGTTTTGCTCATATATAAGATACTGTTTTTCTTGCTGAGAATCCTTGAGGTTGTACAAATTCTGATGTGGAATATCTTGATATAGAGTGGATTTTAGCAGACCAGGGCTCAAATACTATTGCTGGGCTTGATTCAGCTTGCCTAGAGCAATGGAAGAGCCATAAATCCTGGTACTCCAGGCAGGCTAAAGAAAATATTTAAACTATAAAAGATTTCAAATAGTATTTGAACCCAAGTATGGTATCTATATCGACTGGTGGTCTCGCAAGGACAGAACAATTAGCCTCATCCCCATTCGTTAAACTCATTCTTATTCTTCTAAGCAGCGTTGGTGGGAGAACTATATATCACCACAGCCCCAAAATGATGAATTGGTAATCAGTTAGGAGCTGTCAAGAAAGCCCCAGGAATGTTTAATTTACACTTGTTTGCCCTTCCATTAACCATTTGTAATCAAATCACTTGGCTCGTTCTAACGTGTTTTTTGACTCCGCGTTGTCATGTGCAGGCAGAGAGAGACAAGGAAATGGAGCCATTTCTTACTCGGATCAGAATCAAACTATGAGGAAAGACGACATGCTACTAGCCTTGGCTGTAATTTCAAATAACTAAGAGCCCAACTCAGCTTGCAAGGTGATTCATTTTTTATTACCCCTTTAAATCATTAATTTTTTCCTTTCATATAAAAAAATAAAGACATACAAAATCAATATGTTTAGCCACTCTAATAGAAATAAAAATAAGAGTAAGCTGCCATTGTCAGACTGGGTTCAAAACGCCTATATTTCAAAAGTACACTGACAAAGCATTTTTCCAATTATCTCAATGAACTCAACTCTTTGTGTGCACACCTTATCCTTTATATGAGAAACAAGGATTGAAAATGGGTACAGTCTGGGCAGAGTTCTGGCGCCCAATTTCACTGGCCCTGGAGGGTGAGACCTTGAAGCGAAGTAAAGTCGATACTGTGACAGCCGTGCTCCCAAAAACCCAGCTTGTATCCTTCCTAATAAGAGATCAATGTGTACCAAGGGTTGCTGTCCCTAATTGCACTTTAAACTTCCTTCAGGAACGTGTTCCTCACTCAGAGATGCAGTGTGCTCGGGCAAAAACCAGCCAACGGGGTTGCATCTACCAACCTACTGTTAATGACCCATGATTTTAAAGTTAATAAGAGAGCAAGATAGTTATATGCAGTTAAAAGCAGCACTCGCCAAAGGCACAGTAAAAGCTAAGCTAGAAATGTGGATTAACTTTTCATTACCTCTTCATTAGGTGAGCCTGAGGGATTAAATTAAAAGACCCCTGTAAGAAACGTAGCATGAACATACCAGGATAGGGGGCTTCTTAAGCCAGTCTAGAAGTGGAGGTAAGTATGAGGGAGTTAAGGAAAGTGATAAAGCTATTAGCCTTCATACTCTGTTTCTCAACATGCCCCACACTGCAGGGTTAAATGGAACCATTAGCCAACCGTGAGGCGAGGTTGTACTGGTAGGGTAGGGGCTTGCAAGACTGGTAAGACTACCTTTCCTGAGGAATTTGACCTTGAGATCTCAATTGGGTCATTAAAAGTAGAATAAGGAGGTCATTATAATTCTCTGCACTGAGTTTCTCTCCATTTATTTGCATTGTGGGGTCCCTTGGTGCTATAGTTAAATGTCACTCGCCTGCTTTAATGAGAGCGAAGTTAGATACTATGGCCAGAACTGATTAGACTGGTTGCTACAGCAACTTATCTCACTCTGTTCTGTCCCGAATGTATCAACACCTCACAGACAGAGACTAGGCAACCACGTCTGTGTTTTACTTGCAAACTGTTACTGGTTCACTCTATTGTCCACACTCAATGAGATACAGTACCAGTCAAAATTTTGGACACACTTACTCATTCAAGGGTTTTTGTTTATTTTTTACGATTTCCTACATCGTTTAATAATAGTGAAGACCTCCAAACTACGAAATAACACACATGGAATCAAGTAGTAAACAAAAAAGTGTTAAAACCTCAACAGGATCTGTGCCCCCTCCAAGTGACGGTTAAGCTAACGTAGACTAGAGTGATTAGCATGAGGTTTTAAGTAAGAGTGCAAAATTATGAACTTGAAAATGTATTAATAAACCAGTTAGGCACATTTGGGCAGTCTTGATACAACATTTTGAGCAGATATGCAATGATTCATTGGATCAGTCTAAAATGTTGCACATACCATGCTGCCATAGCATTTCAAAGATGCATTTCAAAGATGGTACAAATTATTTTTTTTAAATGAATTTTTTACTTTGTATTACATTCTCCAACATTAATTTCATATTTCCACAAAAAGTGTTTCCTTTCAAATGGTATAAAGAATATGCATATCCTTGCTCCAGGTTCTGAGCTGCATGCAGTTAGATTTGGGTATATCATTTTAGGCAAAAATAAAAAAAAAGGGGCAGATCCTTAAGAGGGTGGTCAGTGAAAGTCAGTCAATGGGCAAAATGTCAAGAACTTTGACCGTTTCTTCAAGTGAATTTGCAAAAAAAAACATGAAGCACTATGAATGAACTGGCTGTCATGAGGACCGCCACAGGAAAGGAAGACCCAGAGTTACTTCTGCTGCAAAGAATAAGATCATTACAGTTTCCAGCCTCAGAAATTGCAGCACAAATAAATGCTTCACAGACATGAACATTTCAAGAGTTCAAGTACCAGACACATCTCAACATCAACTGTTCAGAAGGAGACTGCGTGGATCAGGCCTTCATGGTCGAATTGCTGCAAAGAAACCACTACTAAAGGACATCAATAAGAAGAATAGACTTGGGCCAAGAAATTGACATTAGACCAGTGGAAATCTGTCATTTGGTCTGTTGAGTTCAAATTTGAGATTTTTGGTTCCAACCAGTCTTTTTGAGAGACACATAGTTGGTGAACAGATGATCTCCACATATGTGGTCCCCACAGTGAATCATGGAGGAGGAGGGGTGATGGTGTGGGGATGTTTTGCTGGTGACACTGTCAGTGGTTTATTTAGAATTCAAGGCACACTTAACCACCATGGCTACCATAGCATTCTGCAGCGATACGACATCCCATCTAGTTTGTGCTTAGTGGGACCATCATTTGTTTTTCAACAGGACAAGGCTGTGTAAGGGCTATTTGACCAAGAAGGAGAGTGATTGAGTGCTGCATCAGATGACCTGGCCTCCATAATCACCCAATCTTAAACCAATTGAGATTGTTGGGAAGAGTTGGACCACAGAGTGAAGAAAAAGCAGCCAACAAGTGCTCAGCATACGTGGGAACTTCTTCAATACTGTTGGAAAAGCATTCCTTATGAAGCTAGTTGAGAGAATGCCAAGAGTGTGCAAAGCTGTCATCAAAGCAAAGGCTGGCTATTATGAAAAAACTAAAATATAATTTGTGTTATTTCATAGCTTTGATGTCTTTACTATTATTCTGCAATGTAGAAAATAGTCTAAATAAACAAAAACCCTCGAATGAGTAGGTGTGTCCAAACTTTTGACTGGTACTGTGTATAATTGCTCTGTCTGTCGGTCGGTTGGTCTGTCATGTACAACTTGACTTACACTTTTCAGTTGATATCCTCTCCCGTGTGGTTATGACATTTCTGCCACCTTACTCAAATTCTGCCCTAAACTCAAAGAAAGGAGAGATGCTTTTGTTGAGATTGCATAATGAAAGTTATCCTAACAAATTGTGGATCTGTCCATAGAGCTGAAAAGTGATCCTAACAGCAAAATTATGCAGTCAGTCCCAAGATGATATACTGTAGATCTACATAATAAGGTCTTACATTTAATAAAAATGTCTCTTCAGGTCATATCTCTCTAAGAATAGCATTTATAGGAAAACTATACCTAAATTAAGAATTTTGACTATTAGGCAGAGGATATTGAAAACAGAGACATGCGATTCATTGTTACTTGACAATTGTTTGCGTTCACTTGGGTCATCCATTAGCTCATTTTAGTACATGCTGTGTGTGAGTTTAGTAAAAACGTGTGAATGGTCCATAGCAACACATTATTGGCAATAAGTTCTTACTTATTCGTTTTTTGTCAAGACTTAACAACCAGCCAGTCAAACTGTACGGTGCCACAAAGATAAGTGGTAAACAAACATGTTTTTATCCTCTAAAGATTGATTTGATTTTAAACATAACACAGAGTGAAAATTATTCAGAGTACACATTAGGCATTGTATTGACATTTTGGAGTTTATGACCGGACACATGACAGCGCTTTCAATCATCATTATCCGGCATGACCCCATGAATTATGGTAAAAAAAACAGTGTGTGTAGCAACCTCCACACAACAGATCATAGCCAACAGGAAATCACCTCAAGAACACAGTATTTTTTGTTATTTCTGAGAGTGTTCTCCGTTTGTCAGTTAAAAAAACTCAACATGATATAGTTAGCAACTTGAGCGATATTTTCATACCACCATGTAATCAATTCCATATATCTGCATCCCAAATGACACCCTATTTCCAATTAATACACTACTTTTGACAGGCTCTGGCCAAAGATAGTACACTACATAGGTAATCTGGTGTCATTTGGGACACAACTATGTGTTCGGTTTGTGTCTGTCCTGTCTGTTCATTAAATTATTAAATGAACAGACAGGACAGACAAACAGACCACATAGTTTGAGGAGACGGGAGGTCGAGGATGGCAGGGGAGGAGAAAGGAACCTGTGAACAACACCCCTGAGAGGTGTGAATTTAATATGAATTAATGAGGTCACTTCATAGGAGAAGTCAAGTCTGAAGTGATCGGGGGTGAATTCACACCATTCGGATAATTAAAGCAGCTTATTTTGACATTCAACATTCATTATTCTGGCTATATAGTAATGATGTCTGATGCGGAGGCTTTAAGGCACCACTGGGAAATTACAATAAAACAAACTGTTTAGAAGTCACACCGACACCACACAATTATCCTTTGTATTCAGTCACCTCATGTGAGGTCTGCAAGGTCAGGCCATCCTTGTAAATAAGAATTTGTTCTTAAACCGACTTGTCAGGTTAACTAAATAAGTGTGAAGGTTTGATGATAAGAGCTGACCCGAGAGCAGTGAGTTGTGTGACTAGTATTCAGCCTTCCCTGTCAGTACCATTTGCTTTACTGGGGCATCTCTCTCCTGTGAGAGACTATGGAGGTTGCTGCTGCTGCTTCTTCTGCATGTTGTTAATGTCGGCCCCCTGACAAGTTCCCCCAAACACTTTCTCATTCGGGATAGCTTCCCATTCTCTGTGACACCATTTCAATGGCTGATTTCCCTGGCTGGCCAATTAGACGAAACACAAAGGAAGGTAGTTATGGCCTCAGTCCTTCCCCTCTCCTTCTCTCCAAGTAAAATGAGAGAATCACTCCGAGACCTGGGAGACCAAACCAAGAACTATATGAAATGCTACCACCTCCGAGATAGGCTTTTGCGTGACCCAGTTTGAACTCATCGTGAAAATGAACATACATTTTTGTTTTTCCAACATAAACATAACTACAATGGCAATTTGCGTGCGTATAAGTACACAGGGACGAGCCAACCGAGCCACCCGGGAAAAAACACGGCTCCACACACAACAGATTGATCCATAACTGAAGGTGGGTATTCACAATTAGGCAGAGAGAGATTAAAACCACTGTACAGCCAGCCGATGAGTACACAGAAGCCCCCAACAAAAAAACCTTGAGTTAATATTCTAAGGCGAGAATGCCAATTATCAATCTTTATACATGCGGTCAGGAGGCAGTTATCCATCATGTGTTTTAAACCCCCTGGTCATCAAACACGAGTGCAATGCTTTTGAAGGTAATTATCAGTTGATTTTGCCGGTGCAGTCAATCATTCTATTAGATGGGCTTCCAGGGAACTTTGCATATGAGGAGGAGGCCAGTGTTTGTGCACAGCCACGGGCTACCATAGCTAATTAAAAAGTAAGCCCAGTCTAATACTACCATTCCTCCATCCCACCTTTCCTCCTCCAACCCCATCCCATTTTGTAGCTGTTTTTTCCTCACCATTTTTTCGGCTTTATTCCTGCAACACCTGTATGTCTGTGTTTCTTTTAATTCCCCCACCTCCATCTCTCCAGGAATTCTATTTTCTAGCGAGTCAATATGAAGATTGCAGTCTCCAACAGGGAGGAGAGACGAGTTTTGCAGAACTCTTACAGGATTCTCTCCTGGGTTAGAAATGAAAGGGTGAAACAAACCATTTATTTCCCAAACATTTCTGAAAAGTTCCACTGCTATTGAAAATGCTTTAAAGCTGCTTTTGAAACAAATAACACAATGCAGGAAGACATATCACTGTGATATATTGTAAAGTAGTTGCGTATGGTACTTAAGTAAAAAAAACTATAACGTACTACTTAAGTCGTTTTTTGGGATATCTGTACTTTACTATTTATATTTTTGTCAACTTTATCTTTTGCCACACTACATTCCTAAAGAAAATAAATAGTACTTTTTACTGAAAACATTTTCAATTTTCTCGTTACATTTTAAATGCAGGACAGGAAAATTATCAAATTCTGATCCCTACTGCCTCTGATCTGGAGGACTCACAAAACACAAATACTTAGTTTGTAAATATGTCTATGTAGGAGTGTTCCCCTGGCTATCTGTAAAATAATAATAATAATAATTGAGCTTTTGATAATTACAGTACCAGTCAAAAGTTTGGACACACCTACTAATTCAAGGGTTTTTCTTTATTTTTACCATTTTGTACATTGTAGAATAATAGTGAAGAAATCAAAACTATGAAATAACATGTGTAGTAACCCAACAAGTGTTTAAAAAAATCCCAATATATTTGAGATTCTTCAAAGTAGCCATCCTTTGCCTTGATTGCAGCGTTGCACACACTTGGCATTCTCTCAACCAGCTTCATGAGCAATGCTTTTTGAACAGTATTGAAGGAGTTCCCACATATGCTGAGCAACTCTTGGCTGCTTTCTCTTCACTCTGAATTCCAACTCATCCCAAACCATCTCAATTGTGTTGAGGTTGGGTGATTGTGGAGGCCATGTCATCTGATGCAGTACTCAATCACTCTCCGTCTTGATCAAATAGCCCTTACACAGCCTGGATGTGTGTTGTGTCATTGTCCTGTGAAAAAAACAAATGATAGTCCCACTGAATGCAAACCAGATGGGATGACGTATCGCTGCAGAATGCTGTGGTAGCCATGGTGATTAAGTGTGCCTTGAATTCTAAATAAATCACTAACCGTGCCACAAGCAAAAACCCCCACACCATCACCCCACCTCCTCCATGCTTCATGATGGGAACCACACATGCGGAGATCATCCGTTCACCGACTGTGAGTCTCACAAAAAGACAGCGGTTGGAACCAAAAACCTCAAATTTGAACTCATCAGACCAAAGGACAAATTTCCACTGGTCTAATGTCAATTTCTTGGCCCAAGCAAGTCTCTTCTTATTATTGGTATCCTTTAGTAGTGTTTTCTTTGCAGCAATTCGACCATGAAGGCCTGATTCACGCAGTCAGTTTAGGTTTGAGTCGAGACAGCAAAGCACCAATTTAGCACTGTCTTCCAATTAGCCGGTGAAACATTCAACCACTTACTTGATGCTCACTCGCTCAAACTGAATATCCAGTATAAAGGCTCTTTAGCTTTTCCATGGAAACACGTTCAAGGATTTCAACATGCACAACTATAATAGAAGACAGGAGAATACATTCTCTCTCTTCCAAGATGGCGTAGCAGTCGGACGTGTGTTTGTCTTGTCCCGTCCTGTGTTAGTTAGTCTGTAAACAGTAAGTTTTTCATTTTTACCTATATATTTTAAGCTCACTTTCCATCTACGAACTAAACGTACTTTCCTTCAACCCGATCTGCTATTTATTTATACCTTATATCTGGAACTTCCATCAGAAGCTAGACAGCAAACTAGCTACTAGTCATTGTTTGCCACTGCTAGCGGTCTTCACCTTTAGCACGGACAATTATCAGCCAGTTTGCACAGCGCGATATATACCCAGAGCATATCGGACTGATTTTCTCCACCACATCACCGGATTCATGCCGCAAGCTCTGGACCATTACACCAGATCATCACAGCTAGCTAGCTGCAACCAAGTGGCTACTGTTGGCTAATGCCTCTGTCCTGAAGCAAGCAGCAGTTAGCCTTGAGCTTGCCTCGAGCTAGGGCCATCTCCCCTTTATCCGACAGAGTATACCAGTTAATTCTTTGGCTACAACACCTCTTTTGCCAATTAGCCTGGACCCTTTATTGTCGACATGGAGCCCTGCCGATCCATCATGACTGGTCTACCGACGTAATCGTCCAATGTGGTTTCAACAGGCTTTTTCGTTGTGATGTCGCCAAAGACCCATCTGCTTGCGCCGGCCCGCTAGCTTTTGGAAAGCTGTGTCTACCATTCGCCTAGCATAGTAGCAATTACCAAATGGCTCCCTGACTCACCTATTGCTGCTCATTGGACGCTGATGATCACCCAGCTACACAGCTGATGCCTGTTGGTCTGTTCATTAACACTGTACCTCATTTTGTTTATCTGTCGGCCCCAGCCTCAAACTCAGGTCCTGTGTGTACCTGACACTCTCTGCCCATTCATCGCCATTTACCCGTTTTTGTATTAGCTCTCCCGACCAACACGCTTTATGCCTATCTCTAATGTCAATATACCTTGTCTATTGCTGTTTCGGTTAGTTATTGTTGTATTTCACTGTAGAGCCCCCAGTCCCGCTCAGCATGCCTTAGATAGCTCATTTGTCCCACCCCCAATGCACGCAGAGACCTCACCTGGCTTAACTGGTGCCTCCAGAAATGCAACCTCTCTCATCGTCACTCAATGCCTAGGTTTACCTCCACTGTACTCACATCTTACCCTTGTCTGTACATTATGCCCTGAATCTATTCTACCACGCCCAGAAATCTGCCCCTTTATTCTCTGTTCACAATGCACTAGACAACCAGTTCTTATAGCCTTTAGCTGTACCCTTATCCTACTCCTCCGTTCCTCTGGTTATGTAGAGGTTAACCCAGGCCCTGTAGCCCCCAGTACTACACCTATTCCCCAGGTGCTCTCATTTGTTGACTTCTGTAACCATAAAAGCCTTGGTTTCATGCATGTTTACATCATTAGCCTCCTCCCTAAATTTGTTTTATTCACTGCTTTAGCACACTCCCTCAAATATGATGTCCTAGCCTTGTCTAAATCCTGGCTTAGGAAGGCCACCAAAAATTCAGAAATGTCCATCCCCAACTACAACATTTTCCGTCAAGATAGAACTGTCAAAGAGGGTGGAGTTGTTAGGTGATCTAAACTGGGATATGTTTAGCACCCCAGCCGTCCTACCATTTAAGCTAGATGCCCTCAATCTCACACAAATTATCAAGGAACCTACCAGGTACAAACCTAAATCTGTAAACATGGGCAAGCTCATAGTTATTATCCTGACCAACTTGCCCTCCAAATACACCTCTGCTGTCTTCAACCAGCATCTCAGCAATCACTGCCTCATTGCCTGTGTCTGTAATGGGCCCGCGGTCGAACGACCACCCCTCATCACTGTGAAACACTCCCTAAAATACTCCAGCGAGCAGGTCAATATCCTTCCAGGATACCTGTCAGTAGAGGATGCCTGGTTATTCTTTAAAAGTGCTTTCCTCACCATCTTAAATAAGCATGCCCCATTCAAAAAAAATGTATCAAACCAGCACAAAAACATCCTGTGCATCGAATAGCCCCCGTGATAGGCAACTTTTCAGGGAAGTCAGGAACCAATATACACAGTCAGTGTCACGGTCGTCATAGTGAGGAGACCAAGGCGCAGCGTGGTAAGCGAACATAACTCTTTAATTAAAGAGAGAACACTGGACAGAACTAAAGAAAACAACAAAATGAACCGTGAAGCAATATGGCAGGTGCAGAACAGGCACCTAAACATATAGAATAACAACCCACCAACTATCCAAGGTATATGGCTACCTAAATATGGTCCCCAATCAGAGACAACGATAGACATATACAATATGACAAGACAATACAAAAACAATACAAATACAAGACAATACAAAAACTACACAAACCACCCTAACCAAATAATAAAGAAAACAAAGAACTAAAGTCAAGTCAAAGGTGCGGACTCCCGGCCGCAAACCTAAACCTATATGGGAGGGTCTGGGTGGGCATCTAACCTTGGTGGTGGCTTTGGTTCTGGACGCCGCCCCCCGTCTTTACTCAGAGTCAGCTTTCGTATCACTGACCCGTGGATCATCGTCGGAGGCTCTGGACTGCGGATCCTGGCCTTAGGCCCCGGACTGGGGACCCTCGCTGCGTGGATCATCGCCGGATGTTCTGCACTGGGGACCATCACTGGAGACCCCGGACTGGGGACCGCCACTGGAAACCCCGGACTGGGGACCGCCACTGGAAACCCCGGACTGAGGACCGCCGCTGGAAACCCCGGACTGGGGACCGCCGCTGGAGACCCCGGACTGGTGACTGCCGCTGGAGACCCCGGACTGAGGACCGCCGCTGGAAACCCCGGACTGGGGACCGCCGCTGGAGACCCCGGACTGGGGACCATCGCTGGAAACCCCGGACTGGGGACCTTCGCTGGAAACCCCAGACTGGGGACCGTCGCTGGAAACCCCGGACTGGGGACCGTCGCTGGAAACCCCGGACTGGGGACCGTCGCTGGAAACCCCGGACTGGGGACCGCCGCTGGAAATTCCAGACTGTCGACCATCGGTTGAGGTTCCTGACTGTGGCCCGTCATTTGAGGTTCCAGACTATGGCCCGTCGTTTAAGGTTCCGGACTGTGGCCTGTCATTTGAGGTTCAAATCAAATCAAATCAAATCAAATTGTATTTGTCACATACACATGGTTAGCAGATGTTAATGCGAGTGTAGCGAAATGCTTGTGCTTCTAGTTCCGACAATGCAGTAATAACCAACAAGTAATCTAACTAACAATTCCAAAACTACTGTCTTGTACACAGTGTAAGGGGATAAAGAATATGTACATAAGGATATATGAATGAGTGATGGTACAGAGCAGCATAGGCAAGATACAGTAGATGGTATCGAGTACAGTATGTACAAATGAGATGAGTATGTAAACAAAGTGGCATAGTTTAAAGTGGCTAGTGATACATGTATTACATAAGGATACAGTCGATGATATAGAGTACAGTATATACGTATGCATATGAGATGAATAATGTAGGGTAAGTAACATTATATAAGGTAGCATTGTTTAAAGTGGCTAGTGATATATTTACATCATTTCCCATCAAATCCCATTATTAAAGTGGCTGGAGTTGAGTCAGTGTCAGTGTGTTGGCAGCAGCCACTCAATGTTAGTGGTGGCTGTTTAACAGTCTGATGGCCTTGAGATAGAAGCTGTTTTTCAGTCTCTCGGTCCCAGCTTTGATGCACCTGTACTGACCTCGCCTTCTGGATGATAGCGGGGTGAACAGGCAGTGGCTCGGGTGTTTGATGTCCTTGATGATCTTTATGGCCTTCCTGTGACATCGGGTGGTGTAGGTGTCCTGGAGGGCAGGTAGTTTGCCCCCGGTGATGCGTTGTGCAGACCTCACCACCCTCTGGAGAGCCTTACGGTTGAGGGCGGAGCAGTTGCCGTACCAGGCGGTGATACAGCCCGCCAGGATGCTCTCGATTGTGCATCTGTAGAAGTTTGTGAGTGCTTTTGGTGACAAGCCGAATCTCTTCAGCCTCCTGAGGTTGAAGAGGCGCTGCTGCGCCTTCTTCACAATGCTGTCTGTGTGAGTGGACCAATTCAGTTTGTCTGTGATGTGTATGCCGAGGAACTTAAAACTTGCTACCCTCTCCACTACTGTTCCATCGATGTGGATAGGGGGGTGTTCCCTCTGCTGTTTCCTGAAGTCCACAATCATCTCCTTAGTTTTGTTGACGTTGAGTGTGAGGTTATTTTCCTGACACCACACTCCGAGGGCCCTCACCTCCTCCCTGTAGGCCGTCTCGTCGTTGTTGGTAATCAAGCCTACCACTGTTGTGTCGTCCGCAAACTTGATGATTGAGTTGGAGGCGTGCGTGGCCACGCAGTCGTGGGTGAACAGGGAGTACAGGAGAGGGCTCAGAACGCACCCTTGTGGGGCCCCAGTGTTGAGGATCAGCGGGGAGGAGATGTTGTTGCCTACCCTCACCACCTGGGGGCGGCCCGTCAGGAAGTCCAGTACCCAGTTGCACAGGGCGGGGTCGAGACCCAGGGTCTCGAGCTTGATGACGAGCTTGGAGGGTACTATGGTGTTGAATGCCGAGCTGTAGTCAATGAACAGCATTCTCACATAGGTATTCCTCTTGTCCAGATGGGTTAGGGCGGTGTGCAGTGTGGTTGAGATTGCATCGTCTGTGGACCTATTTGGGCGGTAAGCAAATTGGAGTGGGTCTAGGGTGTCAGGTAGGGTGGAGGTGATATGGTCCTTGACTAGTCTCTCAAAGCACTTCATGATGACGGAAGTGAGTGCTACGGGGCGGTAGTCGTTTAGCTCAGTTACCTTAGCTTTCTTGGGAACAGGAACAATGGTGGCCCTCTTGAAGCATGTGGGAACAGCAGACTGGTATAGGGATTGATTGAATATGTCCGTAAACACACCGGCCAGCTGGTCTGCGCATGCTCTGAGGGCGCGGCTGGGGATGCCGTCTGGGCCTGCAGCCTTGCGAGGGTTAACACGTTTAAATGTCTTACTCACCTCGGCTGCAGTGAAGGAGAGACCGCATGTTTTCGTTGCAGGCCGTGTCAGTGGCACTGTATTGTCCTCAAAGCGGGCAAAAAAAGTTATTTAGTCTGCCTGGGAGCAGGACATCCTGGTCTGTGACTGGGCTGGATTTCTTCCTGTAGTCCGTGATTGACTGTAGACCCTGCCACATGCCTCTTGTGTCTGAGCCGTTGAATTGAGATTCTACTTTGTCTCTGTACTGACGCTTAGCTTGTTTGATAGCCTTGCGGAGGGAATAGCTGCACTGTTTGTATTCGGTCATGTTACCAGACACCTTCCCCTGATTAAAAGCAGTGGTTCGCGCTTTCAGTTTCACACGAATGCTGCCATCAATCCACGGTTTCTGGTTAGGGAATGTTTTAATCGTTGCTATGGGAACGACATCTTCAACGCACGTTCTAATGAACTCACACACCGAATCAGCGTATTCGTCAATGTTGTTGTCTGACGCAATACGAAACATGTCCCAGTCCACGTGGTGGAAGCAGTCTTGGAGTGTGGAGTCAGCTTGGTCGGACCAGCGTTGGACAGACCTCAGCTGGACAGACCTCAGCGTGGGAGCCTCTTGTTTTAGTTTCTGTCTGTAGGCAGGGATCAACAAAATGGAGTCGTGGTCAGCTTTTCCGAAAGGGGGGCGGGGCAGGGCCTTATATGCGTCGCGGAAGTTAGAGTAACAATGATCCAAGGTCTTTCCACCCCTGGTTGCGCAATCGATATGCTGATAAAATTTAGGGAGTCTTGTTTTCAGATTAGCCTTGTTAAAATCCCCAGCTACAATGAATGCAGCCTCCGGATGAATGGTTTCCAGTTTGCAAAGAGTTAAATAAAGTTCGTTCAGAGCCATCGATGTGTCTGCTTGGGGGGGGATATATACGGCTGTGATTATAATCGAAGAGAATTCTCTTGGTAGATAATGCGGTCTACATTTGATTGTGAGGAATTCTAAATCAGGTGAACAGAAGGATTTGAGTTCCTGTATGTTTCTTTCATCACACCATGTCACGTTAGTCATAAGGCATACGCCCCCGCCCCTCTTCTTACCAGAAAGTTGTTTGTTTCTGTCTGCGTGATGTGTGGAAAAACCCGTTGGCTGCACCTCATCGGATAGAGTCTCTCCAGTGAGCCACGTTTCCGTGAAGCAAAGAACGTTACAGTCTCTGATGTCCCTCTGGAATGCTACCCTTGCTCGGATTTCATCAACCTTGTTGTCAAGAGACTGGACATTGGCAAGAAGAATGCTAGGGAGTGGTGCACGATGTGCCCGTCTCCGGAGTCTGACCAGAAGACCGCCTCGTTTCCCTCTTTTTCTGAGTTGTTTTTTTTTTGGGTCGCTGCATGGAATCCACTCAGTTGTCCTGTTTGTAAGGCAGAACACAGGATCCGCGTCGCGAAAAACATATTCTTGGTAGTACTGATGGTGAGTTGATGCTGATCTTATATTCAGTAGTTCTTCTCGACTGTATGTAATGAAACCTAAGATGAGCTGGGGTACTAATGTAAGAAATAACACGTAAAAAAACAAAAAACTGCATAGTTTCCTAGGAACGCGAAGCGAGGCGGCCATCTCTGTCGGCGCCGGAAGTGTGTCTGTGAACTGTCGCCGGAAGCTCTGGACTGGGTACTGTCGCCAGATGCTCTGGACTGGGTACTGTCGCCGGAAGCTCTGGACTGGGTACTGTCGCCAGAAGCTCTGGACTGGGTACTGTCGCCGGAAGCTCTGGACTGGGTACTGTCGCCGGACGCTCTGGACTGGGTACTGTCGCCGGACGCTCTGGACTGGCTAATGTCGCCGGACGCTATGGACTGGGTACTGTCGCCGGACGCTCTGGATTGGGTACTGTCACCGGATGCTCTGTACTGCCGAGGCGCACTGTAGGCCTGGTGCGTGGTGCCGGCACTGGTGGTATGGGGCTGGGGACACGCACTTCAGGGCGAGTGCGGGGAGGAGGAACAGGGCGTACTGGACCCTGGAGGCACACTGGAAGCCTGGTGCGTGGTGTTGTCACTGGTGGTACTGGGCTGGTGACACACACCTCAGGGCGAGTGCGGGGAGGAGGAACAAACGTACTGACTGTGGAGGTGTACTGGAAGTCTGGAGTGTAGAGCTGACACAACCCGTCCTGGCTGGATGTTTATTTTCACCCTGCAAATGCAGGGCGCTGGCACAGGATGTACTGGGCTGTGTAGATTCACCGGAGACACAGTACGCAAAGCCGGCGCAGGATATCCTGGTCCAAGGAGGTACACTGGAGACCAGGAGCGCTGAGCCGGCACCCTCCTTCATTGCTGGATGCCCATTCTAGCCCGGCCAATGCGAGGAGCTGGAATAGAGCGCACCGGGCTAGAATAGCGCACTGGAGACACCTTGCGCTCCACCGCATAACACAGTGCCTGACCAGTAACACTCTCCCCACAGTAAGCATGAGGAGTTGGCTCAGGTCTCCGACCTGACTCATGCAATCTCCTTGTGTGCCCCCACCCAAAAAAATCTGGGGCTGCCTTTCAGGCTTCCTTGCCAGCCGTGTACCCTCATATCGACGCCGTTCCTCCTGTGCTAACTCCACCTGCTTCCATGGCATGGTCTTGTCCCCTGCCATTACCTCCTCCCAGGTCCAGGATGTCCTCCACTCCTCTTTCTCCCAGGTCCAAGATGTCCACTCATTTTTAGCACGCTGCTTGATCCTTTTTTGGTGGGTTGTTCTGTCACGGTTTGTAACGGTTCTCTTGTTGTGAAGTAGAGGCGGACCAAAACGCAGCGTGGTGGTTATTCATTGTATTTTAATGAAGACACTATACATGAATAAACTAACGAAAACAAGAAACGTGAGAACTCAAAACAGCCCTATCTGGTGCAAACACAGGAACAATCACCCACAAACACAGTGAAACCCAGGCTACCTAAGTATGATTCTCAATCAGAGACAACTAATGACACCTGCCTCTGATTGAGAACCATACTAGGCCGAAACATAGAAATACCCAAATCATAGAAAAACAAACATAGACTGCCCACCCAACTCACGCCCTGACCATACTAAATGAATACAAAACTAAGAAAATAAAGGTCAGAACGTGACAGTACCCCCCCCCCCCGCGCAAAGGTGCGGACTCCGGCCGCAAAACCTTGACCTATAGGGGAGGGTCTGGGTGGGCGTCTGTCCGCCGTGGCAGCTCTGGTGCGGGACGCGGACCCCACTTCACTATTGTCTTAGTCCGCCTCATTGTCCGCCTCCGTGGCTCTCTAACCCTGGCAACTCCTCTCCATGACCCCACTGGACAGAGGGGCAGCTGCTCGGGACAGAGGGGCAGCTGCTCGGGACAGAGGGGCAGCTGCTCGGGAAAGAGGGGCAGCTGCTCGGGACAGAGGGGCAGCTGCTCGGGACAGAGGGGCTCTGGCGCCTCTGGGCTGAGGGGCTCTGGCGCCTCTGGGCTGAGGGGCTCTGGCGCCTCTGGGCTGAGGGGATCTGGCGCCTCTGGGCTGAGGGGCTCCTGGCTGACTGGCGGCACTGGCGGCCCCTGGCTGACTGGTGGCACTGGCGGCCCCTGGCTGACTGGCGGCCCCTGGCTGACTGGCGGCACTGGTGGCCCCTGGCTGACTGGCAGCACTGGCGGCCCCTGGCTGACTGGCGGCACTGGCGGCCCCTGGCTTATTGGCGGCACTGGCGGCCCCTGGCTGACTGGCAGCACTGGCGGCCCCTGGCTGACTGGCAGTCCTTGGCTGACTGGCGGCCCCTGACTGACTGGCGGCACTGGCGGCCCCTGACTGACTGGCGGCACTGGCGGCTCTTTGCAGACTGGCGGCACTGGCGGCTCCTTGCAGACTGGCGGCACTGGCGGTGCTGGGCAGACGGGCGGCACTGGCGGCGCTGGGCAGACGGGCGGCACTGGCGGCGCTGGGTAGACGGGCGGCTCAGGCGGCGCTGGGCAGATGGGCGGCACTGGCGGCGCTGGGCAGACGGGCGGCTCAGGCGGCGCTGGGCAGACGGGCGGCTCAGGCGGCGCTGGGCAGACGGGCGGTTCAGGCGGCGCTGGGCAGACGGGCGGCCCCTGGCTGACTGGCGGCACTGGCGGCCCCTGGCTGACTGGCGGCACTGGCGGCCCCTGGCTAACTGGCGGCCCCTGGCTGACTGGCGGCACTGGCGGCCCCTGGCTTATTGGCGGCACTGGCGGCCCCTGGCTGACTGGCGGCACTGGCGGCCCCTGGCTGACTGGCGGCACTGGCGGCTCCTTGCAGACTGGCGGCACTGGCGGCTCTTTGCAGACTGGCGGCACTGGCGGCTCCTTGCAGACTGGCGGCACTGGCGGCGCTGGGCAGACGGGCGGCTCAGGCGGCGCTGGGCAGACGGGCGGCACTGGCGGCGCTGGGCAGACGGGCGGCTCAGGCGGCGCTTGGCAGATGGGCGGCTCAGGCGGCGCTGGGCAGACGGGCGGTTCAGGCGGCGCTGGGCAGACGGGCGGCTCAGGCGGCGCTGGGCAGATGGGTGGCTCAGGCGGCGCTGGGCAGACGGGAGGCTCAGGCGGCGCTGGGCAGACGGGTGGCTCAGGCGGCGCTGGGCAGACGGGTGGCTCAGGCGGCGCTGGGCAGACTGGTGGCTCAGGCGGCGCTGGGGAGACGGGTGGCTCAGGCGACGCTGGAGAGGAAGGAGCACCTGTAGGGATGAGACGGAGAGACAGCCTGGTGCAGGGGGCTGCCACCGGAGGGCTGGTGCGTGGAGGTGGTGACGGATAGACCGGACCGTGCAGGCGCACTGGAGCTCTGGAGAACCGAGCCTGCCCAACCTTACTTGGTTGAATGGTCCCGGTCGCCCTGCCAGTGCCGCGAGGTGGAATAGCCCGCACTGGGCTATGCAAGCGAACCGGGGACACCGTGCGCAAGGCTGGTGCCATGTAAGCCGGCCCAAGGATACGCACTGGAGACCAGATGCGTAGAGCCGGCTTCATGGCACTTGGCTCGATGCCCACTCTAGCCCGGCCGATACGCGGAGCTGGAATGTACCGCACCGGGCTGTGCACCCGCACTGAGGACACCGTGCGCTCCACCGCATAACACGGTGCCTGCCCGGTCTCTCTCGCCCCCCGGTAAGCACAGGAAGTTGGCACAGGTTTCCTACCTGGCTTCGCCACACTTTCTGTGTTCCCCCCCAATAAATTTTTGGGGCTGACTCTCGGGCCTCCATCTGCTCTGCCGTGCTAGCTCCTCATAATGCCGCCTCTCTGCTTTTGCTGCCTCCAGCTCGGCTTTGGGGCGGCAATATTCCCCTGGCTCTGCCCAGGGTCCTTTCCCGTCTAGAGTCTCCTCCCAAGTCCATTTCTCCAAGTAGTGCAGCCTCTCCCACTGCTGCTGCTGCTGCTCCTGTTGCTGCTGCCTCTGTTCCTTCTCCTGCTGCTGCTTTTGCCGTTGCCCGTTACCACGCCGCTTGGTCCTGTTGTGGTGGGTGATTCTGTAACGGTTCTCTTGTTGTGAAGTAGAGGCGGACCAAAACGCAGCGTGGTGGTTATTCATTGTATTTTAATGAAGACACTATACATGAATAAACTAACGAAAACAAGAAACGTGAGAACTCAAAACAGCCCTATCTGGTGTAAACACAAAGACAGGAACAATCACCCACAAACACAGTGAAACCCAGGCTACCTAAGTATGATTCTCAATCAGAGACAACTAATGACACCTGCCTCTGATTGAGAACCATACTAGGCCGAAACATAGAAATACCCAAATCATAGAAAAACAACTCACGCCCTCGTACTAAATAAATACAAAACAAAGGAAATAAAGGTCAGAACGTGACACGGTTGTCATAAAGAGGAGAGCAAGGCGCAGCGTGGTAAACGAACATAGCTCTTTTATTAAAGAGTTAACTCTGAACAGAACTAAAAACTATATATAAAAAAACTAACCGTGAAGCAATATGGCTAGTGCAGAATAGGCAACTAAACATAGAATAACAACCCACCAACTATCCAAGGAATATGGCTACCTAAATATGGTCCCCATTCAGAGACAACGATAAACAGCTGCCTCTGATTGAGAACCAATCTAGGCAACCATAGACAGATATAAACACCTTGACTGGAACCCCATAAACATGCAAAAAAACCTAGACAATACAAAAACTACACAAACCACTCTTGTCACACCCTGAGCTAACCAAATAAAAAATCCTACAATGTGATTTTCTGGAATTTTTTTTCTCATATTGTCTGTCATAGTTGAAGTGTACCTATGATGAAAATTACAGGCCTCTCTCATCTTTTTAAGTGGGAGAACTTGCACAATTGGTGGCTGACTAAATACTTTTTGCCCCACTGTATGTTACAGGTTGTAAAGCAACAAAATAGGAAAAATGCCAAGGGGAATGAATACTTTTGCAAGGCACTATAATTAAAACAAGGATTGCCCAGCAAACGTACAGTAGGGCTATAACAATAGACTGGGAACGGTTTTCAGAATTATTAAACACATTTTGCACTGTTTTCATCTGAAATGATTTAGAGTAAATCAACAACATTCATATAATCAGCTATATTCATAAAAAATAAATATATACTCAGAATGCAACAATTTCAGTTCACATAGTTCATATACGAAAATCAGTCAATTTAAATACAATACATACAAAGACTTATGAACCAGTTCATGATCCCTATGATCCCTATTACTGAACTAAATGCACCAACAAAGCGAACATTTATTGTGTAACATGGAGTCTTGGGAGTGCAATGATATGAAGATCATCAAAGGTAAGTGATACATTTTAACGCTATTTCTGACTTTTGTTACTCGTCTACTTGGCTGGTTACTGTTTGTAATGATTTGTCTGTTGGGCGCTGTTCTCAGATTATCTCATGGTATGCTTTCGCCTTAAAGTCTTTTTGAAATCTGACACCGTGGTTGGATTAACAAGAAGTTTATCTTTAAAAAGATGTTTCATGAATGTTTATAATGAGTATTTCTGCTTTTGAATTTGGCGCGCTGCAATTTCACTGGATGTTGGCCAGGTGGGATGGTAGCGTCCCACACCCCCTAGAGAGGTTAAAATAATGCCTGCGAGTATAACAGAACTGATATGGCAGGCGAAAACCAGAGGAAAATCCATCCGGAAAATTTGTTTTTGAGGTCACAGACCATTTCAGTGCTAGCCTATGGGAAAAACAAACAAATAGATAGGACCCAGATTGCAGTTCCTATGGCCTACACTAGATGTCAACAGTCTATAGAAAGGGTTTCAGGCTTGTTTTTTGAAAAATGAACAAGTAGTTGTAGTTTTTCCAAGGTGTCCCTCATTAGAAAAGTGAATGAGGTGCACGCTGTTCGTTATTTAACTTCCCTATTGAACATACTATTCTCCGTCTTAAATTTTTATCATTTATTTAGATATTAGAGTACCTGAGGATTAATTAGAAATGTTGTTTGACTTGTTTGGACGAACTTTACCGTTTACTTTTTGGATTCGTTTGTATGCATGTTGAACGAGTGGATTACTGAAATCAATGGTGCCAACTTTAACAAACTTTTTTGGATATAAAGAGGGACTTTATCGAACAAAACGACAATTCATTCTGTAGCTGGGACCCTTGGGATTGCAATCAGAGGAAGATCTTCAAAGGTAAGTCATTTATTTTATCGCTATTTGGGATTTTGTGACGCCTGTGCTGGTTTGAAAAATAATTTTGATGTGGGGTGCTGTCCTCAGATAATCGCATGGTATGCTTTCGCCGTAAAGCCTTTTTGAAATCTGACAAGTCGGTTGGATTAACAAGATCAAGAAGTTGAACTTTTAAATGATGTAAGACATTTTGTATTTTCATGAATGTTTAATATTACAATTTTTGTATTTTGAATTGCGCGCTCTGCAATTTCACCGGATGTTGTCGTAGTGGAATGCTAGCGGGACACCAATCCCAATTAATCAATTTTAGAATAAGGCTGTAAAGTAACAAAATGTGGAAAAGGTAAAGGAGTCTGAATACTTTCCGTTGGCACTGTATGTCACCATTACACATGCATCCAGAGAATTCAGTGTTTCAATGTGCTTCATCTTTGAGAATTTGGGAATACCGTCTATTCCCGTTATGGAAGGAGGTAGAGGGAATCCTTCTAAACATCTGTCATCACAGCTGTTTTCTTCATTGAGGGCCTTGTGTGATGAGCAATTCACATGGGACCCTAGTCTAAGGAGATGCATTGTTAGGTAGAAAGGATGTTGATGTTGGCACAATATCCAGACAGACACGTTACTGTATATCTTGTGCCATCCCATCAGTCAAGTGGCCAGGTCCATGAGCTCGACAATGATCTCTTTATTCAAATAATGTTTACTACATTACCCGAAAATGTGAGGAGTTACAAATCATGCTGAGGTGAAATCATACATCTAAATCTATCTGAACACCAGCCATCTATCATAACATGATTTTGTTGCTGGAATCTGGTCTAGTAGTAGCACAGCCAACTCCAGACTAGATATGCACCTTGCGGCGGGGGCTCAAGCCCTGTCTCGGGCACTCTGTCTGTAACCACACTACTGAAGGGCCACAGCTGTCTATTCCCACTCTCCTATCATAAACAATAACATTCAAAATGATCCAGTCTCATATGTTGATTATACTAGGATTAAATCAACATCTTCAGGTTGGTGGTATATTCAGTTCAGTTCTCAATCCTGAGAGGACAGTATACGGCATAGTGTGTGACCTCAAGTTTATGGGGTTTGCTGTAAGTTTCCAAGATGTATTTTCTTCAAAGGCACTGAACTGTCATTAACATGAGCCGTTCCCCATATAATTCAGGAACATTGCAGCAGCGAGTATATGATACATGGGTTTTAGACACACACTATCTCGGTTGAACACCAATAAAATAATTAATGAAGTGAATTAACAGTTATTTCAATCTCTGATCCAGGTCAGAATTTATATCCGAAAGGCAAGGGAAAGATTAAAATTTCAACAATTCCAGATTCTTATATGCTTAACCCCAGTAAACTGATATCTTCAGGACTTACAATATGCCTGTTATTCAAGCTACTTTGTTTCTACTGCATTGAATTACACTTATACATGTATTGCACGTTGTCCTGCGCCTTCATATGCATGAAAGGTACATTCTATTCTATTGTAGTGTGCAAGGCTGTGTATGCAGGGCTGTGATTGAAGATATTGTTCTGCGTAGGGTGCTGTCTTTCAGATTGGACATTAAATGGTTTCCTGACTCTCTGTGGTCACTAAAGATCCCATGGCACTTATTGTAAGAGTAAGGGTGTTAACCCCAGTGTCCTGGCTAAATTCCAAATCTGGCCACCTAATCATCCCCAGCTTCCAATTTGCTCATTCATCTCCCCTGTAACTATTCCCCAGATCATTGCTGTAAATGAGAATGTGTTCTCAGTCAACTTACCTAATAAAATAAGTGTTAAATAAAAATCTACACAGCATTACAACCTCAGAGCTACCCATCCACCAGGGTCTAACCCTGAATGCTGATTGGTTAAAACCGCATTCCAGCCAGTGTCTATTGCACAAGTCACCACCGGCTAAATCTGTGATGTTCTGTTAAAATGTTCTGTAAATATATAAATGTGTATCTTTAAAACCCCTCCTTAAAGCTTTATTTAGACAGTGAATAATTAGATGGATGAGGAAGGCAAGGAGGCAAAATAGTCACAGGTGGGTTTTGAACCCATAACCATCACAGTGGCAAATGTGTGCTTACTGCTGTTAGTGTTACCACTGGACCACCCAAGCCCCACCTTGAATATTCCTTGAGCCTCAAAACAATGCAATACTTCAACTTGACTGAGTGAAGGGACATCATAGTGCCGAGGTAGTATTTATAAATGTCACCTACATCGTATAAATGGCTCAGTGTTAGTCCAAATTATTTAATTGGTTCATAACAGGATAACTCATACATTTTGAAATAAATGGTCAGATGATTCATATCTCACCACGTCTCACAAGTATTATAACTTGTCATTGACCTGCTGGCCTATATTATGAGGATTTCTGCTTTGAAAGGCAATAGAATAGCAACTGAGTCACATTTTTGTTTTCAATTACACAGTTGAAGTCAGAAGTTTACATACACTTAGGTTGGAGTCATTAAAACTCGTTTTTCAACCACTCCACAAATTTCTTTCAACAAACTATAGTTTTGGCAAGTCGGTTAGGATATATATCTACTTTGTGCATGACACAATGCATTTTTCCAACGATTGTTTACAGACAGATTATTTCACTTATAATTCACTGTGTCACAACTCCAGTGGGTCAGAAGTTTACACACATTAAGTTGACTGTGCCTATAAACAGTTTGGAAAATTCCAGAAAATGATGTCATGGCTTTAGAAGATTCTGATAGGCTAATTGTTTTCTTGGCTGTGTGCTTAGGCTCGTTGTGCTGTTGGAAGGTGAACCTTTGCCCCTGTCTGAGGCCCTGAGTGATCTGGAGCAGGTTTTCATCAAGGATCTCTCTGTACTGCTCCATTCATCTTTCCCTCGATTCTGACTGGTCTACCAGTCCCTGACGCTGAAAAACATCCCCATGGCATGATGCTGCCACCACCATGCACCGTAGGGATGTTGCCAGATTTCCTCCAGACATGACGCTTGGTATTCAGGCCAAAGAGTTCAATCTTGGTTTAATCAGACCAGAGAATCTTCTTTCTCATGGTCTGAATCCTTTCGGTGCTTTTTGGCAAACTCCAAGTGGGCTGTCATATTCCTTTTCCTGAGGAGTGACTTCAGTCTAGCCACTCTGCCATAAAAATCTGATTAGTGGAGTGCTGCAGAGATCATTGTTCTTGTGGTGGAATTATTGTAATCAAAATGAGAGACTTTTAGATTTCTTCAAAACGATGAAACATTATTTAATTACTGCAGTAATGGAGCTGGTTGGTAACCACCCCTGGAGGTGATCACTGAGAACTCAATGAGCTGGTTTGAGCCACAGCATTTTATAGCAAAGTCCATCCTCCTTCAGTCTACATAACACAACATATGTATGGAATGGGTCACAAGGTTACGATTTGAATGAAAGATACTTATAATTCACATCAGACAGTATCTGCTGCTTCAACAGTTTTCATTGTGTAGAGACCAGTGTCTGGCCCCCCAACAACTCCATACTGGAGTCATGTCTCCCTGGTACCGTATAGAACAGAAACATTAACTCATGCTCTGGACTGCGGTATCCCCAAAGACATCGTAAATCTCCTGTCAGTGTTATCTCCCAGAGACCCACTTTCATTTCACACAGACACAATAGAGTTATAAGAACCCTCTATTATGTTGCATAAAACAAACATTTGATGCAAGGAAAGTATTATAACATAGGCTTGTAATTTCCACCATCCTCCCCATTTTGAGAATTCTCTCAATTTAAGAACATTAACTCACGTTGAAAATGGATACGTTCTTCATAAAACAAGAAGCATAAAAGCAATAACTCATTGCATGGGTTCCTGCACGTAACCGGCTGCTATAGAACAGTCTCCCTTTTCTAAGCATTCTAGCAATTTGTCTCGGGAGGTCTTAATACACAGTCACCTGCACAAACCCATGAAGAAAAACAGAAGATGCATACAGTTTATGAGATTCAAAGCTATATCTTCATAGACAGTGAAAAGCACATATTTAATGCATAATGCAGTACATGCAACAATGGAGTTTAATAAAATAAGCTTTAGTTATCTATCACACTCCAATGGATCAGCATGGTGGAAATAACTATTTCCTTCCCAGAAACTAACATTAGCATATCTTGTTGGACAAATCCAGGTAGTGACTCCTGTTTTAAGTCTAATGTATTCCGTTGGTGCCTAATTAATATGGCCCAACACAAACATCATGATTCCACTATTTATAAGGCAATGCCTATAGATCAAATAGGTTAGGATTTCACTCTCTGGATCAGAGTTCATCCTCTCCATTCAGCAGGGCATACTGAGAATAGTGTAAAAATCTTTAGATCATAACAGCAATCAAAACAATCAATCCATAATACATGAATTGCTTCACTCATATAGTTATTAACATACTAAACTCAAATCAATCCTTCAGTTTCCAAATCATAATCAAAAACCCAATTAAATATCCAACCAAAATTTAGAATGAAGTTGCTCAGTGATTCAAATTTGTCCTATCACTCAAAGTAGAAACTAAATTTAACACACATCAACATTGGCAGAATGTACATTTATATTAACATCCAGTATAAATATCCAAAAATTCTACTACTTTCTTATCACGATTATACAGATCAGTATCTTAAGGCATTCTCAATCTAAATTACTACAATTGTATGTAGTGTGTAGACCTTTTACAATCAATCTGATACCCCAAAAGTCTATATCAATTTTGGGCACAGTTGACCAAGCCCCCCCTTCAGGCACTCAATATTCTGGTGTGTTCTTCATTGTCTTCTTCAGATAGCTTTACTGTTCAAAGTGGATGGCCCATGATAATGTCCTAATTTCAAAGTCTCGCCTGAGCCGCCATCACCTTTACCACCCATTATGTCTTGTCCATTCGTCAACCAGTATGTATACCAGCAACATGAGAGAAGTTTGGAACAGATTTCTCCCCATGCTCACTCCACGTGGACTCCTGTTACACTTCTGAGAGAAAAGACACGATAGCGCCGATCAGGTGCTGTACACTGGATGCTGGCTCAGGACTCGGGTCTCTTGGTAGAAGTGATGCGGACTGGGCCGCATTGAACACCTTTGTCACTCTTCTTCAACCAATTAGAGGGAGTGTTCGGTCCAATTATCTCTTCCATGCATTATGAAACCGACTGACGTCACCTTTCACAATAACCTTGAGAGGACAGATAAGAACAGTTCAGTTAAGTTCAATTTTGATTCAGGAAATCCAGACAAGCATTAACTATATGATTATTACTTTGACCAATTATTCTTAATACCAATGTCTAAACATGTGTCAAAGAGAATAACAATACATTCTATTGAAACAATTTTTTTCAAACTGGCTTATACTCCCCATTACACTGTCAACTTCCTCACAGAGCCACAGGGTCAGGAAGTTAGACCTATAACCCACCGGGAGAAATCCCAACAATCCAGCGAACCTAATCTGGTGAGATACAGTATGTATCAAAACAGAACAGAGCAAACACAAAAATACACTTCTTCACATATGCAATACACTCCTATATGTCAATCAAGGCATGTAAACTTCAATCCAAAATCTCAGAGGACTGTTATCTCCCCCATTTGACAAATAACTCCCCATGTGAGTAATGCTTTAAAAAAAACACTACTACTGGTCAAAAAATAAAACAAAATTGAATTAAAATCACTACCCTTAAGAACTCCATAAAGAAAAATAATTGTACCCATACGGTCATAGGAAAATAGACTTCGGCAAATAGACCGTTAGTCAAAGGCAGCGCCCTCTCCTTCTTCACATTGGTCCAAATCACAAATATGGCTAAGAACTATAAACTGCATCATCATTATCAACATTACAAATGACCTTCAAATCAGTATAACAAATGACCTTAAATTAATTTACCAAATGGCTTTCCAATGAGGGTGATCAAACCACACTGGAAAGTCAGGTCAGAGGTCATACATACCCTTCAAATAAGTTTTTCTTACTATATTAGACAAAGTAATGAAAAACATTCAAACATTTCATACATGTTGTGTTCCTGTGTAAGGGCGTTCGTCTGTAGGAGGAAGAGAAGCGGACCAAAGCGCAGCGTGGTGGTTATTCATGTTTTAATAAATCACTACACATGAACAAACTAACAAAAACAAGAAATGTGAAACCGCAAAACAGTCCTATCCTGTGACAACAAACACAGTGACAGGAACAATCACCCACAAACACACAGTGAAACCCAGGCTACCTAAGTATGATTCTCAATCAGAGACAACTAATGACACCTGCCTCTGATTGAGAACCATACTAGGCCGAAAACATAGAAATGCCCCAAAACATAGAAAAATAAACATAGACTGCCCACCCAACTCACGCCCTGACCATACTAAATAAATACAAAACAACAGAAATAGAGGTCAGAACGTGACAGTACCCCCCCCCCAAAGGTGCGGACTCCGGCCGCAAAACCTTGACCTATAGGGGAGGGTCTGGGTGGGCGTCTGTCCGCGGTGGCGGCTCTGGCGCGGGACGCGGACCCCACTTCACCATTGTCTTAGTCCGCCTTATTGTCCGCCTCCCTGGCTTACTCACCATGGCCACCCCTCTCAATGACCCCACTGGACAGAGGGGCAGCTCGGGACAGAGGTGAAGCAGCTGCTCGGGACAGAGGGACAACTGCTCGGGACAGAGGGGCAGCTGCTCGGGACAGAGGGGCGATAGCAGCTCGGGACAGAGGGGCGATAGCAGCTCGGGACAGAGGGGCGATAGCAGCTCGGGACAGAGGGGCGGCAGCTGCTCGGGACAGAGGGACAGCTGCTCGGGACAGAGGGACAGCTGCTCGGGACAGAGGGACAGCTGCTCGGGACAGAGGGGCGGCAGCTGCTCTGGACAGAGGGGCAGCTGCTCGGGCGGCCCCTGGCTGACTGACGGCACTGGCGGCCCCTGGCTTACTGGCGGCCCCTGGCTGACTGGCGGCACTGGCGGCCCCTGGCTTACTGGCGGCCCCTGGCTTACTGGCGGCCCCTGGCTGACTGGCGGCACTGGCGGCCCCTGGCTGACTGGCGGCACTGGCGGCCCCTGGCTGACTGGCGGCCCCTGGCTGACTGGCGGCACTGGCGGCCCCTGGCTGACGGGCGGCACTGGCGGCCCCTGGCTGACGGGCGGCACTGGCGGCCCCTGGCTGACGGGCGGCACTGGCGGCCCCTGGCTGACGGGCGGCGCTGGCGGCCCCTGGCTGACGGGCGGCGCTGGGCAGACGGGCGGCGCTGGGCAGACGGGCGGCGCTGGCGGCGCTGGGCAGACGGGCGGCGTTGGCGGCGCTGGGCAGACGGGCGGCGTTGGCGGCGCTGGGCAGACGGGAGGCTCGGCTGGCGCTGGGCAGACGGGAAGCTCAGCTGGCGCTGGGCAGACGGGAAGCTCAGCTGGCGCTGGGCAGACGGGAAGCTCCGGCAACGCTGGAGAAGAGGAAGGCCCTGGTAGCGCCGGAGAGGCGGGAGACTCCGGCAGCGCTGGAGAGGAGGAAGGCTCTGGACGGATGGGCCGGAGAGACAGCCTGGTACGGGGAGCTGCCACCGGAGGGCTGGGGTGTGGAGGTGGTGACGGATAGACCGGGCCGTGCAGGCGCACTGGAGCTCTTGAGCACCGAGCCTGCCCAACCTTACCCGGTTGAATGGTCCCGGTCGCCCTGCCAGTGCGGCGAGGTGGAATAGCCCGCACTGGGCTATGCAGGCGAACCGGGGACACCGTGCGCAAGGCTGGTGCCATGTAAGCCGGCCCAAGGAGACGCACTGGAGACCAGATGCGTAGAGCCGGCTTCATGGCACTTGGCTCGATGCCCACTCTAGCCCGGCCGATACGCGGAGCTGGAATGTACCGCACCGGGCTGTGCACCCGCACTGGGGACACCGTGCGCTCCACAGCATAACACGGTGCCTGCCCGGTCTCTCTAGCCCCCCGGTAACCACAGGAAGTTGGCTCAGGTCTCCTACCTGGCGTAGCCATACTCCCTGTTAGCCCCCCCCCCAAGAAATTTTTGGGGCTGACTCCCGGGCTTCCTTGCCAACCGTGTTCCCTCATATCGCCGGCTCCTCTCTCCGGCTGCCTCTGCTCTCCTCGCTGCCTCCACCTGTTCCCATGGAAGGCGATCCTTTCCCGCCAGGATCTCCTCCCATGTGTAGCAACCCTTGCCGTCCAACACATCATCCCAAGTCCATTCCTCCTTGTGCCGCTGTTGCCCGTTACCACGCCGCTTGGTCCTGTTGCGGTGGGTGATTCTGTAAGGGCGTTCGTCTGTAGGAGGAAGAGAAGCGGACCAAAGCGCAGCGTGGTGGTTATTCATGTTTTAATAAATCACTACACATGAACAAACTAACAAAAACAAGAAATGTGAAACCGCAAAACAGTCCTATCCTGTGACAACAAACACAGTGACAGGAACAATCACCCACAAACACACAGTGAAACCCAGGCTACCTAAGTATGATTCTCAATCAGAGACAACTAATGACACCTGCCTCTGATTGAGAACCATACTAGGCCGAAAACATAGAAATGCCCCAAAACATAGAAAAATAAACATAGACTGCCCACCCAACTCACGCCCTGACCATACTAAATAAATACAAAACAACAGAAATAGAGGTCAGAACGTGACATCCTGGTTTCCAGGACATTTCTTTATCAAATAAATTCACGTGTTTAATTAAAACTTCCGAAAAGTTAGTGTGTTTGTGCCCCTTTAAGATACCTGGGCTCTAAGACATATGGTAAAAACACACAAAAATGTCCAGGCTTTATTTCATTTGGTAGTTTACGGCCTCAATCTCACTCACTGCTCTCCCCAAGACCATAGCCCCAGGAAACATTTCAAAGAGAGATAATGAAACTCCAATTTTCCCGGAAAAAAACACAAAACTTTTCGTTAGCTTTCACTATACTACAACCCAAAAGTTTTAACTACAAACAAAATCTGATGATAAGTCCACTGTACTCCCTCAGATCATTAATAGTTCTTTTTAACCTACCTCAATGTTTAAGAGCGCTTAATTTAGTATGTGCTACCCCTAGACACAGCAAAATGTATTTCGCCCCCGAGTCTAACAATTCACTCCCATATTATATTATATGACTGGTTTCTCTTTTCAGAACCAGATTAAATTATCCTGGCATCGTAACTAGAGCAATGTGCAACAAATATGTGATAGCTGTTTCGCCTTAAATTGTTCCTGTTACCCCTCTAAATGTAATAGTTTTTTCTGTCGCAAATATAGTACATTTCTCAGCGTAAGGAATCTGTGATATTTGATCCCAGGCATTTAATAAAAAGTTGTTTTAGATTAAATCTCCTACTTCTCCCTTAACATACATACTGTAGGGGACTTCCATCACTCCCGGAAGGAGGAATCCTACTCAAAACACATCAGATAATACAGTGTTTAAGTGAAATCGACACCTAAAATAAACAATAAACAAACCCATAACCCCTTTCCAGTAATGTTGTAATTTCAACCTGTTGCATTCATTTAGTCAAAATATAAACCTGTTGTAAACTTCTTCGGGCTAGGGGCACTATTTGGAAGTTTGGATGACTGAGGTGCCCAAAGTAAACTGCCGGTTACTTATAACCAGAAGCTAGGATATGCATGTAATTGGTAGTATTGGATAGAAAACACGCGGCTTACCCAGGCCAAACCCAGTTGACGCTGGGCCTTTGTGCGCCGTCCCCTATGGGATCCACAATCACGCCTGGATGCGATTCAGCCTTAATATTCAATACTCATTTCAATCTACTTCAAACAGATTGTAATTTAAGAATACATTAACTTCCTGCTCACAAATTCACTGGAGTTACCGAACTAAAAAACCAAGCAACAATAATCAGCAACTGTCAAAGAATGGTTCTCATACCTCTACTTCAATCTCCCACTGCCTGCTCGCTTTCAACCACAGCTAATCTTTTTTACAATCTCAAGGCTCAATCCCTCTACTCATCATTTAACCTTGTATTGAAACCTCAGCTTTTCATATTACTGAAATATTGCATCATTAGAGTGCTATGAAAAAAACATGAATAACATATTACCATTCACAGACTGTCAAGACTCATTAAGTTCCCATCAATCCTTCTTAACAATATGACTCTATTTTTTTATCATTAACCACTGCTTCACACTCATTAAACATCTGTTATTTTAAGATGAACCTGTAATGCACTAAATGTAGAAAATACGTCAGCCAATTCTTAATCAATCCAAACAATTCAAATTTGAAATTCTTACTTTCTAATGAACTTTACTCTCCTTTGTCATCTTCACTTGTCTACATATTTTCCATTAAACTCAGAAAGCCCTCTAGAATCTCTACTCTCTGTCTTTTCGTCTAATGTTATGTTAACAGGTGAATATTTAATCATAGTAAAAACAAACATAACTTCTACTATTTACAATGCCACTTTAACAATTCTGTTATCTCTTCCTCCCTTTCGTCAATTCAATAAATCTATTATAGAATTAAACAAAATAAAGTCCCACGAGTTTTAAGCTACTGGTTTTCCTGAGCCGAATTGTTTTCGAAACCCCAAAATATGTTCTCATGTTTTGCCAGTTGTACTTTATCAAAGCTATAATTCCTTGTGACCCTGCTCTACCACATAGTTTAATAATGTGGCAATGTTTGTTATATGAGGTTCTTCGTCTTTTCACGCCAATATCAAATTCACTGACTTACATATTGTATCAACACAGAACCCCCAAATCTACACGCTCACCAGTGTGATACAATGTTTTAATATTTGTAAAAAATAATTTGTGAGTACTTTGTGTGCAATAATAGTGTTTAGCATGATTTTTGAATGACTACCATGTCAGATTCAACCACAAAGACCAAGGAGGTTTTCGAATTCCGCCCTCTGGAGAGCCCTGCAGTTGCGGGGGTATAAATTGCTGTACCAGGCGGTGATAGAGCCCAACAGGATGCATCTGTAGAAGTTTGTGAGGGTCATAGGGACCAAGCCACATTTCTTCAGCCTCCTGAGGTTGAAGAGGCGCTGTTGCGAGGAACTTGAAGATTTTGAACCTCTCCACTGCGGCGCCTTTGATGTGGATGGGGGAGTGCTCTCCCTGCTGTCTTCTGTAATCCACGATCAGCTCCTTCATTTTGTTGATATTGAGGGAGTGGTCATTTTCCTGGCATCACTCCACCAGATGTTTCACCTCCTCCCTGTAGGCCGTCTTATCGTTTGTTGATAATCAGGCCTACCACTGTTGTGTCATAAGCAAACTTGATGATTGACTTGGTGATGTGCATGGCCACAGAGTCAAGGGTGAACAGGGAGGACAGGAGGAGGCTGAGCACGCACCCCTGTGGTACCCCTGTGTTTAGAATCAGCATGGAGGAGGTATTGTTGACCACCTTCACCACTTGTGGTCAGCCCACCAGGAAGTCCAGGACCAAGTTGCACAGGGAGGGATTCAGACCCAGGGCCTTGGTGATGAGCTGTAGTCAATGAACAACATTCTTACATACATTTCTCTTGTCCAAGTAAAATTGGATGCAGCACACACTCTGACACTGACAGAGGTAACCTTGCATTATTGGGTCCCATCCTCAATATTAAATCAATTTACCTATTTTTCTCACATTTACCAAATTCCCCCTCTGTCTGTTTGTATTAGCGGAAATATGAAATCATATTTGAAAATGTCCATTTATAAATGTCCTATCCTATATCTCTATTTCAGGGCATCAAATACCGTTTTGGAATTGGGAAAAATCTCCACATGAAACTAACAAGACTAGGAATATGAATAAACTTCATGGTTAGTCTGAAAAAACTATCCAACGGTAATTGGGAAGTTGGACAATTATCTAGAATTCCCTGTGTCATTGGTCAGCAGTTAGGTTAGGCAATGCTGGATACATTTCACGTTACACACACCAAGTGGGCACTAATGACTCCACAAAATGTCATCTAATTGAGCAGGGGAAACGAGGACGGTTTGAAGCAGCTTAGACGGATGGCGCTGATTGTCTAATATCTTCATTCATTAGTTCGTCAGGGACATTATTCACCCCTTTATAAGAGGTTACATAGTTATGAGAAATTTCTCATGTGATTAAACTTTCTATTATGCACGAGACAGAGTCTCTTTTATTATAGAAATTCCCAAATATACCCTATCACCCGCCGGTTCATATGAAATTTCCAACAAAATGGCAGCAGCCTCCATTAAAACTTTGTTTGATTAGACAAGAGTGTAATCTTGGCGCAAGGTAAAGAGAAGATCCACTTCATTCCGTCTGAGCACACTGTAATTATTCACAAAACCACGCCATTCTACAGGAGAATAAGGATGAGGGGTAGAAGAAGAGTATGAGAAGAAGAGGGAGAAGGATGAGAGGGAAAACACAGAGTGCAGACGAACCCGAAACATGGCAGCTTCCACTGATAAATCCTATGAAATATTTCCCCAGCACATTTGAAAAAGTGTATGATATGATGTCTTGCCCACTACACATCTCAGAAGGGAGAGAAGGGGGGGGGATTAAGAGAGAGAAGGAGATGAAGAAAAAGAGAGTGGGAGAGAGAGAGAGAGAGAGAGAGAGAGAGAGAGAGAGAGAGAGAGAGAGAGAGAGAGAGAGAGAGAAAGGAAGAGGGATAGGGGGAAAGAGAGAGAGGGAGAGGAGAGAGTGATATGGAGAGAGGGAGAGAGAAAAGAAAAAGAGAGCGAGAGAGAGAGATGCAGAGAGTAAGAGACTACACAGGTCAGCAAACCCTGCAGCAACATCCAGGCAGACCTAATGGAGATAGCATGTAGAGCACCAATCCATCCAAACACTAACACTTGCATACTTGATTGGCCTACTCCAGTATCCGGTGAAATATTGCATGCCTTTTTACCTCCTTGGGCTTGGGCTGTTGAAAATCGATGTGAAAGGCACTACGCAGATAGACGCTTCCTGCCTGTAATCACTTCCAAATGCTTGAGAGCCTCTGTATTAATTCTCTGACCATTAGAACTGGGTTTAAATAGTACTTGTTTTCTTTCGAATACTTTGAACGTTGGATTGAGCATAATTGAAGTACCAGGTGGGCGGGGCTTGCACTTTTGGGACTATTCCATTGGTTCCATTGCACGAGGCAAGCTCAATCAAGCACGGCTAAAGTATTTGAAAGGACACAGAAACACTCTTTTAACCCAGGTCTGGTGACCATGTAGTATCCCTTTCCTGCAGTCAAATGACAATCACCATCTAGTGACCTCATGGGTGGAATGTTATTCATATTTTTCATAGTTTCATAATCAATAATATTATTATTTTTTTACTTCTGAAAATCTGCTGTTTCTATGTCAAACAGTTTTGCTATATTTCAGTCTTCTGTGATGTATATAAAGTCTAATATTGGGATGTAAATGCAAAATTGAATGCATTTCAACTCTATATTTGAGCACGGTATAGGTCTCTTACTTGTTTGAGCCCATGATCATGTGTGTGAGGTCTACACTTTTGTTTCAAAGTAGATTTGTTTAAGACTACCAAGAAACACTCTACTGTATGTGACACTGATTTAGCCCACTGCAATACAAGGCTGTTTAAGGTTACAAAGATCCCTCCAGAAAATGTTTTTTCCTTATTCAAGGTATCTTGGTGGTTTAAAATTGCTTCTCCTGGTGCAATGACTCAGATTTAAAGGAGAGTAAACCACAGTGTGCAGGATGGATTCAGGAAAAGGTTGTTAGTTTTCTGAGCAGTCGTCAGTGGCCTGGGGGGATAATGCAATTTCAGCTAAATGGGGAAAACAGAGTTTTACTCTGCCACTCTGACCTTCCCATACTCTCACTGAGAAACAAACAAAGCATTTTGACAGCCTCCATCCAAATGACAAGCTCTCGCTCTTAATGTCGAGCGATGCACTTTGAAATTCTGGGCACAGCACATTAACGGATAAATACCTTTATAAAACAAGCCATCAACGACGTCAGCATCTCAATGCTCAGTGAATGAGTCATTTTAGGAAAGGCTCCTTTTATATTTTTCTCAGCAAGTAGCAAGTCAAAGTGTGTAAATAGTATTTTTGTTGTCTCTTGGTGACTTTCCTATAAACAGTATAACTCTTATTTTTATTTTGAATTTAATGTAATATTTTATGTTGTTACTGTCTATTATTGTTCTGTACTTTTGTCATATATTGTAAAAAAATAAAAAAATGTGGGCCCCAGGATGAGTAGTTGCTGCATGTGCAGTAGCTAATGGGGATCTTAATAAACTAAAATAAAGTTATTTATTCTCAAATCTCCCTTTAACTTGTGTGATCATACATCAGACAATAGATGGACCCACCTCTCCAACAGTAAAGCTAATCAGAGTTGGCATCGTGAAGAAGGCAGCTGGTACGACTGGTGTGACTGCCAACGATGCCCACTGAGCACAAGTGACACTGGCACAACCTGGGGAGCAGATGTGCGATGCCAACCGATGCCACCCTGATGCCAACCAATGTCACCCGGATGCCAACCAATGCCGCCCTGATGCCAACCAATGGCAAACTGACACGTGTCAAGAAATCTTTTCAAAACACCTCTTTCTACAGTTTGCACTTCTTCAGCAAAACATAGCATAATATTGATTATTTTACTTATTTTCTCAAGTTTTGCTTCAACCTAATCTAAAGCATGGCTAAATTGTGAATTATATAAGTAAATCCATATATTTCACTATGGTGTATGAAAAATATAAATCTTGCTGCTCTTCAGTCAACATATTTTGCAAGATAAGCAAGTCCGTGCCTTGAAGAATCTCTGAGTGTTTTGTCAGCGATATGGCAATTAATCTGCATGACTCTGGGTGCAGCAATTTTTCTACATCACATCACCACCAGAATCATCAATTTCCTTTTATATTTGATTATTCAACAGCGGAGAACATTTGATTGAGTAAACAAAGCAAATAAATATGTAGAATAGACAAACTGAATAGGTAAGGAAGAAAGTTGTCGAAGATCAACTATTTGATGGCACATATTCAAAAACCATATCGTCATTGATATTTACAGTATTTCCAAAACATGCATCACGCTATCTATATGCAATTTAACTCAATAATCAAGAGAATAAACACTTGTATTGAAGCGATGATGAATATGAATATATGAATCGGAAATCCACTATGGTTGCTCAATACAGTTAAAACCAGTTATGGCAAGGTGATCCCCTAGTGATCCCCCCCCCCCCCCCCCCCCCCCCCCATTCAGCTGAAAAGGTGGCGCAGGGAATTCAAAAATATTATTTAGAAATATTTAACTTTCACACATTAACAAGTCCAATTCAGCAAATGAAAGATAAACATCTTGTTCATCTACCCATCATGTCCAATTTTTTAAATGTTTTACAGCGAAAACACAACATATATTTATGTTAGACCACCACCAGATAAAAAAAAAATGTCATTTTTCCCAGCCAAAGATAGAGTCACAAGAGCAGGATTAGAGATAAAATGAATCACTAACCTTTTGAAAATCTTCATCAGATGACACTCATATGACATGTTACACAATACATTTATGTTTTGTTCGATAATATGCATATTTATCTCCACAAATCTCGGTTTACATTGACGCCATGTTCAGAAATGCCTCCAAAATATCCGGAGGAATCATAGAAAGCTACGCCAGATAACAGAAATACTCATCATAAACTTTGACTAAAGATACATGTTCTACATATAATTAAAGATACACTGGTTCTTAATGCAACCGCTGTGTCAGATTTTTTTAAAACGTTCCGAAAAAAGCCTACCATGCAATAATCTGAGACAGCGCTTAGACGTAAATATATTTCTCCGCCATGTTGGAGTCAACAGAAATACGAAATTACATCATAAATATTCACTTACCTTTGATGATCTTTCATCAGAATGCAGTGCAAGGAGTCCTAGTTCCACAATAAATTGTTGTTTTGTTCCATAATGTCCAATACTAGTGTCCAATTAGCTACATTTGCTAGCACTTTCAGCTCACGTGCCCAAAAGCTGACGCTGGTCCAGGACAACTCGGAAGAAAACTTCAAAAATATATATTCCAGGTCGAATAAACTGGTCAAACTAAGTAGAGAATCAATCTTCAGGATGTTATTTTCATATATATCCAATAACGTTCCAACCGGATCATACGTTTTCATCTGCAGCCAAATGGAACGACGGTGACACCCACAGAGAAATGCGCCACAAGTAAATTGCATTCTGCCAAGACCATTCCACGTTCTACTGAATGAGGACATCTAGTGGAAGGCGTAGGAAGTGCTACCAGATCCATATCGTATTTGGAAGTGGATAGGCGATGACTTGAAATGAGACATGTATTCAGAATTTCACTTCCTATTTGGAAGATTGCCTGCCCTATGAGTTCTGTTATACTCACAGACATAATTCAAACAGTTTTAGAAACTTCAGAGTGTTTTCTATCCAACAGTAATAATAATATGCATATATTAGCAATCTAGGACAGAGTAGGATGCAGTCCACTATGGGCACGCAATTAATCCAAAGTGAAAATACTGCCCCCTATCCCCAACAAGTTTTAACAAATGAATTAGCGGGGGTCATCACTGATCTATGGAGTTGTAACACATTTAGCACAACATGTTTTATGCATCAATTACACACTAAAGATCAGTGTCGCTCCCCTCAAGAACCCGAAGAAATTACAGATAAATAAATGCTTGAAGCAAAGCTGAGGTCAGAATAAAGCTGTGTCAGAATAAAGAAAACTATCATTATAAAAAGGCAGAAAGGTACAGGAAAATGCCCATTAACCATGGAAAGGGACGAGGGACTACAAAACGTAGGTTATTTATTTGCTAGTACACCCAAATTTTTGTCCTATTGTCTGTCAATTATTCTTACAATGTTCATTAACATTAACAACTTTTAAAAAGTGTACTTCAAAGCTGGTTAAATGTCTTAGTTACGTTTATTATTCTATTTTTTCAAATGTACTGTTAAGGAACACTACAGTTCAAAAAAGCAAAGTTTAACTTGGCTTTGAAGTGCCACTTGTACTGTCCCTTTAAATATACAGTACCAGTCAATAGTTTGGACACACCTACTCATTCAAGGTTTTTTTTTTCTTTTTTTTCTACATTGTAGAATAATAGTGAAGACATCAAAACGATGAAATCATGAAGCAACCAAAAAAAGTGTTTAAACAAATCAAAATATGTTATATTTTAGATTCTTCAAAGTAGCCACCCTTTGCCTTGATGACAGCTTTGCACACTCTTGGCATTCTTTCAAGGAGTTCCCACATATTGCTGATCACTTGTTGGCTGCTTTTCCTTAATTTCCTGTTGACAAACAAATGAAAGTCCATCTAAGTACAAACCAGATGGGATGGCGTGTCGCTGCAGAATGCTGAGGTAGCCATGCTAGTTAAGTGTGCCTTGAATTCTAAAGAAATCACAGACGGTGTCATGAGCAAAGCACCCACACACCATCACACCTCCTCCTCCATGCTTCGCGGTCGGAACCACACATGTGGAGATCATCCGTTCACCTACTCTACTCTCGTCTCACAAAGGCATGGCGGTTGGAACCAACATCTCAAATTTGGACTCATCACACCAAAGGACAGATTTCCACTGGTCTAATGTCCATTGCTCATCTTTCTTGGCCCAAGCAAGTCTCTTCTTCGTATTGCTGTCCTTTAGTAGTGTTTTCTTTGCAGCAATTCGACCATGAAGGCCTGATTCACGCAGTCTCGTCTGAACAGTTGGGGTTGAAATGTGTCTGTTACTTGAACTATGTGAAGCATTTATTTGGGCTGAAATTAAGTCTATGGGTCTAATGAACTTAACCTCTGCAGCAGAGACAACTCTCCGTCTTCCTTTACTGTGGCGGTCCTCATGAGAGACAGTTTCAAGATAGCGCTTGATGGTTTTTGCTACTGCAATTGAAGAAACTTTCAAAGTTCTTGAAATTTTCCAGATTGACTGACCTTAATGCCTTAAAGTTACGATGGACTGTTGTTTCTCTTTGCTTATTTGATCTGTACATGCCATAATATTGAATTGGTATTTTACGAAAAAGGGCTATCTTTTGTATACCAACCCTACCTTGTCACATCACAAATGATTGGCTAAACACATATCAACACGGAACCCAAACCGGCTGCGTGCATGCGCCATCCTGCGCTATCGTGCTTAAATGTATTTTGTTCCCCTACACCAAACGCGATCACAACAAGCAGATTCAAATATCAAAACAAACTCTGAACCAATTACATTAATTTGGGGACAGGTCGAAAAGCATTAAACATGTATGGCAATTTAGCAAGTTAGCTTGCACTTGCTAGCTAATTTGTCCTATTTAGCTAGCTTGGTAATTTGTCCTGCGATATAAACATTGAGTTGTTATTTTACCTGAAATGCACAAGGACCTCTACTCCGACAATTAATCCACACATAAAACAGCCAAACGAATCGTTTCTAGTCATCTCTCCTCCTTCCAGGCTTTTTCATCTTTGAACTTATATGGTGATCGCATCTAAACTTTCATAGTATTACCATGACAACCTGCAACAAAGTTAATCTTTCAATCACCCACGTGGGTATAACCAATGAGGAGATGGCACGTGGGTACCTGCTTCTATAAACCAATGAGGAGATGGGAGAGGCAGGACTTGCAGTGCGATTGAGGTCAGAAATAGGAATGACTTCTATTTTAACCCTTGGCGTCGCAGACGCTCGTTGGCGCGCGCGAGCAGTGTGGGTGCAATAATTGAATAACATGGATTTCTACATTTATTTTGTGACGCTCGCGCACGCGATGTGTCCGGTCTGGTCAGCATGTAAGAAAGAAAGAAATTCCACAAATTAACTTCTGACAAGTCACACCTGTTAATTGAAATGCATGAAGCTGGTTGAGAGAATTCCAAGAGTGTGCAAAGCTGTCATCAAGGCAAAGGGTGGCTAGTTTGAAGAATCTCAAATATAAAATATATTTTGATATTTTTTGGTTGCTACATGATTCCATATGTGTTATTTCATAGTGTTGATGTCTTGCCTATGTCGAAAATAGTACAAATAAAGAAAAACCCTTGAATAAGTAGGTGTGTCCAAACTTTTGACTGATACTGTACAGTAGGGTCCTATCACAGTGGCTATGGGACAAGTTAATGCCCCGGTTTCATTCCTTTCTGGCCTTACTTCTCATTTGAACTGGCCATTATGAAAAAATGTCACAGACCCTCTGAAATTACCTCAAACTGAAATACATGGAAGCTTTAATAAGTGTTTATATCCTTCAACCTACACTGAGTGTACAAAACATTAGGGATACCTGCTCTTTCCATGACATCAGGTTAATCCAGTTGAAAGCTACAGTATGATCCCTTATTTATGTCACTTGTTAAATCCACTTCAACCAGTGTAGATGAAGAGGAGACAGGTTAAAGGATTTTTAAGCCTTGTGACAATTGAGATATTGTGTATGTGTGCCATTCAGAGGGTGAATGGGCAAGACAAATGATTTAAGTGCCTTTGAATGGGGAATGGTACTCGGTGCCAGGCGTACCAGTTTGATTGTGTCAAGAACTGCAACGCTGCTGGGTTTTTCTCATGTTCAACATTTCCTGTGTGTATCAAGAATGGTCCACCACCCAAAGGACATCCAGCCAAATTGACACAACTCGGGGACTCAACATTGGCCAGCATCCCTGTGGAACGCTTTCAACACATTGTAGTCCATTACCCAACCAAATGAGGCTGTTCTGAGGGCAAAAAGGGGTCCAACTCAATATTAGGAAGGTGGTCCTAATGTTTTGTACACTCAGTGTATTGCGTTCCGAAACCTCTGAATATTTAATTTTATAAATATTGTATTTGGTGTTTTATCATTTATTAATGACCAGGAAAATGAATAAGTCTTACGGCCATGCGGACCATGTGATCGTATTAAATATAGGCGAATGTTCAATTAGGTACTTTATTATGCAAATGGTGTTGTATTAAGCCACATCAATTTTAAAATCAAAGTTGAACAAGCTCCTTTAGTGAGCATCTGTTTTCGAAAGCAGGTATAACAAGATATTTTAATAAAATGTTAATGAGAAAAAATGGCATAAGCAATTTCCCACCAGTTTCGTAAAACATATTTGCCTGTCAGTAACCAGTTTTCTATCCAACCTTTTTATGCAAGTAAAGTACATGTCGGATAAAAAATGTCATGACAGGCCTGATGGAAACAGAACATTTTTCAGTAAACTTTCAAAAGGTCGACAAAACTAATAAGCTAGACAAGGTGGGATCTTTTTATGTTGGAAATATATGTGTAAGAAATGTCGGTAGAAACCCTTTTATGCGCAAATATTGATATAATAACCATCATATCGAAGTAAACTTGCAGAATCTATCAAATTGACTTGTTGCAGGTAAAAGGTAGTGAGTGAGGAAATAGTGCACGTAAAAATCCTTACTGAATGAAGAACACAAATGAAATGGGTTTCCATCGCACATTCACCACCCTGTGAAGTTCATCAACTTATTTAAACAGAAAATGCTATGGAAACCCATTTAACTTGAATTTTATATTCAGAATTTAACCACAAATGTATTTTGAACAGCGCTAAGTCATCACGCACAGCCTTTTATCTGTAACAAGTCAATTTGGTGGGCAAATTGTTTTAATACGGATTTTTTAATATTCGCACGCAAATCTGTTGCCAATTGGATGGAAACCTAGCTACAGGTACATTCAAATGTCCCTGACATTAGTCTAGGAACTAATTTACACATCTATTGGAAAGCTGACAGGCCTCCCTTTCCTTCACTTCCAGGTGACTGCTCTGTGCCACTCCATACTCAATGTGCACGCACCCACACACACACAAGCACGCACCCACACACACACAGGCACACACACAATATACTTTTTTTGTGAACACACACAACTCACTTATATTGCTCCACTATTTTCTCTGCTCTGTGTGATAACTGCTAATGCCTTGACATTGGCTGCTGCCTCCCAGGTTCATAGGCACTCTCTGGCTATTCGGAGGAATCGCCTAACAGCATATCAGAAAGTATACTGTACATTTTCATCAACTGAACCATCTCCTATTGCGTCCAACTCAGGCCTTTCAAGACCTTTCAAGGCCTTTCAAGACCTATCGAGGTTGAATGGTCATTTGTTGTCAATACGTCTCTTAAGACTAGTAGCAAGGTCATGTCGTTATAAGTGTGCCGCTGCTGCTCAAAGAACAGTGACACTGCTGAACCATTTGCCTTTATGTACTCCATGTTCTAGTATAAAACAAACCTTTACACTAAGCATAATGGCAATGATGACATCACTTCCTCATCTCAGAGTTCCAATGTTTGCTATTGTTCAGTCACATCTACCATTGCTGCATTGAGTTGATAGCCAATAGGGTTGTGTCGGGGTCAGGATGGGCCATGAGGCCTTATCTTTTATTTTCCCTTGCTGTACTTCATATCTATTAAGATTGAACAGCATGTTCTGACCAAGCATTTTATACTGACCGTGCAGTACAATTCACAGTGTTTGAGGTCTAGGTCGGATTAGTGTTAAACACTTAGTGGCCAATGTTCTTGGGGAGGAAACGAGCTACTCTACCATAAACACATTTGATTTGTTTGATCCATTACTGAAAATACGCATTTGTTTGCACCGTGGGTTTTGCTGTCACGACCATGCCAAGTGGCCCTGAAACCAGGTTGATTGTGAAGTCTGAGCTCCGATAACTAAGCACGAGAATGTTGGTGTCTTTCCATGTTTCTAATCAATCAGGTAGCTGCTCCAGAAAGCTGTGATCACATCAGCCATGACACAACCCCTTTGGGATCTGCCGCTTTTCAAACATCTTCTCTGTTGGTTTCAACTACAGTCGTTCTGATGGATTCAATCCAAATGTTTTCAGATGTCGACACGAATAACATCGAGCCTGGTCAACAAGTGGTCAACAAGAAGAATAAATCTCAGTTCAACATACTGTGGAGGCTAGGACGAGGCTATTAAGGAGATTGCGTTTCTTTCACATTCAAAATCCGTCACAAGATATTAGGAGATCACAAACAAAGCTAAAAGTATTTGTATTACAGCAGCTGTACTAAATTGGCCATATAGCAAAGGGAGGTAGTGGGATTATTAAAGTCTATCACTGGCAGAAGGCTCTTTAGCTTTGGCCAAATTAGCGATCACCATGACAAGCGAGCTCGTCTCTCTCTCTCAACACAGGGCTCTAATGAGTAATCATCTCCAACGTTAAGACTTCACTCTAACGCACTGAAGGCGGAGGTTGAAAGGGGAGTGTTTTTTTATTCCTTTTTCCCATTTCACTGTGAGGTAAGGAACTTCATTGTACCATAACAGCAGGAACAAGTGCTCTGTGAAGTGCTATGCTTTGCTAGATGAAAATAATCTTCATCAGGCGAGAGAGGGACAGCGGCAATTAACCTTTTGAAAGAAGCCCACGTCGAGGCCATTCTAATAATAAAAAGCTGGGGTGGTTCTTGCTTTGCAGGGATAGCCATGTGGAAAAGGGTCTGTGTAAATGGAGGGGCCAGATGCAATGAAAGGGAAAATTGGGACAATATATATAGCCAGGTACTTAGTCCCTCTGACACACACAGTCTACTAGCCATCTCATTAGCAGCAATTAGCATTGATACGAAGGCCAACAGAAACACACACACACAATTACACACTATTGCAAACACACGTTCACACACAAACAAACACGTCAATAGATACAAGCAAACATATATTCACCAAGGCACACACACCAAACACACACACGTTCAAGCTTTATAAAAAATTCAGTTGATCCCCTTACTAATTATGAATCTTGTTTATTATGGGAGTGAATCAGGCTGTGATGGCCCGGACTCGCTCTTTTGGCCTCCAATCATACTGCAAATGAGGCAGAAGGAACAGGGCCTGATCCCAGTAATGGAAGGAAAGTCTCTCAACTCATGAAACCTACAGCTCCACAGAACATCTATTACTGCCTCGGGTGCCATCACACTCGCAGAGCCGTCTGCCGGCTGCCCTTATGACACAAAAACCAGAGAATGGGATCGCAATATCTCATCAACTATGCTTAGGCAATTGGCATCATTTGTAATGATACCATGTTGTATGAATGTTGATGTCTTCAGATTTAAGTGGAGTTGTACAAATGCATATTTGAAGCTGTTGAGGGCACAAAACGCATGATACTAAGAAGAGGTATAATTACACTGGAGAACATAACACACTGGAAGACACTCTACTGCAGCAGGGGGGTCAGCTAAAATTAGACTCCAGGTTGAGTTAGGTGGCTTGACATGTGAGAACATCTGAAAATCAAAATCTTGACGTTTTATTTTGCCTGGAGATCTTTTTATTTACCACTCTGGGGCTCTGGTGTCATCGATAGGTCTGCCGAGTGTCGTAAGACATGTTGTCTCTCTAAGACTTATATACAGTCGTGGCAAAAAGTTTTGAGAATGAAACAAATATTGATTTTCACTAAGTCTGCTGCCTCAGTTTGTATGATGGCAATACGCATATACTCCAGAATGTTATGAAGAGTGATCAGATGAATTGCAAAGTCCCCCTTTGCCATGCAAATGAACTGAATCCCCCCAAAAAACATTTCCACTGCATTTCAGCCCTGCCACAAAAGGACCAGCTGACATCATGTCAGTGATTCTCTCGTTAACACAGGTGTGAGTGTTGACGAGGACAATGCTGGAGATCACTCTGTGATGCTGATTGAGTTCAAAAACCAGACTGGAAGCTTCAAAAGGAGGGTGGTGCTTGGAATCATTGTTCTTCCTCTGTCAGCCATGGTTACCTGCAAGGAAACACGTGCTGTCATCATTGCTTTGCACAAAAAGGGCTTCACAGGCAAGGATATTGCTGCCAGTAAGATTGCACCTAAATCAACCATTTATCGTATCATCAAGAACTTCAAGGAGAGCAGTTCAATTGTTGTGAAGAAGGCTTCAGGGCACCCAAGAAAGTCCAGCAAGCGCCAGGACCATCTTCTAAAGTTGATTCAGCTGCGGGTTCGGGGCACCCCCAGTACAGAGCTTGCTCAGGAATGGCAGCAGGCAGGAGTGAGTGCATCTGCACGCACAGTGAGGTGAAGACTTTGGAGGATGGCCTGGTGTCAAGAAGGTCAGCAAAGAAACCATTTCTCTCCAGGAAAAACATCAGGGACAGACTGATATTCTGCCAAAGGTACAGGGATTGGACTGCTGAGGACTGGGGTCATTTTCATTTTCTCTGATGAATCCCCTTTCCGATTGATTGGGGCATCTGGAAGAATGCTTGTCTGGAGAAGACAAGGTGAGCGCTACCATCAGACCTGTGTCATGCCAACAGTCAAGCATCCTGAGACCATTCATGTGTGGGGTTGCTTCTCAGCCAAGAGAGTGGGCTCACTCACAATTTTGCCTAAGAACAGAGCCATGAATAAAGAATGGTACCAACACATCCTCCAAGAGCAACTTTTCCCAACCATCCAGGAACAGTTTGGTGACGAACAATGCCTTTTCCAGGATGATTGAGCATTTTCCCATAAGGCAAAAGTCATAACTAAGTGGCTCGGGGAACAAAACATCGATATTTTGGGTCCATGGCCAGGAAACTCCCCAGACCTTAATCCCATTGTAAACTTGTGGTCAATCCTCAAGAGGCGGGTGGACAAACAAAAAGCCACAAATTCTGACCAAATCAAGCATTGATTATGCAAGATTGGGCTGCCATCAGTCTGGATGTGGCCCAGAAGTTAATTGATAGCATGCCAGGGCGGATTGCATAGATCTTGGGAAGGGTCAACACTGCAAATATTGACTCTTTGCATCAACTTCATGTAATTGTCAATAAAAGCCTTTGACACTTATGAAATGCTTTTACTTCAGTAGTCCATAGTAACATCTGACAAAAACATCTAAAGACACTGAGGCAGCAAACTTTGTGAAAATTAATATATTTTTAATTCTCAAAACTTTTGGCTACGACTGTACAATGGCGCTGACAGAGAGGGCTGCCTCGCTTCTAGTCCTTTGGAAACTTTGGAGTATTTTCTTTTTTATGTATTATTTACTACACTGTTAGCCCAGAAAATCTTAAGCGTTATTACATACAGCCTTGGAAGAACAATTATATATAAGAGGGACGTGAACTTACCAGCACTACGACCTGGAATACAACTTTCCCGAAGCGGATCCTTTAGTATGCAGCCCGCTCCAGGGCATTTGAACTGATTCCAGAGGCTGACGCAAAACAACGCCACCGGAGTAAAGGGAGTCGGCTCGGTCTTCTAGTCAGACTTCGGAGAACTGCACACCACCCACCGCTTCTGAGTATTTTTATCGCTAATATCCAGTCCCTAGATAACAAAATTGACCAAATCAGGGCAAGGGTTGCTTTCCAGAGAGACATCAGGGATCGTAACATACTTTGTTTCACGGAAACATGGCTCTCTCGGGATATGCTATCGGAGTCGGAACAACCAGCTGGATTCTCAGTGCGTCGAACCGACAGGAAAAAACATCTCACCTGGAAGAAGAAGGGCTTTTCATGTATGTTTCATGATTAACGACATACAGGAACTTTTGTTCAGATGATCAAGAATTCCTCACAATCAAATGCCGACCGTATTATCTCACAAGAGAATTCTCTTTGGTTATTGTCACAGCCTCCCCCCTCAAGCCGATACCATGACGGCCCTCAAGGAACTTCACTGGACTTTATGCTAACTGGAAACCATATATCCTGAGACTGCAATTATTGTATCTGGGGATTTTAACAAAGCAAATTTAAGTAAAAGGATGCATAAATTCTATCAGCATATCGACTGCAGCACTCGTGCTGGAAAAACACTGGACCATTGTTACTCTAACTTCCGCGATGCATACAAGGCCCTCCGCCACCCTCCTTTCAGAAAATCTGACCACGGCTTAATTTTGCTCTTTCCTTCCTATAGGCAAAACTCAAACAGGAAGTACCTATTATTCAACGCTGGTCTGACCGATCAGAATCCACAATTCAAGATTTTTTTTACCACGCGGACTGGGATTTGTTCCAGGTAGCCTCAGAGAATAATATCGACGTATACACTGATTTGGTATGTGAGTTTACAAGGAAGTGTATAGGAGATGTTGTACCCACTATGACTATTAAAACCTACCCTAACCAGAATGCGCGTACCACCACATTTAACCATGGAAAGGCGACTGGGAATATGGCAGAATACAAACAGAGTAGTCATTCCCTCCAGAAGGCAATCAAATAAGCAAAATATCAGCACAGAGACAAAGTGGAGTCACATTTCAACGGCTCAGACACGAGACGTAAGTGGCAGGGTCTACAGACAATCATGGACTACAAAAGGAAAACCAGCCATGTCACGGACACTGACGTCTTGTTCCAGACAAATTAAACATCTTCTTTGCCTGCTTTGAGGATAAGACAGTGCCACCAATGCAGCCCGCTACACGGGACAGTAGGCTCTCCTTCTCCGTGGCATACGTAAGTAAGACATTTAAATGTGTTAACCCTCGCAAAGCTGCGGGCCAGATGGAATCCCTAGCCGCATACTCAGAACATGCGCAGACCAGCTGGATTGTGTGTTTACGAACATATTCAACCTCTCCCTATCCCAGTCTGCTGTCCCCACATGCATCAAGATGGCCACCATTGTTCCTGTACCCAAGAATGCAAAGATAACTGAACTAAATGACTATTGCCCCATAGCACTCACTTCTGTCATCAGCAAGTGCTTTGATCAGACTAGTCAAGGATCATATCACCTCCACCTTACCTGTCAACCTAAACCCACTTAAATTTGCTTACCGCCCCAATAAATCCACACACGATGCAATCGCCACCACACTGCCCTATTTCATCTGGTTAAGAGGAATACCTATGTAAGAATGCTGTTCATTGTCTATAGCTCAGCATTCAACACCATAGTACTCTCCAAGCTCATCATTAAGCTTGAGGCCCTGGGTCTCAACCCCGCCCTGTGCAATTGGGTTCTGGACTTCCTGGCGGGTTGCCCCCAGGTGGTGAAGGTAGGAAACAACATCTCCACTTTGCTAATCCTCAACACTGGGGCCCCACAAGAGTGCATGCTCAGTCCCCTCTTGTATTCCCTGTTCACCCATGACGGCATGGCCATGCATGCCTCCAGACATATCAACTGTAGTAGGCTTGATTACCAACAATGACAAGACAGCCTACAGGGAGGAGTTGAGGGCTCGCGGAGTGTGGTGTCAGGAAAATAACCTCTCACTCAACTTCAAGAAAACAAAGGAGATGATCCTCCGGAAACAGTAGAGGGCGCTGCCCTATCCACATCGATGGGACAGCAGTGGAGAAGGTGGAAGGTTTTAAGTTCCTCGTTGCACATACAGTGGTTCCTCCATTAAAAGTTGCGGCAAACTGCCTTGCAGCAAAATAACATGCATTGCGGGCTGCCACGGAATTCTATGGCACGTTTTTAATTGTCAGCCATTGTTACCATTAATGCTAGTTTGACCACCAGAGGGCATCTTTGAGAAGCATTTGATAGTGGCTATACTAGAGAATTTAATAAATTTTTTGTAAGAACATAGTATATGGGATTGATTTTAAGAAATGTTGCTTAATTAATTAGATTAATATTATGATGTTTCTATTCCAAGAAAAATGTAATCCTCAGGGTTTCCATTAGGATGGAACGGAAAATATGGCGCTTTACAACGTGACAGTTGGGAGTAGGCTACAATACTAAGAGCATAACATTTCCACACCCTAATTGTAGTCTAACTAATACCCAAATGGAGATTCAGTAAAAAATAAAAAAATCTTATTGATTTATCAAGACCAGTCCCCATGCTTGTCTCAGAGCAGCGCGAAACGGTCCTGAAATAGTTTACCACAGTGGGTAGGCTATTGCTTCTAACTTCAATATGGTTTTTAAATAAATAAGACCTACACCACTTTTAACAGCACTAGTGAGACTCATTTCATATACGGTAGGCCTACTGTATATCGAAAAAAAAATGCTTTTCAAGAACTTGACTCTCTGCCAATAATTAGATTTAGTCATTAATATCTAAGGGTAATTTTTCATTAGGGCAAATCTGATCTGTGAGAATATCTAAGGGGCTTTTATATAATTATAAATGCATTTATACTAATAATAACAATTGCTTTGTTTAAAAAATAATATTTTGGTGATGTTTTCAGGATGTTTTCATTTAACCTAGAGTGAGCGAGAAAAAGGCCATTCTTCAGCATGTTGGCCATTTTGTTATTTAGAATGATTTATTTCTGTTTTTAGAGGGAGCAGCATCTGTAGAAAAACAGTTTGCACTGCGCTGCAGTGTCTACGACCGCTGCGCCATTCGGGAAGCCCATCCACAAAGTTTTTAATGCTGATTAATTGCCTTGTGCAAAGTATCAAACTTTAGAGAGTTGACCAGTTGTTGGTAAGAGTATACTGTCCTGCTAATATCCCCTAATGGGCTATTATAATACTGCACATGGTGTCCCGGTCAGGATAACTAAAACATTTCTTTATTAAAGACTATCAGAAAGAATGTTGGTACTTATTTATTTTGATCCAAAGCCATGAATAAGTGAGTCACTCAGCTTTATGTAGGTGTCGAGGCTATATGACTGTGCCATCAACTTGATTATTTTGCTTATATTCAGTCAATATTTACACTACCGTTTAAACGTTTGAGGTCACTTAGAAATGTCCTTGTTTTTGAAAGAAAAGCATATTTTTTATCCATTGAAATAACATCAAATTGATCAGAAATACAGTGTAGACATTAATGATGATTATTTAATTTAACCTTTATTTAACCAGGCAAGTCAGTTAAGAAAACTTTCTAACTTGATGGCCTAGGAACAGTGGGTTAACTGCCTGTTCAGGGGCAGAACAACAGAATTGTACCTTGTCAGCTCGGGGGTTTGAACTCGCAACCTTCCAGTTACTAGTCCAACGCTCTAACCACTAGGCTACCCTGCCACCCCTATGTAGCTGGGAACGGCAGATTTTTTTATGGAATATCAACATAGGCATAGGCGTACAGAAGCCCATTATCAGCAACCATCACTCCTGTGATCCAATGGCATGTTGTGTTAGTCTCTTAAAATTATACATTTGGATTAGCTAACATAACGTGCCATTGGAAAACAGGAGTAATGGTTGCTGATAATATGCCTTTGTAGAAAACAAATCTGCCATTTCCAGCTACAATTGTCATTTTCAACAAAAACAATAACTGCACTGTATTTCTGATCATTTTTATGTAATTTTACCTTTCTTTAAAAAACAAGGACATTTCTAAGTGACCCCAACATTTTGAATGGTAGTGTATATCTTACGAATAACATGGAATACAATGGAACATTTTAGTTTCTCCGTGCTTGTCTCAGAGCAGCACGAAACGGTGCTCACATAGTTGACCACAGTGGGTAGGCTATATAAACTCAGCAAAAAAAGAAACGTCCTCTACTGTCGACTGAGTTTTATTTTCAGCAAACTTAACATGAATATAAAAAGATTCAACAACTAAGACATAAACTGAAGTTCCACAGACATGTGACTAACAGAAATTGAACAATGTGTCCCTGAACAAAGGGGGTTTCAAAATCACAAATACAAGTCAGAATCTGGTGTGGCCAACAGCTGCATTAAGTACTGAGCCTGCAGGAAGGGTACCACATGAGGGAGGAAGATGTCTTCCCTGTAACACACAGCGTTGAGATTGCCTGCAATGACAACAAGCTCAGTCCGATGATGCTGCTCCAGACCATGACGGACCCTCCACATCCAAATCGATCCCGCTCCAGAGGGACAGGCCTCAGTGTAACGCTCATTCCTTCGACAATAAACACGAATCCGACCATCACCCCTGCTGAGACAAAACCACAACTCATCAGTGAAGAACACTTTTTGCCAGTCCTGTCTGGTCCAGCGATGGTGGGTTTGTGCCCATAGGCGATGCTGTTGCCGGTGATGTCTGGTGAGAACCTGCCTTACAACAGGCCTACAAGACTTCCGTTTAACCTCTCTCAGCCTATTGCGGACAGTCTGAGCACTGATGGGGTGATTGTGCGTCCCTGGTGTGACTCAGGCAGTTGTTGTTGCCATCCTGTACCTGTCCCGCAGGTGTGATGTTCGGATGTACCAATCGTGTGCAGGTGTTGTTACATGTGGTCTGCCACTGCGAGGACGATCATCTATCCACCCTGTCTCCCTGCAGCACTGTCTTAGGCTTCTCACAGTTTGGACATTGCAATTTATTGCCCTGGCCACATCTGCAATCCTCATGCCTCCTTGCAGGCACATTCACGCAGATGAGCAGGGACCCTGGGCATCTTTCTTTCTGTATTTTTCAGAGCCTCTTTACTGTCCAAAGTTTTCATAACTGTGACCTTAATTGCCTACAGTTTGAAAGCTGTTAGTGTCTTAACGACCGTTCCACAGGTGCATGTTCATTCATTGTTTATGGTTCATTGAACAAGCATGGGAAACAGTGTTCAAAACCTTTACAATGAAGATCTGTGAAGTTTTTTTTATTTTTAATTTGTTAATAATAACAATTGCTTTGATTATTTTGTATTCAAATAATGTAAAGTGAGCGAGAAAAAGGCCATTCTTGAACATGGGGTGAGACATTGTTACTAATTTGTAAATAAAGTTTGTCATTTAAATTGGGTCTCCCTGTCAAGGACAGCACATGTATTGAACCAGCATCTATATCAACACAGCTTGCACTGCGATGCAGTGTCTTAGACCACTTCACCACTTGGGTGCTGTACAGCATGACTGGTCGGGAGTAGGCCACTGTACTGCAGTAAGAGCAAAATAATCCTGACATTTCCACACCCTAATTGTAGTCTAAGTTTCTCTTAGTTTAAAAACCTTAGTGTAACAACAGTTTTAGCAAGTAATACTGAAGTTGTGCACAATTATCAGTTCCTATTTGGTTTATGTCGCCCATTAATTATCAGCTAGAGACACAGTAGCGCCTTGGGACCCAAAAGCATAATCTGTGCTCTAACGCCCCCTTGCGCTGGTCTAGAGCAATGAAGTAGTGACGCAGGGTACCATACTAAACCACAAATTACCACAGACAGTGTGGTGAAGAAGGCCCAACAGCTCCTCTTCGACCTCAGGAGGCTGAAGAAATTGGGCTTGTCACCTAAAACCCTCAAAAACTTTTACAGATGCACAATTGAGAGCATCCTGTCGGGCTGGTATGGCAACTGCACCACCCACAACCGCAGGGCTCTCTAGAGGATGGTGTGGTCTTCACAACGCATCACCGGGGGCAAACAACCTGCTCTCCTGGACACCTACAGCACCCGATGTCACAGGAAGGCCAAAAAGATAATCATGGATAACCCTAGCCACTCTAGACAATCATTGGCCACTTTAATAAATGGAACACTAGTAACTTTAATAATTCAATTTAAAAAATGTTTACATATCTTGCATTACTCATCTCATATGTACTGTTTTCTATACTATTTATTGCATCTTAGCCTATGCCGATCTGACATTGCTCATCCATATATTTTATATTTGTATGTTCGTATTCCATTCCTTACTTCGATTCGTGTGTATTAGCTATCTGTTGTGGAATTGTTAGATATTACTTGTTAGATATTGCTGAACTGTCAGGACTAGAAGCACAAGCATTTCTCTACACTCACAATAACATCTGCTAACCATGTGTATGTGACAATACAATTTGATTTGATTAGATTTTTGACTGAGACAGCACTTTTGATTAGGATCACTGCTATACAACGCCCATGTCTGTTTGGGGTACATATGTGTGTGTCTGTTTCAATGTGGCTATGTGTGTGTGTGTGTCACTATGTCTGTCTGTCTGCTTGCCTGCCTGCCTGTCTGAGCATGGTAAAAGACCACTGATGACATGGGACATGTGGCGCTCTCCCAGTCCAGATGTCTGACACCTGTGATACTGTACATGTCTTTTCAAATAAACTTTATCCATTTTTCCCCATTGTCATTTCCTTTGCTTTTGGAGAGAGGATGGAAACATACATCCCAGAAGGACACAGGTCTGGGCAGAGGAGGCTCCTACAAGGAGGAAGAGAAGAATATCCCACTTTAAAAAATGTGTTTTATTATATAATAGCAATCCTCCCAAACATTTTACATCACCAACCACCACATGCACCTGTAAAGCACTAGTAGAATGAACGCTACACAAAACCATTGTTTCACATGAGTGCTGCAATCCGTCTGGTTTAACCATGCTAGTAATGGACAGGAGCTGAAAAGGCTTCCACATATACAGTTACCATCGCTATCTGCTACTGCTGTACTGTGACAAGGGAACCATCTTTTATATAAAATCCCTCTTGGCCATATTATGACAGCTAATTAAGTCCTTGATGAGAACGACATTGCTCTGTTGTGGCAAGGCCCCCCTCTTACGATGAAACATTAACGAACGAGGGAATATCGTTTCTATTAATATTTTGGAGTATAATCTCTGCTCACCTTACTCTACTTTAACAGTTAATTTTATAATGTAAGTGCACAAAGTAAACACGTACATGCTGGTATACCTACAATATACTATAACTGCACTTGCTTTTGATTATGTTTTGATCATATAGTGATGCTTAATTCCACTAAAGTCCTTTTGAAAATAGTCTTTATGCAACAATATTATGCAACTGTTGTCACCAATGGCCACATTATTCTCTATTTTCATTAAAACTACTTTAAAAGAGCATCAGCTGTCAGGAAGGAAGACGTAAAAATGGCTCTTGTGTCTCTGTGTGAGAGCTCTCGGTCTCTGATGAAGATTTTCAATCTGAATGCAATTCCTGACAGAAGCCATGTTAATTTTTCGGTGTTTTTAGCCTTTATCGCTTTACTCCCAACGGTTTGGAACCTGTTGGGCCATTCATTCCTTGGATGTCATTGATTATTAGCAACATTGTTATGAAGCTTTTTGTTAGTCAAACTTACATACCAAATCGTGGGATGGACAGAGGGACGAATATACTTCAAGCCTTGAGTGCCTACCACAGCTAAACCCCCTCTTTTTCTCTCTTTATTTCTAAATCTCTATCTCTTCAGTGCTTTACACAGACATTTCTTCTCTTTTTGCACTTTTTCCTTTTTTTGTGCAGTGCCGAGGTGGAACTTTCCTACTGCAGGAATTAATACCATTTACAGTGGGGCAAAAAAAGTATTTAGTCAGCCACCAATTGTGCAAGTTCTCCCACTTAAAAAGATGAGAGAGGCCTGTAATGTTCATCAAATCAAATCAAATCAAATTTTATTTGTCACATACACATGGTTAGCAGATGTTAATGCGAGTGTAGCGAAATGCTTGTGCTTCTAGTTCCGACAATGCAGTAATAACAAGTAATCTAAATAACAATTCCAAAACTACTGTCTTGTACACAGTGTAAGGGGATAAAGAATATGTACATAAGGATATGTGAATGAGTGATGGTACAGAGCAGCATAGGCAAGATACAGTAGATGGTATTGAGTACAGTATGTACAAATGAGATGAGTATGTAAACAAAGTGGCATAGTTTAAAGTGGCTAGTGATACATGTATTACATAAGGATACAGTCGATGATATAGAGTACAGTATATACATATGCATATGAGATGAATAATGTAGGGTAAGTAACATTATATAAGGTAGCATTGTTTAAAGTGGCTAGTGATGTATTTACATCATTTCCCATCAATTCCCATTATTAAAGTGGCCGGAGTTGAGTCAGTGTCAGTGTGTTGGCAGCAGCCACTCAGTGTTAGCGGTGGCTGTTTAACAGTCTGATGGCCTTGAGATAGAAGCTGTTTTTCAGTCTCTCGGTCCCAGCTTTGATGCACCTGTACTGACCTCGCCTTCTGGATGATAGCGGGGTGAACAGGCAGTGGCTCGGGTGGTTGATGTCCTTGATGATCTTTATGGCCTTCCTGTGACATCGGGTGGTGTAGGTGTCCTGGAGGGCAGGTAGTTTTCCCCCGGTGATGCGTTGTGCAGACCTCACTACCCTCTGGAGAGCCTTACGGTTGAGGGCGGTGCAGTTGCCATACCAGGCGGTGATACAGCCCGCCAGGATGCTCTCGATTGTGCATCTGTAGAAGTTTGTGAGTGCTTTTGGTGACAAGCCGAATTTCTTCAGCCTCCTGAGGTTGAAGAGGCGCTGCTGCGCCTTCTTCACGATGCTGTCTGTGTGAGTGGACCAATTCAGTTTGTCTGTGATGTGTATGCCGAGGAACTTAAAACTTGCTACCCTCTCCACTACTGTTCCATCGATGTGGATAGGGGGGTGTTCCCTCTGCTGTTTCCTGAAGTCCACAATCATCTCCTTAGTTTTGTTGACGTTGAGTGTGAGGTTATTTTCCTGACACCACACTCCGAGGGCCCTCACCTCCTCCCTGTAGGCCGTCTCGTCGTTGTTGGTAATCAAGCCTACCACTGTTGTGTCGTCCGCAAACTTGATGATTGAGTTGGAGGCGTGCGTGGCCACGCAGTCGTGGGTGAACAGGGAGTACAGGAGAGGGCTCAGAACGCACCCTTGTGGTGCCCCAGTGTTGAGGATCAGCGGGGAGGAGATGTTGTTGCCTACCCTCACCACCTGGGGGCGGCCCGTCAGGAAGTCCAGTACCCAGTTGCACAGGGCGGGGTCGAGACCCAGGGTCTCGAGCTTGATGACGAGCTTGGAGGGTACTATGGTGTTGAATGCCGAGCTGTAGTCGATGAACAGCATTCTCACATAGGTATTCCTCTTGTCCAGATGGGTTAGGGCAGTGTGCAGTGTGGTTGAGATTGCATTGTCTGTGGACCTATTTGGGCGGTAAGCAAATTGGAGTGGGTCTAGGATGCCAGGTAGGGTGGAGGTGATATGGTCCTTGACTAGTCTCTCAAAGCACTTCATGATGACGGATGTGAGTGCTACGGGGCGGTAGTCGTTTAGCTCAGTTACCTTAGCTTTCTTGGGAACAGGAACAATGGTGGCCCTCTTGAAGCATGTGGGAACAGCATACTGGTATAGGGATTGATTGAATATGTCCGTAAACACACCGGCCAGCTGGTCTGCGCATGCTCTGAGGGCGCGGCTGGGGATGCCGTCTGGGCCTGCAGCCTTGCGAGGGTTAACACGTTTAAATGTCTTACTCACCTCGGCTGCAGTGAAGGAGAGACCGCATGTTTCCGTTGAAGGCCGTGTCAGTGGCACTGTATTGTCCTCAAAGCGGGCAAAAAAGCTATTTAGTCTGCCTGGGAGCAAGACATCCTGGTCCGTGACTGGGCTGGATTTCTTCCTGTAGTCCGTGATTGACTGTAGACCCTGCCACATGCCTCTTGTGTCTGAGCCGTTGAATTGAGATTCTACTTTGTCTCTGTACTGGCGCTTAGCTTGTTTGATAGCCTTGCGGAGGGAATAGCTGCACTGTTTGTATTCGGTCACGTTACCAGACACCTTGCCCTGATTAAAAGCAGTGGTTCGCGCTTTCAGTTTCACACGAATGCTGCCATCAATCCACGGTTTCTGGTTAGGGAATGTTTTAATCGTTGCTATGGGAACGACATCTTCAACGCACGTTCTAATGAACTCGCACACCGAATCAGCGTAATCGTCAATGTTGTTATCTGACGCAATACGAAACATCTCCCAGTCCACGTGATGGAAGCAGTCTTGGAGTGTGGAGTCAGCTTGGTCGGACCAGCGTTGGACAGACCTCAGCGTGGGAGCCTCTTTCTGTCTGTAGGCAGGGATCAACAAAATGGAGTCGTGGTCATCTTTTCCGAAAGGGGGGCGGGGCAGGGCCTTATATGCGTCGCGGAAGTTAGAGTAACAATGATCCAAGGTCTTTCCACCCCTGGTTGCGCAATCGATATGCTGATAAAATTTAGGGAGTCTTGTTTTCAGATTAGCGTTGTTAAAATCCCCAGCTACAATGAATGCAGCCTCCGGATAAATCGTTTCCAGTTTGCAGAGAGTTAAATAAAGTTTGTTCAGAGCCATCGATGTGTCTGCTTGGGGGGGGATATATACGGCTGTGATTATAATCAAAGAGAATTCTCTTGGTACACTTCAACTATGACAGACAAAATGAGGGGAAAAAATCCAGAAAATCACATTTTGGGATTTGTTATGAATTTATTTGCAAATGATGGTGGGAAATAAGTATTTAATAAAATATTATGGGGAATGGGAATGAGGAGGATACTTACACAGTGTTGGGTAGGGATCACAGCAGTGATTGAATGAGGGTATGAGGTATGAGTTGAGGTGTTCAGAAGATTGACTTCAGTGCAGGACAGAGATTGAAGTGGTCATAGACTTCAGTGCAGGACATGGGTTGCGGTGTTCATAGGCTTCAGTGCAGGACAGAGGTTGAGGTATTCATAGGCTTCAGTGCAGGACAGAGGTTGAGGAGTTCAGAAGATTGACTTGAGTGCAGGAGAGATGTTGAGGTGTTCATAGGCTTCAGTGCAGGACAGAGGTTGAGGTGTTCAGAAGATTGACTTCAGTGCAGGACAGAGGTTGAGGTATTCATAGGCTTCAGTGCAGGACAGGCTCATCATTGATGGATAGTTCTGGAGAAGAGCTCAACTCTTCCACTGAGTGCAGGACAATAACACAACACACTACACAGTTATACAAAATAGCTAAGAATGAGTTAGTTCAGCAAGGAGTAAACCATTGATGTGTAATAATGTGATTGTGTGTGATTGACTTTACATACAGTAATGAGAGAAAATGGACAGGTCTTCTCACAGTGCTTGGAGATGAAACATGCAATGTGCCAGTGGATGAGAGGGCACATGAGAAGTGGCTTCAGTTCATGTCAGGAGAGAGTTGACAATGGTAGTAGAGTGGTGAGAGCAGACTGGTGGAACCGTAGATCACAGAGTGGTGGGGCATTTTTTTTTCATCCCGGGGCCCATAGTTTTTATCTGGTAACCTAACCAGGAAATCTCTAGACCCTATAGGGTATGCCAGTGATTAATTAGTTGTAAAAAAAAAAAAGGTTATATATGGGCTATGATGGTACCAGTTTTTCCTAATCAGGTCACATGGTTTACAAAAAACTTGTGGGGAGTATGAAAACCCTGTCAAACTGCAACAACCTTATACTTGTTAATATTAATTATATTTAGACTAGACTATCTGTGACTTTGTTTCTTCTTACCTTCTCGTGTTGTGCAGTTTGAATATGCAGACGTTCGTCCGTTATAGAATAGATGCTGCTTTTTCCAAAAAGCTTGAATCAGTGAGCAATGAATGGGGTTCTTCAACAAAAAAATCTATGACATTGTTGTTAGCATTAGCTAGACATTCTGGTGGAGAAAACTGCACTCACTTATTAAGGTAATTTTAACTCCACACAAAAATAAAGTTCTAAAACAAAGAAAACAGTATACAATCTACCGCCTTTATCTCCTGAAGTTTGAAGAAACTACACTGGACAGAAATATAAATGCAATACATAAAGTGGCCCCATGTTTAATGAGCTCAAATAAAAGTTCCCAGAAGTTTTCCATGCGCACAAAAAGCATATTTCTCTTTAATTTTGCACACAAATTTCTTCACATCCCTGTTAGTGACCATTTCTCCTTTGCCAATATAATCCATCCACCTGACAAATGTGGCATATTAAGAAGCTGATGAAACAGCATGAGCATTACAGAGGTGCACCTTGTACTGGAGACAACAAAAGGCCCCTCTAAAATGTGCAGTTTTGTCACACAACACAAAGCCACAGATCTCTCAAGTTTTGAGGGAGCATGCAATTGGCATGCTGACTGCAGTAATGTCCACCTGAGCTGTTGCCAGATAATTGAATGTTAATTTCTCTACCAAAAGCTGCCTCCAACGTTGTTTTAGAGTATTTGGCAGTACGTCCAACCGGCCTCACAACCGCAGACCACCTGTATTGCGTATTGTGGGCGAGTGGTTTGCTGATGTCAATGTTGTGAACAGAGTGCCCCATGGTGGCGATGTGGTTATGGTATGGAAAGGCATAAGCTATGGACAACGAACACAACAGCATTATATTGATAGCAATTTGAATACACAGAGATACCGTGGCAAGATCCTGAGGCCCATTGTCATGCTATTCATCCGCCTCCATCACCTCAAGTTTCAGCATGATAATGCATGGCCCCATGTCATAAGGATCTGTACACAATTCCTGGAATCTAAAAATGTCCCAGTTCTTCCATGGCCTGCATACTCACCAGACATGTCACTCATTGAGCATAGAATGATGCTCTGGGTCGACGTGTACGACAGCGTGTTCCAGGAATGGTACAAGATTCCACAGACCAAAATCAACAGCCTGATCAACTCTTGGCGAAGGAGATGTGTCATGCTATATGATCCACACCCATACTAAAAAATAAAAAAAAATAGTGACCAGCAGTCATGTGAAATCCAGATTAGGGCCTAATTAATGTATTACTTATATGAACTGTAACTCAGTAAAATCTTTGAAATTGTTGAATGTTGTGTTTATATTTTTGTTCAGTTTAATTTGAATAGAAATATCCTAAAAATGCTCAACTATCACTCTCAATCTCTATCCAATATGTCACCAACTCACCAAGCTTCTCAACACATAGAACCCCCATAATGCTCTGTGGCACAACCCCAAAACACCACACTAGGTTTGTTCTCTGATCCTAATCCTATGAAAGCTTTGAATGGTTGGAGGACGTCCTCTGGAAGTGGTCATAATTACCCTGTAGGTCTTTGGAAGGGGTTAAGGCCTATGAACCTCCTAGGTTTTGTATTGAAGTCAATGTAGCCAGAGGAGGACGGGAAATAGCTATCATCTGGCTACACCATGGTGCTAGCCTAGAGCGTGTTGTTAAGACTACTGTATACCTTCATTGCAAAACAGTGTGTTTTAATCAGGTATTTGGTGACGTGAATATATTTAGTAAAGTTTTATCTAAAAAGGATAACTTTGAAATGTTTCATTCTTTTTAATTTGTCTGGAATTCACTGAGTAGAATGGTCCTCCTCTTCAGAGGAGCCTCCACTGGTTGCCAATGAGTTGCTCTAATCCGTATTATTGTATGAGGTATTATTGGTTGGATTGCTGTGACTTGTGTTTATATGGTGTGTCTTATCCTTTCTCTCCATTAGCTATCTGGCAAACAGGCTACACTCTAGGCAGTCTCTTCTGCTGATGTGTGTGTATCTGGTAGTGGTACTCTCTCTATCCTACTCCTTTCCTATCAACAGGGTTAATACCTGGCTGGCTCCCCAACAAAAATCTTTATGTTTATCCCTCTATAACAATACCGCTACAACAGTTTGAGTCTTAACAGTAAAGACATACGAATGGAACATGACATGTTATTCATGATACACATTTCTGATGACTGGAGGAAGGATGATAACTTTGTAAATCAAATGTATTGACTGTCTGCAAAAGGTACAAGAAAAAGCATAATTTGATTGAGTTTACTACTATATCACTCCTAGACTCTCTCTGCAGACTTAATGAAAAAATAGATTGTTATTGTGCTTTTTGATGTGTACTTCCCTGTTTTTATTTACACTCATATATAGCATGTTGGTATATCGACATTCAAATTATTTCAGTGCTATGGAGAGCGCACCATTGTATTTTGGAAAAGTTTATTTCTCATAATGAAGTTGAATTCCTTTGCAATCAAATTTTTGCACCCGCTATTGTGGTTTTAAAAAGCATTTTTACTTTAGGAAATAAGCCTAGCACACCTGTGCAGACTGTGGCACAGACCTATACAGTATATGATCAATGGACGACATAATACAATTCATACAGCAGATAAACAGATAAAAGAAAATAACAGTGGGTAACTTTGTAACGGATGCTACTGCATCATATGATACATGTGACATTCTCCATTGAACAAATTCACCCACACGCGGACTGGGACTTCAAAAAGGGAGGGGGAAATTAAATTCAGTTAAACCTCACATGGATAGTGGCTGATTGATGACTTTGTGGGAGTTCTCTGTCGCGTGCAATTACACTGGCAATCAGATAGGCAATAGCTCTCACCATGTTCTACAGGCCAAGCTAGCGAAAAAAATATGTCACTGCGGTAGACGCAACAGCAGGAATTTGCTCTCAAATTAGATGTAGTCGGGGTCACTCGAAATCTGTGGAGCCGCAGATGGAGAGGCCATTATTGAGGAAATATTCATCTTGGAGTCACTTTCCCTCGCCAATAACACACAAAACCTACCCCAAATTGGCTTTATCTTAATCTGACAATCTTATTCAGAGTGAATATGATAGAACAGAGAGGAAGAGAATAAACACATCTGTGGCGCACCACTGAATTTAATTATTGTCTGCCATTTTGAACTACCTGGTCCCATAAGGCTCTTTCTAAGCTTGACATCTCCCCCCTCTTTCAAATGAAACCTGTTTGACAGCTTGTCAATAGCTATGGGATATCACCATCAATTGCTTCAGAGTACTTTGGATCATATCAATAGTTGTGATAATCTTCCATGGTGCATTTAACCAATTCACATTTCCTTTGGATGAGATTCAATTTAAATACAAAGTTAAACAGTTGTAGTATACCATTGAGCACATTAATATGAATGAATCATTTACAGAGGCTATTCATTTTGGTTAAAATAATGTTTGTTTAATGTTCGCACCTGGGCTAACCTTTTGGTACACTAGACCTGTAAGCAGGGACTGTGCAATGACAATCCACCAACCCTCTGAGTGGAACTTTGAAAGTCACTTTCAGTCAATGCTACCTCCAAATGGCACTCTGGGTTGGCAGTGTTGTTTCTGACAGGTTGTGCCCCCTCTGCCCTCCTAGCCTGGCCTGCTCTCAGCAGCGAGAGCCCTGTTCAGCACTGGCATTTGTCTGGAGAGGTAGGGGGCTCTTGGCCCAACCCCATTAAACAGCAGCTGCTTCCTGTTCCCCCTCAAACAGTTCCCGTCTGCTTCTAACACCTTCGCCCCCTTTTCTCTGTCATGACTGACAGGCAAGTGAGATTGTCATTGTAAGGTGTTAAGATCATGTTCCAATACAAAATGGTTACCTGCGTGATGTCTACCTGAGGGATTTCACCAAGGGGACTTGTGAAAGACAAGTGACATCTATTATGCTGTGAGTAGGCTACCGCAAAGTTTAAAATAAAGTAAAATCCTTTATGATATTTATGCTGTGAGGTCGTGAGCAACTGTGCTCATTGCTTTCTCTGACATAAGAGGAGGTGTTGATGCCATGAAATTCCCATTCTATTTGAAGCACATTACGTTTAGATGAACATTGCACCACGTACTTAAGAAACCTTTAGCTACAAACATGAATTATTCATAACGTAGGTCTATAAAACCTGCTTTTGAGTGTTTAAAATGATGTGGCTTAATGACATGCTGTTTGAAATGCTAGAATAGCTAGAGAGAGGTAGAAAAAGCAAAAGGGGGGTGACAATTCCTTTACGGGGATGACAATGTAGAAGGCTTTTGAAGCAAACAAAACCGAATACCTCAGCGGTGTATCATTGGTCTTCAGTAGTTGACAAGTCAAAACCTTCCTACCTGTTGCTATGGTAATGCTGGTTTGCTTTAGAATATGCTCATGACTATCAAAACCAACTAAATGACATGGAAGCTCTTAAAGATACTCACCAATAAGTCATATGAACTGCAGCTTATTCACTTTTCTAGTAACACTTTATATTAAGGATTAATAATAAACATTTATAAGGCATTTATGTACCAAATATTTTAATTTGATTGAGTATTAAAACATACATTTACCGATCAATATTTACATTACATTCAGTCATCTAGCAGACACTCCCATCCAGAGCAACACACAGGAGGGTCAAAGGTCAAGCACCTCGCCAAGCGGCATGTCGAGCAGATCTCCCACCAAGTCAAATCAGGGAGCCGGACCAGCAACCTTACGGCCGCTGGCCCAAGCTCCCAACCTCCAGACCACCAACCATCCAAGATCCACAACAGTTCCACAGTCCATGTGTGTACAAATGTGTGCGTTTGAATCCGAGTTTGTGTGGATGCATGTGTACACGTGTACAGGCACATGCGTGGCATCAGCCTCAGGCAAACCAGTATTTGATGTAATAGCGTTCCCCCTCAGTGTCGTTCAAAACCAATTTTTTGGGGAGGTTTATTTAGACTTTTTACTCTTATCTTTGACCGTCATTCTATCCCCCGCCCAGCAACTCCTTATCCACTTGTCTCCAGTTCCACATCTCAGCCTTCAGTTTCCCTCAGCCCATCCCAACTATCTCTGCTCTCCACCATCTTTGGATTTCTACGCGCCATATATCTTTCAACTATGCTGTGATGTTTAACATACAATTTGAACCTATATAATCGAAAATAATCCACAGATTCCGAATTGAAGATATACTCTTCGTGAAAGTATTTTAGTATATTAGTTATTGACTGACCATGTCCCTCCAGATCTCCCAACAATGCTATTTCTAGCGTCAATTTTAGATTAATGTTATGCTTTTTCAGCCATTCCTGAACCTGGGAACAGAAACGGGCTACCTGAGGGCAATATCAGAACATAATAGTCTTTTGACAGTGCATCCTCACAAAATAATCTGAAGAGCTGAGATGATTGTTTTACCTTTATTTAACCAGGTAGGCTAGTTGAGAAAAAGTTCTCATTTACAACTGCGACCTGGCCAAGATAAAGCAAAGCAGTGCGACACAAACAACAGAGTTCCAAATGGAATAAGCAAACGTACAGCCACTAACACAATAGAAAAGTCTATATACAGTGTGTGCAAATGAAGTGAAATTAGGAAGGTAAGGAAGTAAATTGTTACGGTGCGTGAATGAGGACCCAAAAGCGAATCAACTTAAACAGAGCTTCTTTAATTACCAAACATAGGTAGGCTCAGATGGACCGGCAGATTCCGACAGGACAGGACAAGGTTACAGCAAACATGACGGCAGTCTGGTTCAGGCATGAATGACACAAACAAACAAGAATCCGACAAGGACAGGAGCAGAAACAGAGAGAGATATAGGGACCTAATCAGAGGGAAAAAGGGAACAGGTGGGGAACGGGGTGAATGGGTAGTTAGAGGAGACAAGGGACAGCTGGGGGAAAGCGGGGGAGAAAAGGTAACCTAACACGACCAGCAGAGGGAGACAGGGTGAAGGGAAAGGACAGAGACAAGACAACATGACAGTACATGACAGTACCCCCCCACTCACCGAGCGCCTCCTGGCGCACTCGAGGAGGAAACCTGGCGGCAACGGAGGAAATCATCAATCAGCGCACGGTCCAGCACGTCCCGAGAGGGAACCCAACTCCTCTCCTCAGGACCGTACCCCTCCCAGTCAACTAGGTACTGATGACCACGGCCCCGAGGACGCATGTCCAAGATTTTACGGACCCTGTAGATAGGTGCGCCCTCGACAAGGATGGGGGGGGGGGGGGGGAAGACGAGCGGGGGCGCGAAGAACGGGCTTAACACAGGAGACATGGAAGACCGGGTGGACGCGACGAAGATATCGCGGAAGAAGAAGTCGCACTGCGACAGGATTAATGACCTGAGAGATACGGAATGGACCAATGAACCGCGGGGTCAACTTGCGAGAAGCCGTCTTAAGGGGAAGGTTCTGAGTGGAGAGCCAAACTCTCTGACCGCGACAATATCTAGGGCTCTTCGTTCTACGCTTATTAGCAGCTCTCACAGTCTGCGCCCTATAACGGCAAAGTGCAGACCTGACCCTCTTCCAGGTGCGCTCGCAACGTTGGACAAAAGCCTGAGCGGAGGGGACGCTGGACTCGGCGAACTGAGATGAGAACAACGGAGGCTGGTACCCGAGGCTACTCTGAAAAGGAGATAGCCCGGTCGCAGACGAAGGAAGCGAGTTGTGGGCGTATTCTGCCCAGGGGAGCTGTTCTGACCAAGACGCAGGGTTGCGAAAAGAAAGACTGCGTAAGATGCGACCAATAGTCTGATTGGCCCGTTCTGCTTGACCGTTAGACTGGGGGTGAAAGCCGGAAGAGAGACTGACGGAAGCCCCAATCAAACGGCAAAACTCCCTCCAAAATTGAGACGTGAATTGCGGACCTCTGTCCGAAACGACGTCTGACGGAAGGCCATGAATTCTGAAAACATTCTCGATGATGATTTGTGCCGTCTCTTTAGCAGAAGGAAGCTTAGCAAGGGGAATGAAATGAGCCGCCTTAGAGAACCTATCGACAACCGTAAGAATAACAGTCTTCCCCGCTGACGAGGGCAGTCCGGTGACAAAATCTAAGGCGATGTGAGACCACGGTCGAGAGGGAATAGGAAGCGGCCTGAGACGGCCGGCAGGAGGAGAGTTACCGGACTTAGTCTGCGCGCAGACCGAACAAGCAGCCACGAAACGACGCGTGTCATGCTCCCGGGTGGGCCACCAGAAACGCTGGCGAATGGAAGCAAGCGTACCCCGAACGCCAGGGTGGCCGGCTAACTTGGCAGAGTGAGCCCACTGAAGAACGGCCAGACGAGTAGGAACGGGAACGAAAAGAAGGTTCCTAGGACAAGCGCGCGGCGACGGAGTTTGAGTGAGTGCTTGCTTTACCTGCCTCTCAATTCCCCAGACAGTCAACCCGACAACACGCCCCTCAGGGAGAATCCCCTCGGGGTAAGTGGAGGCTACTGAAGAACTGAAGAGACGAGACAAAGCATCAGGCTTGGTGTTCTTAGAGCCCGGACGATAAGAAATCACGAACTCGAAACGAGCGAAAAACAGCGCCCAACGCGCCTGACGCGCATTAAGTCGTTTGGCAGAACGGATGTACTCAAGGTTCCTATGGTCAGTCCAAACGACAAAAGGAACGGTCGCCCCCTCCAACCACTGTCGCCATTCGCCTAGGGCTAACCGGATGGCGAGCAGTTCGCGGTTACCCACATCATAGTTACGTTCCGACGGCGACAGGCGATGAGAAAAATACGCGCATGGGTGGACCTTGTCGTCAGAGAGGGAGCGCTGAGAAAGGATGGCTCCCACTCCCACCTCTGACGCGTCAACCTCGACAACGAACTGTCTAGAGACGTCAGGTGTAACAAGGATAGGAGCGGATGTAAAACGATTCTTGAGGAGATCAAAAGCTCCCTGGGCGGAAACGGACCACTTAAAGCACGTCTTGACAGAAGTAAGGGCTGTGAGAGGAGCTGCCACCTGACCGAAATTACGGATGAAACGACGATAGAAGTTCGCGAAGCCGAGAAAGCGCTGCAGCTCGACGCGTGACTTAGGGACGGGCCAATCAATGACAGCTTGGACCTTAGCGGGATCCATCTTAATGCCTTCAGCGGAAATAACAGAACCGAGAAATGTGACGGAGGAGGCATGAAAAGTGCACTTCTCAGCCTTCACAAAAAGACAATTCTCTAAAAGGCGCTGGAGGACACGTCGAACGTGCTGAACATGAATCTGGAGTGACGGTGAAAAAATCAGGATATCGTCAAGGTAAACGAAAACAAAGATGTTCAGCATGTCTCTCAGGACATCATTGACTAATGCCTGAAAGACAGCTGGAGCGTTAGCGAGGCCGAAAGGAAGAACCCGGTATTCAAAGTGCCCTAACGGAGTGTTAAACGCCGTCTTCCACTCGTCCCCCTCCCTGATGCGCACGAGATGGTAAGCGTTACGAAGGTCCAACTTAGTGAAAAACCTGGCTCCCTGCAGGATCTCGAAGGCTGAAGACATAAGAGGAAGCGGATAACGATTCTTCACTGTTATGTCATTCAGCCCTCGATAATCTATGCAGGGGCGCAGAGACCCGTCCTTCTTTTTGACAAAAAAAAACCCCGCTCCGGCGGGAGAGGAGGAGGGGACTATGGTACCGGCGTCAAGAGCTACAGACAAATAATCTTCGAGAGCCTTACGTTCGGGAGCCGACAGAGAGTATAGTCTACCCCGGGGGGGGGTGGTTCCCGGAAGGAGATCAATACTACAATCATACGACCGGTGTGGAGGAAGAGAGGTGGCCCTGGACCGACTGAACACCGTGCGCAGATCGTGATATTCCTCCGGCACCCCTGTCAAATCACCAGGCTCCTCCTGTGAAGAAGAGACAGAGGAAACAGGAGGGATAGCAGACATTAAACATTTCACATGACAAGAGACGTTCCAGGAGAGGATAGAATTACTAGACCAATTAATGGAAGGATTATGACAAACTAGCCAGGGATGGCCCAAAACAACAGGTGTAAAAGGTGAACGAAAAATTAAAAAAGAAATGGTTTCACTATGATTACCAGAAACAGTGAGGGTTAAAGGTAGCGTCTCACGCTGAATCCTGGGGAGAGGACTACCATCCAGGGCGAACAAGGCCGTGGGCTCCTTTAACTGTCTGAGAGGAATGTCATGTTCCCGAGCCCAGGTCTCGTCCATAAAACAGCCCTCCGCCCCAGAGTCTATTAAGGCACTGCAGGAAGCTGACGAACCGGTCCAGCGTAGATGGACCGACAAGGTAGTGCAGGATCTTGAAGGAGAGACAGGAGTAGTAGCGCTCACCAGTAGCCCTCCGCTTACTGACGAGCTCTGGCCTTTTACTGGACATGAAGTGACAAAATGACCAGCGGAACCGCAATAGAGACAGAGGCGGTTGGTGATTCTCCGTTCCCTCTCCTTAGTCGAGATGCGGATACCTCCCAGCTGCATGGGCTCAGCACCCGAGCCGGCAGAGGAAGATGGTAGTGATGCGGAGAGGGAGGCGACGGAGAGCGCGAGCTCCTTTCCACGAGCTCGGTGACGAAGATCAACCCGTCGCTCAATGCGAATAGCGAGTTCAATCAAGGAATCCACGCTGGAAGGAACCTCCCGGGAGAGAATCTCATCCTTTACCTCTGCGCGGAAACCCTCCAGAAGACGAGCGAGCAAGGCCGGCTCGTTCCAGCCACTGGAGACAGCAAGAGTGCGAAACTCAATAGAGTAGTCTGTTATGGATCGATTGCCTTGACATAGGGAAGACAGGGCCCTGGAAGCCTCCTCCCCAAAAACAGATCGATCAAAAACCCGTATCATCTCCTCCTTAAAGTCTTGATACTGGTTAGTACACTCAGCCCTTGCCTCCCAGATTGCCGTGCCCCACTCACGAGCCCGTCCAATAAGGAGAGATATGACGTAGGCGACACGAGCAGTGCTCCTGGAGTAAGTGTTGGGCTGGAGAGAAAACACAATATCACACTGGGTGAGGAACGAGCGGCATTCAGTGGGCTCCCCAGAGTAACACGGCGGGTTATTGATTCTGGGCTCCGGAGATTCGAAAGCCCTGGAAGTGGCCGGTGGATCGAGGCGGAGATGGTGAACCTGTTCTGTGAGGTTGGAGACTTGGGTGGCCAGGGTCTCAACGGCATGTCGAGCAGCAGACAATTCCTGCTTGTGTCTGCCTAGCATCGCTCCCTGGATCTCGACGGCTGAGTGGAGAGGATCCGAAGTCGCTGGGTCCATTCTTGGTCGGATTCTTCTGTTACGGTGCGTGAATGAGGACCCAAAAGCGAATCAACTTAAACAGAGCTTCTTTAATTACCAAACATAGGTAGGCTCAGATGGACCGGCAGATTCCGACAGGACAGGACAAGGTTACAGCAAACATGACGGCAGTCTGGTTCAGGCATGAATGACACAAACAAACAAGAATCCGACAAGGACAGGAGCAGAAACAGAGAGAGATATAGGGACCTAATCAGAGGGAAAAAGGGAACAGGTGGGGAACGGGGTGAATGGGTAGTTAGAGGAGACAAGGGACAGCTGGGGGAAAGCGGGGGAGAAAAGGTAACCTAACACGACCAGCAGAGGGAGACAGGGTGAAGGGAAAGGACAGAGACAAGACAACATGACAGTACATGACATAAATAGTCAATATTGGCAAAATAATTACAATTTAGCAATTAAACACTGAAGCGATAGATGTGCAGATGATGAATGTGCAAGTAGAGATACTGGGGTGCAAAGGACCAAAAAAATAAATAACAATATGGGGATGTGGTAGTTGGGTAGGCTATTTACAGATGGGCTATGTACAGATGCAATGATCTGTAAGCTGCTCTGACAGCTGATGCTTAAAGTTAGTGAGGGCAATTCGTTCCAGTCATTGGCAGCAGAGAACTGGAAGGAAAGGCGGCCACCGTAGGAGTTGGCTTTGGGGGTGACCAGTGAAATATACCTGTTGGAGCGCTTGCTATGGGTGGGTGCTGCTATGGTGACCAGTGAGCTGAGATAAGGAGGGGCTTTACCTAGCAAATACTTTTAGATGACTTGGAGCCAGTGGGTTTGGCGACAAATATGAAGCGAGGGCCAGCCGACGAGAGCATACGGGTCACAGTGGTGGGTAATATATGGGGCTTTGGTGAGAAAACGGATGGCACTGTGATAGACTGCATTCAATTTTGCAGTAGAGACTATTTTGTAAATGACATCATGAAAGTCAATCATCGGTAGGATAGTCAGTTTTACGAGGGTATGTTTGGCAGCATGAGGGAAGGATGCTTTGTTGCGAAATAGGAAGCTGACTCTAGATTTAATTTTGGATTGGAAATGTTTAATGTGAGTCTGGAAGGAGAGTTTACAGTCTAACCAGGCACCTAGGTTATGCCCCAAATACTCAAAATGTTGTTGGTGACAAGAATTCTGTGCAATAATCTTAGCTGAAAGAGCAAAGTATTGAATCTCATTTTATATATATTTTTTTGTATTTAACCTTAATTTAACTAGGCAAGTCAGTTAAGAGCAAATTCTTATTTACAATGGTGGCCTATCCCGGCCAAACCCTAACCCAGACAACACTGGGCCAATTGTGTCCGCCCTTTGGGACTCCCAATCCCGGCCGGTTGTGATTCCCAATCACGGCCGGCTGGAAACAAACCAGGGTCTGCAGTGACGCCTCTAGCACTGAGATGCAGTGCCTTAGACCGCTGTGCCACTCGTACACCCTGTGCCATGGAATCGGTATATTCACAGCTATTTTGCAATTTGTATGGAACAGCTGTCAACATTCTGGTCCTCAAATTAAACTGGTATACTTTCCTATTTATGCTATTTTTATTCCTCCACCAGTTTTGATCCTTTATATCGGGCAGGCAGACAAGTTCACTACCTCCTCCTGCTGCCACCTGCCTCCTCCATTTTTTGGGTAATGCGGTAAATCAATTGGTTGTAATCTTGGATTCAGCAGACCTTCCCTTAAAATCCCAAAAGCTCCATGAAACACATAACTCTTCCATTCCAATTTACAATTTTCCTTTTCCATTAATACAGGTATTTTATCAACCAGCACATTTGAGTTCAACCATAATATTTGTTCTATCTTTTCTGGGGGATGAAATAAAAGAGAGATTATTTGAACAAGGTTTCATGTTCAATTAATCAAAATGAGACCTGGCAATCTGCACAAAGGCCAATAGTCAATTTTTAAACGATGGATGAGCTTTTCTTAGTAATCATCTTGAGAAACATTTTGGGTTCAAGAAAAACTTTTGTATAAGTATATATAACTTTGACAGAGGTTTGGTGCTTTTATATAATCTCAACCCACACAGTTCATATTCATTATATAGATAGGCACACTTTATCTTGTCTGGTTTAGCATCCAAGATAAGGCAAAATATGTTTTGCTGATATGATTTGGAAAATGAATCATTAGGAGTAAACTGAGATATAACTAAGGAGATAATCAGTGTAATTCTTCCATAAATATACATGGTTGCAGGATCTTGTCTATTTTTACTAGTTTTCTATTGAAATTAATTGCAGAGAGCTAATTTATACTGTATCTTTTGTGATATGAATACCAAGTATGTCTACTTCACCGTCAGCCCATTTTATAGGTAAACTGCAGGGTAAAGATTAATGATCCAATGCGACACTTATCATAATTCGGCTTTAGTACAGAAAAGTTATCTAGATCGTCAATGAGATATTACAGGGATCTAGCTTGCGGACTTAAAACTTCAATTGTTGACTTACATGGACACCTCTGTTTTTAAGCCCTGGATTTATAATCCTTTTACATTATTTGATCAGACTTTAATAGCTAGTACTTTGATGGCCATAACAAATAGATATGGTGACAGCAGACATCCTTGTTTAACTCCTCTTCACAGCTCAAAACTCTCTGGGGTTCCTATACATTACGTCTACCAATTGAATAAGCGTCTCACCGTAATAGAAATAATCCATGTATTTATATATAAAATCCAGTCTTACTTTATTAAAGGCCTTTTCAAAATCCTGTATGAATACCAGGCCTGGCTTCTTAGATGTTTCAATTATTTCTAGTAGTTGTCATAAATTATCAGTTTGATCAGGATGAACAATACCTGGTAAAAACCTATTTAATTTTGAGTACTATTAATTTTGCTAGTATTTATGCATCTCAACAAGTGTTAAAGTCCTCCAGTTTTTTAGATAGACTGGATCTTTATATTTGCCATCTTGTTTTAATAATAGTGATATCAGACATTCCACCACTTCTATAGGAGTTGTTAATAATGGAGATTTGAGTATATAAAAAGGCTTGATATACCTCTACCTGTATGCAATGAAGCCCTGGGGTTTTTCCAGACAAAGGATTTAATAGCCTCAAAAGCTTCTTCCTCTGTAATCTGGCCTTCACACTGATTTTTTTGTGCATTTGTTAATTGTCAATGTTTTTTATTACTTGGAAATAATTCCTTACAGCAATCGTCATTGAGAGTTAGGATGAGATGGAAAAGAAAACATCTGCTTAAAATATTTAGCTTTGTCTTTAAAAAATTTATTCTGAGAATCATGGATGACTCCGTATTAAGTAATGATTTTCTACAAATTCCTTTTGGTAGCATTCCTGTGTCGGAGATTGAGGAAGAATTTGGTGCGTTTTTCGCCATGTTCCATCCAGTTTGCTTTATTTGTGTAATAGATTACATTAGATTGTTTTTGAATAAGTTCCTCCAGTCATTTTGTTTTGTATCTCTATAGTATCGTTTCTATTGCTATACACCTGTATTTCCCTTGTAAGTCTTTTCTTTGCAATGAATATCGAATTGAATGACCTCTGAGGTACATTTAAAGGTATCCCAAACAATACGGGGAATTGCTGAACCTAATTTTGTACTGGGAAAAATGTCAGTTATAAATTGTCCTCCATTAGACTTTGATAAAATGTTCAATATCCCCATCCACTTGGAAAGTCTGTAAGAGTCATGTGAAGACCAATTAGATGATGGTCCGTTCACATTCTGTCTTCTATCAATACAAGAGAGAAAGAGATAAGAAAGTAGTCAAAACACTAGCTTGTTTAAGTCTCCTCCAAGTCAGGGTTGTTTTGTCTTCAAAATGTCCACTATTTCTAATGTGTCCATAATATTTGTGATCACCTTAAGGGCACAGTGATGATCGTTTGTAAAGCGATTTCCTTTATGGTCCATCAAGGTACTTAACACTGTGTTAAAGTCTACCAACATAATGATTTCGTTTGTTGCTTGTAAGTTGGTATAAAATTGGTATAAATATTTTCCAAGAAGTACGGATGCTCCTGATTTGGACCATATACCTGTAGATTAATGAGCCAAATCAGAAAATTATTTCAACACCCCATTCCTTTTTCCACGGAACTTCATCTAAAGATGTAGAGTGAGTTTCCTGTATATGTGGACGGCACGCTGGAGTCTCACGTGAGCATCGCTCCACACTTCTTCTGCGTGCCTGAACCACTCATCCACCGCAGGAGCTTTGGTCTGGCCCGGGGTCCACAGAGTCAGGTCCGGCTGAAAACACAGAACACACAGGAAGGGAGTCAGCCCGGTGGAAGAGTGACGTAATGAAGTGTACTCCGCCCATGGAAGGAATCGGGCCCACTCCCCCTGCCAGTCCTGGCAGTGACTCCTCATGAACCTCCCCAGCTCCTGGTTCATCCTCTCCACCTGCCCATTTGACTGAGGCCTATACCCGGAAGTGAGGCTGACTGTGACCCCGAGCTTCACCATAAAGGCTCTCCATACCCATGATGTGAATTGGGAGCCACGGTCGGAGACGATGTCCTCCGGAAGGACATAATGCCGGGAAGACCTGCTGGAACAGTGCCTCAGTGGCTGGGAGAGCAGTAGGGAGACCAGAGAGAGGGAAGAAACGGCATGATTTTGAAAATTGTTCCACAACCACCAGAATGGTGGTGAGATCGTCAGAAGAAGGGTAGATCAATAACAAAGTCAATGGACAGATGAAACCAGAGACGCTGAGGCACGGGAAGGAGTTATCCTGCTGGAGCATGCCGGGAGACTTAGTATCGGCACACACAGAACAGGTGTTGACGTACCGAGGTGGGCCACCAATACTTTTCGAGATCGATTGTATAGTACGGGTGATCCCAGGATGTCCAGCAATGACAGCTGTGTGTGCCAAGGTCAACAGTTGTTCCCTTATCTCTGTGGTGACATAGATGTGCACAGGTAGTGGGGGTTCCCTCTCCAGAGCCTTGCAAATGTTAACATCTACGTCCCAGACGACAGGGACTCCGACACGAGAGGAACAGGAAAACATGTCCTTTGGCATTCAGGTGACTAGTCCGTGATTCTCATCCTCAACCATGAGATGGTGGGGTTATGGCGTTGGAGCCAGGGGGGCCAAGAATTATAGTGAGCCGGTGCACTAGTGATGACGAAGGGGATGTTTTCCTGACATTAGGGTGAGTGGTGATGTGTGTGTGGTTCCGGATCCTAGGGGCCGATTATCAAGGCCTTGAACTGAACCTAAAACAGAGAGGAGAATGGGTAAGAGGGGATGTTCAGAGAGGAGGCAATGGATTGGTCAATAAAGGCACAGGAATCCACTAGCGCTGTAGAAACAGTACATGAGGAACAGCGAGCTAGTGTGAGCGACACTAAAAAGGGTTAAGCAGAAACTGATGAAGATGAGATACTCACACCTGCCCCAGGAGGTGGAAGATTACGTGACCATCACTCTGCTCTCGTGGATCCCTAATTGGGACGAACTGGACACTGCTGAAGCTGATGCCCTGCTTGACCACAATAGAGACAGAGCCTCAGCCTCCAGCTGTGTTGCTCCACCGCAGAGAGGCGTGTGTCCCCTACCTCCGTAGGTTCGGGCTCTGCTCCAGTGTTCACTGAGGAAAGGATAAAAGCGATGTACAGTTGAAGTTTGAAGTTTACATAAACTTAGGTTGGAGTCATTAAAACTCATTTTTCAACCACTCCACAAATTTCTTTTAACTAACTGTAGTTTTGGAAAGTTGGTTAGGACATCTACTTTGTGCCTTTAAACAGCTTGGGAAATTACAGAAGATGATGTCATGGCTTTAGATGCTTCTGATAGGCTAATTGACATAATTTGAGTCAATTGGAGGTGTACCTGTGGATGTATTTCAAGGCCTACTTTCAAACTCAGTGCCTCTTTGCTTGACATCATGGAAAAATAAAAAATAAATCAGCCAAGACCTCAGAAAAGAATTGTAGACCTCCACAAGTCTGGTTCATCCTTGGGAGCAATTTCCAAATGTCTGAAGGTACCACAATCATCTGTACAAACAATAGTACGCAAATATAAACACCATGGGACCACGCAGCTGACATACTGCTCAGGAAGGAGACGCGTTCTGTCTCCTAGAGCTGAAGCTACTTTGGTGCGAAAAGTGAAAATCAATACCAGAACAACAGCAAAGGACCTTGTGAAGATGCTGGAGGAAACAGGTACAAAAGCATATACAGTGCCTTGCGAAAGTATTCGGCCCCCTTGAACTTTGCGACCTTTTGCCACATTTCAGGCTTCAAACATAAAGATATAAAACTGTATTTTTTTGTGAAGAATCAACAACAAGTGGGACACAATCATGAAGTGGAACGATATTTATTGGATATTTCAAACTTTTTTAACAAATCAAAAACTGAAAAATTGGGCGTGCAAAATTATTCAGCCCCTTCTTTCAGTGCAGCAAACTCTCTCCAGAAGTTCAGTGAGGATCTCTGAATGATCCAATGTTGACCTAAATGACTAATGATGATAAATACAATCCATCTGTGTGTAATTAAGTCTCCATATGAATGCATCTGCACTGTGATATTCTCAGAGGTCCGTTAAAAGCGCAGAGAGCATCATGAAAAACAAGGAACACACCAGGCAGGTCCGAGATACTGTTGTGAAGAAGTTTAAAGCCGGATTTGGATACAAAAAGATTTCCCAAGCTTTAAACATCCCAAGGAGCACTGTGCAAGCAATAATATTGAAATGGAAGGAGTATCAGACCACTGCAAATCTACCAAGACCTGGCCGTCCCTCTAAACTTTCAGCTCATACAAGGAGAAGACTGATCAGAGATGCAGCTAAGAGGCCCATGATCACTCTGGATGAACTGCAGAGATCTACAGCTGAGGTGGGAGACTCTGTCCATAGGACAACAATCAGTTGTATATTGCACAAATCTGGCCTTTATGGAAGAGTGGCAAGAAGAAAGCCATTTCTTAAAGATATCCATAAAAAGTGTTGTTTAAAGTTTGCCAGAAGCCACCTGGGAGACACACCAAACATGTGAAAGAAGGTGCTCTGGTCAGATGAAACCAAAATTGAACTTTTTGGCAACAATGCAAAACGTTATGTTTGGCGTAAAAGCAACACAGCTGAACACACCATCCCCACTGTCAAACATGGTGGTGGCAGCATCATGGTTTGGGCTTGCTTTTCTTCAGCAGGGACAGGGAAGATGGTTAAAATTGATGGGAAGATGGATGGAGCCAAATACAGGACCATTCTGGAAGAAAACCTGATGGAGTCTGCAAAAGACCTGAGACTGGGACGGAGATTTGTCTTCCAACAAGACAATGATCCAAAACATAAAGCAAAATCTACAATGGAATGGTTCAAAAATAAACATATCCAGGTGTTAGAATGGTCAAGTCAAAGTCCAGACCTGAATCCAATCGAGAATCTGTGGAAAGAACTGAAAACTGCTGTTCACAAATGCTCTCCATCCAACCTCACTGAGCTCGAGCTGTTTTGCAAGGAGGAATGGGAAAAAATGTCAGTCTCTCGATATGCAAAACTGATAGAGACATACCCCAAGCGACTTACAGCTGTAATCGCAGCAAAAGGTGGCGCTACAAAGTATTAACTTAAGGGGGCTGAATAATTTTGCACGCCCAATTTTTCAGTTTTTGATTTGTTAAAAAAGTTTGAAATATCCAATAAATGTCGTTCCACTTCATGATTGTGTCCCACTTGTTGTTGATTCTTCACAAAAAAATACAGTTTTATATCTTTATGTTTGAAGCCTGAAATGTGGCAAAAGGTCGCAAAGTTCAAGGGGGCCGAATACTTTCGCAAGGCACTGTATATCCAAAGTAAAACGATTCCTATATCGTCAAAACCTGAAAGGCCACTCAGCAAGGAAGAAGCTACTGCTCCGCCATAAAAAAAACAGACTACTGGTTTCAACTGGACATGGGGACAACGATCGTACTTTTTGGAGAAATGTCCATAGAACTGTTTGGCCATAATGACCATCGTTATGTTTGGAGGATAAAGGGGGAGGCTTGCAAGCTGAAGAACAGCATCCCAACCGTGAAGCACAGGGGTGGCAGCATCATGTTGTGGGGGTTGCTTTGCTGCAGGAGGGACTGGTGCACTTCTCAAAATAGATGGCATCATGAGGCGGGAAAATCATGTGGAAAAATTGAAGCAACATCTCAAGACATCAGACAGGAAGTTAAAGCTTGAACGCAAATGGGTCTTCAAAATGACAATGACCGCAAGCATACTTCCAAAGTTGTGGCAAAATGGCTTAAGGACTACAAAGTCAAGGTATTGGAGTGGCCGTCACAAAGCCCTGATCTCAATCCCATAGAAAATGTGTGGGCAGAACTGAAAAAGTGTGTGCGAGCAAGGAGGCCTACACCAGCTCTGTCAGGAGGAATGGGTCAAAATTCACCAAACTTATTGTGGGAAGCTTGTGGAAGGCTACCGGAAACGTTTGACCCAAGTTAAACAATTTAAAGGAAATGCTACCAAATACTAATTGAGTGTATTTAAACTTCTGACCCACTGGGAATGTGATGAAATAAATAAAAGCTGAAATAAATAATGCTCTCTACTATTATTCTATTATTTCACATTCTTAAAATAAAGTGGATTTTTTATTTCAGCTCATGAAACATGGAACCAACACTTTACATGTTGCGTTTATGTTTTTGTTCAGTGTGTTCATTATGTATTAATCATTACTCCCACATTTATGAACCTACTAATCATTAGTAAAGTATTTTTGCGGTCCATAATCTAAAGTGAGTGCTATTAATCTTTTATTCTTTAAGTGACCAATGTAATTTCTCACAAAAAGATAAGCATTCCATTGGTAGACATTCCAGTAGTTCCTGATGTTCCATAAATTCTGAAAATGACTTAGAACATATCAATGGTGAAATAAACACACAACACAGGAAATCTCCTAAAGGAAATATCTGAAAAATGTGGTGTTTATAAAGACATAACTGATAATGTCATAATGATCTATTATGGGCAGCATCAACAGCACTATGACATAGTTGAACTTGAGAAATAATGTCACTCAAGGGTATGCCATTGAGTTCCAAAACACAGGTGTATCAAATACCTCAAGTAAACACTGAAAAGGACATTGAAACCATCTTTCAGTGTTGACAATACATGCTGTGAACGATCTAATGCTAGTCCCTAGCTGCCTTCATAGTCTACGCAGAACAAAAATGCAACTACTGTCTGCACTATAACTCAAATCAATAATAAAATTCATGTTATAGCTTGTTGCAGTTTTTGTCATTGGAAAGAGTTTCACTTGATTAGGGCAAGAAATGTACTGTACTTGCATTTGAAGTCTACACCCAGATCTCCCGAAGTGCACTACTAACCAACCTACACACTGCTCAGACTTCACCTTCACTGTATGTTGTGGGAGAGTGGGAAACAATTTCAATGATAAACACCTTAGCACATTGAACGCTTTGCCTTTCACCTCCAAAGCTTCTCAACTAGCACTTTTCCAAGCCTCTATCGGAAACAAGTTCACATCCATGCAATAACCTTTTATTCTCTCCCTCGAGATGGCAATCTATAAGTCCAAGGAAGAGTGATCAATCATAATGTCTGTACATAACCTGTTTTGCAAGTCATATATGGGTAAATCCATTTGAATTCAATCACTTTTTGACAGCACCCCTTTTGATTTGACTGAAACGCTTCATACATATTTGTAGATTGTCGAAGTGTTCAGAAAGTGACTTTTTGGACCTGAAAAACAAAACATTCAAGAGAGAAAGGTGCTCAGTGTTTACCAAATTTGCATCATCATCAGACACCCATGTCCTCATCACTGGAAAAGATAAACGGTTGATTTATATAATTTTACATTTTACAAACAGGGTTGTCAAACTAAACTCAGCAAAAAAAGAAATGTCCCTTTTTCAGAACCCTGTCTTTCAAAGATAATTAGTTAAAATCCAAATAACTTCACAGATATTCATTGTAAAGGGTTTTAACACTGTTTGCCATGCTTCAATGAACCATAAACAATTAATGACGGAAGGCAATTAAGGTCACAGTTATGAAAACTTATAACACTAAAGAGACCTTCTACTGACTCTGAAAAACATTTTTAAAAAGATGCCCAGGGTCCCTGCTGATCTGCGTGAACGTGCCTTAGGCATGCTGCAAGGAGGCATAAGGACTACAGATGTATTGCCAGGGCAATAAATTGCAAAGTTCATACTGTGAGACGCCTAAGACAGGGAGACAGGACGGACAGGTGATCGTCCTCGCAGTGGTTAAACCACGTATAAACAACACCTGCACAGGATCGGTACATCCGAACATCACACCCGCGGGACAGGTACAGGATGGCAACTGCCTGAGTTACACCAGGAACGCACTATCTCTCCATCAGTGCTCAGACTGTCCGCAATAGTCTGAGAGAGGCTGGTAATGAGGGCTTGTAGGCCTGTTGTGAAGCAGTTACTCACCAGACATCACTGGCAACAACGTTGCCTATGGGCACAAACCTACAGTCGCTGAACCAGACAGGCAAAAAGTGCTTTTCAGTGACAAATCGCGGTTTTGTCTCAGCAGGGGTGATGGTCGGATTCACATCTATCGTCGAAGGAATGAGCGTTACACTGAGGTCTGTACTCTGGAGCGGGATCGATTTGGAGGTGGAGGGTCCGTCATGGTCTGGGGCGGTGTGTCACATCATCGGACTGAGCTTGCTGTCATTGCAGGCAATCTCAACACTGTACATTACAGGGATGACATCCTCCTCCCTCATGTGGATCCCTTCCTGCAGGCTCATCCTGACGTGACCCTCCAGCATGACAATGCCACCAGCCATACTGCTCGTTCTGTGCGTGATTTCCTGGAATGTCAGTGTTCTGCCATGGCCAGAGAAGAGCCCTGATCTCATTCCCATTGAGCACGTCTGGGACCTGTTGGATCGGAGGGTGAGGGCTAGGGCCATTCCCCCCCAGAAATGTCCGGAAACTTGCAGGTGCCTTGGTGGAAGAGGGGGTTAACATCTCACAGCAAATTATAAGTGCGGAGGAGATGCACTGCAGTACTTAACACAGCTGGTGGCCACACCAGATATGGACTGTAATCCCCCCCCCCTTGTTCAGGGACACATTATTCCATTTCTGTTAGTCAACAGGTCTGTGGAACTTGTTCAATTTATGTTTCAGTTGTTAAATCTGGTTATGTTCATAAAAATATTTACACATGTTAAGTTGCTGAAAATAAATGCAGTTGACAGTGAGAGGAGTTGACAGTGACAGTGAGGTTTCTTTTTTTTGCGTTTATTTTTGAATTTCTTGATTTAAAAAAAAATATATATATTTCTTGTTTTTAACTTCAACGTCAGAAAACAAAAACAAATCATATTAGCATATGTTGTAGCTTAGACCCTGTTTTACATCATCTGAGTATTTTGTGTTGTGCCTGTCATTGGTTGAGACACAACATGCTCTTGAATGCAGGGTGGGTATCATGTTTTGGTTGATACATTTACTAAAATGGCAAAAGCATTTTTATTTCAACTTTCAAATGGTTGGAGGTCCACACACCAGAGAATTTCTGAATTGGAATACCTGTTATAAATTACACTGTCAATCATCCATAGAAAATCTATTGAAATTATAGAATAATAGATTATAAAACAGACATGAACATTTAAGACGATATTTGATGGTGACTGGGGCCATCTTTGTGGTACTAAAATAATTCCATTCAAATTCTTATAACATTTCATGATTAGGATCTTGTCTCATCGCTGCAACGGCTCGGGAGAGGCGAAGGTGGAGTCATGCTTCCTCCGGAACATGGCCCACCAAACTGTGCTTCTTTACATCCACTCACTTAGCCCTGCTGCACCAATGTGTCAGAGGAAACACCGGTCAACTGATGACTGAAGTCAGCCTGCAGGTGCCAGGCCCGCCACAAGGATTTGCTAGAGTGCGAGGAGCTAAGTAAAGTCCCCCGGCCAAACGCTCCCCTAACCCGGAAGATGCAGGGCCAATTGTGTGCCACCTCATGGGACTCCCGGTCACGGCCTCAATTTAAATGTTAGTGGTGTACCAGCTAAATTGCAGTGGTCTGAAGGGATAGGTCCATTCTATATATTGTTTTACATTTCCAAGAAATTAGTAAATAGTTTGACATACAAATAAGGAACAACAATTGAACCCATGCTAAAAGATGGCAATGCATTATAATAGCTTCATGAATAGCTACCTTCTACAATCATATACTGACAAATTGTATCCACTAAGGCTTGATTTTCTATGATCTATGACAAATCACTGTGCCTTTTCACATAACTAAATAAGAACAATGAAATACAATTGTCATGTGTAGAAGGAATTTGGACACACACTCACTAACTCATACACAATGACACTTACAGTACACTCGTGTGCGCACACACAGACACACACGGAACACCTGCTGAGAATATCTGTGGGTCGTGGATGTGACCCTGTAAGAAGGCTTCAGGAGATTAATTTCCCCAGCCTGTTTTCATAGATAAAAATTCAGACGGAGCGAGGAAATCTGAGCGGTAAGGAACCAATCTGGAATTGATATACCTATCTGGTGGGATTAAGTAAATCAGCACATTTTTTCCCTCCTTCCCTTCATTCGTCCTTTGTCTATATCCATCATTTCTTCAAGGAAAATATACATTTATTTTTTGGCATCATTTCCACAAAATGGGCCTTTATGGTACCTGGGCTGTGGTATCAGGGATTCTATTCCTTTGACATTACGCAAACCAAATGAACCCGGGCCTCATTCTAAAATAACCAGCCCGGAGAAAAAAATATATAAAATATAAAAAAATGGCCTCCTGGGTAATTTATCCTCCTAAGTAATTTCAGTATTTATGGGATTCACCTTCAGAATGTAATGTGGCATGTAGGTCTGGGTAGAGAGGAAAGAAAAAAGAGAGAGGGAGGAAATGAGAAACCCAGAGAGAGAAAAGAGAGAGAGAGAGAGAGAGAGAGAGAGAGGTCCAGAGGTGTGTCGTAAACCAAGTCATCTCTCCAGGTCGGTCGCCATGCCATCCAGACAGGTAGGCTGTAACCTCCTACCTTACCAGCCTATGAAACCTTCAGATTTTCCAAAGTATGGAGGAAACTGTTGTCATGACTTGACTTTTAACATTAATCTGAAGACTGTTATTTATCTAATTAACCAACTATATTTAATTGTTACCCAATTTAAATTAATCAGGTCTAAAAAGGTCTTTACCTATCACATCTATAAACAGTCAACTTATTAATCATAACCTCGTATCATATCACCATTCTGAAGTCGTAACCTCCTTGCATCTGCAAAAGTCCGAGCCTTACTTATGATTCAGTACTACACAAAGTAGTTTATTTATTTACTAGCTAATTAAATGGGAATACACGATAAACACACACACTCTGCACCTGTTATTGACTGGAGGCATAATACGCTGAAAACAGGTCCCTCGCGGAATGACAACAACATGGATGCTTGTTAAAGAAGAGATGGAGAGGGACAGAGAGACTTAACATTGCCACATTCAGAAATTACTCTCACCAACAATAACCATACACTGTGCACACTTTGAACAACAAATCCTGAATGTATGTACGTGAAATGCCTGGGTTCGCTAGGGATCTCTCATGAACAGGGCAGCATTGGAAAGGGGGTTGGGTCTTTTCACGACACGCTTGTAAGGCTCTGATTGTCTGAAATGGTTCCAACTGTTGTCCTTCTTCGTAGTTGTCTGGTATCCTATGACTTGTCGTGTAGTCCTGAACAGACCTACAAAGTTGATTTTCCTTCCATTCAATCTTGTAGATACTTATTTGAAGATGGGATAGCCAGTCGTATCTGGTGGTGGGGTGATGAGAGCAGCGTAATACAATGGTTTGAGCAGAGTTTTAAAAAATTGCTTTCGAAGATACTTTATTTAGGACAGCTAATCAGCCGTACCAGTGATTGTCCGGGAGGCGAGTTTATCGTCACCACCTCGTGTTAATATTCAAAGTTCAAACCAGTTTAAAGTGTAGCTGCCGATTCACGCTTTTTCTGGTTCAATGTGTTTTTTTCTTAACCCATCATTTAAACCTTTTGCTCTAAAGGGGCGGTTCTGGCAGGCTGGCACGCTCCCTGACCTCACTCTGGGGCAGTGATTACTCACTGCGCAAAGTTATGGAAAACAATTATCTCTGACAACCTCTCAAATCACATCCCTATCTTAACAAAAACACATCCATTTCCCATATTACATTATTAAGTTTCCATAGCATGGACAATACGCACACCTGCCACCATCGTTACGCGCACCTGCGCCTCATGACGCTCACCTGTACCGCATCACCTTACTGATTACCTCCCCTATATCTGTCACTCCCCTTGGTTCTTTCCTCAGTCGTGATTGACTCTGACTCTGTTTCATGTCTGTACTCGTCACGTGATTCTTGTTTTGTACAATGTTCTATTTATTATTACATTTGCACTCCCTGTACTTGCTTCCCGACTCCCAGCATACACGTTGTGGTACAGCAATGTAGCAGGCAAAGAAAGAGGCTTTGTCTGAGTTGCGAGCAGGCTGATATCTACCTGCAAGGTATCTTGGTCTGGCTTAGAAAGCTACAATGAGCTTTGAAGTATTTCAAAAAGAGGGAAGGAGACAGCAGGGTACATAATCATGATATTTCATATAGGTATTTACCCCAACAAGCACCATTTTCCTACAACCTTTTGTAGTGCTGGCATATCTTTATGTGCATTGGGCATTCTAGAGAATGACTGAGGGGGTGTAATGCTTGTCAGGTAGAAGAGATGTGATTTTCCACATGTCAAAACAGTACATTGTGGTGAAGGTGTGGATTCCTGTCAGTTGGCAGATGATATGTCTCGCTCTAAATGAGACTGAGGCGGTCTTTAGGAATATTGGTTTGACTTGTTGATTGAATGTTATACACGCTGCATACCTCTGAAAAAGTAGGGGAGATCCAAAGCATCAAGGTTTGCCAAATAAACTGTAGGTGAAGTGGAATATAGTCTAGAGAAAGACAAGATCAGAGAAAAAAATCACAATGGCCACCATAACAGGTACAACGGAATGGGAAATCTCCTGATGGTAGATTTCCCTACAGGTGAAAAATAGAAGAATCCACATGGAGTCAGACGGTCAAAAATTTGACAACAAAATTGGATACACAACATTTTCAATCGGCAATCCTTAATTGAAACATTGACAAAGTGTTTTCCCTGACACAGTTTCAGTAAAAAGCTGAGGGATGGGGCTAGAGAAATGCAACCACTCTCAGAATCCATAGACTAGGCTATGGATGAAAGTACTGACCATCCATGATAACAACATTGTAGTTTTAACCATGTTTTAGTGTTTTTAGTGGTTGTTTACATTTACTTTGTTTACAAACACTAGAATTAAACAAGCTTATATTTTGGGTTCTGATATGGTACGACAATTGAACTGAGCTCATGAGTAAAACATGTATATTCTTAATTAGTTAATGATATGTACCCATTGATTGTCGAAGTTCAAAAATAGATGTAACAACTAAGGATTGCCCCTTTAAAGTCAGAAAGTACATTTTCACAGACTTCACAATTGTGTGAAGCTATTACTTGAAAAGCACCAGGAGCTCTTTCTTCTCTCATCGCATTCACAGATGATCCGAATTCTTGGCTCGCTTCACTGTTGCTTAAAACCTTCTATTTAGGGATCTCACCCCCTCGGAGCTATTGTACCAATGTCACTGTGCTAATCAATCACAGAATACACAGTGTGTGTGAGGGGGTGTCTTTTTCAACCATTCGCCAAGCTTCATTCCACAGGCTTGTGGGGCATTAACATCAAGACCATTGCCAAATTGCCCTCAACAAGGAAATATGTTGTTAGCCGAGATAATGCGCCACCATTATTATAGGCTATGGTACGATGCCAGTGCTGGATTTTTTGGATCTTGCAGGCCAGCACTAGCTGTATGTTTGTAGATATTCAGAGGGGAACACCAGAACTGTTCCACCATTTTGGTGCCAACCCACAAGACATGGAAGATAAATTGCAGGTTATACCAAAAACCAAGACGGAATTATGTCTTACTGACCCATGCACCAATGGGTGTGTATCATAGCTTGCTTTTTTTGTGTTTATTAAGTGTTCACTCTAGGCTGGGATATATAGCGAAGAAATTCAAATAATAGATGATATACTTGAATTATATTACTAGAGCAAAAGGCATGATGATACTATATTTTATTGTCGGCTACATTGTTTTCAATCTATGAATCAAATCTTTATTGATACATCTGACTGAGAAACAAAATGCAGAGAAACAACACTCACCTTCTTATAAACTCTTAAGAGTCTGTCTAATCTGCGGGAGGAGGGTACTACTAAACTATATGGAATTGTTTTAAGGTCATACCAAGGATAATTCTTCTATTTGATATATTAGTTTAAGACCGCTTGAAGTATATAAAAAATATATAAAAACAATTTTATGAATAATAATTTTTGGCCTTACTGCTATTAGCCCACACAAACGCATTGAATAACAGATTCACTACATTATTTTTGCCACTAAACAGTCTCTGTATATACTGTACTTCCATATTTTCTCAACTGGTACTGGGACCAGACAAGTCTTGTAAGGCCTGTGGGCCTCCTAGAGCAAAACAACCGACATATACAGTACCAGTCAAAAAAACTTTGGACACACCTATTCATTCCTGGGTTTTTCTTTATTTTTTTACTATTTAGAATGTAGAATAATATTGAAGACATCAAACCTATGAAATAACACATATGGAATCATGTAGTAACCAAAGAAGTGTTAAACAAGTCAATATATAATCAATATATTTTATATTCTTCAAAGTAGCCACCCTTTGCCTTGATGACAACTTTGCACACTCTTGGAATTCTTGAATGAGAAGGTGTGTCCAAACATTTGACTGGTACTGTACGTGTTTGGAGAGTCTCTCCTTTACATGGATGGGTCATATTAGTGTCTAGCACAAACTGTTCGAACGCTACAAACAGAAGATGGCAGATTGGCTCTACCAACTTCAAACGAGTCCCAAGATGCTTGTGGGGCTCGTAGAAAAAAATGGAGAAGACAAACGTGTTTGTGAGAGTCTCATCTTACCATAGAGGGGTCAGGATTTTTGTCAGAAGACCAATTTACGGGATGTCTCATGGTCTGACAAACACCACTTTTCACTTGTCACTATCCACCACAGATGCAGAAGTGTTGCATAGGTGGATGCGGTGGATCGAGACACAGCCAATGCAAAAAAATGCTAAAATATCTCAAGCTTAAACTGACAGATTTTGATGGGGATTTCTTTTCTATGCTAATTAGATTCCAACTGGGGTTGTGTGGACATCGATCTTAGGAGGATAATGACTCTAACCCCCAACCTCTCTATATACACAGATATAGACAACAAGAGAAACCTTGTTCATTTATCAAGAGTATAGGCAAGATTGATTACGTTTGCCTGGCTCAATGGGACCGATAGAATAGTCCCAAAACTTCACATACAAGCCCTGGCTGTCTGGCCCTCTGTGCTGGCTCAATCAGACTTTCAAGAGTTTTTGAAGTTAATCATATTATTTGAACTCAGGTCTGGTACTGTAGATGCCACAATGAGAAGAATCATAACAGTAGCCCCTATTGTGCATCACGTGTATGATGCACGTATAACATACACTACCGTTCAAAAGTTTGGGGTCACTTAGAAATGTCCTTGTTTTTGAAAGAGAAGCACATTTATTAAAAAAACATCAAATTGATCAGAAATACAGTGTAGACATTGTTAATGTTGTAAATGACTATTGCAGCTGGAAACGGCAGATTTTTTTATGGAATATCTACATAGGCATACAGAGGCCCGTTATGTTAGCTAATCCAGAATTGTAAAAAAAAAAGAAGCTGTGTCTCAGACTGTCCAATAAAAAGAAAAGGTTAACATGGGCAAAATAACAGACACTGGAGAGAGATATGGCTTTTCTTTGCAACTCTGCTTAGAAGGCCAGCATCGCTGAGTCACCTCACTGTTGATACTGGAGTTTTGTGGATACTATTACACTTTTTTGGGATAGGGGGCAGTATTCGGAAGTTTGGATGACTGAGGTGCCCAAAGTTAACTGCCTGCTACTCAGGCCTAGAAGCTAGGATATGCATATAACTGGTAGATTTGAATAGAAAATACTCTAACGTTTCCAAAACTGTTAAAATAATGTCTGTGAGTATAACAGAACTGATATGGCAGGCGAAAACCTGAGGAAAATCCATCCAGGAAGTGCTATTATTTTGAAATGTCTGTTTTTCCATTGAAAGCCTATCCACTATACAAAGACTGACGCAGTTCACGATCCCTATGGCTTCCACTACATGTGGCCAGTCTTTAGGCATTGTTACAGGCTTTTTCCAGAGATGTGTCCTGCGCGATCTCGAGAGTGCGCCTTTCTTGTTTTTCCTTTTCTATTGATGAAGCTATTGTCCTGTCGAAATATGATCGGTTATTTATGACAAAAACAACCTGAGGATTGATTATAAACATCGTTTGACATGTTTCTATGAACCTTTATGGTACTTTTTTATTTTTCGTCTGCCTGCTGTGACCGTGCTTTGTGCCAATGGATTATTGAACAAATCGCACTAACAAAAGGAGGTTTTCGGACATAAACAGGGACTTTATCAAACAAAACAAACAGTTATTGTGTAACATGGAGTCTTGTGAGTGCAACCATACGAAGATCATCAAAGGTAAGTGATAAATTCTATCGCTATTTCTGACTTTTGTTACTCCTCTGCTTGGCTGGTTAGTGTTTGTAATGATTTGTCTGCTAGGCACTGTTCTCAGATAATCGCATAGTTTACTTTCACCCTAAAGCCTTTTTGAAATCTGACACAGCGGTTGAATTAACACTTGTATGTTTTAGGAATTTTTATTTTGAGTATTTCTGTTTTTGAATTTGGTGCTCTGCAATTTCACTCGCTGTTGTCGAGGTGGGATGCTACCGTCCCACCTATCCCAAAACCTCTTAAGTCTACCCCCTCCTTTTTCGAACATTCTGTTAAAAATCGCGCAACATTTCAGCGTCCTGCTACTCATGCCAGGAATATAGTATATGCATATGATTAGTATGTGTGGATAGAAAACACTCTGAAGTTTCTAAAACTGGTTAAATCACGGCTGTGACCATAACAGAGCGTGTGTTTCATCGAAAAGCGCAAGAAAAACTGGTCACTAAAAGCTGAAAATAATATCCATGCGCCACTTGCATGTATTGTTTAAAGGACACCAAATTAAATAGGGCCACGGATGCAATTCCTACAGATACCACACGATGCTGCCATTGTCGTCATTTTCCTGAGAGTTATTTCTTAGTCAAACAAAGGAAAGACATTCCATTTCTTCCGGTCTCCGACAGGATGTTTTGGAGGAGAGATTTTCGACCATGATTTGAAGACGTGGAGCTATTGAATACACATCGCCCCGTGATCATTTTGATAGATTATAAACGTTTACTAATACCTAAAGTTGGATTACAAAAGTATTTCGAAGTGTTTTGTGAAAGTTTATCGTCTACTTTTTTAATTTTAAAAAATGACGCAGCGTTTTGAAACAATGTTTTTTTCTGAATTACACAGTTTCCATAGATGGCTATTTTGGGTATATATGGACCGATTTAATCGAAAAAAAGACCCAATAGTGATGTTTATGGGGCATATAGGAGTGCCAAGAAAGAAGCTCGTCAAAGGTAATGAATGTTTTATATTTTGTTTCTGCTATTTGTGTAGCGCCGGCTACGCTAATTATTTTGTTTACGTCGCCTTCAGGCATTTTGGGGTGTTGCATGCTATCAGATAATAGCTTCTCATGCTTTCGCCGAAAAGCATTTTAAAAATCTGACTTGTTGGCTAGATTCACAACGAGTGTAGCTTTAATTCAATACCCTGTATGTGTGTTTTAAAGAACGTTTGAGTTTTAACGAGTACATTTAGCATTTAGAGTAGCGCATTTGCATTTCCAGGTGCCTACTTGAGACGTCTGCGTCTCAAGTAGGATCAACAATAATAAATGGGTGTCACGTTCTGACCATCGTTCGTGTGTGTTTTCCTTGTTTTAGTGTTGGTCAGGACGTGATCTGGGTGGGCATTCTATGTTGTGTGTCTGGTTTGTCTATTTCTATGTTTGGCCTGATATGGTTCTCAATCAGAGGCAGGTGTTAGTCACTGTCTCTGATTGGGAACCATATTTAGGTAGCCTGTTTGGTGTTGGGTTTTGTGGGTGATTGTTCCTGTCTCTGTGTTTGCACCAGATACGGCTGTTTAGGTTTTCGCACATTTATTGTTTTATTAGTTATTTCATTTATAATGTCTTTATTAATTAAAGAACATGAATAACCACCACTCTGCATTTTGGTCCGACTCTCCTTCACCTAAAGAAAACCGTTACAGAATCACCCACCACAACAGGACCAAGCGGCGTGGTAACGGGCAGCAGCAGGAGAAGCGCGATAAGGACTTCTGGACTTGGGAAGAAATCCTCGACGGGAGAGGACCCTGGACAAAGCCAGGGGAGTGTCGCCGTCCCAAGGTGCAGCAGGAGAAACAGCAGCAGGAGCAGCGAGAGGACTAGACATGGGAGGACCAATTAGACGGAAGAGGACCCTGGGCTCACCCAGGAGAATATCGCCGCCCCAAAGAAGAACTGGAGGTGGCGAAAGCGGAGAGGCGCTGGTATGAGGAGGAAACACGGCGACGCGGATGGAAGCCCGAGAGTCAGCCCCAAAAATGTATTGGGGGGGCTCACAGGGAGTATGGCTGCGCCAGGTAGTAGACCTGGGCAAACTTCCTGTGCTTACCGGGGGGCTAGAGAGACCGGGCAGGCACCGTGTTATGCTGTGGTGCGCACGGTGTCTCCAGTGCGGGTGCATAGCCCGGTGCGGTACATTCAAGCTCCGCGTATCGGCCGGGCTAGAGTGAGCATCGAGCCAAGTGCATTGAAGCCGGCTCTACGCATCTGGTCTCCAGTGCGTCTCCTTGGGCCGGCTTACATGGCACCAGCCTTGCGCTCGGTGTCTCCGGTTCGCCTGCATAGCCCAGTGCGGGCTATTCCACCTCGCCACACTGGCAGGGCGACCGAGAGCATTCAACCAGGTAAGGTTGGGCAGGCTCGGTGCTCAAGAGCTCCAGTGCACCTGCACGGTCCGGTCTACCCAGTACCACCTCCACGCACCAGCCCTCCGGTTGCAGCTCCCCGCACCAGGCTTCCTGTGCGTGTTCTCGGCCCAGTACCACCAGTGCCAGCATCAGGCCTACAGTGCGCCTCGCCTGTCCAGCGCTGCCAGAGCCTTCCGCCTCTACAGCTCTGCCGGAGTCTCCCGCCTGTTCAGCGCTGCCAGAGCCTTCCATCTCTACAGCGCTGCCGGAGTCTCCAGTCTGCATAGAGCTGCCAGTCTGCATAGAGCTGCCAGTCTGCAAGGAGCTGCCAGTCTGCAAGGAGCTGCCAGTCTGCAAGGAGCCGCCAGAGCTGTCAGTCTGCAGGATGCCGCCAGAGCTGCCAGTCTGCAAGGAGCCGCCAGAGCTGCCAGTCTGCAAGGAGCCGCCAGAGCTGCCAGTCTGCAAGGAGCCGCCAGAGCTGGCAGTCTGCAAGGAGCCGCCAGAGCTGCCAGTCTGCAAGGAGCCGCCAGAGCTGCCAGTCTGCAAGGAGCCGCCAGAGCTGCCAGTCTGCAAGGAGCCGCCAGAGCTGCCAGTCTGCAAGGAGCCGCCAGAGCTGCCAGTCTGCAAGGAGCCGCCAGAGCTGCCAGTCTGCAAGGAGCCGCCAGAGCTGTCAGTCTGCAGGATGCCGCCAGAGCTGCCAGTCTGCAGGATGCCGCCAGAGCTGCCAGTCTGCAAGGAGCCGCCAGAGCTGCCAGTCTGCAAGGAGCCGCCAGAGCTGCCAGTCTGCAAGGAGCCGCCAGAGCTGCCAGTCTGCAAGGAGCCGCCATAGCTGCCAGTCTGCAAGGAGCCGCCAGAGCTGCCAGTCTGCAAGGAGCCGCCAGAGCTGCCAGTCTGCAAGGAGCCGCCAGAGCTGCCAGTCTGCAAGGAGCCGCCAGAGCTGCCAGTCTGCAAGGAGCCGCCAGAGCTGCCAGTCTGCATGGAGCCGCCAGAGCCCCCAGTCAGCATGGAGCAGCCAGAGCCGCCAGTCAGCAAGGAGCAGCCAGAGCCGCCAGTCAGCATGAAGCAGCCAGTCAGCATGGAGCAGCCAGAGCAGCCAGTCAGCATGGAGCAGCCAGAGCTGCCAGTCAGCATGGAGCAGCCAGAGCTGCCAGTCAGCATGGAGGAGCCAGAGCTGCCAGTCAGCATGGAGCAGCCAGAGCTGCCAGTCAGCATGGAGCAGCCAGAGCTGCCATTCAGCCAGGATCTTCCAGATCTGCCAGTCAGCCAGGATCCGCTATTCAGCCAGGATCCGCCATTCAGCCAGGATCTTCCAGATCCGCCAGTCAGCCAGGATCCGCCAGTCAGCCGGGATCTGCCAGAACTGCCAGCCAGCCGGGATCTGCCAGAGCCAACTACCTGCCTGGGCTTCCTCTCAGTCCTGAGCTTCCCCTCAGTCCCGAGCTACCCCTCAGTCCCGAGCTACCCCTCAGTCCCGAGCTACCTCAGTCCCGAGCTGCCCCTCAGTCCAGTGGGGCCCTTGGTGAGGACTACTAGGCCAAGGTCGTCGGTGAGGGTCGCCTATCTAGGGACGCTAAGGAGGTGGACTAAGACATTTATGGAGTGGGGTCCACGTCCAGCGCCAGAGCCGCCACCGCGGACAGATTCCCACCCACACCCTCCCCTATAGGTTTAGGTTGTGCGTTCGGAGTCCGCACCTTGGAGGGGAGGTACTGTCACGTTCTGACCATCGTTCGTGTGTTTTCCTTGTTTTAGTGTTGGTCAGGACGTGAGCTGGGTGGGCATTCTATGTTGTGTGTCTGGTTTGTCTATTTCTATGTTTGGCCTGATATGGTTCTCAATCAGAGGCAGGTGTTAGTCACTGTCTCTGATTGGGAACCATATTTAGGTAGCCTGTTTGGTGTTGGGTTTTGTGGGTGATTGTTCCTGTCTCTGTGTTTGCACCAGATAGGGCTGTTTAGGTTTTCGCACATTTATTGTTTTATTAGTTATTTCATGTATAGTGTCTTTATTAATTAAAGAACATGAATAACCACCACGCTGCATTTTGGTCCGACTCTCCTTCACCGAAAGAAAACCATTACAATGGGCAAATGTTGCACAATCCAGTTGGGGATTATCCAGAAAGACTCACAGCTGTAATCACTGCCTTGTATTGACTCTGGGGGTTGAATATTTACCTTATCAAGATAGTGTTTTAATGTATCTTTTTGTTTTAATGCTAGAATTTTACTTCCACTTTGACAGAGGATTTTGTGTAGATCGTTTACATTTTAAACCCACTTTGTAACACAGCAAAATGTGGAAAAAGTCAAGGTGGTGTAAATACTTTCTGAAGGCATTGTAAGCATAATGATTATGACTGTTTCAAGTGTTAACATTTTTTTTAATTCTCCAATTTACTAAATGGGAGCTAACCAACCTCCGGACCACCTCCCAGACATCCTCACATACTTTGTGCCACCTCAGAATTTTGGGATGCATGAAGCCCCTGGGCCAGTGTCACAGTTCTGTTTTTTAATGCTTATAGATTTCAAACAACCCCTTCCCTCAAAACCCCCTTCCCCCATCTCCATCTCAATGCCTTCAGGTACTCTGTCAGGCTACTCAATAAGACTAATGTCCATTTTCTAAACATCTAATGGGATGTCTTGAATCATTAATGCCAAAGCATTAACCTTTAAATACCTACAAGAACTGTTATAGCTAGAAGAGAGAGTAAAGGAGTCAGCATGCTTCAGTTCGGCTGGCGTCTAAGAGTGTGCTCGCAGTCTCCATTAAAAAAACCTTTGCTTGAAAAACAAGAAAAAAATGATCTTACAAGTACAATTTTAAATCTAACGAAGATGTTTGGTGCAGTTGTAATGGAAAAATTAGCATGAAAACGAGTTGTCTATCATTGAATGACAACAAAGACTTTATTGAAGGATCCCTACTGTTGACCAATCACCGATGAAGGGGGGACCAATCACCGATGAACTTTGGCTCTGAACTTTGGCTTGCCTCAGGAAAGAATTTGTGCCCGAACAGCTGAAAAAAACCTTATCAAAGTCCAAAATGAACAAAAACATCACAAAATGTCTTCATAACATACAGTATGCACAAATTCTACCGAACTGTTTCGGCTGGGAAGCATGTGGAAGCCTTAAGGGTGCTAGTTGCACACATCAACAGTTGAACTGATCAATTGAAATTCCTTGGATATCTCTCTTCCTGCAGGGAGTCCAACCCCCACTTCCCCTGCTCTCCCATCCCCTCCCCCTTGGGTGTTGGATGCAGCTGCAGATCGTGGAGGAAAGGGCCACAAAAATTCTGAACTCACCATGAGGGGCCGCAGTGGCTTGCGGGTCTGCCTACCCACACATACAGTCAAAGCCAGCCATCGTGTCAATGTTCCAGGTGAATGGAATAAAGCGTAGTCAGGCGCAGGACACAGGTATGAGTAAAGCCACGATATTTACTCAATATCAACAATAATCCAACAAGGATAAACATGAACAATCCAGAACACGTACACGGAACACCTTGACAAAAACAATCACGCACAAAACAAAAGGGGAAGCCAGAGGGTTAAATAAGGAACATGATTATGGAATGGAAACCAGGTGTGTAGAATGAAGACAAAACAAAACTAAAATGAAACATGGATCGATGGTGACTAGAAAGCCGGTGACGTCGACCGCCGAACGCCAACTTCGGCGGAAGTCGTGACATATAGCCTTTTGCGAGCAAAACATTTTAGTGGTCCCCTTCTTGACAGTGGAAAAAATAATATTATTAATTAATTACGTTTTGTTGAAAGCTACGAAATGGAAAGTAGAAAATAAAATAGAAGGTAGGGCAAAAACAGTAGTATAATGTTTAGGAAATATTAGGTACTCGTGGTGAAAGAGGATGATAGCAGTGCCACATAACTATATTTTGTGTGATGATTGTGAGGCACAAAACACATTTGACAGTCAGAAGACAGGGATTTCAAAATGGCACATCCAGAGAACTAGACTACTGTTCAGATGGGTTAAATGGAAATAGAAACCTAACTGATATCTGGACATTGAATGCAGGTCTATAACGTCTTACATAGCCTAATATAATATTACCTGCTGCAGAATGAAGCATTTCTTGCAGGAAAATGATACACCAAATGTACATTTTGACTGAGAAATATTATTTATTTATTTCAGCAACTTGAGAGACTTGAGAGAATGAATGCGTGTAAAGGTGGCGGTGCTATATTTATAAGCATAATAAAAATCGTTTTTCAACCAAAAATATGCATCCAAGTTGAACGGAAATCTTATCAAAAACATGTTGGGTCGCATTAACAGCTTTTCATTTCCTTAAAACCTGTCAAACTTTTGTCATTTGTACATTTTGCATGGAAAATCTTTCCCTTTTTTTTTGTTGTTGAGTTATTGCATTTCCTCCCTGGTCCCTAAACATTTTTGCTTAGCCTGCCTGAGAGAAGCAGAGATGAAAGAGGAGAGAGAAAAACAAACTTTGCTGATGTCAACTAGATTGAAGTATTCTGGTTGACATTCTGGTGAGCAAGGGGTTATTTAGTCTTCTAGGACAGTGGTTCCCAAACTTGTCCAAGTCCCATACCCCTTCAAACATTCAACCTCCAGCTTCACAACCCCTCTAACACCAGGGTCAGGGTCACTCTCAAATTTAGTTTTTTGCCAACATTGTAAGCCTGCAGCACACACACTATCCGATACATTTATTAAACATAAGAATGAGTGTGAGTTTGTCACAACCCGGCTTGTGGGAAGTGACAAAGAGCTCTTATAGAACCAGAACACAAATAATAATAATCAATCATTTCGCTCTTTAGTTAGCCATCTTATATATGATACCTTATTTGGGTGTGATTGAAAGGACACACATAATTCTGCAATGTTGGGTTGTATTGGAGAAAATCTCAGTCTTAAATCATTTCCCATACACAGTCTGTGCCTGTATTTAGTTTTCATGCTAGTGAGGGCCGAGAATCCCCTCTCACATAAGTACGTGGTTGCAAAGGGCATCAGTGTACAGTGGCTTGCAAAAGTATTCACCCCCTTGGCATTTTTTCTATTTTGTTACCTTAAAATTTCAAATCAAATCAAATTTTATTTGTCACATACACATGGTTAGCAGATGTTAATGCGAGTGTAGCGAAATGCTTGTGCTTCTAGTTCCGACAATGCAGTAATAACCAACAAGTAATCTAACTAACAATTCCAAAACTACTGTCTTGTACACAGTGTGAGGGGATAAAGAATATGTACATAAGGATATATGAATGAGTGATGGTACAGAGCAGCATAGGCAAGATACAGTAGATGGTATCGAGTACAGTATATACATATGAGATGAGTATGTAAACAAAGTGGCATAGTTAAAGTGGCTAGTGATACATGTATTACATAAGGATACAGTCGATGATATACAGTACAGTATATACGTATGCATATGAGATGAATAATGTAGGGTAAGTAACATTATATAAGGTAGCATTGTTTAAAGTGGCTAGTGATATATTTACATCATTTCCCATCAATTCCCATGATTAAAGTGGCTGGAGTTGAGTCAGTGTCAGTGTGTTGGCAGCAGCCACTCAATGTTAGTGGTGGCTGTTTAACAGTCTGATGGCCTTGAGATAGAAGCTGTTTTTCAGTCTCTCGGTCCCAGCTTTGATGCACCTGTACTGACCTCGCCTTCTGGACGCTAGCGGGGTGAACAGGCAGTGGCTCGGGTGGTTGATGTCCTTGATGATCTTTATGGCCTTCCTGTGACATCGGGTGGTGTAGGTGTCCTGGAGGGCAGGTAGTTTGCCCCCGGTGATGCGTTGTGCAGACCTCACTACCCTCTGGAGAGCCTTACGGTTGAGGGCGGAGCAGTTGCCGTACCAGGCGGTGATACAGCCCGCCAGGATGCTCTCGATTGTGCATCTGTAGAAGTTTGTGAGTGCTTTTGGTGACAAGCCGAATTTCTTCAGCCTCCTGAGGTTGAAGAGGCGCTGCTGCGCCTTCTTCACAATGCTGTCTGTGTGAGTGGACCAATTCAGTTTGTCTGTGATGTGTATGCCGAGGAACTTAAAACTTGCTACCCTCTCCACTACTGTTCCATCGATGTGGATAGGGGGGTGTTCCCTCTGCTGTTTCCTGAAGTCCACAATCATCTCCTTAGTTTTGTTGACGTTGAGTGTGAGGTTATTTTCCTGACAGCACACTCCGAGGGCCCTCACCTCCTCCCTGTAGGCCGTCTCGTCGTTGTTGGTAATCAAGCCTACCACTGTTGTGTCGTCCGCAAACTTGATGATTGAGTTGGAGGCGTGCGTGGCCACGCAGTCGTGGGTGAACAGGAGTACAGGAGAGGGCTCAGAACGCACCCTTGTGGGGCCCCAGTGTTGAGGATCAGCGGGGAGGAGATGTTGTTGCCTACCCTCACCACCTGGGGGCGGCCCGTCAGGAAGTCCAGTACCCAGTTGCACAGGGCGGGGTCGAGACCCAGGGTCTCGAGCTTGATGACGAGCTTGGAGGGTACTATGGTGTTGAATGCCGAGCTGTAGTCAATGAACAGCATTCTCACATAGGTATTCCTCTTGTCCAGATGGGTTAGGGCAGTGTGGTTGAGATTGCATCGTCTTTGGACCTATTTGGGCGGTAAGCAAATTGGAGTGGGTCTAGGGTGTCAGGTAGGGTGGAGGTGATATGGTCCTTGACTAGTCTCTCAAAGCACTTCATGATGACGGAAGTGAGTGCTACGGGGCGGTAGTCGTTTAGCTCAGTTACCTTAGCTTTCTTGGGAACAGGAACAATGGTGGCCCTCTTGAAGCACGTGGGAACAGCAGACTGGTATAGGGATTGATTGAATATGTCCGTAAACACACCGGCCAGCTGGTCTGCGCATGCTCTGAGGGCGCGGCTGGGGATGCCGTCTGGGCCTGCAGCCTTGCGAGGGTTAACACGTTTAAATGTCTTACTCACCTCGGCTGCAGTGAAGGAGAGACCGCAAGTTTTCGTTGCAGGCCGTGTCAGTGGCACTGTATTGTCCTCAAAGCGGGCAAAAAAGTTATTTAGTCTGCCTGGGAGCAGGACATCCTGGTCCGTGACTGGGCTGGATTTCTTCCTGTAGTCCGTGATTGACTGTAGACCCTGCCACATGCCTCTTGTGTCTGAGCCGTTGAATTGAGATTCTACTTTGTCTCTGTACTGACGCTTAGCTTGTTTGATAGCCTTGCGGAGGGAATAGCTGCACTGTTTGTATGCGGTCATGTTACCAGACACCTTGCCCTGATTAAAAGCAGTGGTTCGCGCTTTCAGTTTCACGCGAATGCTGCCATCAATCCACGGTTTCTGGTTAGGGAATGTTTTAATCGTTGCTATGGGAACGACATCTTCAACGCACGTTCTAATGAACTCGCACACCGAATCAGCGTATTCGTCAATGTTGTTGTCTGACGCAATACGAAACATGTCCCAGTCCACGTGATGGAAGCAGTCTTGGAGTGTGGAGTCAGCTTGGTCGGACCAGCGTTGGACAGACCTCAGCGTGGGAGCCTCTTGTTTTAGTTTCTGTCTGTAGGCAGGGATCAACAAAATGGAGTCGTGGTCAGCTTTTCCGAAAGGGGGGCGGGGCAGGGCCTTATATGCGTCGCAGAAGTTAGAGTAACAATGATCCAAGGTCTTTCCACCCCTGGTTGCGCAATCGATATGCTGATAAAATTTAGGGAGTCTTGTTTTCAGATTAGCCTTGTTAAAATCCCCAGCTACAATGAATGCAGCCTCCGGATAAATGGTTTGCAGTTTGCAAATAGTCAAATAAAGTTCATTCAGAGCCAACGATGTGTCTGCTTGGGGGGGGATATATACGGCTGTGATTATAATCGAAGAGAATTCTCTTGGTAGATAATGCGGTCTACATTTGATTGTGAGGAATTCTAAATCAGGTGAACAGAAGGATTTGAGTTCCTGTATGTTTCTTTCATCACACCATGTCACGTTAGTCATAAGGCATACGCCCCCGCCCCTCTTCTTACCAGAAAGATGTTTGTCTCTGTCTGCGCGATGCGTGCAGAAACCTGTTGGCTGCACCGCCTCGGATAGCGTCTCTCCAGTAAGCCACGTTTCCGTGAAGCAAAGAACGTTACAGTCTCTGATGTCCCTCTGGAATGCTACCCTTGCTCGGATTTCATCAACCTTGTTGTCAAGAGACTGGACATTGGCAAGAAGAATGCTAGGGAATGGTGCACGGTGTGCCCGTCTCCGGAGTCTGACCAGAAGACCGCCTCGTTTCCCTCTTTTTCGGAGTCGCGAAAAACATATTCTTGGTCGTACTGATGGTGAGTTGACGCTGATCTTATATTCAGTAGTTCTTCTCGACTGTATGTAATGAAACCTAAGATGACCTGGGGTACTAATGTAAGAAATAACACGTAAAAAAACAAAAAACTGCATAGTTTCCTAGGAACGCGAAGCGAGGCGGCCATCTCTGTCGGCGCCGGAAGTCAATTTGAAATTACAATTATTTTTTATTGTGAAACAAACATGAAATTAAACAAAAAAACTTGATCATGCATAACTATTCATCCCCCCAAAGGCAATACTTGTAGAGCCACCTTTTGCAGCAATTACAGCTGCAAGTCTCTTGGGGTAGGTCTCTGTAAGCTTGGCACATCTAGCCACTGGGATTTTTGCCCATTCTTCAAGGCAAAACTTCTCCAGCTCCATCAAGTTGGATGGGTTCCGCTGGTGTACAGCAATCTTTAAGTCATACCACAGATTCTCAATTGGATTGAGGTCTGGGCTTTGACTAGGCCATTCCAAGACATTTAATTATTTCCCCTTAAACCACTCAAGTGTTGCTTTATCAGTATGCTTAGGTTCATTGTCCTGCTGGAAGTTGAACCTCCGTCCCAGTCTCAAATCTCTGGAAGACTGAAACAGGTTTCCCTCAAGAATTTCCCTGTATTTAGCACCATCCATCATTCCTTCAATTCTAACCAGTTTCCATGATGCTTCCACCACCATGCTTCACTGTGGAGAAGATGTTCAGGGTGATGAGAGGTGTTGGGTTTACGTCAGACAAGACATTCCCTTGGCAGCAAGAGCCGCTTGGTGGGTGCTGCAGGGTGCCCAAGTGGCGTTGGGAGCAACTGCTTGCATGCACATTACCACTCCACTATGTCTCCCTGTCATGGCTTTTGCGCCATCAGTACAAATATCAACACGTCTTGACCACCAAAGTCCATTTGATGTCACAAAGCTGTCCAGTACTTTACAAATATCCTCTCCTGTTGTCCTGGTTTGCAGAAAAGGATGCCTTCCTTAATTGACCCCCCACAAACGTAATAGACATATACCAGGAGCTGTGCCAGGCCCACCATGTCTGTTGACTCATCCAGCTGTAAACCATAGTATTCACTGGCTTGTATGCAAAGCAGTAATTGTTTCAAAACATCTCCTGCCATGTCACTGATGTGTCGTGAAAGTGATGGAGGATTTGTCTGTATAGTTTATTTGGCATTTTCCCCCAGCACGGTCCCAGCCATATCAGCAGCAGCAGGTAGAATTAAGTCCTCCACAATATTATGGGACTTGCCTATCCTAGCCACTTGGTAGCTCACCATATAAGGCACTTCTAGCCCATTCTTCTTAATGGTATGTGTTTCTTTTTTACAGGTCGTAGTACTCGAAAGTCATTTTAATTTCTCGCTAAAAAAACCCCCTGTGGCTTATTTTTTTAATTGGCATGTTTTGTTTCTAAATGTCTGCGCAAGAGTGAAGGTTTCATTAAATTGTGAGAAAGTACTTTTGCACATATAACACACTGTGGCTGATAAGACACTGTGGCTGAGGAAGGCACTACTCCCAATATAAGTGAACCCCAAATCAATGTAGTTCTCCTCATATTGGGCCTTTCGATGGTCCAAGGTCCCTTGTTGTTCGGTGCTTTCCCGGGTAAGGTGGCAGTAGCTATTTGGCTGCATCAGATTCACAACTGTCAGTGTCCATGCTAGCTGTGCTAGCAACAAATGTAGAATTACTGACACTAGCATTGGATGTGCTCCTGGAAAAACAACTTGTGTCATCGACAGGTGCAGGTGAAGCACTGCTGGTGGTAGCATTGGCCTTTCCTTAAATTGTACCATTTATCAATTTTCGAGCAAAGCAGCATCTGCGTCTGGACAGTTAGTGGAATTCTAGCAAGAGAGTAACATTTATGTCACTGTAGAGATATTTTAATTCTCTATGTTTGGTTGGTCAGGGTGTGACTCGGGTGGGAAACTCTATGTTCTTTATTTCTATGTTTTGGCCGGGTATGGTTCTCAATCAGGGACAGATGTCTATCGTTATCTCTGATTGGGAATCATACTTAGGCAGCCTGTTTGCCACTTTAGTTTTGTGGGATGTTGTTTTTGTACAGCTCTTGTAGCCTACGGAACGGTACGTTCGTTTTGGTTTCACTTTGTTATTTTGTTGATGGTTGTCATTTAAATAAATATGATGACCACAAATTACGCCTTGGTCTCCTTCAAACAACGCACGTTACAGAAGATCCCACCACAAGCGGACCAAGCAGCGTGGCCAGGAGGGGCAGACAGAGTGGAGGACATCATGGACCTGGGATGAGGTGATGCGAGGACACGAGAGCCAGCCGTGGAAGCAGCAGAGGCAGCAAGGAAGGCGGAAGCAGAGAGAAAAGGGGACCAGCGTTACACAGGGTCACGGCTGGCAAGGAAGACCGGGAAGCCACTCCAAAAAACATTTTTTTTGGGGGGTGACACAGGGGGGGTTGGTGGAGCTAACTCCCCGTGCTCACAGCAAGGACTGTGGTACTGGTCAGGCACTGTGTTATGTGGTAAAGCGCACAGTGTCTCCAGTGCGCGTGCACAGCCTGGTGCGCTCGGAGCCAGCTCTCCGCAAGTGCCACGCTAGAGTGGTCATCCAGCCAGGGCAAATTGTGCCAGCTCAGCGCTCTTGGTCTCTGCTGCGCTGTTTCAGCCCAGGGTATCCTGCGCCGGCTCTGCGCACTGTGTCTCCGGTGCGCTGTAACAGCTCATTGTGTCCTGTGCCTGCGCTCCGCATGTGCCGGGCTAAAGTGGGCATTCAGCCATGAGGAGCGGTGCAAGTTCTAAGCACCAGATCTCCATTGCTCCCCACAGTCCGGTTCGACCTGTGCCTGCTCTCTGGAGGTGCCGGGCTAAAGTGGGCATTCAGCCTGGAAGAGTGGTGCCAAGGATAAGTACCAGATCTCCAGTGCTCCCCCACAGCCCGGTTCATTCTGTGCCTGCTCCATGGGTCAGTCCGGAGCGTGCAGCCACGGTCTCCAGTCCGGAGCCTCCAGCGGCAATCTCCAGTCCGGAGCCTCCAGCGACAGTCTCCAGTCCGGAGCCTCCAGCGATGGTCTCCAGTCCGGAGCCTCCAGCGACGGTCTCCAGTCCGGGGCCTCCAGCGATGGTCCCCAATCAGGGGCCTGCAACAAGGGTCCCCAGTCCGGGGCCTGCGGAGAGGGTCCCCGCACCAGAGGTGCCACCAAAGTTGGGGGAGCCAGAGGTGGAGCGGTGTCTGCGTACCACACCGGAGCCGCCACCAGGATAGATGCCCACCCAGACACTCCCCTATAGTGTCAGGTTCGCGGCCGGAGTCCGCACCTTTGGGGGGGGGGGGGTGTACTGTCACGCCCTGACCATAGAGATCTTTTTATTCTCTATGTTTGGTTGGTCAGGTTGCGACTCGGGTGGGAGTTGTTCTATGTTCTTTATTTCTATGTTTTGGCCGGGTATGGTTCTCAATCAGGGACTGCTGCCTATCGTTGTATCTGATTGGGAATCATACTTAGACAGCCTTTTTTGCCACCTTAGTTTTGTGGGATGTTGTTTTTGTACAGCTCTTGTAGCCTACAGAACGGTACGTTCATTTTGTTTTCACTTTGTTATTTTGTTGCTGGTTCTCATTTAAATAGATATGATGACCACAAATTACGCTGCACCTTCGTCTCCTTCAAACAACGCACGTTACAGGTTAATGTGATTGGATGTTAATTATTTGACTAGGCTACCTGTATTTGACATTGTGTTATTATGTCGCTGAACATTAGATGGTTTAATTTTATTTTTGGCAGTGTAAAGAGGCTACTCAGGCGAGAAAAAACCTCACCCAAATGTATTGCCCCATTGAAAAATATAAATGGACTGTTTAAAAATGTGAGTCACGTTTGGGAATTGCTGTCAAGTAATGACAGAAGAGAATGTGCATGCATCTAATTATGGACAAGTTGACAAACAAATATCCTAACAAAATGTCTGAAATTTTAAGCAGAAACATAGGCTTATCTAAAAAAGGTCTGTCAAAAACTTGTTTTGCCATCTGACTGTACAGCACATTTCTATATATGCAGGTTAGGGTCAGGCCTCAGATTTTCACATGATCACATATAGTTGGGAGGTTGTGAATGGGTTACTAGCAATTTCGGGCAGTGCGAGTCAACAAACAGCAGACCCGAGCATCACTACTACCAATAAAAAATATTTTGAGTAACTTTGACTGACATAACAAGAGTAAAACTGCTGATGCCCAACCAAATTTCAAAATTGCATCTCGTGTATTCTACTATTCTAACTCTCAACAGTAAGTTGAGACCCAGACTGAATCCCCCTTCCCCAAAAAGCAGGGACTTCATAGCCACGGCTTGCAGACTTGGAAGCTCGGAATTTGCCGAACTGCGCAACACTGGGGTAGTATCCCTAATGGCACCTTATTCTGTATATAGTGTGCTACTTTTGACCAGGGCTCATAGGAAATAGGGTATCATTTGGGACATAGCCTGGCTGGCTACTATATCGAAAATAAACCAATTTGAGAGCCACGTTTGGCAACAAGTGAGAAGTGGGCCAAGTTAATTCATGTTGTTGGATGTGTTGGAAGTAGCTAGGCATCCCGGTGACTCCTACAATAACGTGACCTTTGCAGGATGACACTTGTTGCAGATCTGGGCTACCTGTTTGAAGCAGGCCCGTGGATGTGGACATGTGGCAGGGGAATATTTCACACAGCTGTGGCGCCACTGCCATTAGGATGATGGGATGAAAAAACAATCTGGTTTGGAAAAATTAAAACAGCATGATTGATTTTTATCTACTCTCATCAGGGTAGCTGGATGCATTTTTTTTTGGGGGGGGAGGGGTAAATAGCCAGCTTTTTAAAAGGGCCAATTTTTATGTTGTCGCTAGCTAGGGCACTCCCCATTAGCCACTACTGTAGGTCTAAGAGGCCTTTTAATATTCTATTCAAAGGCATTCGTAAAGAGCAGTAGATTGATTCCAGATAGCATCCTATATGTGCGTGTGTTGTGTGTAGTCGTATATGTGTTTGTGAGAGAATTCGAGCAAAAGAAGAAACAACTAGAGCAACAGTGGAGTGATTTCAGAATGGGTAGTTACAATGCAAATAAAATAGAAACTCATCCATAATCGAGTCCACTCCTTATTTGTGAGCATCCTCCCTGACTCTGCGGTAGATATGCATGTGGATGTGGAAGGTCAGGTCTAGGTTAAATATTTGCATGATCTGTCTACGAGGCGCTCAAGCGTATTGTGACAGAAAGACATATGGCTGTGCATCTCCGTTCAAGGCTGGAGTATATTATTACCCTAGCTTAGAGGTGCGGCTCAAATGGCACCCTTATTCATTATTGCATTCATTTTGACCAAGGCCCATGGGGCTCTGGTCAAAATTTGAGCACTTCATGCCATTTGGAATGCACCGTTTGGCTGGTTGTGGCTGTCACTAGGGTGCTAGAGTTCTGGAGTGACCTGTTCCTTTGGTCTCTGTACCTGTCATTCAGCCAATTAGTCTCTCCTTCCCCCCCATCCTCAACCATCCCCTACCTTCTCAAGGTACATCTCGGCCCCGACAGAGTGGCGTCTGTGATAGCGTTCTGATTTCTGTGAATGCATTGGGAATCAATGGTAAAAAAATATATACTTTAAAGGAGCGAGTGATGATAATAATGTCATTGATAAATCATGTGTCAAATGGCATTGCTGCGCTGCTAAATGATTCATCTGACTGTTGTGAATAATCAATGTATCCGCAGAGTAAACAAAGCCAATTTGCCAAAAACATGCTAAAACTTCCCCAGCCGTTACCATATAGGTTGCTGTAGCTTCATTTACATCAGTTGATCGACAAACTCAGCCTACTGTCAAATAAAATAAAATTTGTTTGGTTCCGCACAAAATGTTATTTCTTCCGTTTGCAGATGTTATCCCAGGTGCAGCGAAATGCTTATGTTTCTAGCTCCAACAGTGCAGTAACACTGGCACACAAATCCCAAAAAGCAATATCAGAGTCCAGAATAAATATACAGTATATGTATATGATTTGCCTTGTATCAACATTATGGACAGTATATGAATAAAAAAGGCGTGTACAGCAGTAGATAAGTAGTTATATAGGATGAGCCTTGACCAGAATACTGTATGAAGTGTGGAAAACAGTATGTCAACACTATTAAAGTGACCAGTGTTCAAAGACATTAGCTATACAATTAGCCAGTAAACATTAACTCTCATTAACTCAGCACCAGGATTAAAAACTATAATTGATTACGTACAGAGAGATCTGTTAGTAGACAAAGTTTTTTAGTAACACAAGCAGGTCAAATGTTTGCTTTACATAACTTGTTTGCAGGTTTACAGCTAATTTCCTGCAATTATACACATTTTGTCATGATGAATCCCATGTTGATATGGTATCTGAGTGAGAGTGACTTACAAAATCAAGTGGGGGCCCTCTGGAGGTCAGGGCCACTGGGCTGTATTGCTTTAAAAACCCAATAATGTTGTGGGTCCTTTAGCCAGCTATCTAAACTTGTAGTGATCATGGCTGAATTACCGACCGAGCACTCAGGGCACATGCCATAAACATTTACGTAAAAATACTTACCGTAATTTCCGGACTATAAGCCGCTACTTTTTTCCCACGCTTTGAACCTCGCGACTTCTACAATGACGCGGCAAATTTAAGGATGTTTCCCGTTTTCACAAGAGTCATGCCGCCAAAAAACTGAGCACCGTCATATAATGTGACGTAAATCGAGCGTGCTCAAACTTCCCATCAAGGTGGCGCTCCATGTTCAGTGGGAGGCTTGGATGACAAGTGGGGAGAAATCGGGCCGCATGCGAAGAGCAACTTATGGTCAAGTCTGCCAGTGGGTCCTGACAGTGTGGAGCATTGACGGCTTTCGAAAGGCTGGACTGCTGCGTGTTGAAGAGGGCAGCATGAGCTCAGCAGTGAATTTGCCTCCGAATGAAAGTGATGAGAGCGACAATGAAAAACGATCCAACATCGAATGAAGCAATTCTGAGGCTATTCAACTCCGACACCGAATGAGATGATTTCAGTGGTTTCAGTCCACAGGAGGAGGAAGATATTGACCAATGACTTTCTTGGTAGGCTACTGCAATTTTTTTTATTTTTGTTACAAGTCGTGTTTCGTTAAAGCCTATTTATTTTTGTTACGAGCCGTGTTTCGTTTAAAGGCTGTGTAAAGTTAATTTGTTTCAATGTACCGGTAGGCACCTGCGGCTTATAGACATGTGCGGCTTATTTATGTACAAAATACATATTTTTTAAATATTCAGTGGGTGCAGCTTATATTCAGGTGCGCTTAATAGTCCAGAAATTACGGTAGATGTTGACTTATATCAATTAAAAGCAATGTAGACAGCATACAGTCACGTTCTGACCTTTGTTTTAGTATGATCAGGGTGTGAGTTGGGTGGGTTGTCTATGTTCGTTTTTCTATAATTTGGGATTTCTGTGTTCGGCCTAGTATGGTTCTCAATCAGAGGCAGCTGTCAATCGTTGGGATGAGATACTTGATGGCAAGGGACCCTGGGCACAGGCTGGGGAATATCGCCGCCCCAAGGCAGAGCTGGAGGCAGCAACATTTATCAATAAAAGCGCTATAAGTAAAAACAAATATATATATATGATCAAGACATGGGTGGAATAAATCATGTTCATCATGAACAAATATAAATGAATCAAGGTTTTCAATGATAAATGAGCTGACATTGAGCACAAATTAAGACCGGTCTACACACCACATGAGGGACAGAATTTTACTGTGTGTGTGCTGTAAATGTATTTCTTGCGCTTGATGCATGTGTACTGTCTTCTGTCCTTCTTGGGTCCACACACATCACAGCGCTTCTTGTTGCTTCCGGCTGCAATCTAAAATGATGAAGACACTTTGTTCAGGAATTTTACTAACATCTCACTCACTCACATACATAGTTACAGCAGGCCAAGGTAGGAGAGTCAGACACACACACGTGCAACAACATCACTCACACTTACTTCTGGTATTGGAGTTGTTGGTTATGCCTCACAAGTCCTCAACTGGCAGCTTCATTAAATAGTAGCCGCAAAACACCAGTCTCAACGTCAACAGTGAAGAGGCGACTCCGGGATGCTGGCATTCGAGGCAGAGTTCCTCTGTCCCGTGTCTGTGTTATTTTGCCCATCTTAATCGTACCTTCTTATTGGTCAGTCTGAGATATGGCTTTTTCTTTGCAACTCTGCCTAGAAGGCCAGTAAAAGTATTTTAAATATTTGTTTTAGAGAGTGGACACCTAACAACATGTTCAATTTAGAAAGTCACAAATTCAAGGTGAATAAGTAGATATGAATAAATATGTGGACATTGGTTGCTAAATATGCTATTTATTCTTTTAACTAATTCTTTGTTTGCAAGTTCCTTCTTTCTGGATAAATATTGCATACATAACAACCACTATGAATCCTAACACAGACACACTGTAGACATATTCCTCTGTAGAAGCCTTGATCCACGAAAAGGCCATGGCTGTTGAAATCAATGAAAAAATACATGCAACCCGAATGAATAAGCAGTGATAACTAAGTAATTAAGTGCAAACATTTGAGAATAAAAAGAAGGCTCACCAAGGTTGGACAATGTAGAGGGACCCTTTATGAGTGCCAAATAAGCTTCAAGGTAACAGTAATTCAGTTGCTCTTGCATTTCAATTTGGATAAATATACTGCTATTTGTAAATCCTTGATATGTGCCTCAAGTAAAATGTTCTTCCTCTGTCTCAAAAGGAAGAAGGTTATGCAATGTTCATGCACTGACAACATTCAAATTAGAAATCAATGGAGTGTTAGTGGGAAATATGTGGAAATATGTGGAAATATGTGGAAATTCAGTAATAGAAGGTTAATTGTACTGTGTAGGCAGGCAACTTGAAAATTATTTTTTAACATTGTAGTTACATTGTAGGGTAAGTTGATATTCAGGAATTGAATTGTTATATCCCCTTTATAAGATACTCAAGATACACACTATATCTTTTATATAATAATGATCAACAACACGCCATTTTTGTCGACAAAACATGAGGAACACCTTCCCAGTATTGACTCCCCTTTTGCCCTCAAAGCCTACACTCATCAGGGCATGGACTCGACAAGGGGTCAAAAGCGTTCCACAGAGGTGCTGGCCCGTGTTGACTCCAATGCTTCCCACAGTTGTGTCAAGTTTGCTGGAGGTCCTTTGCGTGGGTGGACCATTCTTGATACACGTTGGAAACTGTTGAGCTTGAAAAACCCAGCAGTGTGCAGTTCTTGACATACTCAAACCGATGCGCCTGGTACCTACTACCATACCATGTGCACTTAAATATTTTGTCTTGCCCATTCACCCCTATGAATAGCACACGTACACAATCCATGATCTCAATTGTCTCAAGGCTTAAAGAGCCTTCTATAACCCGTCTCCTCCCCTTCATCTACACTGATTGAAGTCAAATCAATAAGGGAGCATAGCTTTCACCTGGAGTCACCTGGTCTGCCTATGTCATGGAAAGAGCAGGTGTTCCTAATATTTTGTACAATCAGTGTATACGATATATAAAGCATCTGCATTTACGTAAACAAAGCATCAAGATTTTTATTGAGAGTGAGAGTCACACATTTACTTTCTAAATGCTCTTATGATTTTAGGTTGCATCATTCATTGAGAGCATTTTGCTCCTCTCAAATGTGGGCATATATCACAGAAAACCAGTATTAAGTTCTAGTTCTCTGTGTTTGCGGCACAGCTATTGGTCCTTATCCTGCCAAGGTGTCTAATGGCCATGACAAAGACGCATGTATGTCGTTAATAGGTAATTGTCCTACATAAATACTAAATGAGTTGGTTAGTAAAAGCTGTGCACCATCATTTGCACTTTTTTAGGGCTGATTTAGAACCAAAGCAGGTGCAATGGATAGGACACTACAAGTACTAGAAACCCTTGTTTTCTGATGAAGAGATTCCTCCAGAAATAATACGTCATTGAATAGAAATACAAAATATAATCATATTGTCCATATCATTGATGAGTAAATATACCAATTGGAAATTATAGTTGGCAGAGTATGTACTATTTGCTGTACTGTATATCTGTATTGTACAAAATATACTGCACAAAAATATAAACACAACATGTGAAGTGTTGGTCCCATGTTTCATGAGCTGAAATAAAAGATCCCAAAAATGTTACAAAAGCACAAAAAAACATTTCTTCAAATGTTGTGCTCAACTTGGTTTACATCTCTGTTAGTGAGCATTTCTCCTTAGCCAAAATAACCCATCCACCTGACATGTGTGGCATATCAAGAAGCTGATTAAACAGCATGATCATTACACTGGTGCAACTTGTGCTGGTGACAAAAAAAAGGCCACACTAAAATGTGCAGTTTTGTCACACAACACAATGACACAGCTGTCTCAAGTTTTTAGGGAGCTTGCAATTGACATACTGACTGCAGGAATTTCCACCAGAGTTGTTGCCAGAGAATTGAATGTTCATTTCACTACCATAAGCATAATTCTTTTTAGAGAATTTAGTATTATGTCCAACCGGTCTCACATTCGCAGAACACGTGTAACCATGCCAGCCCAGGACCTCCACATCTGGCTTCTTCACCTGCGGGATCGTCTGAGACCAGCCACCCAGACAGCTGATGAAACTGAGGAGTATTTATTTCTGTAATAAAGCCCTTTTGTGAGGAAAAACATTTTCTGATTGGCTGTGCCTGGCTCCCCAGTGAGTGTGCTTGGCTCCCAAATGGGTGGGCCTGAGATTTTTTGCTGTTGTTGAAATCCTGGAGTGAATAGATGCTCAATCCTTTTCAAGTGACTAGGATGTTAAGTTTTGTCTTTGTACCTACAGTGGGGTCTGAAACGATTGACACTCTTGATAAAGATGAGCAATATTGACTGCATCAAATAAATCAAAAAGATGGCGCCGGAGGGGATGGCTGCCGTTTCATATGCTCTTAACCAATCGTGCTATTTTGTAAATTTTTTTCCACAGTGTTTTTAACTTACTTTGTACATAATGTTGCTGCTGTAGTTTATGACTGAAAGGAGCTTCTGGACATCAGAACAGTGATTACTCACCTTGAACTGGACGAATAATTTTTCTTTAATGAATCGGACGAGAGGGATTTACTCCAGACACCCAATAAAAACCCTATTACCCATCATTCGCAGGAGAAAACGACGGAGATATAGCGGAAGGAGATTGGGGTGCCTTGTAAGGATCCGGCTACGAGTGGCTAATCTGCCTTTGCCATCGGTACTATTGGCCAACGTACAATTGCTGGATAATAAAGTGGATGAACTACAAGCACATATATCATACCAATGGGTAATTAAAAACTGTAATATCTTATGTGGCTGAACGACGACATGAATAACATACAGCAGCCTCTGGTAAGACAATGTATATGTATATTTTTAAACAACAGATGGTGCACAATATTTAAGGAAGTCTTGAGGTTTTGCTCACCTGAGGTAAAGACCACACTATCTACCAAGAGAGTTTTCCTCTATATTCTTCGTAGCTGTCTAATTACCACCACAAACTAATGCTGGCACGAAGACCTCACTCAATGAGCTGTATACTGCCATAAGCAAACAGGAAAACACTCATCCAGGAGGCGGCAATCCTAGTTGCCAGTGACTTTAATGCTGGGAAACTTAAATCCGTTTTACCTCATTTCTACCAGCCTGTTAAATGTGCAACCAGAGGGAAAGAAACTCTAGACCACCTTCACTCCACACACAGAGATGCGTGCAAAGCTCTCCCTCGCCCTTCATTTGGCAAATCTGACCATAATTCTATCCTCCTGATTCCTGCTGACAAGCAAAACCTAAAGCAGGAATTACCGGTGACACGGTCAATAAAAAAGTGGTCAGCAGAAGCAGATGCTAAGCTACAGGACTGTTTGGCTAGCACAGACTGGAAAATGTTCCAGGATTTTTCCGATGGCATTGATGACTACACCACATCAGTCACTGGCTTCATCAATAAGTGCATCGATGACGTCATCCCCACAGTGACTGTGCGGACATACCCCAAACCATGGATTTCAGGCAACATCAGCACTGAGCTAAAGGGTAGAGCTGCCGCTTTCAACCTGGAAGCTTATAAGATATCCTGCTTTGCCCTCCGACGAACCATCAAACAGGAAAAGCATCAATACAGGACTAAGATCAAATCATACTACACCGGCGCTCGCCTAAAAATGGAAGCACAGCCGCGAGCTGCTCAGTGACACGAGCCTACCAGACAAGATAAATTACTTCTATGCTCGCTTCGAGGCAAGTAAAACTGAAACATGCATGAGAGCATCAGCTGTTCCAGACGACTGTGTGATCACACTCTCCGTAGCTGATGTGAGTAAGACCTTTAAACAGGCCGCAGTGCCAGACGGATTACCAGGACATGTACTCTGAGCATGAGCTGACCGACTGGCAAGTGTCTTCAATGACATTTTCAACCTCTCCCTGTCTGAGTCTGTAATACCAAAATGTTTCAAGCAGACCACCATAGTCCCTGTGCCCAATAACACTAAGACAACCTTGTGGCGAAATCCTGCACGTAGCCTTCACCGTGCGCGGCCACTTTAAGAGCGCATCAGCAGTAAGGAAGGAGGAAATAAAGACAGCTCTTTCAGGGAGGAGCTCTTGGGTGGCGCGACAGTTTGATTGTGTGTGCTATGCTGCAGAAGTTTTGTTTGTTTTCAACGTGTGTAGATTATAAACTATTTAACTCAATAATCGGTGTGACCGCTCTTGGTCGTGGTTGTTTTCATTTGGGACCCCGCCGGTTATGGAACACATGGATTAGTAGCAACATTGTTGCGAAGTTTTGACATACAATCCAATAAACCATCGGACAGTCAGACAGTACACATGCACGCCTGAAGACCACAGCGAAGATCTCTCTCATTCTCTTTCTCTCTTTTTCTTCCCTCTATTGTGTCAGTGCTTTACCCTGCAACAGACTTTCTATTTTTTCAGATGCACTTCGCATTGAAGTTCATTAGAGCTAGACTATTATTGCCTTGCCAGAAGTATTTGGGTGGACATTTTAGTTAAAAGGGAGGTTGCTTGCAAGTTGTGTATTGTTATTTGAACTGTATTGAGGTGGGGTGTACTAATGACATGTGGCCGAGAAGATTGTGGACATTTTTAAGGCCTTTGTTGTGTCTATGAACATCACCCCACATTTATACCCTCTGCACTCATCCACTGGAAGATAATACAGATTACTGGAAATCCTCTGTTGATGACTGGGTTCTTTCTTGTATGAAGTTGCTGTTCAATTGCTCTGCCATTATTATTATTATTATTATTATTATTATTATATGAGGTTCTTGGTGGGGTTACCCCTGTGCTGTGATGTGGGTTTTATAGGGTGTGGATTCTCTTTTATCTCCACTGGCTATCTGGTAAACAGGCTACACTCTAGGCAGTCTCTCCTGTTGATGTGTGTGGGTCTGGTAGTGGTACTCTCTCTATTCTACTCTTTTCCTTTCGGCATGGCGCCCGAACAAAATCTTTATCTTTACCCCTCTCTAATAAATACCGCTTCAACCTGCCTAAATGACTATCGTCTGTAGCCATGAAGTGCTTCGAATGGCTGGTCATGGCTCACATCAGCAACATCATCCCGGAAAATCCAAGACCCAATCCAATTTGCCTACCGCCCCAACAGATCCACATATGATGTCATCTATATTGCACACCGCACTGCCCTTTCACACCTGGACAAAAGGAACACCTACGTGAGAATGCTATTCATTGACTACAACTCAGCGTTCAACACCATAGTGCCATCAAAGCTCATCACTAAGCTAAAGACCCTGGGACTAAACACTTCCCTATGCAACTGGATCCCGAACTTCCTGATGGGCCACCCCCAGGTGGTAAGGGTAGGTAACAACACATCCGCCACGCTGATCCTCAACACGTGGGCCCCTCAGGGGTGTGTGCTCAGTCTCAGTCTGTACTCCCTGTTCACGCATGCCTGCATGGCCAGGCATGACTCCAACGCCATCATTAAGTTTGTCGATGACACAACAGTGGTAGGCCTGATCAACAACAAGACAGCCTGTAGGGAGGAGGTCAGAGACCTGGCCGTGTAGTGCCAGGACAGCAACCTCTCCCTCAACGACCTCTCCCTCAACGTGATCAAGACCAAGGAGACTACATGAAAAGGAGGATGGAGCACGCCCCCATTCTCATCGACGGGGCTGTAGTGGAGCATGTTGTGAGTTTCAAGTTCCTTGGTATCCACATTACCAACAAACTATTATGGTCCAAGCATACGAAGACAGTCGTGAAGAGGACACAACAAAACCTATGGACAGGAGACTGAAAAGATTTTGCATGGGTCCTCAGATCCTCAAAAGGTTCTACAGCTGCACCATATAGATCATCCTGACTGCTTGCATCACTGCCTGGTATTGCAACTGCTCGGCCTCCGACCGTAAAGCACTACAGAGGGTTGTGCGTATGGCCCAGTACATCACTGGGGCAAATGCTCCATGCCATCCAGGACCTCTATACCATGCGGTGTCAGAGGAAGGCCCTAAAAATTGTCAAAGACTCCAGCCAACCTAGTCGTCGACTCTCTGCTACTGCACGGCAAGCCAAGTCTAGGTCCAAGAGACTTCTAAACAGCTTTTACCCCCAAGCCATAAGACTCCTGAACATATAATCAAATGGCTACCCAGACTATTTGCACTACTCTCTTTTATGCTGCAGCTACTCTCTGTTTATTATCTATGCGTAGTCATTTTAATAACTCTACCTACATGTACATATCACTTCAATTACCTCAACTAACCGGTGTCCCCGCACATTGACTCTGTACCAGTACAACCTGTACATAGCCTCACTATTGTTATTTTACTGCTGCGCTTTCATTATTTGTTACTTTTATTTCTTTATTTTTGGGGTATTTTTCTTAACTGCATTGTTGGTTAAGAGCATGTAAGTAAGCATTTCACTGTACGGTCTACACCTGTTGCATTCAGCACATGTGACAAATACAGTTTGATTTTATTTGAAATATTTGGTTGTGACTTTACAAACTGGTTGGATGCATTTGGAGTTTATTTTATGCCTAATAGAAATGAATAATTTCTACTGTATTGTGTAAATTTGGAGTCACTTTTATTGCAAATAAGAAAATGTTTCTAAACACTTCTACATTTATGTGGATGCTACCATAGTTATGGAGAATCCGGAATGAATTGTGGATAATGATGAATGACAAAGTTACAGAGAGTCAAAGATCATATCCCCAAGACATGCTATCCTCTCGCCATTACCAATAACAGGGGAGGTTAGCATGTCTTGGCGGTATGATCTACGAACATACAACCAAATACTAAACTTTTGACACTTCATAAGAGTCTTTAGGGGTGTCAATAATTTTGACCCCGACCTTTGAGAAAAACATGTATTACTTCTTTAACAAAATCTCTTTCCCATTTTTTGGAGCATACAATACAGCTCAGAATTAAGATTATACATTTTATACAGTCATTATTGCTCATGTTTGTCATGGGTGTCAATCATTTTGGACCCCACATATCTGTAGCATAGCTACGCCCACTAAAAAATGTACAAGGGTCTGGATGTTCTGGTGTCTTCTAACACGGCGGCTTACTCATACAAACATTATTACCACTTGACTCACAGCCTTAATAACTTACATAATAAAACAGTTCAAAACACCAATCTATTCAGCTCTTGAGCTTTAATGAGTATTTGACAGATGTTGTGCAGGAGAGGCTTGACACACAGAGATGATTAAAAAGCAAATGTGAAGAACACTTATTTCATTTTATTCACAACAAAGCACACCCATAAAGCACTCCATACTGATCAACAGAAAGGTTAATTAAGACCCTAACCGATATGTGTGAATTCCTCTCAGATAACATGATCTGTCCATATTCATCACCGTGTATATGGCTCAGCAGTGTAATAGTCTACACTTGTATCATTTGTAATCTAATAGTACAATAATATAGTAGACTTAGTTACAACCTTCAACAGATTTCTACAGTAAAACATGAAGTCTAGTCAGTGACAATGCATCATTGAAAATAGTTTGTCTAATTGCTTGTCATATTTCCAAATTAAATAATAATTGATGTTTGGGTATGTATTATTGCCTTTAAGGGGTAGTCCTGTGTAACCAAGATTGCATTTTGACAGAAATATTTCATGTTTAGGATACATTTTACATTCAATTGTAAATGCTACTGTTTGGCCCTGTCCGGGGGTGTCCTCGGATGGGGCCACAGTGTCTCCTGACCCCTCCTGTCTCAGCCTCCAGTATTTATGCTGCAGTAGTTTATGTGTCGGGGGCTAGGGTCAGTTTGTTATATCTGGAGTACTTCTCCTGTCCTATTCGGTGTCCTGTGTGAATCTAAGTGTGCGTTCTCTAATTCTCTCCTTCTCTCTTTCTTTCTCTCTCTCGGAGGACCTGAGCCCTAGGACCATGCCCCAGGACTACCTGACATGATGACTCCTTGCTGTCCCCAGTCCACCTGGCCGTGCTGCTGCTGCTCCAGTTTCAACTGTTCTGCCTTATTATTATTCGACCATGCTGGTCATTTATGAACATTTGAACATCTTGGCCATGTTCTGTTATAATCTCCACCCGGCACAGCCAGAAGAGGACTGGCCACCCCACATAGCCTGGTTCCTCTCTAGGTTTCTTCCTAGGTTTTGGCCTTTCTAGGGAGTTTTTCCTAGCCACCGTGCTTCTACACCTGCATTGCTTGCTGTTTGGGGTTTTAGGCTGGGTTTCTGTACAGCACTTTGAGATATCAGCTGATGTACGAAGGGCTATATAAATACATTTGATTTGATTTGATTTGATCTACCTTTCTTCAGATTACAAAGACATCAAATTATTATATTTTGTTGGCTGGAATAGAAGGCTAAGTAGTGTTCCGCAGTGCACAACACAGCACTTGAATCTCAACACTGTTCGAGAAGACCTTGACTAAAGCGCGAAAAGGGGTCCTTGGATGGTAAACAGTGGAGCTCTACTAACAACACGTTTGCTTATAAAATATGTCTGCTATGGCCGAAACTAAAACATTTAAAAAATACTGCAAACCTAAACATTTCCAGTCTTATTTGACTGTAATGCCACAAACTTACTCTGTTTAGAATTTGCACTGTACCAAGTGTTGTGATTAAGCCTTAAGAAGCAGCGATGCAAGAAGCAATGAGAGGGTGAAATATCACTCCCTACAGTAGGGTGATCTTTTTCCATTCATGTTTCTATATGAATCATGCATTGTCTCTTTAAAGGAACAATCTCATTACTTTAGAATAATGCACACACTTATCAGACACCAGCTGATGGCATTTTATTTATTGATGAGAGTAAATCTAAGTGGAGAACACCACAACGCAATTACAATGTCACTCTTAACCAGCGCCTCAATTGACATTAGTTGATTGCCGAAGAAAAACACATTGTTCTTCTGTACTCTCCTGTAGATCAGAATGAATTCTCTAAAATGTGCATGATAAACCAACAATAAAGACAATTTATGATAATTTAATCAAAAAGCCTTAACTAAACAAGCCACTGACTGCCTTACATTAATCCATACCGTGTTAATGTTTTTCTTTGTGTTTTTACAAATGTTTTCAAAGTAGACTCTCTCTGCTTACCCAAGCTACATTTTTTACTTAAATTAATTTGGGAATTAGTGTCAGTTCCTATGAAATCAAATGTTTTTCATATCATGTGATCAACAAATGTATACTGAGACAGCAGATACAGGTAACTGTCAAAATAAAGGAAACACCTATATAAAGTGTCTTAACATGCTGACCAGACTGCCCGCATTGCAAAAATAAATGTACACATAGATATTATTTAATAATTTTGTCTAAACTGCTCTCGTGCGTTTGGGTAGCTTTTAGACGCTTGACGCGCTGCAAGTCCTGCCTCTACCATCTACTCATTGGAATTTACGAGCATACAGTATTTGAGAATTACTCAAATATTAATTTTCACAAAGTCTGCCTCCTCAGTTTGTGTAATGGCAATTTGCATATAATCCAGAATGTTATAAAGAGTGGTCAGATGAATTGCAATTAATTGCAAAATACACATTTGCTATGCAAATGAACTGAATCCCCCAAAAACATTTCCTCTGTATTTCAGCCCTGCCACAAAAGGACCAGCTGACATCATGTCAGTGGAAGCTTCAAAAGGAGGGTGGTGCTTGGAATGCCGTCATCATTGCTTTGCCCAAAAAGGGCTTCACAGGCAAGGATATTGCTGCCAGTAAGATTGTACCTAAATCAAACATTTATCGGATCATCAAGAACTTCAAGGAGAGCGGTTCTAATGTTGTGAAGAAGGCTTCAGGGTGCCCAAGAAAGTTCAACAAACGCCAGGACCGTCTCCTAAAGTTGATTCAGCTGCGGGATCGGGGCACCAGCTGTACAGAGCTTGCTCAGGAATGGCAGCAGGCGGGTGTGAGTGCATCAGTACGCACAGTGAGGCGAAGACTTTTGGAGGATGGTCTGGTGTCAAGAAGGGCAGCAAAGAAGCCACTACTCTCCAAGAAAAATGTCAGGGACAGTTGGTGGCGGTAATGCACTTTGAAGTTGGTTGCCAACCGCCATTTAAAATCCACAGCAGACTAGGTTTCCCCTTTTATATATGGATTTGACTCAAAACGGGTCAAAATTCTACAAAGATCCAGCAAAAATCAATAAATGACCATATGCATTTCAGGTAAAACAACCCAATGTCTATATCTCAGGACAATTTAGCTAGCAACAGCAAGCTAGCTAAATGTCCATGAATGTGTTACGTTTCGACCTCTCCCCAAATTAGTATAGTTGGTTTTAATATTTTATCTTGCTTGTCATTTAAGCGTCTGGTGGGGATAGACAAAAACCAACATGTACAAGCAGAAGCACAACCGGTCATTATGTAATAGGGCGTTGGGCCACGACAAGTCAGAACAGATTCAATGCACCTTGGCATAGTTTTTCCAGCTGTCTGGAACACAATTGGAGGGCTGCAACACCACTGTTCCATGAGAAATTCCATCATTTGGTGTTTTGTTGATGGAAAACGCTGTCTCAAATGCCACTCCAGAATCTCCCTTCTCCCATTGGTTTGAGATCTGGTGACTGAGACGGCCATGTCACATGGTTTACACTGTTTACATGCTCATCAAGCCATTCAGTGACCTCTTGTGCCCTCTGGATGAGGCGTTGCCTGCAATGACAACAAGCTCAGTCCGATTATGCTGTGACACACCGCCCCAGACCATGACGCATCCTCCACCTCCAAATCGATCCCGCTCCAGAGTACAGTCCTCAGTGTAACGCTCATTCCTTCGACGATAAACGCAAATCCGACCCCTGGTGAGACAAATCTGCAATTCGTCAGGGAGGAGGAGCACTTTTTGCAAGTCCTGTCTGGTCAGGGACGGTGGGTTTGTGCCCATAGGTGACGTTGTTGCAGCAATGTCTGATGAGGACCTGCCTACAAGCCCTCAGTCCAGCCTCTCTCAGCCTATTGCGGACAGTCTGAGCACTGGTGGAGGGATTGTGCATTCCTGGTGTAACTCGGGCAGTTGTTGTTGCCATCCTGTACCTGTCCCGCAGGTGTGATGTTCGTGTGTACCGATCCTGTGCAGGTGTTGTTATACGTGGTCTGCCACTGTGAGGACGATCAGCTGTCCATCCTTTCTCCCTGTAATGCTGTCTTAGGCGTCTCACAGTATGGACATTGCAATTTATTGCCCTGTACACATCTGCAGTCCTCAAGCATGGCTAAGGCATGTTCACACAGATGAGCAGGGACCCTGGGCATCTTTCTTTTGGTGTTTTTCAGAGTCAGTAGAAAGGTGCACGTTCATTAATTGTTTATGGTTCATTGACCAAGCATGGGAAACAGTGTTAAAACCCTTTACAATGAATATCTAGGAAGTTACTTGGATTTTTACAAATTATCTTTGATAGACAGGGTCCTAAAAATGGGACGATTCTTCTTTTGCTGAGTATAGTTACTCTTACAACTTGCCTGTTTGAGATGAAGGGATGTGTTGACTATTTATAATGATATTGTTTGCTAGAGTTCCCTGTGTGCTAATGCTAAACGCCAAAGGTACGAAACTCCCTCTGTATTCTTTTCCTTTTACTGACTAATGAATCTCACTGTGTATTATCTGAATATACAATATGCTAATCAAACACGGCTAACTGAGATGTATATGCCAACTATACTTGTTTTTGGTGCTGCGGTTACAAACCCACATGTTTTAAAGGCCCAGTGCAGTCAAAAACGTGATTGTCTGTGTTTAATGCTGAACAAATTTAAACGCAACATGTAGCAATTTAGAAAGTCATTAGGTCCTAATCTATGGCAGCGTGACACATTTCCTTTGCATAGAGTTGATCAGGCTGTTGATTGTGGCCTGTGGAATGTTGTCCCACTCCTCATCACTGGCTGTGTGAAGTTGCTGGATATTGGCGGGACCTAGAATACGCTGTTGTATACATCAGTTCAGAGCATCCCAATCATGCTCAATGGGTGACAGGTCTGGAAAGTATGCACGCCATGGAGAAACGGGGACATTTTTAGCTTCCAGGAATTGTGTACATATCCTTGCAACATGCGGCTGTGCAATATCATGCTGAAACATGAGATAATGGTGGCGGATGAATGCCACAACAATGGGTCTCAGGATCTGATCATGGAATCTCTGTGCCTTGAAATTGCCATGGATGAAATGTGCCTGCCCATACCATAACCCCACCACCTCTATAGGGCTCTCTGTTCACAACGTTGAAATCAGCAAACTGCTCAAACCGGTTAAGACGCCAAACTACAGTCAGGTCAAGACCCTGGTGAGGACGACGAGCACGCAGATGAACTTCCCTGAGATGGTTTCTGAAAGTTTGTGCAGAAATTCTTGCTATCAAATTCTTGTACAGAAATTCTGTACCCTGGAGCGGAATCAATTTGGAGGTGGAGGGTCCGTCATGGTCTGGGGAGGTATGTCACAGCATCATCGGACTGCGCTTGTTGTCATTGCAGGCAATCTCAACGCTGTGCGTTACAGGGAAGACATCCTCCTCCCTCATGTGGTACACTTCCTGCCAGCTCATCCTGACATGACCCTCCAGCATGAAAATGCCACCAGCCATACTGCTTGTTCTGTGCGTGATTTCCTACAAGACAGGAATGTCAGTGTTCTGCCATGGCCAGCGAAGATCCCAGATCTCAATGCCATTGAGCACGTCTGGGACCTGTTGAATCTGAGGAAATGTCCGGGAACTTGCAGGTGCATTGGTGGGGTAACATCTCACAGCAAGAACTGGTAAATCTGGTGCAGTACTGGCCACACCAGACACATTATTCAATTTATGTTAGTCACATGTCTGTGGAACTTGCTCAGTTTGTCTCAGTTGTTGAATCTTGTTATGTTCATACAAATATTTACACATGTTAAGTTTGTTGAAAATTAACGCAGTTGAGAGTGAGAGGACGTTTCTTTTTTTGTTGAGTTTATACACATTTGCCAGCACACCACACACAAAGGCAAGTTCAGTGGATTATAAATAATGTTGGATGTGAATTTGCGGTGATCAAAGGTTTGGTGGAACTTTTTTACTGAGCACAATTTCACTTCCAATTTCTTGGCAAGATTAAGTGCACACATCGCAAATGAGTTTCATTCGTTTTGATTTCAGAGAGAACGCAGGCATTTTCCCACTGTGGCACAATATTGTTGCAACAAGAAAGGCACAGAAAGGCAATAAAGTTATCGTAACATTTGGCAGTGTTTGTGGAGAAATGTGGCTTGTGTTGTAGTGAATAGGATCTCACAGTAGCGTTTCAGAAGAGGAACAGTCAAACAGATCCAATTGCTGCAGTTTCATTGGTTGTGAGGGTTAAAACAATATATAGTGATGCGTGTTTCCCAGTAAACACTGTAATTTACCAGGAGGAGCACTGCTACTGGCAAGCGACCACCAGTTTCTCACAATCACTGCTGGGAGGAAGGGAAGGAGGGAGGTAATAACCAGGCAGCCTTGCACCTCAGCTATGAATCATTAAAGCCTATCGATTCATAAGAGCCATATTTTTCTACCGAGTTCAAATGAGAATGCAGCTCCAATTGATCCATCAATCTGTCATTTGTTGCATACTAAGCAACTAATGCTGTTAAGGACACAGGCTATGGAAGCAAAGAGACAGTGTGCCCAGGCAAAGCCCCAGCAAAGTCTTTGTGGCTTGCATGGAGATAGAGTTGACATCAGCCTTGTTTATACCTGGTACTCAGATGTAATTTCGCCTCATCTATCCACATTCTGATTGCATGATTACATGATCGTAAAATGTCTCTTTTCCATCCACTGTGTGTATTGTGACCAAATATCCTGGTCCCTCCCTGTATGCAAGTTATTTGACAGATATTCTTTCAAAACAATCTCATTTATTTTAAGACACATGTTGATGCCATAATACGTCAATAGCATCACCTGTCGATGATTTTAGAGATATCCAGACAAAAACATATCCGTCTACACTTGTAGGATATATAAAGACAAAATGTGTGTTTGACTACTTCCGGACATGTTCAGGAAGATCTGATCAATGCATCTTTTAAGTGTCTAAAAATGTGTGATCAATCAGAATATGGACAAGTTCAGGACAAAGGATGCATGTTAGAACCAGGTATAAACGGGGCTTATATGGTAAATGACACTGTCGATAATGGCTTTTAAAGAACTGCTATGTGAAGTCAGGGAAAGGACACTGTGATGTAGGTTTACCTCTACCGCACCTGTCATGACATGCGGCTTATAATAATAAAGGCTCAAACATGCTTATGAGAAGTAAAAACGCATTCCACTGGCAGGCTTTAAGTAAAATGTAAGAAACCATTTTAATTAACAAATTATCAAACGCAGACAATGCTTTCATTTGAGATTACATTGAAATGTTCCGTAGTCTGAGAAAATATGTGTATCCTATTTTTGCAAAACACGCACAGATATGCATCCACTTGTACTGTATTTAAGTAAGGCTGTTGAATAATGAATACATTGTTAAATTATGTTTATTCATTTTAAAAGGATATTAGATTCAATATCAATGATCTGGAAAATAGATACTAAATATTGCAACATAAAAAATAATGCACGTCATAACACTACAGTAGTATGAATCTAACTAGGCCTAAATCAAGGTCTGTTGGGCCATCCCCCCCCTCCACACACACATACACCTGTTTTTTATTTTTTTATTTCACCTTTATTTAACCAGGTAAGCTAGTTGAGAACAAGTTGTCATTTACAACTGCGACCTGGCCAAGATAAAGCAAAGCAGTGCGACAGAAACAACAACACAGTTACACATGGAATAAACAAGTGTACAGTCAATAACACAATAGAAAAAAAGAAAGTCTATATACAATGGGTGCAATATACAGTGTGTGCAAATTGCATGAGGAGGTAAGGCAATAAATAGGCCATAGTGATAACAATTTAGCAGATTAACACTGGGGTGATAGATGAGCAGATGATGGTGTGTAAGTAGTGATACTGGTGTGCAAAAGAGCAGCAAAGTAAATAAAAACAATATGGGGATGAGGTAGGTAGATTGGGTGGGCCATTTACAGATGGACTATGTGCAGCTGCAGCGATTGGTTAGCTGCCCAGATAGCTGATGTTTAAAGTTAGTGAGGGAAATGTAAGTCTCCAGCTTCAGAGATTTTTGCAATTCGTTCCAGTCACTGGCAACAGAGAACTGGAAGGAAAGGCGGCCAAAGGGGGTGTTGGCTTTGGGGATGACCAGTGAGATATACCTGCTGGTATGCTACGGGTGGGTGTTGTTATCGTGACCAGTGAGCTGAGATAAGGCGGAGCTTTACCTAGCATAGACTTAGATGATCTGGAGCAAGTGGGTCTGGCGACAGATATGTAGTGAGGGCCAGCCGACTAAAGCATACAGGTCGCAGTGGTGGGTGGCATAAGGCGCTTTGGTAACAAAACGGATGGCACTGTGATAGACTACATCCAGTTTGCTGAGTAGAGTGTTGGAAGGTATTTTGTAGATGACGTCGCCGAAGTCGAGGATCGGTAGGATAGTCAGTTTTACTGGGTAAGTTTGGCGGAGTGAGTGAAGGAGGCTTTGTTGCGGAATAGAAAGCCGATTCTAGATTTGATTTTGGATTGGAGATGTTTGATATGAGTCTGGAAGGAGAGTTTACAGTCTAGCCAGACACCTAGCGTATTTGTAGTTGTCCACGTATTCTAGGTCAGAACTGTCCAGAGTAGTGATGCTAGTCGGGCAGGTGGGTGCGGGCAGCAAACGGTTGAAGAGCATGCATTTGGTTTTACTAGCGTTTAAGAGCAGTTGGAGGCCACGGAAGGAGTGTTGGATGGCATTGAAGCTTGTTTAGAGGTGAGTTAACACAGTGTCCAAAGAAGGGTCAGATGTATACAGTATGGTGTCGTCTGCGTAGAATGGATCAGGGAATCACCCGCAGCAATAGCGACATCATTGATATATACGGAGAAAAGAGTCAGCTCGAGAATTGAACCCTGTGGTACCCCCATAGAGACTGCCAGAGGTCTGGACAACAGGCCCTCCGATTTGACACACTGAACTCTGTCTGCAAAGTAGTTGGTGCACCAGGCGAGGCAGTCATTTGAGAAACCAAGGCTATTGATCCTGCCGATAAGAATACGGTGATTGAGAGAGTCGAAAGCCTTGGCCAGGTCGATAAAGAAGGCTCTGCAGTTCTGTCTTTTATCGATGGCGGTTATTATATCGTTTAGAACCTTGAGCGTGGCTGAGGTGCACCCATTATCAGCTCGGAAACCGAATTGCACAGCGGAGAAGGTATGGTGGGATTCGAAATGGTCAGTGATCTGTGGATATAGGTCTATAACAGTTTGGGTCTAGAGTGTCACCCCTTTTGAATAGGGGATGACCGCGGCAGCTTTCCAATCTTAAGGGATTTCGGACGATAAGAAAGAGAGGTTGAACAGACTGGTAATAGGGGCTGCAACAATGGCGGCGGATAATTTTAGAAAGAGAGGGTCCAGATTGTCTAGCCCAGGTGATTTGCATGGGTCCAGGTTTTGCAGCTCTTTCAGAACATCTGCAATATGGATTTGGGTGAAGGAGAAGCTGGGGCGGCTCGGGCAAGTAGCTGCGTCGGGTGCGGAGCTGTTGGCCAGGGTTGGGGTAGCCAGAAGGAAAGTATGGCCAGCCGTAGAGAAATTCTTATTGAAATGTTTGATTATCATGGATTTATCGGTTGTGACCGCGTTGCCTTACCTCAGTGCTGGGAGTAGGTGCTCTTGTTCTCCACTTTACAGTGTCCCAAAACTTTTTGGAGTTAGAGCTATAGGATGCAAATTTCTGTTTTAAAAAGCTAGCCTTTGCTTACCTGACTGACTGTGTGTATTGGTTCCTGACTTCCCTGAACAGTTGCATATCGCGGGGACTATTCGATGCAATTGCAGTCCACCACCGTATGATTTTGTGCTGGTTAAGGGCAGTCAGGTCTGGAGTGAACCAAGGGCTATATCTGTTCTTCGTTCTACATTTTTGAAAGGGGCATGCTTATTTAAGATTGTGAGGAAATTACTTTTTAAAGAACGACCAGGCATCCTCGACTGACGGGATGAGATCAATATCCTTCCAGGATACCCGGGCCAGGTCGATTAGAAAGGCCTGCTCGCAGAAGTGTTTTAAGGAGTGTTTGACAGTGATGAGGGGTGGTCGTTTGACCGCGGACCCATAGCGGATGCAGGCAATGAGGCAGTGATCGCTGAGATCCTGGTTGAAGACAGCAGAGGTGTATTTGGAGGGCAGGTTGGTTAGGATGATATCTATGAGGGTGCCCATGTTTACGGATTTTGGGTGGTACCTGTTCGTTTCCTTGATAATTTTTGTGATTTTGAGAGCATCTAGCTTAGATTGTAGGACTGCTGGGGTGTTAACCTCTCTAGGGTACGTGGGACGCTAGCGTCCCATCTGGCCAACATCCAGTGAGGTTGCAGAGCGCCAAATTCAATTACAGAAATGGTCATTATAAAAATTCGGAAAACAAAACATATTTTACATATGTTTAAAGATTAACTTCTTGTTAAACTAACCACAGTGTCATATTTATAAAATGCTTTTCGGCGAAAGCATACCTAGCCCAGAACATACCTAGCTCAGAACATAGCTCAGTTGACAAATTATTACAAACAGTAACCAGCCAAGCAGAAGCGTTAAAAAACTCAGAAATAGACATAAAATTAATCCCTTAGCTTTGATAATCTTCATATGGTGGCAATCAGAAGACATTCACTAACTCAATAAATGTTCCTTTTGTTCGATGAAGTCTCTTTATATTAAAAAACCTCAATTTTGTTGGAACGTTTTCTTCAGTAATCCACAGGCTCAAACTCAGTCAAAACAATCAGACAAAAAAATCCTAATTGTATCCGTAAAGTTCATAGAAACATGTCAAACGATGTTCATATTCAACCATCGGGATGTTTTTTAGCCTAAATGATCTATAATATTTAAACTGATTAATAACGTTGTCAATATAAAAGGTAAAAAAGAAATACACATCTAGTGAAAGGCATAGGAACTGCAAATGGAGTCCTAAGTCAATGGATACTGTAATGGCATTGAATAGAAAGCTACAAAACAAAAAAAAAACTACTTCCTGAATCGATTTTTCTCAGGTTTTCGCCTGCTAAATCAGTTCTGTTATACTCGCAGACACTATTTTAACAGTTTTGGAAATGTTAGAGTGTTTTCTATCCAAATCGACCAGTTATATGCATATCATATCTTCTGGGCCCGAGTAGCAGGCCGTGTAATTTGGGCATGCTTTTCATCCAAAATTCCGAATGCTGCTCCCTACCCTAGAGAGGTTAAGCATATCCCAGTTTCGGAACGAACTCTGAAGATAGATAGGGGGCAATCAATTCACATATGGTGTCCAGGGCACTGGGAGCTGAGGGGGGTCAAAAACATGCGACATTGAGAGACTTATTTCTGGAGAGATTTTTTAAATTAGAAGCTCGAACTGTTTGGGCATAGACCTGGAAAGTATGACAGAACTTTGCAAGCTATCTCTGCAGTAGATTGCAACTCCTCCCCCTTTGGCAGTTCTATCTTGACGGAAAATGTTGTAGTTAGGTTTGGAAATCTCAGAATTTTTGGTGGCCTTCCTAAGCCAGGATTCAGACACGGCAAGGACATCAGGGTTGGCGTAGTGTTCTAAAGCAGTGAGTAAAACAAACTTAGGTAGGAGGCTTCTGATGTTAACATGCATGAAACCAAGGCTTTTTCGATTACAGAAGTCAACAAGTGAGAGTGCCTGGGGACACGCAGGGCCTGGGTTAGCCTCCACATCACCCGAGGAACAGAGGAGGTGTAGGATGAGGGTACGGCTAAAGGCTAGCGAAACTGGTCGTCTAGTGCGTTGGGGACAGAGAATAAAATGAGCAGATTTTTGGGCGTGGTAGAGTAGATTCAGGGCATTACGTGCAGACAGGGTATGTGGGTACAGTGGAGGTAAGCCCAGGCACTGAGTGATGATGATAAGAGAGGTTGCATCTCTGGACACGCTGGTTATACTGGGTGAGGTCACCACATGTGTGGGAGGTGGGGCAAAGGAGGAATCTAAGGCATGTACAGTGGGACTAGGGGCTCCCCAGTAAACTAAAACAATGATAATTATCCTAAACAACAGTATACAAGGCATATTGATATTTGAGAGAGACATAAAGCTAGGCATAAAGCAATCACAAGTGTTGATTGGGAGAGCTAGCTAAAACAACAATGGGTAAGACATCAAATAATCAGCTAAGACAACAACAACAGGTAAAATGGTGATGAATGTGCAGATAGGGTCGGTTAACTACACACAGGGCATGAGTTCGGGCCGACAGATAAACAAAGGTAAACAAAGTGGAGTACCGCGATAAATGAACAGTCCAGCAGGCATCAGCTATGTAGCCAAATGATCATAGGGTCCAGTGTACAGCAATAGATGGAACAGGTAAGCCGCGGGGTAGTCGTTGCTATGCTAGCACGCGAGAGACACAGCGTTTAATGTTAGCAGTCCGGGGTAAGTATAAGCGTCTGCTCCGATGTCCGGCAAATGCCGGTTGAAGGCACAGCTGATGGAATTACATCTGCGGACCAGTCATGGTGGTACGGCGAGGCTCCGTGTCGATGAAGGGACCGGGCCAGATGGCGAAAGAGGTATTGTAGTTGTGGTAATTACCTTTGCTACCTGAGAGATGCGCCTGGCTCAGGGCTAGCTTCGGGGCTGGGTCACTCAGTGGCAGCTAGCTGTGATGATCAATGGTCCAGGATTTACTGCTGGAATCCAACGTTGTAGTGGATAAAAACTGTCCGAGGCTGGCAGGTATTATCCAGGCAACAAAACGGCTGATGCCTGAGCAGAGGGTAAAGGTCGCTAGCAGTGGCTAACAATGACTAAATAGTTAGTAGCTGGCTAGTCTCTGATGCAAGTTTTGGCTATAAGGTCTAAAAAAGAAAAATTGCGGATCCGTGTCACATTGAGTGAGGCGGGTTACCGGAAGGTATATTTAATTTAAAAATGGAAAAATAAATTGGAATATAGAGAGGACGACAAACCACGTCTGCACTGCTACGCCATCTTGGATCAACAACTGACCTTATGGGGACACAGAATTCAGAACCATTCAAAATCGTATTTTTCCTTCCCTAACCAAACCCTAAAGCTAATCTTAGCTCCCAACCCTAAAACTCCTAACCCTAAACCCATTAGAAATAGCATTTGACTTTGTTTGTTTACTATTCTTATAGGGGCTTCTGGTCCCCACAAGTATAGTTAAACAAGTAGACACACACTCTGGTCCAGACACTGACTATCCCTCAGAGCAGAGCAAGCCATCGCCATTTGAAAATAAAAATGGCCCTGTAGAGGTCAACAGAAGCAGGTTGTGTGTGTGTTTTTGTACACGTGAGAGATTAGGGGAGCGAGGAGGGGGTCCTAGAGAAAGTGAGAGAGAGAGTGTGATTAGAGCATTAAGCATGCATCAGAGCCCCTTCAAGCTGCCTCTGCAATGGTGGGGCGTCAAGATAAATAGCTTTAATATCCCAGTGTGTTGTGACAACAGAACGAGATGCCGGCCTTTAGAAAGTAGTCTTACTCTCTCCCCCCTTACACTCTCAGCTCAACATATGACAACACAATTAAATGGCGTAATATAATGTACATTTTGTCACATTGCGCTTTATGTTCTGTGATAAAACATTTAGCAAAATGTATTTCGAAATGTTTTACGCTTAATCAACATGACTAACAATTACTGAAATAAATTACTTCTTTAATGGCCTATTGACATCTATGTTGGGTAGCTACACCCTGGTTCACACCATGAAATGATTAATGAATGAACCAGCCGAGATGGGCCTTATCATTTACAATAGATACTGTTGCAATGGTGAGAGAGATTGGCATCAAACTGGTGGCAGTTGTGAAAAAGTAAATAGTTGGAAAAGTTGTATAGTTAATTGAAAATAATGCTATAGTTGATTAGTTGCTTTTTTCATATAATTAAGCTATTTTCTCTTGAACCATATGGTCTATCTATTAGAAACTCCCGGACAATATGGACACAGATATAAAAACAAATCTACTATATATCAATACAACATTTTAAAAGTTATTCAAGTATAAATTACCAAAGTTATTTTCTGTTAATTACCAAAATTACTGAAGATCCAAGTAACTTTGGAAAATTACCGGTAGATTTGCAACCATAGTCTAGAGCCTTATTGCAAGGATATGTTTGTGAAAAGAAAACAGAAAACAGCATAATAATCATTGGTTTCAGAAAACCACTGCGCGCAGATAATGCCTGTATGACGCAATAGTATTTCAAGATTTGCGCAACACTCTCTTCGTGTTGATGTTTGTGTAAAAAAAAAATAGAGTGAAACATCTCCAGTTGCCATCCAGAAATTAACCATTACAAAAAAGCACAAAAATCTGCAGTCATCATCCCACTTTTTTATATTATTTCTTTCTTTCTTTCAGTGACATGGCAGGTGAAGTTTTGAAACAATTACTGCTTTGCATACAAGCCAGTGAATGATATGAGTTACAGCTGGATGAGTCAACAGACATGGCGGGCCTGGCACAGCTCCTGGTATATGTCTATGTTATGTTTATGGGGGGTCAATTAAGGAGGACATCCTCTTCTGCAAACCAGGACAACAGGAGAGGATATTTGTAAAGTACTGGACAGCTTTGTGACATCAAATGGACTTTGGTGGTCAAGATGTGTTGGTATCTGTACTGATGGTGCAAAAGCCATGAAAGAAAGACATAGTGGAGTGGTAACGCGCGTGCAAGCAGTTACTCCCAACGCCACTTGGGTACACTGCAGCATCCACCATGCGGCTCTTGCTGCCAAGGGAATGCATGACAGCTTGAAAGCCATTTTGAACACTATAGTGAAAATGGATATCTTTGATAAAGCATGGCCCCTGAACGCTTGTGTATTTTCTGCATTATGCAATGATATGGGCAGCGACCATGTAACGCTTTTACAACATACAGAAGTGCACTGGTTATCAAGGGACAAAGTATTGACACATTTAAAAACAAATTGAGATAGGAACTTAAAGTTTTCTTTACTGACCATCAATTTCAATTGTCTGACCGCTTGCATAAGGACGAGTTTCTCACTCGACTGGCCTATCTGGGTGATGTTTTTTCTCACCTGAATGATCTGAAGCTAGACTCCAACTATATTCAATGTGCGGGACAAAATTGAGGCTATGATTAAGAAATTGGAGCTCTTTTCTATCTGCATTAACAAGGACAACACAGAGGTCTTCCCATCATCATCCGCAAGCTTACGGACAATGTCAAATGTGATATAGCGAAGCACCTGAGTGAGCTGGGTGCGCAATTACGCATGTACTTTCCCAAAATGGACAACACAAACAACTGGGTTCATTATCCCTTTCATGCCCTGCCTCCAGTCCACTTACCAATATCTGAACAAAAGAGCCTCATCGAAATTGCAACAAGCGGTTCTGTGAAAATTGAATTTAATCAGAAGCCAATGCCAGATTTCTGGATAGGGCTGCACTCAGAGTTTCTTGACTTGGAAAATCGTGCTGTTAGGACACTGATGCCCGTTGCAACCACATACCTATGTGAGAGTGGATTCTCGGCCCTCACAAGCATGAAATAAATACAGGCACAGACTGTGTGTGGAAAAGGATTTAAGACTGAGACTCTCTCCAATGCAACCCAACATTGCGGAGTTATGTGCATCCTTTCAAGCACACCCTTCACAATTCTTGATGAACAAATAAGGTTTTATATGTGAGAAGGCTCAATAAAGAGCAAAATTATTGATTATTATAATTTGTGCCCTGGTCCAATAAGAGCTATTTTTCACTTCCCACGAGCCAGGTTGTGACGACAACTCACACTCATTCTTATGTTTAATAAATGTATCGTATAGCGTGTGTGTGGCAGTCTTACAATGATGGCAAAAAACAACATTTGAGAGTGCTCTAACCCTGTTGCTAGAGGGGGTACACATCTGGATGTTGACTGTTTGAAGGGGTACGGGACCACTGGTGTAGAATAACTATCTTCAAAATAATGACTCGGGATATTGGTTGTGAGAGCTGATTTTTAGTAATAATACTTGTACACGTTACATTTTACTACTTTAGATTCTACAAAACAAAAGAAAGTTGCTAGTGAAAGCCAGGATAATCCCTTGTACATCGTTTTCTTATTTCCTGTTGAAAGTCATTCTGGTATTTTCTGTCAATACTAACCAATGCAATGGAAATATGTACATAGTTCTCTCAATCTCCATCACATGAATTTTAATACAGTTACTCTTACATATGTAAAATAAAATATATTTAAATACAGATCAGTAAATTAACTGAAAACATTAACTCTGTAACCCTTTAAAGTTATAGCATCTTCGCCCGATGAACAGCTGTGTTCATCTAAATCTGTAAGCAGTAAATCAACTGAATAGGTCTTCTCAACAAAGTGCCTGAGGCAGTACGAACTGAACATGACCTAACGAGGCCATCTCGGCCTGGAAACAGTTTCTCAACCCTCCGTAGTTTCCAGGTTTGTCTGGGTGTGTTATCTTCTCCGATGAGTGCAACATCACCCACTTTCAGTGGGGTGGCCTGTCTCTTCGCCATCTGTTCCTGCAGCTGGTCACAAGTCTCTGCCTGTACTTCTATCTGCATGACGTTTCCTCCTTGTTGAACTTTGGGTGCTGAGTATCAGCCGGATATGCCTTGGGCGGCAAAAAGATTAGTATTTTACCCACATGGAAGTGTGCTGGTGTCAGAGGTGGTGGTTCGTCCAGTTCATTGTGCACGAAGGTCGGAGGCCTAGAATTTAGTATAGCTTCAACCTCTCTCAGGACTTTGCACATTTCTTCAAAGTTGAGTGAAGCTCTCGCAAGAACCTTTCTCAGGCATTTTTTCACTGACCTGATGAGTCTTTCCCAGAATCCGCCCCACCTGGCTGCTCGCTCGGCGATGAACCTCCAGGTGATGCCCGTTTCTGAGAAGAACGCCAAGAGTTGGGGCTCTTTGATTTCCTTCCACAGATTAAATCCCGATCAGCTCTCTTGAATGTTTTTGCATTGTCCGAATAGATTACCTTGCATAATCCTCTCTTTGAGATGAATCTTTTCTGAGCTAACAGGAATGTATCTGTTGACTGATCTGAGACCAGTTACAAATGCACTGCTCTGGTTACAGCACAAGTACAGTATGACTTCTTCAAGAAACCATTTTCATTCCAATAGAGCGGCCCTGCAAAATCCACACCTGTGACTTCGAATGGTGAGGATTCAGTTCATTATTTTTGGTAAAGGTGCAGTAACCTGCTGTCCGGCCCTTGCCAAAAATCTCTTGCAGACTATATCAATCTTGCCACTGTTCTCTTGACTAGCTGCCTAGCGTGCAAGATCTAGAATCGCTCTCTGATTTGTACTAGAGTGTCTCTTACTCCAGAATGCATCCTCTTCTCATGGTACTCAGCATTTCTGAGTATCTGTGCTTGTTGGGCAGAAGCTATGGGTGCTGCTCTCTGAATGTGAAGTTGGACTGTTGCAATCTAAGTTTTATTCTGAGTAGTTTGTGTTTGTCCAGAAACGGTTTCAGTTATCTGATTTTAGAGTAATTGTTTAGTCTTTTTCCTGCCTTCAGTAGTTGATATCCTGACTGAAACTGTTATGTTACCTTGATCCTGTACTTTTCTGCCTCAAACAGTTCGTCAGCAGTCAGTTCACCTTGCATCTTTTTGTTTGTATGAGCATTGGCTATGAAGCTCTTTATCCAGGCAGCCACTCTGAACACTCTTTTCAGTTTGCTGTGCCTTTCAAGCTCCAACACGGGTTCAGTGATGTCTGTGCTATTTGCTGTGAGCTGTGACCTAGCGGCTGGACTTGAGACAACTGCAGAAAACTTCTCTGTGTTTTCCATTTGCTTTAGAATGCTCAGTAGCGTCCTGAGTTCAAACACAAAGTCATTTGTTCCCGGTCTCCACACTAAACCTTGTGTTTCTAGTGCCAACGGGTGGTTAGTTGTCGTACTTTCCTCCCATTTTGTTTTCAATTCAGAAGAGTTGGTCATCCACTTGCAGAGGTCCATGCCTGCAGTTGACAGCATTCACTTTGCAGTTGTTGTCACAAAGTAAGCCTCTTCAACATCACTTGAACTTGCAATGAAGTCATCTACACAAAGTGACTCTCTCAATGTCTCTACAACTTCTGGCTGTTCTGTTTCATATTGTTTCAGGTGCTTCCTGATTGTAGGTGCGAGCAATAATTTTGTTATTTTTTATTTAACCTTTATTTAACTAGGCAAGTCAGTTATGGAAAAAATCTTATTGACAATGACAGCCTACCAAAAGGACTCTTGCGGGGACGGGGACCTGGGATTTAAAAAAAAATACAAATAAGTATAGGATAAAACACACATCACAAGAGAGAACACAACACTACAAACAGAAAGACCTAAGAAAACAACATAGCAAGGCAGCAACACAACATAACAACAACATGGTAGCAGCACAAAACATGTTACAAACATTATTGGGCACAGTCAACAGCATAAAGGCAAGAAGGTAGAGACAACAATACATCACACAAAGCAGCCACAACTGTTAGTAAGTGTCCATGATTGAGTCTTTGAATGAAGAGATTGAGATAAAACTGCCCAGTTTGAGTGTTTGTTGCAGCTCGTTCCCATCGCTAGCTGTAGCGAACTGAAAAGAGTGACCCAGGGATGTGTGTTCTTTGTGGACCTTTAACAGAATGTGACTGGCAGAACGGGTATTGTATGTGGAGGATGAGGACTGCAGCAGGTATCTAGGAAAGGGAGAGTAAGGACTGAGAGGGTTTTATAAATAAGCATCAACCAGTGTGTCTTGTGACAGGTATACAGAGGAGTATAGAGTGCAGTGATGTGTCATATAAGGAGCATTGGTAGCAAAGAATGTCTAGCCCCTTGAGAGCAACCTTACCTGCAGATCTATAATTATGACTCCGTAATCTAGCATGGGTAGGATGGCCATCTGAATCACGGTTATTCTATATTTAACTTTAGCCTGCAGCTTTGACATGTGCTGAGAGAAGGACAGTGCACCATCTAGCCATACTCCCAAGTACTTGTATGAGGTGACTACCTCAAGCTCTAAACCCTCAGAGGTAGTAATAACACCTGTGGGAGGAGGGACATTATTTTTACCAAACCACATTACCTTTGTTTTTGAGGTGTTCAGAACAATGTTAATGGTAGAGAAAGCTTGTTGGACACTAAGAAAGCTTTGTTGTAGAGCATTTTGCACAAAATCCGGGGAGGGGCCAGCTGAGTATAAGATTGTATCATCTGCATATAAATGGATGAGAGAGCTTCTTACTGTCTGAGATCTGTTGTTGATGTAAATTGAGAAGAGCGTCTGGCCTAGGATTGAGCCTAGGGGTACTCTCTTGGTGACATACTGAGACAGCAGATTTTCTGACTTTATACACTGCACTCTTTGAGAGAGGTAGTTAGCAAACCAGGTCAAAGACCCCTCAGACACCAATACTCCTTAGCCAGCCCACAAGAATGGAATGGTATACCATATCAAAAGCTTTGGTCAAGTCAATTAAAGTAGCAGCACAATATTGCTTAGAATCAAGGGCAATGGTGACATCATTGAGGACCATTTAGGTTGCAGTGACACATTGACACACAAGAAGGGACTTGGGGAAGCTACAAATACCACTCTGTTCATCCTCAGCACGCGCAGCTCCTCTTAATTTTCTCCCCTTAGTGGGCCTGTGAGCCACAGGAATCTCATGGCGTCTTTGTCTTTCTCTGCTAGGGATATCTGCAGGAAAGCCTTCTTGATGTCTGCCATGAATGCAATCTTGTGTAGTCTGAACTTCTTCAGAACGCTGAGCAGATCCGGATTCAGGTTCGGTCCTGTGAGTAGACAGTGGTAAGCAGTATTTCCATTGTCTGCGCTTGATGCATTGTCCTTGGGCACGCCCTCTGCCATATTGTGTTGTAAGTAGTCCTCTACTACTTCATTGCATCTGCTGTACAATGTCACATCCTTCTTCAGTCTCTTCTTCAGACCGTTTCTTGGCAATTCTATAGTAGTCTTGTAGTTCTGGCATTTCTCATTTCCAAGGCAACTCCACATGGCATCGTCCATCTTTGAAGGTGGTTGTTCTCTTGAACCTCTGCAGAGCCTCGTTTTCCTCTGAGTTCTGTGTTTTCTCGCTTGTGATACACAGAGTCTAAAGCTTCCAGAATGTATTCAGTTGTTTGGAGACTGGTGTGTCTTCATCAAATGGGATGAACATGGATGTTGCCTCGGCGACACTTGACATGGACACTGGTCCCTGCACCGACCATCCAAAGGTGCTCTCTAAAGAAACCAGCGCCTCTGTCAGTCGCTCCCTTCGGCCTGATACTATCTGCCAGTAGTAGTTTGCTCCTATCAGGATAGTTGTCATATGCTGGAAAGTCTGCGAGCTGCAGTTCCTTTCTATTGAGCTCATGTTGAATCTGCTCACGAGGAACCTTCATCACACCTCTATTTCAATTCTCTGCTGTTTGTCCCAGACATTCTCCAAGATGAATTTCACTGTGTTGCGTTGGGAATATCTAACAATTTCACAACAAATACCTAATGCACATAACTCTATGTAAAGGAATGGAATTAAGAATATATAAATATTTGGACGAGCAATGTCAGAGAGGCATAGACTAAAATACAGTAGATAGTATAGAATACAGTATATACATATGAGAAGAGTCATGCAAGATATTTAAACATTATTAAAATGGCATTATTAAAAGTGTTCCATTTATTAAAGTGGCCAATGATTTAAAGTATGTGTATGTAGGCAGCAGCCTCTCTGTGCTAGTGATGGCTATTTAGGAGTCTGAGGGCCTTGAGATAGAAGTTGTTTTTCAGTCTCTCGGTCCCAGCTTTGATGCACCTGTACTGACCTTGCCTTCTTGGTGACAACGGGGTGAACAGGCAATGGCTCGGGTGGTTGTTGTCCTTGATGATATTTTTGGCCTTCCTGTGACATCGGGTGCTGTAGGTGTCCTGGAGGGTAGGTAGTTTGCCCCCTGTGATGCGTTGTGCAGACCGCACCACCATCTGTAGAGCCCTGCAGTTGTGGGCGGAACAGTTTCCGTACCCGGCGGTGATGCAGACAAGCCACATTTTTTTCAGGCTCCTGAGGTTTAAGATGTGCTGTTGTGCCTTCTTCACCACACTGTATGTGTAGGTGGACCATTTCAGTTTGTCAGTAATGTGTACGCCAAGGAACTTTCCACCTTCTCCACTGCTGTCTCATCGATGTGGATAGGGGGCTGCTCCCTCTACTGTTTCCTGAAATCCATGATAATCTCCTTTATTTTGTTGATGTTGAATGAGGTTATTTTCCTGACACCACACTCCCAGGGCCCTCACTTTCTCCCTGTAGGCTGTCTTGTCGTTGTTGGTAATCAAGCCTACTACTGTTGTGAACAGTGAGTACAGGAACTGGCTGAGCATGCACCTTTGTGGGGTCCCAGAGTAGAGGATCAGCGAAGTGGAGGTGTTGTTTCCTACCTTCACCACCCGCGGAGGGGCTTAATGATGAGCTTTGAGGTTACTATGGTGTTGAATGCTGAGCTATAGTCAATGAACAGCATTCTTACATAGGTATTCCTCTTATCCAGATGGGATACGGCAGTGTGCAGTGTGGTGGCAATTGCATTGTCTGTGGACCTATTGGGGTGGTAAGCACATTTAAGTGGGTCTAGGGTGACCTGTAAGGTGGGTACTTCTTCTTTGAGTTTCTGCCTATCGGAAGGGAGGAGTCGTGGTCAGATTTGCCGAAAGGAGGGCGGGGGAGGGCCTTGTATGCATCCGGAAATTGGATTAACAATGGTTGAGTGTTTTTCCAGCACGAATACTACAGTCAATTTGTGAATAGAATTTAGGAATACTTTTCCTCAAATTTGCTTTGTTAAAATCCCCAGCTACAATAAATGCAGGGTCAGGATATGTGGTTTCCAGTTTGCGTGAAGTTCCTTGAGGGCAGTCGTGGAATCGGCTTGAGGGGGGATATACACAGCTGTGACAATAACCAAAGATAATACTCTTGGGAGATAATATGGTCAACATTTGATTGTGAGGTATTCTAAGCCTTTTGTTCAAAAGGACTTGAGTTCCTGTATATTATTACAATTACACCATGAGTCGTTAATCATGAAACATACACCCCGCCCGTCTTCTTCCTGGAGAGCTTTATTCTTGTTGGCGTGATGAACTGAGAATCCAGATGGCTGGATCGACTCTTGCAGTATATCCAGAGTGAGCCATGTTTCTGTGAAACAGAGTATGTTACAATCTCTGATGTCTCTCTGGAAAGAAACCATTGCCCTGATCTCATCAACTTTGTTTTCCAGGGACTGAACATTAGCAAGTAATATACTCTGAAGCGGTGGATGGTGTGCGAGCCTCCTAAGTCTGACCAGAAGACTGCTCCGAATCCCTCTTCTCCACTGGCGTTGTTTTGGGTCGGCCTCTGGAATCAGTTCAATCGCCCTGGGTGGTTGAGAACAAAGCATCCGCTTCGGGTAAGTTGTATTCCTAGTCGTAATGCTGGTAAGTTACCGCGCTCTGACAAACATTAGTTCTTCCCGGCTGTATGTAATAACACAACATCTTCTGGGCAAACAATGTAAGAAATAATACATACAAAAACTAAATACTGCAAAGTTTCCTAAGGCCTAGAAACGAGACAGCCCTCTCAGTCGGCGCCATTATATCTGCAACAATCTATCTTCCTGCCCAATGGGCCTTCTACCCATGCCTTTGCAGTTTGTAGCAACACATTGTTCTGTCTGATTTCATCGTCACTGAATCGGGAATAACTGAGGAAACAACAGCATCTGCAGAAACAGTAAGGGGTTGCACCTCACGGTACACTCAGCAATGTGTTGTCTGCTTCCTTCCACATGTTGGACATTACACATCTTTGACTTTAAAATGTTTTGCTCTGTGTTTCCTAAACATACAAAGCATTTAGTTTCTCTTTGCTTGCAGCAATATTGTGGTCTGGGCAGTTTTCAGATTTTTGGTCTGCACTGTCACAGAAGAGACAGTTTTGTTCCTTCTGGCTGGCTGTTTGCAGTGCCACAGCAGATGGCATGTTTGGTCTTTTTGTTTTCATTTCATTGGAGGAGCATGACTTGTTCCATGGTTTGCACTCTTTCTGTTGGTTGTATGATCTTGTCATGTGTAGTGCTCTCTCCCTGCTCTGAACCTCATTCTGAAAGAAACTGACTATCTCAGACACTTTCCATTCATCATCTACTCCCCTCTGACGACTATAGTTAAGCACTATGCCCTCTGGAATCAGCTGCAGTAAGATTGGGCATAGTAGGCTTCCAGAGGATTCTGACACTTCACCCGATGATTCCAAGCTCCTAATCTGAATTTCACATTCATCATATAGCCGTCTAAATGCATTTATGTCAGAGGATTTCTTTACAGGAGTGAGATTCAGCAGCTTTTGACATGTGAGCACTAAACACAAGATCCTTCCAAATATGCTCTTGAGCAGAGTGATTGCATCAACATAGTTATTGTCTATTAACAGCAGTCCTTCTACTACCATTGCAGCTGGTCCAGTGAGATATGTTTTCAGGTATGTAAACTTCTCTTTATTGCACAGTAAATCAGTGTTGTGAATAGCAGTCTCATACTGGCTCCAAAATTCCTGCCACATTACTGATTGTCTCTGTGATCTGTTTGAGTTAGCATCACTCAACCTCGCTGGTAGTGGATTGAGGTCCTGTTTTTTCTTTATCACTCATTGTGCACGGCTATTCAGCATGAGAACACACTCTTTTTAATCTCCCGTGCATGCAATCTCCGCCTCCAATCCGGCCAATGGAGTTATTTGTTCAATTCCATGATCAAGACCAAACAAGCTTTCCTCCTTAGCCTACAGTCGTGGCCAAAAGTTTTGAGAATTAAACAAATATTAGTTTTCACAAAGTTTGCTGCTTCAGTGGCTTTAGATATTTCTTTCAGATGTTACTATGGAATACTGAAGTATAATTACAAACATGTCATACGTGTCAAAGGCTTTTATTGAGGATTACATGAAGTTGATGCAAGAAGTCAATATTTGCAGTGTTGATCCATCTTCTTCAAGACCTCTGCAATCCGCCCTGGCATGCTGTCAATTAACTTCTGGGCCACATCCTGACTGATGGCAGCCCATTCTTGCATAATCAATGCTTGGAGTTTGTCAGAATTTGTGGGGTTTTGTTTGTCCACCCACCTCTTGAGGATTGACCACAAGTTCTCAATGGTATTAAGGTCTGGGGAGTTTCCTGGCCATGGACCCAAATATTGATGTTTTGTTCCCCTAGCCACTTAGTTATCAATTTTACCTCATGGCAAGGTGCTCCATCATGCTGGAAAAGGCATTGTTCGTCACCAAACTGTTCCTGGATGGTTGGGAGAAGTTGTTTTTTTCGGTTGATGTGTTGGTACCATTCTTTATTGATGGCTGTGTTCTTAGGCAAAATTGTGAGTGAGCCCACTCCCTTGGCTGAGAAGCAACCCCACACATGAATGGTCTCAGGATGCTTTACTGTTGGCATGACAAGGACGATCGCCTTGTCTTCTCCGGACAAGCTTTTTTTCCGGATGCCCCAAACAATCGGAAAGGGGACTCATCAGAGAGAATTACTTTACCCCAGTCCTCAGCAGTCCAATCCCTGTACCTTTTGCAGAATATCAGTCTGTCCCTGATGTTTTTCCTGGAGTTAATTGGCTTCTTTGCTGCCCTTCTTGACACCAGGCCATCCTCCAAAGGTCACTGTGCGTGCAGATGCACCCACACCTGCCTGTGTCATTCCTGAAAAAGCTCTGTACTGGTGGTGCCCCAATCCCGCAGCTGAATCAAATTTAGGAGATGGTCCTGGCGCTTGCTGGACTTTCTTGGGTGCCCTGAAGTCTTCTTCACAACAATTGAACCGCTCTCCTTGAAGATCTTGATGATCCGACAATGATTCCAAGCACCACCCTCCTTTGGAAGCTTCCCGTCTGTTATTTGAACTCAATCAGCATGACAGAGTGATCTCCAGCCCTGTCCTCATCAACACACATACCTGTGTTAACAAGAGAATCACTGACATGATGTCAGCTGGTCCATTTGTGGCAGGGGGGAAATGCAGTGGAAATGTCTTTTTGGGATTCAGTTAATTTGCAATTCACCTGATCACTCTTTATAACATTCTGGAGTATATGCAAATTGCCATCATACAAGCTGAGGCAGCAGACTTTGTGAAAATTAATATTTGAGTCATTCTCAAAACTTTTGGCAACGACTGTATATGGGGCTTTGGTGACAAAAATGGATGACACAGTGATAGACTGCATCCAATTTGTTAACTTCTTATGGGCAGGTGGGATGCTACCATCCCACCTGGCCAACATCCGGTGAAATTGCAGAGCGCGAAATTCAGACTACAGAATTAAAAATAAAGCTTAACTTCTTGTTAATCCAGCCGCTGTGTCAGATTTCAAAAATACTTGACAGCGAAAGTTCACCATGCGATTATCTGAGGACAGCGCCCCACATACAAAAGCATGAAAAACATATTTTAACCAGGCAGGTGCCATTGGGTTTACTTGATAACTACTTACACAAATAGCTAGCTAGAACAAAGTGTTAATAAGTCAAAGTCAGAAATAACGAAATATTATATACGCCTTACCTTTGATGATTTTCTTCTGTTCTTCTGCACTCCAAAGGGTCCCAGATAAATCACAAATGGTATTTTTGTTCGATAATGTCCTTCTTCATATCCATAAAAACTCAGTTTAGCTGGCGCGCTTCAGTCATTAATCCACCCAGTTTCCCTCCATTAAAATACATACAAAATGAATCCCAAACGATATTAATAAACTTTTCCAAACAAGTCAAACAACGTTTACAATCAAACCTTAGGGTACCTAACACGTAAATAAACAATACAATTTAGGACGGAGAATCGTTATTGTCTGTACCTTGAGAAAAATACCAAATAACGCTACTGCCAAAATGGGAGCCAACTAGAAAAACTACAATTTCTAGCTCATTTTTCCAAAAACCAGCATGAAACTCTTTTTAACTCTTTCTGACTGTTCCTAGTGGAAGCCCTAGGAACTGCAATCGGGGAGGATTTCGCCTTATAATAAAAGTGACAGCCATTGAAAACAGTGGTAGGCTGGGGGGATGGTTTGTCCTCTGGGTTTCGCCTGCCATATCAGTTCTGTTATACTCACAGACATAATCTTAACAGTTTTAGAAACTTTAGATTGTTTTCTATCCAAATATATCATTATATGCATATCCTAGCTTCTGGGCCTGAGCAACAGGCAGTTTACTTTGGGGACGCTTTTCATTTGGACGTGAAAATACTGCCCCCTACCCAAAGAGAGGTTAAGTAGAGTGTTGGAGAGCATTTTGTCAATGACATCGCCGAGTTCGAGGATGGATAGGATGGTCAGTTTTACAGCATGAGTGAAGGATGCTTTGTTGCGAAATAGGAAGCCGATTCTAGATTTAATTTTGGATTAATGTAAGTCTGGAAGGAGAGTTTACAGTCTAATCAGACACCTAGGTATTTGTAGTTGTCCACATATTCTAAGCCAGATCCGTCCAGAGTAGTGATGCTGGATGGGCGGGTGGGTGCGGGCAGTGATCGGTTGAAGAGCATGCATTTAGTTTTACTTGCATTTAAGAGCAGTTGGAGGCAACGGAAGGAGAGTTGTATGGCATTGATGCTCATCTGGAGGTTAGTTAACACTCTATCCAAAGAAGGGCCAGAAGTATACAGAATGGTGTCGTCTGCATAGAGGTGGATCAGAGAATCACCAGCAACAAGAGCGACATCATTGATGTATACAGAGAAGAGAGTCGGCCCGAGAATTGAACCCTGTGGCACCCCCATAGACTGCCAGAGGTCCAGACAACAGGCCCTCCGATTTGACACACTGAACTCTATCAGAGAAGTAGTTGGTGAACCAGTTGGTGCCTTGATGACAGCTTTGCACACTCTTGGTATTCTCTCAACCAGCATCACCTGGATTGCTTTTCCAACAGTCTTGAAGGAGTTTCCACATATGCTGACCACTTGTTGGTTGCTTTTCCTTCACTCTGCAGTCCAACTCATCCCAAACCATCTAAATTGGATTGAGATCGGGTGATTGTGGAGGCCAGGTCATCTGATGCAGCACTTCAAATTTGCGATTTTTGGTTCCTGCCGCCCTGTCTTTGTGAGACGCAGAGTAGGTGAATGGATGATCTCTGCATGTGTGGTTCCCACAGTGGAACTATCATTTGTTTTCAACAGGACAATGACCCAAAACACACCTCCAGTCTGGGTAAGAGTTATTTGACCAATAAGAAGAGTGATGAGTGCTGCATCAGATGACCTGGCCTCCACAATCGCCCCACCATTAACCCAATTTTGATTGTTTGGGATGACTTGGACCACAGACTGAAGGAAAAGCAGGGCTCAGCATATGTGGGAACTACTTCAAGACTGTTGGAAAAGCATTCCAGGAGAAGCTGGAGAGAATGCCATGTCATTAAGGCAAAGGGTGGCTATTTTGAAGGATCTCAAATATAAATTATATTTTCATTTTAATTATACTTTTTTGGTTACTACATGATTCCATGTGTGCTATTTCACAGTTTTGATGTCTTCACTATTATTCTACAATGTAGAGAATAGTAAAATAAAGAAACATCTTTGAATTAGTAGGTGTGTCCAAACTTTTGACTGGTACTGTACATGTTTTTTTTTGGGGGGGGGGGGGGGGGTTGGAAATGTGACCCCATTTTCATATCAGCCGGCCCCACATGGGGTCGTGTTCTCTACTTTGGGAACCTCTGACATGGGAGGTATGACATGAACTGTGAGGGGTAGCGTTAAAGGGATTTCTACTCTGACTTCAGTTAACCATCTTCCTGTTGATCCTTTATCTTTGGACTGTCTTTCAAATGACAACAGTATGACTATGGTATGCTCTCAAAGCAATAAGTGGCGTTTTCACTCTAATTTACTTTTGTAAACTATATGTAATGGTTTGAAGTGTAACATTTAAGTAAAAACAGTTCTATTTAGTGCCTTTTCACATCCAACTGTTTCTTTCAGGTGTTTAACAACTAAAATCACCCGAAATTCAAAGGAATAACTAACTATGCATTACTCTCCATGAGTCTGACTGAGGCATTTTGAATACATTACACTTCATGAGTCAAACTGAGGCATTTTGAATACATTACTCTCTATGAGTCTGACTGAGGCATTTTGAATGCATTACACTTCATTAGTCTAACTGAGGAATTTTCAAGACATGCCATATCATAGAACAGGGTTCACCAACTGGTCTTATTTGGCTCCCATGTTTTCTGAGAAAAAAGTATACAAATAATAACAACTTTAAAAACACCAGGAAATCAGCTCCAAGTGATTTTAATTTCAGAAATCTGTTCCCAAGTATTCCCACACTTTATAGAGTGACGTGATCTTATACAAATGTAAGGAAGGTTTAAAATTATTATATTTCAGTCAAACGTTTTATCTGTTCGGTCTTCTTGTGGTCAATTTGCAATCTACAAATTATTTGTAATTTTGTTCCGGCTCCCAACCATTCACTCAAGAGAGAAAATCTGCCCGCGGCTGAATCTAATTGATAATCTCTGTCATAGAAGATCAAAATGTTGTGTTTTTCCAGCTACTGTAGGCCTTCCGATATTATTTTGACCAGAATCTATGAAACAAGTTTATTTTGACCTTGACGTCCTGGTAATAGACATTCCTCTGCCGATGCTTCAATTCCAAGGACCGTCGGATACTCTGTCAGGCTATGACATCATGTGTCATCTGTACTGGACATTCACTTTGATCCGATTGCAGCAATGTGAGGTGTCAAGCCAACATGTGGCCATGATGAAATCATCCCGGCCTTAGCCTGATTCCTTTCCACCAAGAAACCATTATTACATGGCTGTCGCCTTAGATTGTTAATATAGAACTGACGGAGAAAGTGGAAAAAAAAGAGAAAGTAGTGAGAAGCTGCCTTGGCCTTAGTTGCCGTATTTTATGTGGACGAGTGACCTCACTAAGTCAACAATGGTTAATTTAGAGCCAACCAAGAGGAAAATAATTGATATGGTTGTAAATAAATATCACTTCACCAATTTTATAACACCCTCCACACCTTGCCTTATAATAAAGTGTGGGAAGAAATCACTGATATGCAGACAATCAATGACGGATGAAGTTATTCAGAATCCATGAAGAAAAGGAGAATCATTGATTACCTCAGAATTGAGTGGTGGACACTGAGAATGAGATTTTAGCTGCACTTTAATGATGTTTCAATTTCAAGACCTTAGACATGCATTCGACTCTCCAGACAGCCAATTGTAGATCACTTTGTGATCTACAATTGGGGAGCAGTACACACTACAACCATTAAATCTTCTCAGCAGTAATTGAGGGAGGGCAAGGGCGAGAGCAAGGCTCTCTTCGAGGCACACGGGCGACAGCTAGGTGATCGCTGTCTCGGCAGTTTGATACGTGCTCCGTTTGAAACTGAGGTCGACCTGGACAAGGCAGGAGCCTCCCCTCGCCTTGCGGGAAGCAGCTCTGCCTACCCAGACTCCCTACTTAATGGCAAATTGTCACTGTGGAGCACACCTCGTCCGTAGGGAGATGGCTTGAGGATGGCGGGGAGAATGACCTCGGTGAGGTTGGAGACCCACTGCCAAGGGGGGTATAAAGACACTATAGAGTTCCTTGCTAATCTCCTAGAACAACCAGGCCATGGATTTAAGATGGTTAGACTCCTATGATTAGTGTTTTTTGGGGATCGTGAGCTGTTGTTGAAGCAGCAGCTACTCTTCCTGGAGTCCACAAATGAACTGGATTAGACTCTTTATCATTTAAATTGACAAATATAGCAAAGCCAGCTCAGAAAGGGAACCCGAAAGCCACATCCCCTGAAATTGCACCAATTAGATGCTAGTAATAATCATGCCTACCTAGTTTGGTGATTTTGTTTTTTAGGCCAGGGTTTCCCAAACTTGGTCCTCAGGACCCCAAAGGGTGCACTTTTTGTTTTTTCCCCTAGCACTACAGAGCTGATTAAAATAACCATCCAATCATCAAGCTTTGAATCAGCTGTGTAGTGTACCCTTTAAGGTCCCGATGACCGAGTTTGGGAAACACTGATTTAAGCTGACCGGTTCTGCTCACACATCCTGCTAATCATCTAATCAGATCTGATGTGATTGGTCAAAAGACCAACAGTGGAAAAAAGATCCGAATTGGGCTGCCTGTCTAAATGCAACCATGCTGGTAAATGTGCATCACTGATCCAGGATAACCCATTCTACTACGTAAAGCGAGGTAATCACAATGCTGCACCTTCCATGTTATTTCTCTCTGATCACATGGACTGTGCTCTGAATGCGAAGTACTATCCCGGCAAGGCTCGTCACCCAGCCGTTCCCAGGTGGCAGTACATACTCTGCAATTAGGGCCTATTGCACGTGGCGGCTCTAATTTTTTGGAAAGCACACCAGTTTAATTGCAGCATAACCCCAACTGATGGAAATGTCTGGTCTGTCTAGAGCTACAGTCAGCTGAAAAACATTGCTTGCTAATTTGTGCTGGCAATTTTAGCATATCATAGCTGACTGATGAAAACCTCAGAAAAGCTATTTTGAATCCATTTTCCTGGTTCTAGAGTCATGACATTTTCAGAATACAATCAACACATTTTAAATTGGGAAAAATTTTTAAAAAATTGGGAAAAATGAAAAGAATTGATTATCCCTTCAGGTATTTTTCCAAGCACTCTGCATCAAAACATGCCAAGGCCCTATCATAGTTCAATGTGTAGCTACGTTGTTGCAATTACCGCCGTTCAACTACCTAACCTTTCTCCAAAATGAATAAAGCACTTCATATGATAGCGAGCATAGATATAAACACGCATCAATGAAAGCGAAGTTTCAGGGGCACGTGGCATTCTTTTCTCGTTACACACACACTCCTCTTTTGATGTAAACTAGCTCAACTCATTTTTTGGTCGGGTGCTCACTAAAGAGCTCAAGGTAATCTATCAATAAGCTTATACATTTGTTTATTAACAGAGGGCCATAGGATTTTGAATTGAGCCCAACTCAATGAATAATATTGCTACGGTGTGTAGCCATGCTCTATAAAGTCTAGTGACCCGGTGAGCTCTGAATAGGGTTGCAAAGGGAGCGTATATTACTGTAAACTTTCAAAGGTAATCAGTAAACTACCAGATGTTGGGTATCTTTCAATGATTTTATGTAATCTAACACAAGATGTCTAGTGGCCCTTTAGGGAACTTCAGATTGTCACATTATTGTCACATTATTGTCACATTATCTCTGGCCCTCTGTGGCCTTATCACATTACAAATATATGAAATAATTAAATAATATGATTTTAAAAAATTATTTTGTGAAATGTTACCCTAAATACAAACCATTGACCTAGTGAATACCATTCATTGGTGTTTAATATTAGGGTTTCAGCGTAACATATACTTTCCATACATTTTTTGTATGTATTTGTTGTCAATGTTTTGGTGTCAAACTGGTGGCAGTTGTGAAAAAAGTCAACAGTTGGAAGTATTGCATATAATGCCATGGTATTGTTGATCAGATGCTTTTTTTCATTAATTAGACTACTTTCTCTTCAACCATATGTTCTATCTACTAGAAACTCATGGACAGAGATATATTTAAAACATGTATAATGTGTATTAAAGTTATTCAAGTATAAATGACTAAAGTTACAATAGACTGCCATGGATTTTCTGCTAATTACCAAAATTACTGAAGTCTGAACTTTGGTAAATTATCGGTAGGTTTGCAACCCGATCTCTGAATGCAGTAAGGCACAATGACTTGATTGAGTCAGGGAGGAAGGGTGAGGCAGAGCAAGGGAGGCCACTCTCACACACTGAGGGTAGGGAGCATTGACTAACATCCTTGTTGAGTAGGACGCACTCGGTTAGCCAGCACCTGAGCGGTCTCTCACTAGAGAGGATTTCATTACTCGGAGGTTCGGTAAACACTTTCATCCGAGAGCTGCCCGGTGATCACAAACACTCTGGAGAATCATCTGTCTCTTTAAATTGTGTAAAGCGTTTAGTTCGCTGACTGCACATACCGGTACTACACAATGTCACTCACATACACACACACACACGTGCACCTCATTCACAACCTCTCTCACTGATACCCCAGCAGCAACCCTTCCTCTTCATTCTGTTTTTCAGCATGTGTTCATCTCATTTCGCTCTTAATTTCATTTTCAAAACCACTCATTTGAGACATATTCATAATTACTTGGATCCAACCTCATATTCATATTGATAAGCCTCGCATGTGACTTAAAATGAAAGGAGTTTATTAGTTAGTTCATTACGCATCTATTTAATCTATTTAATGATCAGAAATGTTTTTCCCACTGTGACCTGTGTAAGCAATATGCTGTAGTTCCATAATGGTTCAGTAGTTATTATATTTTATTTTGTTGTTGACAGGACTAATTGGTAATCTGCTGGAATGTAGTAGGAAAGATATTTTATAATTCAAGCAATTCACACACTACCAGTTCTGTCAGGTCATTCCTTCTTTAGCTCCTTGATACCTGGATCAGCGGAAGTTCTGTTCTGTGTGGTGCTTCTCAAAGTTCTGCAAGGTAACACCGTCATTAGCATTTCCTTGGTATAACAAGCGACCTAGGATACTGTGCTTTGAATGGAACACTTCCTGTGACATTCCTCTATTTGATTCTAGGCAGTAACCTTGGCAATAGGCTCAATAACAGCCAATTAATTCTAGTCACGGCCCCCGTTGTATCGGCCAATGCATTGTACTACCCAACCCTGATGCACCCTGAATACCAGCTAAGCCACAACGATTCCCAGGTCCCCAGACCCCCATCGGCACCTGTTTGCTCTCTCTCTCTCAAACTGGGCCACTTCTTTGTCTGCCCACCGGTTTTAGCTGCCAGATCATGAAAACTGGGTCCCGTGTGGCTCAGTTGTAGAGAATGGCGCTTGCAATGCCAGGGTTGTGGGTTTGATTCCCATGGGGGACCAGTACGAAAAATGAATGCACTCACTACTTCAAGTTGCTCTGGATAACATTGTTCGCTAAATAACTAAAATGTCAATGTAGAAACATTTTTTTTCCACCCAGCCGCCGATCATGTTGAGAAAAACTTTTTTTTTTTTGCCAAATCGGATTGGTGAGAGCATTCTGTCACTCAGTCCCTATGCATGAGCATGTGATCATGCGTACACCTTAGTGATTGTGCGTGCCTGTCTGCCTGTCTGTCTGTGTGTATATATACATGAGCTGGTGCGTCTGTAGTTTGCTGTCGGACTACCAATAAGGGCCGACACTCAGGGATCTCAGGTCACTACTCCAGAGGCTCATTGTACATTCAGGCCACAGCGGGCGAACAAAGACAGCCCACTCAGAGTGTGTTGAATACAGCCTCAGCACTAAGAGCAAGCTTCCCCTTTTAAAGGCCTTGTTTTCAGGACCTCCAATAAAGTAGCTGCTTTGATGCCCGGCAGGTAGCCCTCTCTGCCTCTTTCTTTGTTATGGACAATTAATGAGCCATCGCATACAGCAGCAAGGCATTCTGAATATTGTGTCTGCTTTCAATAGTGCAGAGATGTAAGAGACAAAGGGATGAACCGGGTAGTGGTTGGATAGGACATTTGACTGTTCTAAAAGGAATGGGTTATCCTTGTTTCTTATCTGACTCCTATAATCTGTATGTTTGTATGCTCCATCATAATATATTTGTATTGCTCTGCCATCTATTCAATTTTTGGTGCATTGACATTTATTACCTGTAGTTTTTTCCTTTGTTTTTTCAGTTATTCATTTGCCTGTGTGTTACCAGAGATGGTAAGGTTGAAGATGAGAACGTCAGTTGAGGAATAGTCTCTGAAGGCAACATGTGGTTTCACATGCATCTTAGTAAAAATTCGGACTTTCATTCAGCCACGTTGCATGACACATGACTTACAATGTTGTGTTCCATAGGGCACAAGAGGAGCATGTGGAATGTGGTTGGTCTCTATAATTTCTCTCAATTTGATTCTTCTTCTGCAAGAATCCATGTGAAACATTTTGAAGCCTTTGTCTGATACATCTCAGTCAGTCATAAAAACTGTAATTGTATGTCGGTTTGTACGTCCATTTCCTCAAGGTCTCCTGTCGCTGAGCTCCACAGTGTTCGAGCTAGAACAGCAGATGCCCCACAACTTCATTCACAATAACTGCAATACAACTGGATGGCATCAGACAATTTCATCTTGGAAAACTGCCATTACTTTCCACTGTTGTTAAAAACTGTATTTTCTATTTGTAGCAAAAAGCAATGCTGTCATGTATCAAAGTGAAGGGCACTGCAGTCGGAAGCAAATTCCAACATGCCATCATTTCAAATTCAAGTAAAGGGCACTACAATTGGTGACACATTTGGAAATTAGTGGCTATTTTGAAAGTCCCTCTACGGTCTTTGTCTACCCTTTCAATCGAGTGTTATTTTAAAAAAAAAATGCATTTGGACACTGCTGACTGGATTCATTTGCTACCTTTTTTGGCAATAAGCTGGCCCTTTGCTGATGCATCAGACACACTCTCTTTAGGGATCTATCACACCATGTTTAGTGGAAGCCCTGACCCCAACCCGCCGGGGTTCTGTTTGCCCATTGACAATGGGTCAACTGAAAATAAATGAGTTGTCGTTGTGTTGCATTTGAAAAAGAAACCAGGCAATAAAACAGAGGCCTGATTGGGGTGGACAAACAGATTGAAATTGCAGCACTTGAGGGTGGCAGCAATAGCAATTTGTTGCGTGTACGGCAGACATGCATTAGATTCACACTTCTGAGTGGGTCTATATATGCCTATTCTGTAATGGTTGAACTTTGAGACATACACACAAGCTAATGTTTATAGTATAGATTTTGTCAACAGGAAATTATGAATGGATACTGGTTGAGGAGAGATGGGAATTGAGACTAATAGATGGAGGGATGGAGGGGGGTGAATGACTCTACGGTGGGAGGTTGTGGTGGACCGAAGGCATCTGTCTGAGAGTGGCTGTAATTGGCTGCCGTGTGGTGCCGTCTCATCAATATGGAGCCCAGGGGATGGAGACCGCCAGCTTCCTCCCCTGTGTTGGACTGTTTGACGGCGTAGTCATTGCTGCTAAACGCTGCACACCCGGGGTGCCCCATGCCTGTTGCTGCTTTGCCTCCTTGCAGCCTTGCTTCTTTAGCAACCCCCCAAAAAATTATTAATACCACAAGTCAAACAGAGAGGCAGGGGGGGGGGGGGTCGTTAGCTCAGTCCTGGCCTGTTACTGAGCTTTCTTGTCATGCTTTCAGGGGTCCAATAGATGGATGCTCCAATCCGGCAGTGTCTACTTGGCCTCTATCAACATGCAAAGCGATTTGAAGAGGGTTGCCTCCCTAATTCGCCTGTCTGGAGAGTCTCTGGTTGTTAAGATGGAGCACAGAACCAGACCTTGGTTAAAGTACATGCATCCGTGAATGCTTGAAGAGGGATTAAAAGTAACTCAAAAGACTTTGGGCATGCATAATAGATTATAGTCCTATAGTCATACCAGACATGGGCCAAAAGGTGTTTGAGGTATACTTCACTGAGTTTTCCCTTTTGGGACTATTCCATTGGATCCATTGGTTCCACTTGGTTACTCAAGCGTAGCTCAAGCATTTTTATATAATTTGACCCAGGCCTATACATATTGTAAGAGAGTGTGTACTGTATGCTATCTAATGGACACTCCAACAATTGCTAGAGAGCACATCCTGAACACTCATTGGCTATCAGATCTGCAATAAGACCATGCAACTTTCCCCTGCAGGAAGGCCCAGTCAGCAAGGTCTTCTCAGTAGCCATTACCGTTATTTTAACTTTACTTTACCGGTTGTGTTGTCCCAGTAATGAAAATGTGTTCCACAAAGGCTTGCAAATCAGGCAAATCCTTCCTCCATTATACTACATACTGTAATTTAAATTGGACTTCTTCCGAACAAAATTTTACTTAACAGCTTTTTGCCATATCGCCAATCCTCAGTCCCTTGGAAAGAAGTAGTTTCGATTAATCTTGTACAGGATTATTTTAGTACATGACAAAATTATTATCAAAAATGATTAACTTTTGAAATATATGAATGTTTTCATAGAGTAGCATTTTGTTTTCTTTATCTTTTCTAGCAATAAGAATGAAGTATACAACACTTTACATGAGCAGAAAACAAAGTCATTCCATCTTTGTCTGACTCGTGCAATATGAGAAATTATGTCAGTCTAGCAATCAATTATGAAAGCCTTTACATTTTAAAGTGGTATTTCTCTTTTTCCTGGGTCATGATGAAGAGGATTGTAACAATAATCAATATCTGAGTACAATGTTATGATATAGATAATACTGAAGAATTTGTGAGTAACCATCAAGCTGAATTAAAGATTGTGGCGATAAATGCAGATGGTGAGAATGTAGTCATGATGAGAACGCTGCATTTTAAGTTACAAAAACGATGGCATAAAAATATAGCTGTAGCGGTTGCCTCTATACATGCAATAGAAGAAGAATCTGGTTATGTTACATAATCCGACGTGAAAAACTCATTAGGATTGAGATGGAGGAAGTGCTCCAACCAAAACTGTGTCACTTCCACTTTGTTTTACCCAACACTAGACATCAGTTAATCATTAATTATAAAATATGTCGGAATACACTGGAATTCCCACAGCAGCGCTTCGCTGTATCCACGGAGAAGAATCACGCAGGGGAGGCGCAGGTCAAATTAAATAGGTTTCAACAGGATCTATTTAATGATAAAGACAGGGAAAATGCCCATAATTGGTTTAAAACATTGAAGGACATGTGAAGGACCCATACTTGCCCCACGGACAAATTAGCATTTCTCGCAATCGTCTTTGAGCAAAGTTAATAAGTCTTCAATTAACCATCAGGGGTCCAATCTTTGATCATCTTCCTCTGATAAAGGTTGTGCTGAAATCAGTAGGAGGTACCTGGAAGCAGTGATGTAGTCAAGTCACTAAACCTCGAATCCAAGTCAAGTCCCTAGTGTTTTATATTTGAATCCGAGTCAAGTCACGAGTCCTGGACTCGAATATTTGAGTACTACTAATTTACTACTTTTATTAATTATTCAGTTGTGATACAAAGTAAATAGCTATATTTTAAGTAGTTACCGTATTTGCTGGTGCCTTGTGGATAAAGGCAGTCACTGTACTGAAAAAAATGCTCTTACAGTACATTACCAGGGCATGCCCTTTAATATTATGTTTCCCATGGTAAACTATACTCTACACACTCTCCCCATTCCTGAAATGCCCCCTTGAACTCCCCAAGCGGCTGGCCGAAACTCTATAAAATGGCCACCATATGAGAGACCTGATGATGTCACCTTGGTTAATGGGATCTGACCCCCAGATGTTTAAATTATTCAGTCCCTTTTTAAAGGAAAAAACGGATAAGCTCTTTAATTAATACAAAACCCTGAGTGAAAGGGACCTGCGGCTGCCTGCGCTTTGTAACGATGTTTGGGCCCAATGTCCATTGTTTTCTTCCTGCAAATTGGAGTTTTTTAATGAGTGACCACCATGTCTCACACTATTGTCTTCGGCACAATCAGCCACAGTTGGACCGAAGGGGCTGAAAGATGTTTCTCTGACTTAAATGGGATGAGTTGTAACGTTGTTGTTTTTTTCAGCCCTTTGGTCGACAGGAAACCTTTTGCAAAACTATTTTTTTCATGTTGCTGTAACTCTCTCCTCTTTTTTTCTGTCTTGCTGTGTTTCTGTTCTTGTTTTGTTTTTCCTGTCAGTCTTTTTTTCTTTGGTATACAAAGTCTGCATTGTTGTATTGTAACTTAAACTACATTTGAGACCAATAATTTGTTGTGCACATGTAGGATCTGTATTTCTTTTAATAACAAAGAAAGGAAATTACAATATAGTTCCTCTGCTTGGGAAATTGGTCCAATCACCAAGTCCACAGCCCAGCCACAAACTTATAGCAATGAGGGAAATAATTTCTCTCCACAAGAAAACATCAATTTTGTTTTCCTCAAACCTGATGCTATTAATTATATTCTCCCTCTCCCTCAGGGGCTTTGGGCTTATCTGATCTTTTCACATTGCGGACATTTTTTTTGTTTCAGTATATAATAATTGCTCCGGAGGGGGGGGGGGCTGTCGTTTTACTGGCTCCTAACCAACTGTGCTATTTTGTTAGTTTTTTCGCATTGTTTATAACTGATTTTGGACGTAATGTTGCTGCTACCATTATGACCAAAAAGAGCTTCAGAACAGCGACTACTCATCTCAAACTGGACAAAGATTTTTCCTTTAATGAGTCTGAATTGGAGGATATACTGCTTCATCGAGACGAGGCCCAAATCCACATCATCAGCATGAAGAATAGATAGAGAAAAAGTAGAGGAGGGTGGTAACTTGTAAGAATTTGCCAACAAGGGACATCCCGAGTGGCGCAGTGGTCTAAGGCACTGCATCGCAGTGCCACTAGAGATACTGGGTTCGAGTCCAGGCTCTGTCCAGGCTCTGTCTCAGCCGCGACCAGGAGACCCATGGGACGGCGCACAATTGGCCCAGCATCATCTGGTTTAGGCAAGGGTTTGGCCTGCAGGGATGTCCTTGTCCCATCGCGCACTTGTGACTCCTGTGGCGGGCCTGGCATGCTGACATGGTCGCCAGGTGTACTATGTTTCCTCCGAGACATTGGTGTGGGTCGCTTCCGGGTTAAGTGGGCATTGTGTCAAGAAACAGTTGGGTTGTGTTTCGGAGGACACACGGCTCTCGACCTTCACTTCTCTCGAGTCCGTACTGGAGTCTCGGCAATGAGACAAGACTGTAACTACCAATTGGATACCGCGAAATTGGGGAGAAAAATGGGTAAGAAAAAAAAGAAAAGAATTAGACGACAAGTAGGTAAACCATCACTACCGTCAGTATTATTGGTCAAAGTGCAATCATTTGAAAACAAACTGGAAGATTTACGATTAAGACGATTATACCAATGGGATTAAAAACTATAATACCTTATGTTTCACTGACACTTTGGTGAACGACGACACAGTTAATATAGATCTGGCTGGCTTCTCTGTGTTTTGGCATGACAGAGCAGCTACGTCTGGTAAGAGGAGGGGCGGGTGTGTCAATAACAGCTGGTCCACAATGTCTGATATTAAAGTCGCAAGGTATTGCTTGCCTCATGATAAACTGTAGACCACACAATCTACCAAGAGAGATCATCAAAATTATAGCCGTCTATTTACCACCACAATCCGATGCTGGCACTAAGACCGCACTCAAAGAGCTGTATAAGGCCATAAGCAAACAAGAAAATGCTCAACCAGAAGCAGTGCACCCAGTGGCCGGGAACTTTAATGCAGGCAAATTTAAATCCGTTTTACCTCATTTTTACATGTGCAACCAGAGAGAAAAAAACACTCTAGACCACCTTTACTCCACACACAGAGATGCATACAAAAGCTCTACCTCGCCCTTCATTTGGAAAATCTTATCATCATTATATTCTCCTGATTCCTGCTTACAAGCAAAAACTAAAGCGCGATGTACCAGTGACTCGCTCAATACAGAAGTGATCTGATGACGCTACACTACAGGACTGTTTTTCTAGCACAAACTGGAATATGTAACCGGGATTCATCCAAGTGCATTGGGGAGTATAACACCTCAGTCACGGGCTTTATCAATAAGTCAGTTGACGACGTCGTCCCCACAGTGACCGTGCGTACATTTCCCACAAGAAGACATGGATTACAGGCAACAGCTGCAGCGAGCTACAGGCTAGAACTGCCGCTTTCAAGGAGCAGGACCACTAATCAGGACACTTTCAACAAATCCCGTTATGCCCTCAGATGAACCATCAATCAGGCAACGTGTCAATACACTTCTAATATTGAATCCTACTATACCGGCTCTGATGCTCATTGGATGTGGCAGGGGTGCGTGCTTAGTCCCCTCCTTTACTCCCTGTTCACCCACGACTGCGTGGCCAAACACAACTCCAACACAATCATTAAGTTTGCTGACGACACAACAGTGGTAGGCCTGATCGTTGACAATGATGAGGCAGCCTATAGGGAGGAGGTCAGAGACCTGGCAGTGTGGTGCCAGGACAACAAACTCTCTCTCAATGTGAACAAGACAAAGGAGCTGATTGTGGACTATAGGAAAAGGAAGGCCGAACAGGCGCCCATTAACATCAACGGGATTGAAGTGGAGCGGGTCGAGAGTTTCAAGTTCTTTGGTGTCCACAGCACCAACAAACTATCATGGTCCAAACACACCAAGAGAGTTGTGACAGGGCACAATAACACATTTTGCCCCTCAGGAGACTGAAAAGATTTTGCATGGGTCCCCAGTTCCTCAAAAAGTTCTACAGCTGCACCATCGAGAGCATCTTGACCGGTTGCATCTCCGTCTGGTATGGCAACTGCTTGTCATCTGACCGTAAGGCGCTTACAGAGGGCAGTGCGTACGGCCCAGTACATCACTGGGGCCAAGCTCTCTGTCATCCAGGACCTATATACTCGGCAGTGTCAGAGGAAGGCCAAAACAATTGTCAGACTTCAGTCACCAAAGTCATAGACTGTTCTCTCTGCTACCGCAAGGAAAGCGGTACCAGAGTGCCAAGTCTAGGACTAAAAGGCTCCTTAACCGCTTCTGCCATAGGACCGCTGAACAATTAATCCACCCGGACTATTTGCATTGACCCCCCCACCCCCTTTTTGTTTTTACACTGCTGCTACTCGCTGTTTAATATCTAAGCATTGTCACTTTACAAATTACCTCGACTTACCTGTACCCCCGCACATTGACTCGGTACCGGTACCCCCTGTATATTGCTTCGTTATTGTAATGTAAATGTATTGTTACTTTTTGAATGAAAATATATTTTTTTACTTTAGTTTATTTGGTAGATATTTTGTTAGCTCTATTTCTTGAACTGTATTGTTGGTTAAGGGCCTGTAAGTAATCAGTTTTTGGTACAACACCTGTTGTATTCAACGCACATGACAAATACTATTTTATTTGATGTTGCACTGTGAAGATGGGCAAGCCAAGATGTGAGTACAATGTAATTGATCAACTCCATGGTGCATATGTAACAACATTATAGAAAAATTTCGAAAATCTTTATGGCCCCAATTGCTCTGATACCATACCTCAAAATACAACATGGACTAAAACATAAAAAAATGGACTTGGCTGTCAGGTCTTCTGAGCTGTTTATCTGGTTTGATGGGCAGAGCCTTCAAGGAGAGGTGTAAAACCTACAGCCAATGTGTATTTTAGCAGTAGCTGTAGGTAGATATTAGAAACAGTTCCTGGAGAAAACAACACTATTCTTTATCAACACTTATGAAGCCACATCCTCAATGTGATTGCCAGTGAAATTAGAAGCATTTAATAGCACACTTTGCCTACTGATAAAACTTGTCCCAAAACCTGTTTTAGCATGGACAGCGCAATGTACAGATTTCACCAATTTGAAGTAGTCACCTGGGTGGGACTTCAGACACTAATACATCTCCATGTACTACTATTAAGTTCTGATTTGTGTATAGCAGGCATATTCAGTAATACAGTACTTTGTTACTGCAGTCTGATTGGCTATGTTAATTCTAAACGCTATGTAATCACTCGGACAGACATAATGCACTGATAAGTCAACAACCCCAGAGGTTATATCAAGTTACTCCTCTCTTTCATGCTCTGTTCCACAAGTAGACAGTTTCTTATGTGACGTGTGTGATATTTTGTAATGGTGCCGTGATAGTAGGAAATGTATTTTGACCTTAAGTAAAGTCACAGTAAACTACTCAAGATCAAGTCAGATGGAGTTTTTTGCCGACGGCAGGGCCCGGCACGGACACAAATGCTCTGACATCCTCCACAGAGCTGAATACTTTCAACCAATGAATGTGGTGGTGATAAACCCTGACTAAAGCTATCAGAAAACCGAGATCAGGTATGGCCGCTGACCTGTGTGCTACCGATGAAAGCGTCCTGCTCTGAATGGCATTACTAATCTCCTGAGTCCTGGAAGAGCTTTGCTGTGTGGGGCAAAAATGGATGTCGCAAACGTTCATTCAGACTGGATTATACATTTACCGCTTTCGTACAGCAAAGCTGGGAATACAAAAATGTGTGTGCGCATGTGTGTGTGACCCGATCGGGTTTGATTGACAAGATGGGGATTGTGGATGTTTAAATGCAGGTTTCAGGCAAATTAAACTGAGGTCTCAGAATAGGAGCGAGGTGTGAGTCACACAAATATCAAACAAATGAAATGTCAAAGATGATACCTCGCACAAATACAATGTCAGGGACAATTCCTAGGTCTGTGGCCCCTCTCACTTGGCCTCATCATTCCCAGCCAGTCATATTTTTAGTTAGGCAATGCGAGGGCACAGTAATGGGCACTCTCCCAGGCATGGAAATGGGCATCCGTTTGACCCGTCAGGACCCCATTATTTGAACTGCTGAATGGAACATACCAGGGGCTCCTCCAATCTCCAATCCACCAGGTCACAAAGCATATTTTCTCCACCCCTCGCCACCCAGGCACTTCTCCTCTCTGTTTCTTCCTTCTCTCTGTCTGGCGCTTTGCCTCAGTTCCTCCCATCGCAGCATCCCATCCTCCCCTCCACCAACTGACTATCAAAACAACAGTCATTAGGCAAATTTGCTTTGGTGCAAGGTTATGTTAATTATCATGGAATTATCACTTCATTAAAGCGGGCAGAGATACATTATCTCAGATTAAATGGATGCGAAATGGGAAAATAATGATCTGGCGACGAGAGGAAAAAAATTTAAGCGACTACTTGACAATGGAAATAGTTAAATGACTCCCCATCTCGTTCCCAAAGAGCTGGCCAAACCCAAAGAGACAATGCGGGCACACAATGCGACATGACAGGGCACCCCCGTGCCCGAACACGACTCGTGAGGCAAAAGTTTCTTCGCAAGATTCCTCTGCAGGTAACTTTTTTCCTATAGTGAGTTGCAGGTATCCATTAATCACACCAAATACCAATTACAGTTTTAACGAAGGCTCTCATCAGCCTGGCGGAGCTCCTCTTTGTTTCCCAAACAAAGTATGGAGCTCTACGGCAAGACTGGGGTGTGTAATTCAGTGGATTGATGTCTCTATAATATTGATTCTAATAATGACCGTTATTATTATTGTTGGTATTATCATGGTGACAGCCTTAGTTTCAGTTTCTTTTCAGCAAAACGCAATTACAATAAGTTGAATGTCAAAGATGGAATGCTATGACAATGTACAATCGTGGTGTGAGGGGAGGTTTGTTATGTCGGAAGCCAGGGCTGTCTTATCTAAATATATATTGCATTTGTCACCCGGGTGATGAGCAGCACGGTGACCACAGGGACGCCGTTAAGGATACGCTCTACTGGTTGATCTGCCATCATTAAAGAGATCATATTGCTATGGCAACTTCAGCAGGACTCCTGTCTCCCCGTTGCTCGGTGATAGATAGTGACTTAGGCAGTTGGTCTGGCCTTCGACAGCAACCAAATCAGGCAGAGAATAGGAGGAATCACTCAAGCCGTGGCGGTCGGTTCTCTCTATCTGAAATTCCAAAGAGACACGGGTCAGAGCCATGATGTATAAAAATGAATAGTCCTGCTTTCACCTCTGTAACACTTCAAGTTATAAATATGGACCAGGGTTGTGATATATTTTGTGTTTGGATTTTCTTTATAATCCAATCAGCTGGATGCACAGTCCATGGGGGAGTGCTGTACAAATACATGAATACATGAATACACAGGGCAGGTAAGCGTGTTTCGGGGGTTACAAAAGCTTGTGAATAACAGAAGCAGTCTTGGTCACGATCCATGTACTAGAAAGATTCAGTTAGTGTTCTGCAGTATGAAGAATGAAGCAGATTGAAATTAGCATAATATTTGTCTTGCATGGGACAATGTCTTATGAAATGGAACAGTGGATGTAGTCAGTGAGCAGGTTCCAGTAGACTTATCAAGACCTCTTCTCACTAAAATCTGTGTAATGGACCTATGATTTCTAAAATGTGTGGTATTATCCAAGAAAGAGCCCACAAAAGGTTTCATTTTAGTTGCTTACTCATTCCCAAAGTTCCCGGTCTCCTCGCTCTTTGGAATTGTACCTTTGTGTGATCTGAGTGGGCATTCTATGTTGTCTGTCTAGTTTGTCTGTTTCTGTGTGTGGCCTGATATGGTTCTCAATCAGAGGCAGGTGTTAGTCATTGTCTCTGATTGGGAACCATATTTAGGTAGCCTGTTTGGTGTTGGGGTATGTGGGTGATTGTTCCTGTCTTTGTTACACCAGATAGGGCTGTTTTTGGTTTTTCACGTTTCTTGTTTTTGTATATTGTTCTATTTTCATCTTTATTAAAGATGTATCAAAATAATCATGCTGCGTTTTGGTCCGCCTCTCCTTCAACAGAAGAATCACGTTACACTTTGCATGACTTATCTGTGTTGGAGGTGACTTGAAAAACATTTAATGTATGTGACCAAGCATCGCTAACACCATTTACCCTCATTATAAAAAGTGCAAAGTTTGCTTGCTCCCATGGTTATTTCAAGTCTAAACTCAGGGGGAATAAGTCAATGTAAATGCAGCTAGACCTTATATTAATTTCACAACAGACTAAGGTAACTTTCTGCATTTGTTTACACTTTTTCAGATGTTTTTGTGTGGATTTCCATACTTTTCAATAGTTTTGATAGTGTTTTAATTAACATTATTTTAACAATGACAATTTCAGATATAATGAAGAGAAATATAAACGCAACATGTAACGTGTTGGTCCCATGTTTCATGAGCTGAAATAGAAGATCCTAGAAATGTTCCATATGTACAAAAAGCTTTTCTGCAATTTCTTTGCACAAATGTGCATATATCCCTGTTAGTGAACATGTTCTCATTTGACAAGAGAATCCATATACCTGACAGGTGTGGCATAATAAAGAATCTGATTAAACAGCATGATCATTACACAAGTATACCTTGTGAGGGAGCATGAAATTGGCATGCTGACTGCAGGAATGTCCATCAGAGCTGTTGCAAGAGGATTGAATGTTCATTACTCTACCATAAGCTGCCTCCAATGTAGTTATAGAGAATTTGGCAGTATGTCAAACCTGCCTCAAAACCGCAGACCACGTGTAACCACGCCAGCCCATGACCCCCACATCTGGCTCACCTGCTGGTTCATCTGAGACAAGCCATCCGGACAGCTGATGAAACTGAGGAGTATTTCTGTATTTGATAAAGCCCTTTTGTGAAAATACTCATTCTGAGTGGCTGGGCCTGGCTCCTCAGTGTTTGGGCATTGATCGCAAGTGGGTGGGCCTATACTCTCCCAGGTCCACCCATGGCTGTGCCCTTGCCCTGTCATGTGAAATCTATAGATTGGGGCCAATGAATTTATTTAAATTGACTGATTTCCTTTTACGAACGGAAACTCAGTAAAACCGTTGCATGTTGCCTTTTATATTTTTGTTCAGTGGTGTTATAGGTGTTATTTTGAATACTTGATCTACTTGATCTAGTCCCTTCTTTGAAATTTGGTTTGTGAGCTGTTGTCTGCCTCACCCCAGAGAAAGCACAGACACTTAAGTTAGTTTTCAAAGTTAGTTTTCAATGTAGATTTCAAACAGACATTCCTATTGTGATTTTACATTCCATCGAGGAAGGCAAGACCATAACGTAACCACTGCTACAATAGCGTCTCGAAAACCTTTTTGAACCTAAATTGTCACGTCGACTCTCGCTCCTCCCCTCCGGCATTCGACGTCGCCTTTATACTAACCACCGGTCCTGGGATTCATCATTACGCACACCTGGCATCAATCATTACTTGCACCTACAAGTCATCATGATACTCACCTGGACTCCATCACCTTCCTGATTACCTCCCCTGTATCTGTCACTCCCATTGGTTCTTTCCTCAGTCAGTATTGTTCCTGTGTTTAGTGTAGACACTACTGTTATGTTGTCTTGTTTCATGTTTGCAGTTTTATTCAACGTTTCACCTGCTTCTCGATTCTCAGCGTCTCCGTTACATAAATACAACTTTGCTCTGCTTTGTAACATAATTTGTCATTTTAGCTTGCTGTGTAATAGGAAGTGCATCCCTTTTGTAGAATGTATGGAATTTGGTCCTAATACTTTGTGACGGCCCTGAATTTTTCTGAACGTCTCAGTGCAGCTCCTTCCAATTGGGCGCTTTCCCTTTAATTCCCAATTAAATAGCCAGCATTAGCTGCGCAAAAGTGGCGTTGTGATGGAGACTATCTATTCGGTTTGTTTTGTAGCCTAATAGAGTTTACCTAGGATCGGATCCACTCTTTGCGTCCGTGGACTACACCTCTCCGTTCTTCGTGGCCTTTCTCCGATGGAGATATGTTGGCTGATTGGATTGTCTGACTGACTACAACCGTTTTTGTATACGGTATTTCATTTGTTTTGATGTGAGGTAAACTGTGATGATTTATGTAGTTGACTTAGTACGAGTTGATACGCTTTAAAGTTCTGTGGTAAAATAATTGTTATATTGATTGTATGATTAATACTGAGTTTACGCTACACTTGAATGAACGGACAAACATTGCGTGACTAAGGTCACGGGAGTTCCCTGAACTCCTTTACCGGGCTGGACTCTTTTTAGGCCCGAGGTACAGGACATTTCTAGAAGAACCAGAACTCATTGTGATATTATTAGATGTGTGTGTAATCATTGATGTTGCTAATACAACCCACGCAAAATAATATAGTTGTTTTTGAAGTTCTTTCCAATGTTTTAAGGGTTTATGAAAATTGTATTTCCATCCTGACTTTTACATAAGTCCTTTTGTATTGGTGTAGACTTGATGGACCAGATGGGACTCATTCCCTCCCAAACCAAAAGGAGAAACCAATGTTTTCTCTGGTAGGCACAACCTACCTGGCACCCCTATAAATAATAACCTCAAGTCAAAACTGTTACAACTTGTCCTATTTTTGAGAAATCATGCAAGAGAAAGACAATTTAACATTACATAGAACCTCTTACCTCTGCATATGCAGAGACATAGCCATCTTCCCTAATCTATTGCCCCTCCATTGGCCATTCCCCATTGTCCTGCACTACCACTACTTTCTCCTCAATCTGAGTAACTCAGTAGCTAACTGCAGTACGGCTCCATGAACTCCTCAATAATCCCCCCTCCCTAATGGCTAGCCCGATGTTCTATAAAAAGGCTAGTTTGTTTTCGGAATGGAGGTACAGGTTCAATAGCTGCCATTCTGTTGGAGAGTGGGCTCCCCAGTGGAGTGGTGGTAGAGGCCACAGGAAGCGCTGTTGGAAGGGTTGTGGTTCTTTCCATCTGTGTGGATCCAGGCTTTGTCGGGTCTCTGTGTGGTTCTTCCTCACCCGTGTCGTTGGTATCATCCAGGCCACCAGTATTGTTTTCAAGGCCACATCAAACAATGGCGCTCATCCCCAGGGTTTTTCTATATCAGTTCCATCTAGTACTTCCAACAATAGCTGTATTGCTAGGCTTAGCCACATCTGCAGTAGGCCTATACATTAGGTGCTATAGTTTAAAAAGGAAACCAAGGAATCAAAAATCAAACCCTCAGAGATACCGTTCTATGGTTCTGATATATTCACAATTCACCACACCTAGCTTTTTGCACTTTTAATGTTTGTTTTGTTTTAGGTGGCTTTTTAATGTTTTTTTTTCCGTTGTGGGGAAATCTGTCTTCGGCAATCTCCAGAAAGTTAGGCTCAGGAGAAACCAAATCCAATTTCCTCCACCTGCTGCACTGGAAGCTCGAGACACCTGTCCTCAAAGTTCCTGGCAAGCTCTCCATTGCGTTTGTTGGAAGATTTAATTAACATCAGAGAAATAAAGGTGGTGACAAAACACACACGCTCAGTCATACACGTAAACACACAGGTACACAAACACATACTCCTTCAAAATCTTGATAGTCAACCTGTTCAAATCTAAGAGCCTGTAGAAAAGCCTCTCTATACCACTCGTAACACTCAAACACATTAACTTTTCATTATATGGAAGAATGAAGCAAAAATGAACATGCATTTGCATGTTCTTCATATACAGTACATGTGTGGACACGCATGTTTAATACAGTACATTAATGCATGTATGCATAGCCTGTGCCATTGTGATGTGCAGATCTGCACAACATAAAGTGTTCATGTATGTGCAGATTTATGTTTCATAGTGACACATTCCTTCACGCTGAACCAGTCTCGTACATTTGTGACGTCATTCTGAGGAACACACTGAGGAACACTTCCTTAGAAAGCAAACTGTAAAAGCACACTAAACAAATGTTTGCACAGTGCTTGTACTGGAAAATGCATTATAGGTGTTTTTAAGGAATATAACACAATTGTGAAAGCTCATTGACCAATCAGATTGCGTGGTTGGAACTATCCAGTTGTATTTATTTATGGAATTAATTTGACAGGGACAGTGCACATTAATCAAATTGTTTGGGGCGACAGGTAGCCTCGAGGTTAGTGTTGGGCCAGTAAATGAAAGGTCACTGGTTTGAATACCAGAATTAACAAAGTGAAAAATTGGTAGCTGTGCCCTTGAGCAATGCACTTAACCCTGATTGCTCCAGGGGCGGTGGCTGTCACCCAGCTCCCTGCGGGTGTCTCAGGGGGAGATGGGATATGTAAGAAACACATTTGTGTATAACAGGACAACTATATTATACGCACCTCCAGAAATATTACTTCACATCCACAGAAATCTGCCAGAGTTAGCAATAGAGCAAATTTACGCCTGTCGTCCTAAATGAAGCTAGATATGCTTGGTCAACTATCCACTTTGTTGAACTCTTCAGAAATAGGGTAAAATCTATCCGCGTGGTTCCAAATTGACCCCTCTACACAACAATGGCTCTCTGTGAGTAAGCTCACTAATGTCTGTCCGACAGATGCAGAAGCATGCACTCTACACTCCCCATCCACATCTGCAGCCCCTTCGTCAGCCTTTCAATTGATTGGAAAGCTCTAATTATTTGCATTACAGGGAGAAAATGTAATGGTGTGTGAATGGGATTTGACTAGTGTTTGGATCACTCTACTTGGCTCGAATAGGGTGACTGGATGGAAATTGCCAGGTTTGTTGTAATTTTTGATGGGGCTCTGTGTGTTTAATGGTCCAACTGCACAGTGTATGCACATGTAGCCAGTCAGAGTAAGTATGCTAGCGCTAGAGTGGTGTTGTCAATCATATTTGTTCAATAGATCTGCAAGTTTGCTCGTTATGAGACAAGACCTTGTATTCACTCGCCATCTCTTGTTGCCATACCACAGTAAAAGATGGCTGCACGGGAGTTGATGGACAACTGCAAGTTACGTTGTCACATTTCACCATGAATCATGGCACACAGTGTCAAGGAAACGTTATAGTAAAGCCTTATGTAATATTTGGAGATCTCCCTCCTTTATTGTTAAATCACACTCCTCCGTTCATACCTTGTTCTTGTGAATCAGAGCCACCTGTTTATCTTCAGGGAGAGTTAGCATAGATCACTGTCATCTTTCAAGTTCCTCGGCATTAGACGATTTTTGTTTGTTCCTGAGGCGAAAGGACAACTTCCCCACACTAAATAGAACAGATTTTCACTAATAAAATAAACAAATATTGTTTTGGACAACACAGAAAAGCAGGATTAAACAGAGGAGTGTTATTGTTGCAGCCTGTGTGTCATCTTCCCACTGGTTTAATGCTTTCTCTTGCTGGTGTAAAAATATGTGTCCTTGTAGCTTCCTGCGCCTCTTGATCTCTTTTGGAGCTAATTTTCCTTTTTGGAATTGTTATGGAAATAGGAAAACGGGGGGGGTTGAATTATTTAGAGAACTTTCCCACTGTGCCTATCGATAAGTGGCTCTAGGGTTGGGGAAAGTAACTGAGCTCGCCTTAGGGGTAAACAAGGTCATGGAAGGAGAAAGCTGTCAATGTGTGTGTATTGTTAATATGTGATTCTTTCTAATCCAATTTTGTCCAATTTAATTTAAAGGCAGCAACATGTAAAGGGTGTGGAGACTTGAACTAGTCACTGTACATACAGCAAAAACATTAAGTAGAGAAAAGCTGTGAGAATTTTGTATGTTCTCATAGGCCCCTATCCAGCCATTTTCGAGAAGGTAGTAGCAGCTTTCTCGCTGACACCCTCGGGTTCAATTTATATGCCAACTGATCAGAGAGTATAACCACTTTTCCTACGCACCTCCACGCCTACGTCTCCACCTCCTCATCCCTCAGATTTATGACAGCCGTTATTCAACATAAGAGCTACTCTGCATTCGTTGTCATGTGTTCAGCTCTCAGTAAAGTGCTCAAGTACCTGGCCAAAACCACTGTCAACAATCCAAGTTTTTTTTGTTCAACGTGTGGGTGACATTCGGCTCTCCGACACACAATGACAATAATACCCTCAGTTCGAGCTCACCTTGGGTGTTTTGTCTCCAGGTCACCACTGGTGAGTGGCTCAGCTGTGTGTTCGATTCCTAAAGGGACCAGTACGGATATGTATGCACTCACTGGATAAGAGCGACGCTAAATAACTCAAATATATGGGCCCTACTTTATCAGGGTCAATTATGTTGGCACTGTTGCATGCATTGTGTACTATGATACAGCACACAACACTGCTTGATAGAAAGACGGAGCACCTACATAACATGCATGGATGGAAGACAGTGCTATCCATAACACAAGTGTTCATTGCATAATTATTGAGTCATTAAAGTTTTGAGTAATGGGCTTAATATTGGCATTTACACAATAAAATGTTGCAATTAACTGGCTATGGGGCCAATGTCAAAACAACTCAAATCACTGCTGTTATAGAGAAAGAGTGGAATGAACTGATATTCCATAAAATTCTACCCCCATGTTACAGAGCATACCTTCAGTATCCATGGGAACTGACATTTAAAGTGACATGCTCCTCTGATTTTAACTATCCACAGCGCATTTTGGGTCTCACTTTGGACTGTGATCCATCTTTCCGAATTACTGTAGTACCGGAACAATTGATCCGATCATTTTAAATCCCCTAGTATATTCCACTAAAAGGCTTTGCACAAGACAGGGAAACATTTGAGTTTGATCCAAAGACGGATTAAAAAAGTAGATCTCATTAAGTAGTCCTTGTTGAAGGAACTACTTTTGATTGTTTGTATCATACATCAACTGGCCTTCTATTGTCGCTCTTCTTAAACCACTTAAACTGTGACTCCGTTATGGTGGCATTTTCTAAATGACACATGACATTGTATACTACCCGGCAAGTAGCCTAGTCGTTAGAGCATTGGGCCAGTAACCGAAAGGTTGCTGGATCGAATCCCTGAGCTGAAACGGTACAAATCTGTCGTTCTGCCCCTGAGCAAGGCAGTTTAACCCACTGTTCCCCAGGCGCTGAATACGTGGATGTCTATTAAGGCAGCCCTCCCCGCACCTCTCTGATGTGGAAGACACATTTCAGTTGAAGGCATTCAGTTGTACAACTTTCCTTTCTACCCTCAAAGTGCATTTCGGTTTCAAAACTATACGTCCTACAAACACACGTGCTTTGTACTGTTATAAAGGTATCAGAAACAATGTGACTTACTGCAGAGCTCAAAACAAAGCTGAAATGTACTGCTTTTGTTTTTGTTTACCCAAAATTTGCAGGCCCTGTACAGGGACCCAAAACAACCGCTCAGAGTTTAACAGGTTAAAACTTCATCGGGATCTGAGAGGTCAGGGAGCTTATCTGTGCCAGCGTAAAATAAATCATTGGCGGGCAAGGAGTTAAGGTCAACAAATCATCCCTCCGATAATGCACGTCCATGGAGAGGCCCGGGGAGATTCATTGCCGTGCTAGCGTTGACCGTAATGGAGGCTTTGAAACCCCACACTCTTTAATTTCTAGTCCCAGCGTTTAGCGCTTTTATCCTCCAGAGAGAGGAGGGTCAATAGCATCTGTTCCCCAGCCCCAGAACCTCGTTTTGGGGCTTTGAGGGCTGCGAGAGATGCCTGGGGGTCAGTGTCTGATTGCTGCTGGAGATAGCAGATTGAGGGCAAGGGGGCTCGTGTCCAGACAGAGGATCCTCAAAGAGCCCTGTTCCCAGGTCAGCGTTATCCGGGAATCTCCAATGGTTAGGATATCATCTGTCTAGCATCAATGCCAATTACAGGGGGTGGAGGGTATCTGGTTCTTGAGGATGCAGCAACGCACCATGAATGCAAGGCATTGTTTGTCCTCTTCATTTCAGAAGGGCGATCAAAGTTTGATTGTGCTCACCACAAAAGGAAGCGGCTGGGTCTATTAGATATGTAATGGTGGCCGGGAGATGGAAAGGGTAATGAGTTTTTCACAATCTCACTGATAGCAATGACCAGCCCACCTCTTTGCTGTATTACAAGCAAAATGCACATCCCTTTCTTTGACATTGTATCTCCACAATTACAGGCTCAAATCTTAGCAGTTTGTCGGAAAGTAATAGTAACCCTCCTCTAGAGCAGAACACTCTCTTAAAATGAATGTCTCTTGTCAGATAATCTGCCATTCTTTGGCCCCGTCACCTCCATAAATGTGACCATGTAACAGCGGTACTGGAGATTCCTTATCCATTACTCCTGTGTGGTGCTTCTGAGCTCCACAGGCCTCATCCAGGCCCCACGCTGAGCCAAGTCTGAGTCCAATGTAGATGGGCTGTGTGTGGGCCGCATGCAGGTGTGCAGAGCCCCGGCGCTGGGTCGATCTGATAACTCTCCTGCCGTGAGGATAATGGTTTCTTTTTAAAGGTGTGGATCTTCAGACCAAGACCATTATCTGCCTGACACCCCCCACCTCTTCGTCCTTGCACCTTTCTATCCCCAATCTGAGGTCCTTAGGTCCTGACACTAGGTTGAAGCTAAATAGTGCTAATGCAAAACATGGAGAGTCCAGGAAGAATAAATAAAACACCTCCCGTTTGTCCTCGCAAATCAGTCCCTTCCCACGCCCCTTCGGCCCTCCATTTCAAATAAAATAAAAATGTATTTGTCACATGCGCCGAATACAACCGGTGTTGTAGACCTTACCATGAAATGCTTAGTTACAAGCCCTTAACCAACAATGCAGTTCAAGAAGTAGATTTAAGAAAATATTTACAAAATAAAAAACTAACACGACAAAATAACAATAACGAAGGTATATACGGGGGGGGGGTACAGGTTAGTCAAGGTAATTTGTACACGTAGGCAGGGTAAAGTGACGATGCATATATAATAAACAGCAAGTAGCAGCAGTGTCAATGTAAATTGTCCGGCTGGCCGTTTCATTAATTGTTCAGCAGTCTTATAACTTGGGGTAGAAGCTGTTAAGGAGCCTATTGGTCCTAGACTTGGTGCTCTGGTACTGCTTCCCGTGCTGCAGAAGAGAGAACAGTCTGTGACTTAGGTGACTGGAGTCTTTGACAATGTCTTTGGCCTTCCTCTGACACTGCCTAGTATATAGGTCCTGCATGACAGGAATCTTGGCCACAAAGATGTACTGAGCAGTACACACTACCCTCTATAGCGCCATGCGGTCAGATGCCGAGCATTTGCCATACCAGGCGGTGATGTAACTGGTCAGGATGCTCTTGATGCTGCAGCTGTAGATCTTTTTGAGTATCTGGGGACCCATGCCAAGTCTTTTCAGTCTCCTGAGGGGGAAAAGGTGTGTCTTTGTGTGTATGGACCATAACCGTTTGTTGGTGCCGTGGACATCAAAGAACTTGAAACTTTCAACCCGCTCCATTTCAATCCGGTTGATGTTAATGGGTGCCTGTTCGGGCTTCCTTTTCCTATAGTCCAGAATCAGCTCCTTTGTCTTGCTCACATTGAGAGAGAGGTTCTTGTCCTGGCACCACATTGCCAGGTCTCTGAGCTTCTCCCTATAGGCTGTCTTGTCGTTGTTGGTGATCAGGCCTACCACTATTGTTTCATCAGCAAACTTAATGATGGTGTTGGAGTCGTGTTTAGCCACGCAGTTGTGGGTGAACAGGGTGTACAGGAGGGGACTAAGCACACACCCCCGAGGGGTCCCAGTGTTGAGGATCAGCGTGGCAGATGTGTTGTTGCCTACCCTTACCACCTGGGGGCGGCCCATCAGGAAGTCCAGGATTCAGTTGCCGAGGAAGGTGTTTTAGTCATAGGGTCCTGGGCTTAGTGATGAGCTTTGTGGGCACTATGGTGTTGAACGCTGAGCTGTAGTCAATGAACAGCATTTACACGTAGGTGTTCCTTTTGTCCAATTGAGATTGCATCATCTGTTGGGGCTATATGTGAATTGGAGTGGGCCTAGGGTTTCCAGGATGATGTTGCTGATGTGAGCCATGACCAGCCTTTCAAAGCACTTCATGGCTACCGACGTGAGTGCTAAGGGGCGAAAGCAGAGGCTATAGCCTGTAGCTTGCTGTGGATGTTGCCTCTAATCTATGGCTTCTGGTTAGGATATGTACAGTGCCTTGCGAAAGTATTCGGCCCCCTTCAACTTTGCGACCTTTTGACACATTTCAGGCTTCAAACATAAAGATATAAAACTGTATTTTTTGTGAAGAATCAACAACAAGTGGGACACAATCATAAAGTGGAACGACATTTATTGGATATTTCAAACTTAACAAATCAAAAACTGAAAAATTGGGCGTGCAAAATTATTCAGCCCCCTTAAGTTAATACTTTGTAGCGTCACCTTTTGCTGCGATTACAGCTGTAAGTCGCTTGGGGTATGTCTCTATCAGTTTTGCACATCGAGAGACTGAATTTTTTTCCCATTCCTCCTTGCAAAATAGCTCGAGCTCAGTGAGGTTGGATGGAGAGCATTTGTGAACAGCAGTTTTCAGTTCTTTCCACAGATTCTCGGTTGGATTCAGGTCTGGACTTTGACTTGGCCATTCTAACACCTGGATATGTTTATTTTTGAACCATTCCATTGTAGATTTTGCTTTATGTTGTGGATCATTGTCTTGTTGGAAGACAAATCTCCGTCCCAGTCTCAGGTCTTCTGCAGACTCCATCAGGTTTTCTTCCAGAATGGTCCTGTATTTGGCTCCATCCATCTTCCCATCAATTTTAACCATCTTCCCTGTCCCTGCTGAAGAAAAGCAGGCCCAAACCATGATGCTGCCACCACCATGTTTGACAGTGGGGATGGTGTGTTCAGGGTGATGAGCTGTGTTGCTTGTACGCCAAACATAACGTTTTGCATTGTTGGCAAAAAGTTCAATTTTGGTTTCATCTGACCAGAGCACCTTCTTCCACATGTTTGGTGTGTCTCCCAGGTGGCTTGTGGCAAACTTTAAACAACACATTTTATGGATATCTTTAAGAAATGGCTTTCTTCTTGCCACTCTTCCATAAAGGCCAGATTTGTGCAATATACGACTTTGTTGTCCTATGGACAGAGTCTCCCACCTCAGCTGTAGATCTCTGCAGTTCATCCAGAGTGATCATGGGCCTCTTGGCTGCATCTCTGATCAGTCTTCTCCTTGTATGAGCTGAAAGTTTAGAGGGACGGCCAGGTCTTGGTAGATTTGCAGTGGTCTGATACTCCTTCCATTTCAATATTATCGCTTGCACAGTGCTCCTTGGGAAGTTTAAAGCTTGGGAAATCTTTTTGTATCCAAATCCGGCTTTGAACTTCTTCACAACATTATCTCGGACCTGCCTGGTGTGTTCCTTGTTCTTCATGATGCTCTCTGCGCTTTTAACGGACCTCTGAGACTATCACAGTGTAGGTGCATTTATACGGAGACTTGATTACACACAGGTGGATTGTATTTATCATCATTAGTCATTTAGGTCAACATTGGATCATTCAGAGATCCTCACTGAACTTCTGGAGAGAGTTTGCTGCACTGAAAGTAAAGGGGCTGAATAATTTTGCACGCCCAATTTTTCAGTTTTTGATTTGTTAAAGTTTGAAATATCCAATAAATGTCGTTCCACTTCATGATTGTGTCCCACTTGTTGTTGATTCTTCACAAAAAAATACAGTTTTATATCTTTATGTTTGAAGCCTGAAATGTGGCAAAAGGTCACAAAGTTGAAGGGGGCCGAATACTTTCACAAGGCACTGTATGTACCCTCGCTGTGGGGACGATATCGTTAATGCCGGTGATGAAGCCGGTGACTGAGGTAGTATACTCCTCAATGCACTTGGATGAATCCCGGAACATATTCCAGTCTGTGCTAGCAAAACAGTCCTGTTGAGTAGCATCCGCCTCATCTGACCACTTCTGTATTGAGTGAGTCACTGGTACTTCCTGCTTTAGTTTTTGCTTGTAGCAGGAATCAGGAGGACAGAATTATGGTCAGATTTGCCAAATGGAGGGCGAGGGAGAGCTTTGTATGCATCTCTGTGTGTGGAGTAGTGATCTAGAGTGTTTTTTCTCCCTCTGGTTGCACATGTTACATGCTGGTAGAAATGAGGTAAAACGGATTTAAGTTTGCCTGCATTAACATCCCCGGCCACTAGGAGCGCCGCTTCTGGAAGAGCGTGTTCTTGTTTGCTTATGGCCTTATAAAGCTTGTTGAGTGCGGTCTTAGTGCCAGCTTTGGTTTGTGGTGGTAAATAGATGGCTATGACTAATATAGATGGGAAATCTCTTGGTAGATAGTGTTGTGTTTAGCTTATCATGAGGTACTCCACCTCAGGCGACCAATACTTCGAGACTTCTTTAATATTAGTTATATTATCTCGCACCAGCTGTTTTTGACAGACACACACCCCCGCCCCTTTTCTTACCAGACGGAGCTGCTCTGTCCTGCCGATGAATGGAAAATCCAGCCAACACTATATTAACCGTGTCGTTGTTCAGCCACGACATAAGATGTTAGTTTTTAATGTCCCATTGGTAAGATAGTCTTAATCGTAGATCTCCCAGTTGATTTTATAATAATTGCACGTTGGCCAAAAGATGTATGGTACTCACTTGCCTCTGAAATATCACAAGGCACCCCAACCTCTTCCCCCTTTTTCTCTTCACGTAAATGAAGGGATTTGGGCCTGGTCTCGAGAAAGCAGTATATCCTTAGCGTAGGACTGGTTAAAGAAAAATATTTGTCCAGTTTGAGGTCAATAATCGCTGTTCTGATGACCAGAAGCTCGGCAGCAGCAATGTTATCTACAAAATAAGTTAAAAACAAACAAAATAGCACAGTTGGTTAGGAGCCCGTAATACAGCAGCTATCCCTTCCGGTACCATTACCATTTGTGCGTTCACTTGCTCCTCTACCACAATCACAAGCGTTCCAAATCATTGAGGGTGTAGGTGTAATGGCCGTTGGTGGTGGAAGAAGGTGAGGACCAATGCGCAACGTGGTAAGTGTTCATATTCTTTAATAGAACTCAGAACACTAAAATACAAAACCAACAAGAGAACGAAATAAAACGAAACAGAAAATAATCACCCACAACTCAAGCATGAAAACAGGCTGCCTAAGTACGGTTCTCAATCAGGGACAACAATTGACAGCTGCCTCCGATTTGAGAACCATACCAGGCCAAACAGAAATACCAAATCATAGAAAAAAGAACATAGACTACCCACCCAACTCACGCCCTGACCATACTAAAACATCACAGCGGAACTAAGGTCAGAACGTGACAGTAGGGAATAATTAGACCCTCCGAGCCAGCTAATCTTCCGGCTTCACAGCGAAGTGGTATCCACCAAGCACCGCTATTTCTTTGGTCACACAAATGACAGGAGAGGCGTTTTATGCAATGTGTACGTAACGGTTGTCTGATGAAGAAGGATCGGACCAAAGCGCAGCATGGTATGTGTTCATGATTTTTATTAACACTGAACACTAGAACAAAATAAAGTGAGAAACGAAACAGTCCTGTCAGGTGCAGAACGCTAAACAGAAAACAACTACCCACAAAACACAGGTGGGAAAAAGCTACCTAAGTATCGTTCCCAATCAGAGACAACTATAGACAGCTGTCCCTGATTGAGAACCCTACCCGGCCAAAACAAAGAAATGTAAAACATAGAATGCCCATCCTGACCAAACCAAAACCAAAAGAGACATAAAAAGCTATCTAAGGTCAGGGCGTGACAGTGCACATTTGTTTGTATCTTATCTTGAGGCGTGACAAATGCATTAAATGAAATACCTCCCAATTTAAATGTTTAATTGTTAATATCCTCTAAAACAACATGGGGAATATGTTACTTTGAATTTAATCCCTGTTTTATTGCTGGACTATGGAACATGAATTGCATCATTCAAATCAAGAGTGTATCCCGAAGTTGTTGGGTTTATTTAATCCCCTCGCCACTCTCAAAGTCACCCTCTGAGTTTTGTAAGTTACACGTGACAACAGAGGGCCCTCCAAACGAGTTTGTTGGGGCAAGGGGCTGGTTTGTGATTCATCGCATTAGCTTTAGATCTGTGATCATTTTTGTGTAATAGAATGGTTGCCAAAAAAGAGCGGGAACGTGGTGTTGTTTTTCTTTGTCCTTCATATGGACCAACATCTACTGTCCTTCTTTTGGTCATGGCTGAGTACCTTTTTCTCCTGGTCGTGGTTGGTGGAGCTCCAGCTGAGATGTGACTGGAGAGTTAAATAAGAGATGTGGGATGGGAAGCGCCTGAAGTTAAGCCGGAGCAACACCTCATTTGCATCCATTAGACTGAATGAGTTTGGCAATTGATAAGTAGAGAAGTGGAGAAAAAAGCACATTAGACCTTTGATATTTATGGGCCAGACACCTCCCCATAACAACTTATGGTGCCACTGGTAGTCCACTGTTGACTGGCAACAGCTTGGGCCTTCAAGTCAGCTTGAATAGTGTATGCATTTCAATGGACTAAATGCCTCCATTGTCCAGAGCTTAAGACCAAACGTGAGGTCTACATCCATTTTTGTCTCTACAAAAGCATATACAGTGCCTTGCGAAAGTATTCGGCCCCCTTGAACTTTGCGACCTTTTGCCACATTTCAGGCTTCAAACATAAAGATATAAAACTGTATTTTTTTGTGAAGAATCAACAACAAGTGGGACACAATCATGAAGTGGAACGACATTTATTGGATATTTCAAACTTTAACAAATCAAAAACTGAAAAATTGGGCGTGCAAAATTATTCAGCCCCGTTAAATTAATACTTTGTAGCGCCACCTTTTGCTGCGATTACAGCTGTAAGTCGCTTGGGGTATGTCTCTATCAGTTTTGCACATCGAGAGACTGACATTTTTTCCCATTCCTCCTTGCAAAACAGCTTGAGCTCAGTGAGGTTGGATGGAGAGCATTTGTGAACAGCAGTTTTCAGTTCTTTCCACAGATTCTCGATTGGATTCAGGTCTGGACTTTGACTTGGCCATTCTAACACCTGGATATGTTTATTATTGAACCATTCCATTGTAGATTTTGCTTTATGTTTTGGATCGTTGTCTTGTTGGAAGACAAATCTCCGTCCAAGTCTCAGGTCTTTTGCAGACTCCATCAGGTTTTCTTCCAGAATGGTCCTGTATTTGGCTCCATCCATCTTCCCATCAATTTTAACCATCTTCCCTGTCCCTGCTGAAGAAAAGCAGGCCCAAACCATGATGCTGCCACCACCATGTTTGACAGTGGGGATGGTGTGAGCTGTGTTGCTTTTACGCCAAACATAACGTTTTGCATTGTTGCCAAAAAGTTCAATTTTGGTTTCATCTGACCAGAGCACCTTCTTCCACATGTTTGGTGTGTCTCCCAGGTGGCTTGTGGCAAACTTTAAACGACACTTTTTATGGATATCTTTAAGAAATGGCTTTCTTCTTGCCACTCTTCCATAAAGGCCAGATTTGTGCAATATATGACTGATTGTTGTCCTATGGACAGAGTCTCCCACCTCAGCTGTAGATCTCTGCAGTTCATCCAGAGTGATCATGGGCCTCTTGGCTGCATCTCTGATCAGTCTTCTCCTTGTATGAGCTGAAAGTTTAGAGGGACGGCCAGATCTTGGTAGATTTGCAGTGGTCTGATACTCCTTCCATTTCAATATTATCGCTTGCACAGTGCTCCTTGGGATGTTTAAAGCTTGGGAAATCTTTTTGTATCCAAATCCAGCTTTTAACTTCTTCACAACAGTTTCTCGGACCTGCCTGGTGTGTTCCTTGTTCTTCATGATGCTCTCTGCGCTTTTAACGGACCTCTGAGACTATCACAGTGCAGGTGCATTTATACGGAGGCTTGATAACACACAGGTGGATTGTATTTATCATCATTAGTCATTTAGGTCAACATTGGATCATTCAGAGATCCTCACTGAACTTCTGGAGAGAGTTTAATGCACTGAAAGTAAAGGGGCTGAATAATTTTGCACGCCCAATTTTTCAGTTTTTGATTTGTTAAAAAAGTTTGAAATATCCAATAAATGTCGTTCCACTTCATGATTGTGTCCCACTTGTTGTTGATTCTTCACAAAAAAATACAGTTTTATATCTTTATGTTTGAAGCCTGAAATGTGTCAAAAGGTCGCAAAGTTCAAGGGGGCCGAATACTTTCGCAAGGCACTGTATACTGTATTCATGATCCCTAATTCAGTCCATAATTCATGTGTCTGAACTGAGATCTGACGTTGCTTTAGTGGCAACTCAAGCCTTTGCTATTTGATGGTGCTGGACTCTCTGGGCAGACATTTTGTTAGCTTCCAAATTAATCCCCCTGTGAAAGTGTTGTGGGGTTCCTGAACTGGTCCCATGGTCCCATAGGATCCAGTTAATAGGAATAGGGGGCCACAATAAGGCCTGTCCCTCTGCAGGAGAAGCAGCTGCATTTCCTTTTGAAATAATGAGGTCGGTGCAGAAATGGAGATCGGTGGGCGTGATTGGGGAAGGGAGGGGGGGGCTAGCGCACTCAAAAGGACAGGCGACAAACTGTTTTGTATTGGAGGAATTCTGCATGGCTGTGTCAGAATTAAATCATTTTAATTGTTCAATGATTTCCCCTCTCGCAATTTCGCTAAATGATAATTGAAACATTAATAGGACATTAATAGGACGTGTGTCCCGGTAACCTTTGATATAAATCTCTGCGCCGTAATGGGGGACAATTCACCCTGACCAATGGGAATCAGAAGTAATTAAATATGAGACAAGTGCCATTTGGGGATGGCTTAAATTACAAATACGGCTAACGATTTGCAAATACAGCTAATAAACTCGGGACTCGCTTGATAGAGAAGGGCACGGTTTTCACACAAGGCTGTGAGTCTGTGTGTGTGCATGTGTGTGTGTGTTATTGTATTGTGCTGCATACTGTAGCTTATTTGTAATGGTAATGATATGCGCTGAGTGTGCAAAATATTAGGAAAACCTGCTCTTTCCATGACAGACTAACCAGGTGAATACAGGTGAAAGCTATGACCCCCAATAGGTCCACAGACGATGCATTTCGCCATCTCACTGCACACTGCCCTACCCCATCTGGACAAGAGGAATACCTACTGTATGTAAGAATGCTGTTCATTTGACTCTAGCTCAGCATTCAGCACCATAATACCCTCCAATCTCATAATTAAGCTTGAGGCTCTGGGTCTCAACCCCACCCTGTGCAATTGGGTCCTGGACTTCCTGACGGGACGCCCCCCAGATTGTGAAGGTAGGACACAACATCTCCACTTCGCTGACCCTCAACACTGGGACCCCACAAGGGTGCGTGCTCAGCCCCCTCCTGTACTCCCTGTTCACCCATGGTGGCGTGGCCATGCACACTTCCAACTCGATCATCAAGTTTACAGAAGATACAACAGTAGTAGGCTTGATTACCAACAATGACGAGAGGTGAGGGCTCTCAGAGTGGGGTGTCAGGAAAATAACCTCTCACTCAACGTCAACAAAACAAAGGAGATGATCGTGGACTTCAGGAAACAGCAGAGGGAGCACCCCCCTAACCACATCGACGGGACAGCAGTGGAGAAGGTGGAAAGTTTTTTTTTCTTTTTTTTTTCGTTTCTCGGCGTACACATCACTGACAATCTGAAATGGTCCACCCACACAGACAGTGTGGTGAAGAAGACGCATCAGCGCCTTTTCAACCTCAGGAGGCTAAAGAAATTTGGCTTGTCACCTAAAACCCTAACAAACTTATACTGATGCAAAATTCAGAGGCTCTCCAGAGGGTGGTGGGGGCAAACTACAGCACCCCAGGATACCTACAGCACCTGATGTCACAGGAAGGACAAAAAGATTGTCAAAGACAACAACCACCCAAGCCTTTGCCTGTTCACCCTACTAACATCCAGAAGGCGAGGTCAGTACAGGTGCATCAAAGCTGGGACGAGAGACAGAATCTGTTTTTCAATCTCAAAGCCATCAGACTGTTAAACAGCCATCACTAACACAGAGATGCTGTTGCCTACATACAGACTTGAAATCATTGGCCACTTTAATAAATGCAGCACTAGTCACTTTAATAATGCCTCTTAATAATGCTTGAATATGTTGCATTACATACTGTTCTGTCATTGCTCATCCATATATTTTTATATTCTCATTCCAGTCCTTTACTTAGATGTGTGTGTATTAGGTATCTGTTGTGGAATTGTTAGATATTGCTGCGCTGTTGGAACTAGAAGCACAAGCATTTCGCTACGCGCAATAACATCTGCTAAGCATGTGTACAGTATGAGACTAATAAAAGGTGATTTGATTTGATCCCTTATTGATGTCACCTGTAAAATCCACTTCAATCAGTGTAGATGAAGGGGAGGAGACATGCTAAATAATTATTTTTAAACCTTGAAACAATTGAGACATGGATTGTGTGGGTGTGCCATTCAGAGGGTGAATGGGCAAGACAAAATATTTATCTGCAAGGGGTATGGTAGTTGATGCCAGACACACTGGTTTGAGTGTGTTAAGAACTGCAATGCTGCTGGGTTTTTCACACTCAGCAGTTTCCTGTGTGTATCAAGAATTGTCCACCACCCAAAAGACATCCAGCCAACTTGACACAACTGTGGGACGCCTTGGAGTTAACATGGGCCAGCATCTCTGCGGTACACTTTCAACACCATGCCCAGATGAATTGCGTCTGTTCTGAGGGCAAAATGGGGTGCAACTCAATATTAGGAAGGTGCTCCTAATGTTTTGTGCACTCAGTGAAGTTCCTACTTTGACCTTAAAGACAATAGCTGCTAGCTCCTAGTTAAAGGTACTGTTATGGGATCCCAGGGTAGACCCTATTAGGCATTTAGTGTATACAGTATGTGTGCTACTGTATTGTGGTTTTAGCTGGTTTGTAATGGCAATTATGACAATATGCACTGCCTTTGACCGTAGTTACAACCCTTTCCTGCAGTCAAATGACCAAAGTGCCCTCTAGTGGCCTCATGGGTGGAATGTTATTAATATTCCTCATTATTAATACACGTTTTTTCTTTTTTTTACCACCCAAAATCCTGTGTTCCTGTGTCAAATGGTTTCGTTATTATTCAGTTTTCTGTGATGTATATAAAGTGTAGTATTGGAATGCAAACTCAAAATGGAACACATTTCAACTCTATATCTGACATGGTACAGGTGTCTTCTTTTTTAAGCCCATAATCTTGTGTGAGAGGTGTAGATTTGTTTAAGACTACCAAGATACACTTAGTTCGATCCTGATTCAGCCCACTGCAGTAAAAGTAAAACCAGGCTAGCTCCAGGTTAAAGACACACTCCAGCTATTTTTGAACTTTTCCTTTTGAAAAACAATATCCCATGTATGAACACAGTAATGTACACACACATGTACACACACGGCTGTGAAGCCGGGTACAAAAATGTGTTTTGAGCAAAATTGAGTTTCCTTAGACACAAGTCCCGAATGGCGCAGCGCTCTAAGGCACTGCATCTCAGTGCAATAGGCGTCACTACAGTCCTTGGTTCGGTTGCAGGCTGTATCACACCCAGCATAGCCTACCTCGGCCAAATCCGGACTGTCATTATAAATAAGAATTTGTTCTTAACTGACTTGCCTAGTTAATAAAAATAAAAACCTGGTAACCTCTGGTGTCATCAGCCTCCTCCATGCTTGAGGAACAATAAAGAACAAAGAAGAAAGGCCTCCCACCCTGCTGTCAGAGGACACAAAAAATGTAGATGTCTTTTGTTAAGTAAATCGGTTGATGAATGAGCTGAAAAGGATACTGGAGTAGGACTGTAAATGTGAAGAACCCAGGGGTCTAAACAGTATTAAAACGGCATGAATCATCTAAATTAATGGGGGCAGGGCTACTGCTAGTGACGTAGGGGAGGAAAAGTTAGCTGGAGGAAACAAGATTCTCCTAATAGATTAATGGGACTGTAAGCGACTACGTTTTAAACTACTTTCATGTTGGCTTGACCAGAGGGTAGACAGGCAATGGCAAATTAATTAGAGAATATAAAAATGACCCCGCTCTCCACACTTATCTGCGAGGGCAGCTGTGTGGCATCAATTTTATCTCCATGCATTGGGGGTTCTCTTCTTTGTCTTTTTTCTCCTCCTCCTCCTCCTCTTCCATTAAGCTCTAGTTGTAGAATGTCTCCTTGTCAACCTGCATTTTCTCATTTGGAGCATCAATCCATTACAACTCGCTCAAGGGAGTCATCTGCACCTATGGGGGAGGTGAAGAGTGGAAGCACCATTGAGTGAATATGTCAAGGATAGAGAAAGAGTAGGAGTGGTAGATGAGTGAGGTCCTGACATAGCTTTTCACTTATTTCATCGCTTCAGGCTCTTCAGTGCATCAAAGGCAACTAATCAATTAATAAGGTTTGTAAGGAGAAAATCCTGTCAAAAGGATATTATGTTGCTGGGTACGAATGTGCATTACTCACTCACCTAATGCAAAAGGAATGGCCACGCAAGGCTTCACATGCCTCAAAGTCTGTTTCGTGACATCTAAGGAGGAGTTGGTGAATGCGAAATGCCTCTAAAATGGCATGGGTGACCCACTCCTGCAAATGAAAAGGGCTCTGCCATTAGAAATGGGCACTTTGGCTGGAGCAGTCCCAAAAGACTGGTTTGCTTTGCAAGCTTGAGGTGTATCTACCGCCCGTCGCCCTATACTGGTGGGCCTTCCTCATTTATTTCCTCAAATGAGTCAATCAAAATATCAACAAACAAAAAAATGTCACAGAGCACTTATAACGAGAGCAGCACCTGCCTGAAATGCTTAATTGTGACTAGAGTGAGCCTGAACAGAAACTATGAATTTCCATCGTGATAGACATAAGTCATCACTCTCTGCACTGGCATGCCATTTTCAAGAAAGGCTTCCAGACGATATTCAGATCACTTTATACATTTTAATGAATTATGGTAAGACAAAAGATAATTTAAAAAAATGGATAATTGCAATATGCTGGGATGCTGTCATGCTCATTAATTTACAACAATGCGCACACACATGTTTACAACACACATTTCATTTGATGGTAATTTTGAGGAGTGTTATCAAAGACGACTTTCTTTCTCATACTATACATTCAGGAAAAACAAGGAAACAAAGTGGAGAACATTTAATAGTTTAATAATAAGCTGCTGTATACATTCAGTGATTATTCAGATTTTCATGATGCCAGAAGCCATGGGTGAGACCAGCAAAAAACATTCAGCTACAAGATCTATTTCGTTGTATGCAAATGTGTCCTTTTTTCATTTACAATTGTCCATGTTGTACATGGGTTAACTGCAAAGCATCTGAAAACTGCATCGCTGATTTGCAAGACCTTGATTTCCTCCAAAACATACAATTCCACCAAATCTGTTTGGTTGTGATTGTAAGATTTGACTTGTTGTTCTTAATTATATTTTCAAACTCAATTCCAATGAGATGGTACCTGATGACACAACAGTTGAGCATTCCTTCATCCTTAGTCTCTTACTTGAAGTGTCAACAGGGCTCTCACCAGTGCTGAGGTGAGGAATTTACGGAGGGGTAACTTCGTCCAAAAACAGACACACAGAAATAGTTGGAATCATCTCAATAGCTGAAAAAAAAAGATCTTAAACCTCTTCATCTCACTTAAATAAATTAAGCAATCTTAAAGGTTTTGTTTGTGTCCTTTTTGGTTTATTTTGCTATCTCATTCTAAGCTCAACTGGCACACTACTGTTGCTGCTGAAATTGCTTTTTTTGTTTTTACATTTTCTATTTGCCCACACAGAAACTTCATGGCACGAGAACTGACCAATAAGAAACTCTTTACAACAAGGTAGACTGCAAGTCAACAGTTGCCAGGGGTAACACAGTAAACAAAATAATCCAAGTTTAATGAAAAGAAAATTATAATAATCATGATCAATAAAAAAGCTAAAATAAATGAATCAACAAAAGCCAGTTAATTTCAAGTTTAACTTACTGATAAAATAACTAAAATAACTACACAGCATTAAATATTCTCATTATACATTTTTAAATTATTTATAAAATATATTTTGGCATATGTTTTTTTATTTTTGTGTTTGTGTAAGAAACGCTACTGTAGCTTCAGTTGAACACCAATGTTTATTATTATTATTTTTTACTCTTGAAACAAAACATTAAAGGGATTGTCACATAACAACAGGTTATTAAAAATGATACTAGTATACCCTATACAGAGTTTCACATAGCAAGACGTGAGTGACGATCCCTCTATTCTAGCCCCATAGTCAAAACTCAGAAAAAGTACAAGACCAGAGCACAAAGTTTCTAATTGTGCTCCACTGGCTACAATCAAGATTGGGCACAGGAGATTTCTACAGCAATGTTTTTTTCCCCCTCTTCCATACATCTCGGTCGTGACGGAAGGAATCGGTCTGTCCCGAGTCCCAGTGTTTGGAGTGCCTGGGCAGATAACGAGTTCATTTAGCTCCATCAGTGATAAGCCATAAATACTGTTCCCTCCCTTCCATTCCTTTCTCCGTCTTTACTACTGAGCACTGTTCAAGACGCGCATGGAGGCAATTGTTCAAAGAAGATGTATGTCTGTCTGGTGCCATCTGTTAAACTGTGGTGAGCTCACTCTACAAAGGAAACAACAAGTTGATTTGACAGCCGAGCCAAACTGCAAACCAAAGAAGGCAATCTCAGTTAGTGATACAAAAAAAGTTCAAAAGGCATAACTGTACTTTTATATCTGTCAGTGTAGGTGTCCAATCCACAAAAATCCGAACGGTGCCAGCCTCGGGCGGGGAAAGAGGCCGAATCCGGCCAAAGGGGCACGATTGGGCGAGTCACACAGTCAACAGTAACCTGCCTGTCCACTGGCTACAGACGGGGTGAGCAGCAAACAAACGGAAAAGCAAACAAGAAAAGTACTGCGACTACAACAAAGCCACATCCAAGGCCTTCACTTTGATTGAGGAACACAACACAAAGCTCAGCATATTCCAGTACGGTTCCATATCTGGGCTGTCAGACCTGGTCGTTAGGTACTGTATACTATGCTCAAGGTGTCTCTTTCTTTCTTTCTTTCCTCGGCTTGAGTTTCTCCTGCGTACACACAGCTATGGCGGAGTGTGTGTATGTGTATATATATGTATATATATATATGTATGTATGTATGTGTGTGTGTGTGTGTGTGTGTGTGTGTAGACTCCCCTGAGGCCCGTTAGAGCACAATGTCCTTCAGGCGCTTGCTGCTGGGAGACTCCTTCTCAAGATGGACGCTGTCGTGGAGGAGCGTGTTGATCTCCCGGACGGCCGGCTCGCTGTCCTTTCCCTCGGGCTGTCGCAGCATGCTGTGGTTGGCGATGCGCTCAGCGTCGCGACACTTGAGCGTGTTGTAGCCGGCTGGCGCCTTGGCCAGCGGGCTTTTCAGGTGCACAGGGGAGGTGATGGGGCTGGCTGCCTCGCGCCCGTTGCCTGCCTCGCGCACGGCGCCGCCGTTGGCCTTGGGGCTGTATGCCTGTGACTCCATCATTGTCCGCTTGTTGCCCTTTAGCTCGCCCCGCTCTGGGTCCTCTGGGCCGTCCTTGCCGAAGGTGGCAAAAGTCCGTTTGATGGTGCCGGTGCCGCAGTCCTCGTAGTGGGGCACATCCACGGTGGTGGCCTCGATGGACAGGGCAATGACGTTATTACGTGGGTGGCCATGCTCAGGAGACTTGCCACGGGCTGGGCCGGGCACACGGGGCATCCAGCAGCGGTCCGAATGGCCCAGGATGCGACACTCATCCTGGCAGTGGAAGCCTTCGCTTGAGTCTGCAGAGAGGGGGAAGAAGGCGGGGGGGGAGGGGAGAGGGAAATCATTAGGTTTGTCTGTTGAACTGGCCTATTTTCCAGCGCTTTTAACTCATTCACGCTTTGCTTTCATGGATTTCACCATGGTTTGTTTCTGGTACTTTCATCTTATTGAAAGGTGTCAGAAATGTGAAAAAAACGAAGAAAAGTTTGTGGCAGCCTCAGTTTATATTTTTCGTGGGTAATTTGCTTTCTCTTTCATGTATGGCGTTTCTGCCATCTACACAAGACTCTTCTCCTGCTGCCTTGCCGTTGCTTCCAGACGACTCGAGATCTGCACGTTTGAGGCACTTTTAATGCGCCAATTAAAGGACGTATTATTAAATCAAAAGTCCATTTCCAGATCATGCACCATCAGGTTTTCTATAGCAACACTTGATGAATGCCAGGGTTTAAAAAGTGCAATCAGATATTCCCACTAAGAGAGACAGCAGCCACGTTGCCATATTGTTGCCTAGTTCATCTAGCCCAGTCTCTGTCATCTGGCACCGAGTTATAAATATATAATGATGTTTAAATGCTGAAAATAATATTTGGCTGAGTCTGCATAACTACATATCCTTTGTGTCGAAGGGAAGGGCTTTCAAGACGATTTTTGTATCATTATAAAAACAATAAAAGAGCCAAGCGCTCTAGTTTTGAGCTGTCGTCCTCTTTTTCTGTCTTTTTGTTATCTAAGTGAAAATTGTCTGTCATTTTGACATTCCCTTTTTTAAGATGTTTTTTTATTTATTTTATCCATATGCCAGTCGAGTGAGTTCTTGATGCTGAGGCCTTTTGAATCCATACATTCATTATTGGCCATCTGGACAAATAACCTAACAAGGGTACATGCAGGATGCCCTCGTGTTTACGAATACTATAAAAGAGTGTGAGCCTCTCACCAAATCACACACCCATCACTAAGCAGGCAAAGGATGGCTTTATACTGACATATTGAACGCAAGTGAAGGGCAAGTTCTGTTATGAGAATGAAAAGGATGTTTGTGGATATGTAGCATCTCACTACAATCGCACTCGTGAAAAAAGACTGAATAACATCTACAGTAGAGAAACCATGTTAATGCCCAAATATACACAGTCATTAATCTTAACCATTCAGTATGCCACTGCTGTGCCTCCGAGCTCTCTCTGTTGGCCTCAGCCTTGTAAAAGAAACTGACACGCAGATGTTCAGTGACCACATTTCTAAGCCTCCCGATTGGTCCTCGCCTCCTAAGGGCAAGGGGCCCTCCTCCCACACGAGAGGCCCAAGGTGACAAGAAGGGATTCTGGGTAGAAATTGCAGCGAGCCACACATTTACATATCACCTATTTAAAATCACTAATTACTGTTTCCTTCCCCTCTTTTCTGCACTCTGAGGAACACCTCTGCTTTGGGCGATCAGATCGATATTTAAAGATCGCGTTCCAGGGGCAAGGCTGCCGGAACTGTCTCCCTCTTAAACTGTGATCCTATGAGATTGAAAGATGACTGAATGGCTGGCTAACTGGCTGGCTAGGTTCATGGGCCATTTAAACCATGCTATGGCTGATCTCAGTGGAGGATTAAGTGGGTTTGCTCAAGGCCAGGGACACTGGAGCTCAAGAGGCCAAGCGGGCAGCCATGACCATGGGTGACCGACGTCAATTCCATCATGAATGTTTCATGGAAGTGCTGAAGGATTACCTTGAGCTTTGCAGTGTGTGTGTGTGTGTGTGTGTGTGTGTGTGTGTGTGTGTGTGTGTGTGTGTGTGTGTGTGTGTGTGTGTGTGTGTGTGTGTGTGGGGGGGGGGTTGTGTACCCTGACGCATATTGCCTGTGTCTGCAATATGCACACAGACACACCCTCTCTCCTTCCCTCTATTCACACGCTTGTCCATACACACTCCCGCCTACACACTCTGATTTGCACAGGGGAACATGGCGAAATTAAAATGGAATAGAAAATAAAGCTCTGGATCAACTAGAGTAAGTAATTACCAGGGCCTGTGAACACACACAAATCACCTGAAGTCAATGTTATCACCATGGAAACGAGTGGTTGAGCTTTACCATTATCCATACTGCTCTCTGTGGCAGAGACTGGCTGTAGAGCACCTGGCATATTGTACAATCCCAATCTCCCCTTCAGAACTTTTGCTCTCCTATGAGGATCTTCCTCCTTTTCCAGGGAAGCTAGATTTGACTGAAAGATCTCAGAACACAAAGAAGACCTATTTAAAGCCTATGCTTTATACTGAGCCATCCATGCAACATGCAGTGAATATACCCTTTCTCACCCACTTCCTTTAGGGGACCTCCGGAGAGAGAGAGCGGTTCTGAAAGCCTGAGCGCTATTAACGAAACTTTCACATCCTGACTCCGCTTAGAGGTTCACAACACAAGCAGATGTCATTCTCAACGGTTCCCCCCCAAAGACGACAAAACAACATTGAAAATAAAGAAAAATTAAGATGTACGACGGGTCTTCGGTCGACCCCTGACAAAGCCGAATCTCTTGGGGTGGGGGGGGGGGGATCTAAAGAAGCTAAATCTAATGCTCACAAATGAAGCAATTAAATGCTCTTTATAGCCGGATCTGAAACACCACAAGCTGAGAGGAAGAGCAAGAAGGAGGCACCCTCCTGCTGTGAATGCCTATTGAAAGTCATCAGGAAAATAAGCTTGCCAATCAGTTCCATGAAAAAAACTTAGAGTACAGACAGAGCCGTTCGTTCTATATCATTTCCTATCTAGGATTTAATACCTATTAATTACTGAGGGCACTCCGTCGGGAGTCGGAAGCTCGCCTGTGTTTTTCAGTCATTCCAGATTTGAAATAGAAATCGAGTTAAATGGAGAGAAGGGGGAAAAATAAATCACAACGATCCAAGTCCCTCAGTACTGCTGACAATTCAGAAATGTTGTGCCTTTAATTCAGCATTGGGGCGTCAACAGAATAGCAAAGGCTTTGGGGAGCACTTTAAATATGTATGCCCTTATAAACGTAACACATAGTGTAGGCGAAGAATACATATTGGCACTTCAAATGCAAAAGCATAGAACAACATTGGTTTTACATCAGCATGAAGAAGGGAGCCCACCTGTTTCCCCCTCGCTCCTGCTTTCTCTGCTGTATTCATTCACTTGGAGCTCCGCTTATTCTGCCACCTCACTTTCTGCCCCCTTCCTCATTCACAGGAATGTGCCAGAACCTTAGGTCACGGCAGATAGGAAGTCAGCGGGTAGCTCTTTGAGCCTCTCACAGCCATCCCTCAGTGTACCGTTGCTAGCAGACCTTTAATGATCCACCCTAGTTGATCACCTGGAGGTGCTATTTGTTTGTGGCTAATGTAGCAAAAGTGAGAGAGTCGGCTAAACTAGTAGATGGTTGAGGATGAAATCTCCTCACAGTGAGCACAAAAAGGGAAGTATTTTGCTCATGTGTAGAAAAGACTCTACCCCCATAACTCGCGCCAGAAATCTGTTGCCTTGTTTGGCAGGGAAATGTGCTTTCACTTGGAAAACAAACACTGTTTTCCATCTAAAAAGTGCCACAAGCGAACCTCCAGGTAATCCTATAAAATGAGGGGGAAGAAGGCAGAGTAATGTCTTAACGAATAAGGCGGCTTTGACTAGAAAGCCAGGGGTGACTCGCTGCAGGCCCAAATTCTGGAGACGACTCACACTCGGTTTCTATTGGGGGGCTTAATTGCAGCCATGGGGCTGTGAGATTCTCTGTATGACATCGTTCAGTCAGTTTGGGTTCTCTGAACTATGAACCCTAAAAAATGATTTAGAGCAGTAAGACTCTTTAAAAAGTAGTATTAGAAAAAGGTGGATGAGGATATATTCTTAAAGATAATTGTATATAGTCATATACCCTATGGTTAGGACCATGTACCATTTTATTCCACTTTATTTAGCAACGATTAGTGCTATTGATAATGATTATGATAGCACAATAATACCGTAACAACACTGTGCTGCCCCAAAATAAAGAAACTTGTCAGACGATACCATGTTGAGATCATTCATCAGACGCTACACTGGGAAAAACATGATTTGGAGAGATTTTCAACTTTTCATTTATTTATTTTCATTTACTGCCCCAAAAGCTTTACTTGTCTACTGTAACTCTGTTTGTTGTTTCACCCCCACCCCCCGTCATCTTCGGTATTGGTCTATGTATCCAATGGCTGAAACAATGAATTTACAGCTTGTTTGTGTGAGAAGAAAAAGTGATTGGCTCTGGGAGAACGAAAGACCAAACTGTTATGGCTGATATTCTGTTTTGTCTCTTTCACTTCGAGAGGTGCTGCCTGTAGCTGACTGGTACGAAATCTGAACAGTTATCCAGCCACTGACCCCTTTAACCTTTTACTGCAGTGGGCTAAATCAAGGTAACACAGTGTGATTCTTTGTAGTCTTAAACAAATCTACTTTGAAACAAAGTATACACCTCACACACATGGTTATGGGCTTAAAGAAGAAGTCACCTGTACCATGTCAGATATAGAGTTGAAATGTATTCCATTTTGCGTTTATATCCCAATATTACACTATATACATCACAGAAGATTGAAATATGACATAGACATAGACATATTAATGATGAAATTGTGAAAAAAATATTGATAACATTCCACCCATGAGGCCAAAGAGGGGGCTTATGGTCATTGACTGCAGGAAAAGGCTACGGACAAGGCTGTTGGCAGGCCGCCTCTCCTCCTCCATGTCTGTCTGTCATCACTCCTCATGCACCACAACAAAGTCCACACGTTGCTGCACTTGAGGTGCCAGTCCCTATCTGTGACAGTGGAATTGCTGTTTTGTAATTGCTCTCCATATTAATTTTCCATTCTACCAGCCAGAGACTAAATTACCAAGATTACATCTAATTTGTCCCACAGTCTCTCAATGCTCAACTGCTGATGCAGAAGCTCCCTCAGCAGAAAAATCTGAGAGAGACATTTCAGAAATGGGGAATTTAGTGTCTGTGTGGTTGCTTGGTGCTAGAGCTAAGTTGAATTCTCAGGCAACCCTGGACTCTGCTGAAAACCTGGGTTGTGTATATTAGGCACCAAGTGAAAGAAAGGGGACTGAAACAGGGAGGCACTACCTTTAACAATAATATATGCAAATTTTTCATTTTCCATTTGCAAAATGTTTAAACCCTGTGCCCCAATGAACACAACCCTGATTAACTTGGTCATGGCTTACCCAGACACAGTGGGTCAGGGGCTTTACAGTCTGGTCATGCTTTAGCTAGCTCTAGGGCTAATGCTATTTGCCATCCACTATTACTGGGCTTGAGCGGGGCCTGCCAGTGAGGCAGCCTCCTCCACTACTACCCACCAGGGAGAGTCCAAGCGCTGCTGTCATCCCAGCCAGCCAATTCAGTCGGCCGGTGCCATTAATCAGCCGTGAGCCCTGGTTCCTGCGGGAGTGCAAGATGGAGTGTGATGGTCTTGTTTTTACAAACATTGGAGGGGCATCCTTACCGTGCCGTGCAAGCCCATCATTCTCCCAGCACCGCCACGGCAGCCGAGGCCTTTCCCTTCTCTCCATCCACTGCCTCCTACTCCCAACAGCATCTGGTTCACTCAACCCCCTTCCTCCTCCCAACCGCGAGTCTATCCCTCCTCCCCATCCACTGTTCTCCCTCCCTCTTCCTTCGTCTCAACTTGTCTCTTGTCTTCCCTCGTCTTACATAAAGCACATCACTTTTATTAAATCTACCTCTTTTTTTGGTGTCGTTATCCGACCCCTCCAGACTTCCTTCTCCTCTCTTCCTCTCATCCTCTTTACCGTCAGTCAGATTATTAATTATGGAGGAAATTAGAGTCGCTGGGAAGCCGTGTTAAGACTGTCATACGGATGGGGAACTGAGAGAGCGGGGGGCCCTAAGCTGCCTCCATTTCGGAGCATTAGTACCAGTAAATTTATCAGGGAAGTGATTTGCTATCTAGTCCATCGAGCGGCCGGGTGTGTGTCTGACAGGCCAGTCTCTTCCGTGAAGGCCCCGGCTGTGTGATTAGTTGGCGGCTAACGTAAACTGACATGTTATCTTATATCTCTGGTCAACACCACCAACCACTACCCTTACAGCCTGTTTATTTTACAAGTACCTCTTTCATTAATTATTTTAAAAGCTAAACTATAAATCATGCCAAATTCCAGAGAACGTTCTCCTTCTCCTCCTCCCAAGTCTCTGTTTTACTGCCCCATCAACTCCTGGCGTGTGTGCATTCCATCGCAGGTTCCTCTTTTTTTAAAGAATGAATCTCCAAACTGGTGTTGACAAACAATGCAATGGCTTCTAAATTGGTACAAACACCATATGTTTAACAGCTGTGTAACTGCGACGGGGAGAAGAAAATATATATAATATATTTTCCTATGTTGTTTTCATAAATCACTTTGACCAAAACGCTGCAGTAGGCAGCGATGACAAAGGCAGAAGTGGTGAGCCAATGGACTGCTTTATATAGTGGTAACGAACATGAGCTGGTTGTCATTATGAAATACGCCCAAGTGGGCTGGCGGGATGTTTTTTCCAAGTGCCCTGACAGGCGACTAATTCTATTTTGCTGGGAGGCACCTTTCCGCACCCTATCCAACAGTGGCTCTATATAGGAGATATAACCATCAATGGCAACTAGAGGTCACAGAAGCCTGGTTAAAGGTTCTAAAAATGCCATCACTGGCTCCAGGGGCTCAGCCTTTACTGGGAACATGGCATAGGGAGATAGAGAATGCTCAGAGGGGCAGATTTTAAAGTGATCATGACTGATCTTGTGTGAGCTACTGGGATGTAGGATGTAGGCAACTTGGATCACAGCGTAATAATTCCAGGGGTGGTTGGGGTCGGCTCACGCCCAAGACTCTAATTTGACGACAGCCTGACACACACACACACACACACACACACACACACACACACACACACACACACACACACACACACACACACACACACACACACACAGCCAGCTCAGGCCAACATATCAACAAGAGTAGGATCTGTACTGCATCCTAGGCGACCGGCTAATTAGATGAAGGATACCATTCTAGGGGTGCTGCTCACCCTATTGGCAGACCCTCAAATTAACCTGTCTCATTGCAGGGCCACAACAACAACAGTGGCACGCACCCCCAGAACACTCAATCCCCATTTTCTCCACAGTCCCAATCCCTGACCTGCCATTGGCTCTCTCATTTCCTCTTTTTGTAATGGCATCTTTAAATACATTGTAACAAATGCTGCATTTCTGCTGTGTTTAAGCTTGACCGAGCTAGCGAGCTAATTTGCTTCTGCAAAAACCCTTGAGTCTGGGAAAGGGATCGAGGAGGGACAAACGCAGACAGTAAATTACATCTGTGATAGGGGGACAGGGACGAGCTGGGCTTTTGGGGTTGAGGGATGGAGAGGGGGGAGTAGGCAGAGGCAGGAAGACGCAAGTCCCTTTGACGAGGTAAGCAGGATATAATCATCGCTGAGGCTTTCTACCCATCTCCAGGGAAGCAGTCTTAGCTAAGGAGTCCCTTATGGGACAGTTCTCAAATGAGTCTATTTGTGGAATTTGTAGAATCAGAGTTGGAGTCTGAGAATATTAGAAGAGTAGCAAGGGTAAAAGATGCTCTACCTCGCTTTAACAGCTGGGTGCTCTGCCATATATGACAATAAGGTTTCTTCAAAAAAGCCACCCCACTCTCACCCCAGTGCTACCATAGACCAACTTCCCTTACATTTTGTATTTTTATTTCCAAGTGTGGTGTTTTATTCACTCAGGAAACACAACACAATAGCTCAGTTCCCATCTGACCACGAACCCACCTGGACATCCGGCAGCCTGAGTTCAACAAATCAATGCGTCTTCCTCTAAACAGCTGGGCCCAGCATGCCGAGACATTGAATATACTAACATCGCTAGACTCCATGGCATTCCCTACATAGTGTACTACTTTTGACCAGAGCTCTATGGCTCGGTCTATGAGCCATGGTCAAACGTAGTGCACTAAATAGGGAATAGGGTGCGATTTGGCACTCAGGCCATCTCTGTCTCTACCCAGTGAGACTCGGCACTGCTTGAACAGAGGCCCCCTTACATAATTAATGTAATGTGCCTTCTCATTCAGTCATGTTCACTCTGTGTCTGCTGGGACTATGTGTTTTATATTCCGTTTTATCTCCCAGCAGAAAAGACGCCAGAGCATTCATTCTCTCCCTCCCCCTCTCTCTCTGTTCCCTCTTTCTTCCCTGTATCTCACTCTCTTTCTCACCCTTCCCTCTTTCTTCCTGTTATTATTTCTTTCATTGTCCTCCATTTCTTTCACGTCCCTTTTTCTTCATGCTCGCTTGAACAATCTATGGAAGTAGAACCATGTGGGTGAGGTTGGTTGTGCATGTAGGAACACAGTGAAGCAGGGGATGGCCCCCCTGGGGAGAGCCTAGCGGTCCAGTAGAAAGGCTTGATAAGAGGCCTGGCGCAGGTCACCGGAGCAACCCCTAGCCAAAGTAAAGTGCAGGTGACGCATTGAGGCTAATGTTGCACAGGGGCTTGTTGTGATTTTCTCCAGTCACAAAAAGGCCATTTTTGTTTGGTGTCTGGGGGCCTGCTGTTTCTCTCAGAGGGTCTCCATTATTCACAGCTGAGAGGGCGCTGGCTGTGATGGCACTTAATAGCACTGAGTCCGAGCCCATCTCCACACCACTCTGTTTCTCTAGCCATTGCCTCTACGACGGAGAGGGGATTGTCAGCAGTACAGCAATCCCAGAGAACTGCGGTGGGCATGTATCACCCACAGCAGACAGAGTGGTTGAAGAAAAGAAAACCAGTGAAGTAAGAAAGGAAGAGGGAACCAACAGTTATGTATTTTCTCGACTATGGCATAAGGTAGATGGTGGGGAGGAGGGGTGGGGGCTCCTTACTGGATGCTTTGTGTATCGTACATTGGGTACGGTTACATGCACACAATAAAACGATTATTAAACTAGTTTGGTTTACATGTGCAAGAAGATATGCAAGAAGATTTGCCTAATAATCCTGTTTACATGGGCAGATCTAAAATCAGGCAACTTGATGGGACTTTGATAAATGCAGAAAATTGCCAATCAAAATAAACTTTCTACCACAGCGACCATGTTATTTTTGGGAAGACTAGTTTGATTCTGGGTTTGGACATATAAAGTTTATTGTGAAACTATTTCTATGATGAACACTTTACTCAAGCAAAAGAGGTATCCTTTGGCTGGGGCTAGCACATGTGCTAGATGAAATACACAGCTAGAACTGTGATTAAGGTGTTTACATGTCCTAATAATTTGGAAGATCAGAAATCCAGGTGTTTTAATCGGTGTATGCTTACTTCGATTGTGACTTTACTCCGATTAAGCTAAACAGAGTAAGTTATTTACATGACTAATGCCATACTCTTCCTACTGCCATAATCAGTTTAATATTGAATTATTAGTGTGCATGTAAACATACTCATTATGATTAAATGGCCTATATGTGGCAAAGAAGCATGCGCTTAGCTTGGCACGCTGCCACCCCCTATGCAACTTAGAATGCCCCATTTAGGGATGGGGCCACACACACGCACAACAAGGTTTGTTGCATGGGGGTTGGGTTAGGATAGGCCCATTCATATCCTCAAGGAAACCCATGTCATTAAACTCATAATCGTGTGTGGTGGGATATTAAATTAGACGTCACCTGTGAGTGCTGAATGATATCAGTGTCATCTGAGACTTAATTTGAGAATTAAGTTGTTTAAGATCTCTTTGTGATGCTAATGAGAGCCAAACTAGGAGAAGGTGTCCGTCCCAAATGGCACCATATTCTCTACATAGCGCTCTACTTTTGACCAGAGCACTATGGGCATTGGTCAAAAGTAGTGCACTTATATGGGCAATAGGGTGCCATTTGAGACGCAGCCAAGGAAACACAGGATTCCCATTATGGTCATATGTGTCAGTCTTCTCCAGGCCATATTAATAAGGGGCTTAAGTCCCCTATATACGGCGGCTCTTGTTCGTTGTCTGGGGTATGGCGATCAGTCTCTCTGCTGTCTATGTGCAGTCTGGCTCAGAGATTTAATGGGGAATGCATGAGAACAGGACGGTGCATCATAAAAAAAAGCAATTTTGTGGGTTTCCTGTCTGCCATTAAACTTAACAGCCAACCTCTCCCATTACTTTTTATCCTCCTTTTTTAAAGGGGTGGAAGGGTGGAAGACGAGTAAGGGCTGAAAAATCATAATTGGCTCACCAAGGAGAATTAACTGATTAAATGGAATGTCTTCCTTTCCAAGGGATAGCTATTTGATTGGCATACCTTGAACATTCTTGGGATTTTTGTTTTCTTAGTTTTCTCATGGAGGAATGGAGGTTGCGTGCATTCAGAGTGGACAAATGGATCTTGATTGGAGAGAGGGAGGCATGTGCAAATGTTGGTCTGGGCTGTGTGTGTGTGTGGTGGAGGTGGAGTCATCAGTTTCAGCAGGCCACTAGTTTATCAGTAGCGGCCAGAGGCCTTCTGGCAAGGTTGGGGAGGTGAGGGGGGTTACAGGTGTCCACAGGCCATTTTCTGATCCCCTCCCTCTGTCTGTCCCTTTAATCTTTCATCAATAGCTATTAATCTGGACCCCAGCTGGCCAACAGGCTTGCTATAGCTGCGGTCATTCTGTACCAAGGGAAAGTCCCTCCCAACTCCCTCTACCTACATTTTTTCATCCTGTTTAATTTAAATACTGTGAGCTTATCCGGCCGAGGTCATCATTGGGGACAACCAAGTGGACTTCAGACACTAATCAATGAGGCTAAGAGGGAGAAAATAGGTTTGTTTCAGTTTCCTCAACCTGTGGCCCCTACAAAGGAGATAAGCGAAAACACCACCTGCTATTATGCATGTTTTATAGGTGGGTTGGCTGGGCTGGTGTGCTAGTATTTCTTCATTGAAAAATGGGGTCTGCTTTCCAAATGTTTGAATGTTTAAAGAATAAATAGTTTGCTGCTGAATATACATGAAGCAGAGTGAGAGATAAAGGAAATGCCAGCTGCCCAGGGTAGTAACCTTTTGTAACCACCTTAATTACCATAGAAGGAGAAGGAAGTGGCTTCTACAACAAATTCCATATATTTTAAATACACTAAGTGTACAAAACAATAAGAACACCTTCCTAATAATTAGATAAACAGAAAAGCCTCAATTTGTCTGGGCATGGACTCTACAAGGTGTCGAAAGCATTCCACAGGGATGCTGGATGATTTTGACGCCAATGCTTCCCACAGTTGAGTCAAGTTGGACCATTCTTGATACACACGGGAAGCACAAGAGAAGGTGAGACTGAGGGATATCTCACACAGTTAGAGGAGGAGAAAAGCTTTCTCCTATCTGTCAGGAAGTGTGAGACCCAGTTAAAAGCAGAGATGCACACATTGCAGCAGTGGAGAGATGTGCCTCTCTCTCGCTCCCTCTCCCTCTTTTCTCTTCTCCTCCCCTGCTGCAGTGATAAATGTCTCTTTGTATTCTGGACAGAAAACTGCAGGGCTACAATGTACTTGTCAGTAGACAGCTCATTTTCTCTCCCTTAAACAGAGCACAGTATATGCTTAATCTTTCCCTTTGGTGTAGGCAGGAAATAAAACAAACGCCTATTGCCAAGGACTGGAATGCCCAGAAAATCGAACCCCATTCATTGCGTGTGTGTGTGCATGTGCATGTGTGGTGTGCGCATGTAAGTGTGTATGTATCCGTGCGTAAGCATATTATGGGCTTGCCTGTATGCACACATGAGTGTGTGCATGCATGTCTGTGTGAGAGAGTAGCATATTAAATCAGTGTTGCGACTGCATGGCTGTTCATATCTTTGTGCCTCTATAGCCTATTGAGACGTTCTGACTGTAGTACTGTAAAGTATTCCTACATGGGAGTCTACAGTGTAGCAAATAGAGTTGATTAGAGCTGGCTCATTGCAGGCTAGCTGCCAGGCTTGGCCCGGTCTAGACCGAGCGCATACAAGCTCGTGTCTGATACCCAGGGATCCCTGTAATACGAGGCCCAGCTTTGCTTTGGCAGCAACGCACGCACATACACACGCATACGCAAGCAAGCAAGCACACACATATACACACACACAGCCTCTCCCAGAGATATTTGTCCTGTCTGCTCAGTTATTGCCACACACACAGCCTCTCCCAGAGATATCTGTCCTGTCTGCTCAGTTATTGCCACACACACAGGTCCCACCATTATAGTTCCAAATCATCATCCTCAATTCAAAAATAAAATTCTCTGTGTCATTCTAAAATGGGATTATATGGTATTTCAATCAAGCCAATATACACCGAGTGTACAAAACATTAAGGACATGACAGACTGACCAGGTGAATCTCAGTGAAAGATATGATCCCTTATTGATGTCACTTGTTAAATCCACAATCAGTGTAGATCAAGGATGACCAACCGGTCGCCCCCCTTTTGTAGGCCCGCGGACCAATTTCAATCTGGGGGGAACTCAGTCGGGGTCTCAATTTACTGTTGAGAAATAGAATACATTAGGTGCAATTTATACATTTTTGTTGTGAAGTCACTTAATTAGCCCATGTCAGCTAAAAAAATGTATTGGTAAATTAGTCTAGCGGACAGGTATAGAAACTTGTAGTAAGCATGATCGAATTACCGATCGGGGTGGGGGCAATTGATGATCAGCTATCGCATAAAAAAAACTGCAAACAATTGCCTCCACCCTATGGAAAAAATGTGTAGACTCGCAGGAATTGAACATTAAAACCCCCAAAAGTATCTTTGCTGTCACGAGTGAAGCTGCTGAAATGTTTTGCTCGCAAGGTGTGTGTGTGTGTGTGTGTGTGTGTGTGTGTGTGTGTGTGTGTGTGTGTGTGTGTGTGTGTGTGTGTGTGTGTGTGTGTGTGTGTGTGTGTGGGGGGGGGGGGGGGGTATGGATGTGTGTACGCAGACCCATGATGCACTGTGTGGCCCCTCATGATAAGTTCAGTTCTTTTGTAGCCCCCAACCCCATCAAAGTTGCAAAGATGTAGATGAAGGGGAGGACACAGGTTAAAGAAGGATTTTTAAGCCTTGAGACAATTGAGACATGGATTGTGTATGTGTGCCTTTATGAGGGTGAATAGGCAAGGCAAAATATTTCAGTGCAAGGGGTATGGTAGTGCCTTTGAATGGGGTATGGCAGTAGGTGCCAGGAGCACTGGTTAGTGTCAAGAATTGCAATGCCGCAGTCTTTCACACTCAACAGCTTCCCACATGTATCAAGAATGGTCCACCGCCCAAAGGACACCCAGCCAATTTGACACAACTGTGGGAAACATTGGAGTCAACATGGGCCAGCATCCCTGTGGAACGCTTTCGCCACCTTGTAGAGTCAACGAATTGAGACTGTTCTGAGGACAAAGGGGGGAGATGCACATCGCAATATTAGGAAGGTGTTCTTAATGTTTTGTACATTGTATAATCATGCCATTTCCAATGTGTTTCGATTAGTGATCCAGGACAGAGCATCCAGTAGGGGTCTGGAATTTACCCCCAGACAGAGCAGAGATGGTCAGGTCATCTCTACTGGGCTCAGCCCCTGGTTCCAGTCTATGGTTTCCTGGCCATTATTTAGTGTCTGATTTAGACTACAGAGATCTAGCCTGCAGACCTCTAGCTATACCCCCTGAGCCTTGTTACCAGTGGAGACTGTGTTGGAATGGAAATGGCGCTTTGCCAAAGCAAGGACTCTGGAGGTACTAGGACAGGAGTAAGGGGGAAAGGGGAGTACCTAGTGCTGTCACAGGCTTCCACAGTCCAAAAACACAATCATTCCGAACCACAATAGCCTGCACAAGCGGTAGACTGCAGACAGCTAGCACGAGGCCAGGGATGGGGTACTCACATTTCAGTCTGTTTTCTCTTTCCTCCAAGCACAGTTATCTCCTCTCTCGCTTTATCGCTCTACCCTACTCTCTCTCTCTCATTAACCTTTGAACACACACACTCATTCGCTTGATCTAACACACAGACACAAACAGACACATACAAACACCAGCGTGCACATAGAAACAGGCAAACTCTCCCTCCAGACATATTGCCCTCTCTCTCTCACTCACACACACACACACACACACTCTCCTTTTCTCTTTTTCCCTCCCTATCAACTTGTCACATGACCTGTTCTTAATCTCTCCCCCTCTGTTCAGCACTGCCCTGATCCCCCCTGTGCCCTCCTCCATTGGCTACTAGCTGTGTGTTCGACAAACAATTGTGATTCTGCTTGGTTTCTGAGGAGATTATTAACACACCTAGCCTAGCATGCCTAGTAGCTACAGCGGGGTCATGAATAAGCAATGGGAAGAAGTATCCAAGAGCCGTATTTTCTCTCTTTCTCCCCCGCTCCCAATGAATGCAAGGGATTGTGTGGAAAATGAGCTGTCAGTGGAGGAGATACATCAGGCTCATTGGCGAAGCCCTAGGAAATAATGAAGGACTCCACCATTTCTCCCTCATACGTTCAATATGCTCCTATCCATGACAAGTGCAGGGGAGATAAGCAGTCATCCCTCTCGAGCTGATTAAATACATTAGGTTTATTGAGGAGGGCTGGAACGTTAGGGTAATGTAAAGCCGAAGGTTCAGGGGAAGTTGATACAACATTAGAGCGATGTCTTGTGAGTCACAGGATGGAGTGGAGGGGAGGCGGAGAGAAATATTTTGTGTGTGTGCGTGGTGCAGAGCGAGTAGCTATGTCAGGGGTATAGAAAGAGAGGAGAGGGCCTCAAGCCTGAGTGGAAGCCGTTATTCTTCCCAACGGAATCTGTAATTACCTACATGGCACACTGACTGACTGAGGGGCCTGCTTGAGGCATATACTGATAATAACACGAACGCACCAGGGCCTGGATTCCCAAAAGCATCTTAAGGTTAAGTTAATCGTTCGAACCTTCGTAGCAGCATCTGTAAATATCCAAGCTGTTTCCCAAAACCCTTGTTTTTAACAATGCACTTGAAAATGTTCGTAATCTAATGCCTGCCTCAGACCAATTTTAGAACAGCTACAGTAACTTCAGAAAGTATTCACACCCCTTGGCTTTTTTCACATTTTGTTGTGTTACAGCCTGAATTGTAAATTGATTTTAAATTGAGAATGCGTGTCACTGGCCTACACACAATACCCATAATGTCAAAGTGGAAAAATGTATTTGTGAAAATTTGACAAATTAATTTAAAATGAATAGCTGAAACGTCTTGAGTCAATAAGTATTCAACCCCTGTAAGGCAAGACTGAATATATTCAGGAGTAAAACTTGCTTAACAAGTCACATGATAAGCTACTGTACATGGACTCTGTGCAATAATTGTTTTTAACATGATTTTTGAGTGACTACCTCATCTCTGTACCCCACACATACAATTATCTGCAAAGTCCCTCAGTAGAGCAGTGAATTTGAAACACAGATTCAACCAAAAATACCAGGGAGGGGTAAAAATAAAGAAAGCAAACATTGAATATCCCCTTGAGCATGGTGAAGTTATTAATTACACTTTGGATGGTGTCAATACGCCCAGTCACTACAAAGATGCAGGCATCCTTCCTGTGATACAGGCGTCCAATGGTGACTTTAAAACAGTTACAGAGTTGAATGGCTGTGATAGGAGAAAACTGAGGATGGATCAACAACACTGTAGTTACTCCACAATACTATCCTAATTAACAGAGTGAAAAGAAGGAAACCTGTACAGAATAAAAATATTCCAAAACCTGTATCCTGTTTACGAGGCACTAAAGTCATCCTGCAAACAATGTGGCAAAGCAATTACATTTTTTTGTCCTGAATACAGTGTTATGTTTGGTACAAATCCAATACAAGACATTACTGAGTACCACTCTCCATATTTTCAAGCATAGTGGTGGTTGCATCGGGTTATGGATATATTTGTAATTGTTATGGACTGTAGTTTTTCAGGATAAAAAAGAAACATAATGGAGCTAAGCACAGGCAAAATTTTAGAGGAAAACCTGGATCAGTCTGCTTTCCACCAGACACTGGGAGATAAATGTAGGACAATCAGCAGGACAATAACCTAAAACACCAGACCAGACCTAAAACACCAGACCAAATCTTGCTTGCCAAGACAATATTGAATGTTCCTGAGTGGCCTATCTACAGTTTTGACTTGGCAAAAAACTATGGCAAGACTGTCTAACAATGATCAACAACCAACTTGACAGAGCTTGAACAATTTTTCAAAAGAATAATGTGCAAATATTGGATGTTCTTCTGACTTTCTTTCCTCTGACATTTATGTAATTCTAGTTTTTATATTAATTCAGTTGGCTTGTTGTCAGCCATTTTGTCTACAGTTTTTCAAAAAAGATACACAGACTAGGAAAATCAAAATGGACGTTCCCAATTCATGTCTATGTATGTTAATATAATAACAGACGACGGACTATGGGCGGGCATAAACAACTGCACGTTTTTGGAGTTTGATGTTTAATTCAATCAAATGTTAATATTTGGTTGAGCAGCCGTCGGATCCTCTGACACATTCATGGGGGTATTTTGCCTTCTGAGAAGGAGAGAGAGGACGAGAAAGAGGAGAGAAAAAAATACTCCTACCTGTCAGAGATTTTTTATTTTCCCTCGTCAAGTCTGCTTACTAGACTCTCAACTCCTCTCCCTCCCTCCCCTCTCTCAGGTTGTCAGCACAAACCCCGTTCCTGTTGCTGTCCTGATTCTGACACCTGTCAGCATTTTCATTAGTAGATCAGAGGAGTAGCAAACTCAAAATGTTCCCTGTGTTGAATTTAGGGCATGTTTTGCGGCATAAACACGCAACACTGCTTTACTGTTTCTTTAATTCAACAGGGGAATGGAAGTGCTTGACTGGCAGGAAGTTGACTTGGCAGATGAGGGTTTTGTGTGTTGAGATATATGGAGAGAGAGAGAGACTAGGAGAGCAGTGAAGTTAAGATGGGGGAAGCCTCGTGAAATCAATTAATTAATCAATTAAGAGCAGTTGGACCCTGGTGGATCTGTGCTCCATTGGCTGAGCTTCATTCCTGGGCTTCTGCTTCGGGAACACACCCACGAGGCGTGGATGGGATTAATGAGTGGAAAACCCCCTCAGGGGTGAAGGATATGGAATATGTGTGGAATGAGAGAGACTATTGCCCTGCGACTGCAAATGTAGCTGACAAGAGTCCCTGTGGTGCTAAAGACCGGAAAAATTGGTTTTCTGACCAACACTTTTCCCCTAGAGTCATAATCCAAGAACCAAAGACCCCTGGTAAACTAAACCCTCAAAATGGCCACCAAGAAAAATACACAAAAAGGCAAAAAAGGACATGGAAAAGTTGAGTTTCCGTGCATTGATCATTTTTGCACTTGACTAGAGAATCTCGAGCCCTTAAAAAACCCATGGCTCATCCGTGTCTGCAAGGAATTAAGTAAGAGGTTGGATAATCAAAGGATGTGGGGGTAAAAAAAATGGCCGCTTCTGTTTGTTACCAGAGCCCTGTGCGGCTGTTCGCCCACTTCTCCTGTGAGACACTAATGGTTCTCTAGAGCCAAAGCTAGCACATTGTATATTTTTTCAACAAAATCCCCTTGACATTCACAGTCACGCCTATAGAGGTAATTTTATACATTTTTCTCCAGCTCCTCTCCCTTCCCTCAACCATTTTATAGCTGGGCGATATCATCCATAGTCAATCCATAGCCAGATACTGTACAAGAGAAAGCATTAATAGTTGAAGATATTTGACGATATGGGGCCTATATATTTAATGTAATGTGCTTTTTAAGATATTTTATATATTTCCCTAGTGTAATCCATTGGCAGAGTAGATTTCAGACCAAGGTATTCTTAGGAAGAACAGTACCTTCTTACAATGTTTGGTCTCGTCTCAGTGTCACTCTGTTGATTATGGACAAAATACCTCTCCACGAAGTCAGCCAATAGTTTAGCTACTGCTGGATTCCAGAGACACAATCCATTATCGAGTATCACATTTCAAATTGAGAAGGATAAATAGAAACGCAGGAAATGGACAAACAAGTCCGTAACATAATCAAAAAGTGCAAAACGGAAGCCTGTAACAAAGGAAGAACTTTGTATTGTGCGAGAGAAACCCAGAGCCTCGCAGAGAGCTCCATGTCTCATATGAGCGGAATCCCACACTGAGACTTTTAAGGAGGGGTGGGGGGGAGGGATGTGTGTTTTCCTATTTGTCAAAGGTAACGGTACGTCCCACTGTGCAAACACCACCTTTACATGGCCCCTATGAGAATGGTAAACATTTGTACTGTAAAAAGCTTAGGGAACCCACATGAGGGGAGTTTACTGTACTCCATCTATCCCCCTCCATTCCTTCCTGTTAGCGTTTCGCTTCCGAACACAAGGAAACATCACAATAAAATCACTTTGTATCCAGAGCCTGTCCTTTGGGGCAATTGCTGTGTGTTATGTTTTTTTTTTTTTTTTTTGCTGTAGTACCAGAAGGAGAGGCAAACTGCAGATCTAAGTTATTCCCTATAGAACATACAGTATCTAAATGGCGGGGTGTTTTGCGAACAAGACTATTTGTTTTGTTCACACAGTTCCCTTCGCCAAACAGGGCTACTGCATGGTCGGTGCCCGGTCGGTGCCCGCTCACATTCAATTAAGACGGATGTGTCCGAACAAACCACATTTTTACTTCACTCCAAACCATCGGGGCTCTCACATCTAGTATATGTTGCAGCTGTAACTGAGCTATCCTGATCTGCTCCTACTTCTGTAAATATATAGGATGCATCCCAAATGGCACCGTATTTCCCAGTGCGCAATTTGGCCAGCAAATAGCCTAGTGGTTAGAGCATTGAGCCAGTAACCAAAATGTTACTAGTTTGAATCCCTGAGACGACAAGGAGGGGAAAAAAATGTGTTGATGTGCCCTTGGCACTTAAGCCTAATTGCTCCAGAGCCTCCATTGATAACGGTACTCCCTGAGGTCATCGAGAGCGATGCAAGAAAAACATTTCCATTGAAACGGGACAAATTTAAGCATCCACCAAAATGTTTTTATATGACTTTTGACCAGGGCCTGTGGAGACTCTGGTCAAAAGCAGTGCATTATGTAGGGAATAGGGTGCTCTTTGAGACACAGTATTGGTTCAGCAAAGTATCTTCTCTGCCTTTCATATTTTCTTAGGGCCGCCACAATTGTCTGACTTGTCTCTGTCCTGCAAGTCGATTAGCTTCGGCAAATACATAGCAGCGATTTCAGCGAGCTAGTAAGGGACAATCATTATTCGTTGATGCTAGCGGAGTGGAACTAACCTTCCACGGAGTGCATTGTTTTCCAGAGAACGCATAGAGCCGCAAATTAAATATCCCTTTCATACTACGACTATAATTTAACACATTTGCCGCGAGAAATGTATTCAACATCCACTAAAGTAGCTAGCAAGTTTACTTGATGGCGATAGTAGTTGCCTTGGTAACCAAACAAACTTGCTAGTTTAGCTAACCAAACCATCAGTCCTAGCTTGCTATTAAGACAATATAATCAAACAATAAAAATAATGTTTTCAATTCGACTTAGCTCAAACATGGAACATGTAAGAATGAAACATTGCCATGGAATTCTACCGGGGAAACGCATGGTGCTTTATAAGTAAATAATGCACACTCTAGAACGCCCTTCAAGCCAATCAGAAATGAGTATTCATAGCTAATATCCTCTTGAAAAAGGTAGGAGGATGCAACAAGGGCCTTGTCTGTGGGGTATCGGAAGTATAGTATAGTGTGGCCGTGCCGATTCTGTCGAGCTCAGCCCCGGCCCCATCATACTCGTTAACTGTGTAATTAGAATGCTGAGATGTTAAGGAAAGGACAATTCTATTTGGCTATGTCGTTACGTTCATGCATGTGTAAGGGTCTTTTGGTCAATTCATTTAATAATTATGAACAAGCCCTCAATACTGACGAACCCTCATGCTGATTTACTGCCACAGACTCCCTTTAAAGACAGGAGAGAAGACAGACATTGCCTGCATTCCATATGGCCCCCTATTTCCTACATAGTGCACTAATTTTGTCCAGGGCCCATATACCCACTATATAGGGGATAAAGTGCCATTTGGGATTCAAGTTTAGAGAAAAATTAAGCCATTTTGTTCAGTGCTTCTCACTGCTTCTTTTTCAACAGAGGGAGACATTGGCCTGTTGAAAGACCATATTATAACTAGGTCTGGAGAAGGGGAGTGCAATAACAATAGCAACAAGGATCCAATTGCAAATCCAAATAGATATTTTGTACTTATCTATTGCTGCTATGGTCAAAGCAAGCAGTGTACATCTGCCTGGTAGCGGTAAATGGTCCCCGTCGTTCTGTTTACCAGTAGCGTTTATTTGTTTACATACATTCCAGGAGTTAGCATCCATCTCGCGAGTGATAATCAAAAAAGCCTCTCTCTCTCTTTCTTTGTCTCCCCCACTCCTCTCTGTCTATCCCTGTTTCTCCACTTGTAATATTCTTCATGTACATATTTTCTAATTGTCTCAAATAATGACTTTGCTAGACTGTTGGACCTGTCAGTATGCATGTTTTGAAGAGGGTTGTGAAATAATTACGGCCAGCCAACCAAATAGGCAGTGAACCCACTAATCATTATTCATTACTATCTGACACTGCCAAGGCAGCAGTCCAAGGCCTTTTCAGGCAGCATTTCATTGCAGGACGTCACAATTAGCATGTCCCAATCCTAACGAACCTTAAAATGCTGCCTAAGGTGCCTTCATTCGGGCATTTTTGAAGCTGGCATCCCATTTATCCTTTGCTGGGCAGGCTGTACCAAAAAACCTTGCGGCGCACCGAAAATTCGAAACAATTCTGAATTAATAGAGGACACAAGTCCCAGCATAGGAGAACATTTTCCAGAAGAATAAGGAATAGCTGAGAAATGTAAGTAAACTCAGCAAAAAATAAATGTTTTTCAGGACCCTGTCTTTCAAAGATAATTTGTTGTGTTTAAACACCGTTTCCCATGCTTGCTCAATGACACATAAACAATAAATGAACATGCACCTATGGAACAGTCGTTGAGACAGACGGTAGGCAATTAAGGTCACAGTTATGTAAACTTAGGACACTAAAGAGGCCTTTCTACTGACTCTCTGAAAAATACCAAAAGAAAGATGCCCAGGGTCCCTGCTCATCTGCATGAACATGCCTTAGGCATGCAGCAAGAAGGCATGAGGACTGCAAATGTGGCCAGGGCAATGAATTGCAATGTCCGTACTGTGAGAAGCCTAAGACAGCACTACATGGAGACGGGATGGACAGCTGATCGCCCTCGCAGTGGCAGACCACGTGTAACAGCACCTGCACAGGACCTGAACATCACACTTGCGGGAGAGGTACAGGATGGCAACAACAACTGCCTGAGTAACACCAGGAACCCACAATCCCTCCATCAGACTGTCTGCAATAGACTGAGAGAGGCTGGCCTTGTAGGCCTGTTGTAAGGCAGGTCCTCACCAGACATCACCGGCAACAACGTCGTCTATGGGCACAAACCCACCGTTTCCGGACCAGACAGGACTGACATTAAGTGCACTTCACTGACGAGTCGCGGTTTTGTCTCACCAGGGGGGATGGTTGGATTTGCGTTTATCGTCGAAGGAATGAGCGTTACACCGAGGCCTGTACTCTGGAGCAGGATCGATTTGGAGGTGGAGGGTTTGTCATGGTCTGGGGCGGTGTGTCAAAGAACCATCGGACTGAGCTTGTTATCATTGCAGGCAATCTCAACACTGTGCATTACAGGGAAGACATCCTCCTCCCTCTTGTAGTACCCTGGCTGCATTTTCTACAATTTTGATTAGATGAAAAAAAAAAGTATGTCTTACCTCCAAACGAGTAAGTTCATTCTAGGCTTGCTAGCCAGTGAAGTTGATTGTGCATTTGGTTTACCTTACGTTAAAGTTAGCTAACTTTCTCTTATCACTTTTCCTTCCCCTATTTTGTTACATGATTGGGTTTAAAATTAGAGGTTAAGTTATTCAACTCTTACAGTAAGTAACTAAACAAGCCCTAAAAAAATGCTGAACTGTTGACAAAATGATTTGCACATTAATAAAGGTAGTTGTAGCTTCATTGACTTGATCCAGCACTGAAATTTGAGCAGCGAGGTTCATTTCAACCTCCATTGTCTCCACTCGCTCCAGCTTTAAGGACGTCACCCTGCCATCCAGAAGATGGGACAGCCTTTGTTGGGAACTTCCCCAGCCACCAGGACAATCACCATATCCCAGGGTTTTCATTTTGAAATGGGCAAAATCACAATCTTAAATAGAACCAGATTTCCCCCCATGTTGTTGTTTATCATGCAGATTTGTCAGAACATTTGTAACTTATGAAGCTCATTCTAAAATACAGACGTGAGGGGAAGTCTTCAATGTAGTCCACAATTCGTTGAAATGAGGTGTTAGTAAAGGACTGGAACTAAAAATTGTGTATAAAAAAAACTGTGGCGGTCATGACTAAATAAGCTTACTGTATTTACTGTATATAATTATATTGGACATTTTGTGTTCCTTTATTATATGCCAGTATTTTTATCCAATGCATTTAGCTTACATTAGGATGAAGTAGCCTAGGCCTTCAAATCACCTTTCACAGTGAAACACCACTATTCTTGTTATTAATCATTCTTAAACCGTCAGTATAAAAGCTATCTCAAAAATTCCTGTATCCTGCATGCAAGCTTACCTATCATGTCCACAGTTGAGCTGCAGACCAAGCAATATGTGAAAGGGGACCCTATACCATAGGATAACTATTCTAGTTGGTGTTAACTTCATGCATGAATAGGTACTGAGGAGATCGATTCTGTTACTTGCTATTCGTGGCAGATACAGTATTTCCATTTTGGGATAGTTGTTCACTGAAGGTAAACAAATGTCTAGTGCTCGGTGGAATGCGAATGCATTGTCACGTGATGCTCCCTTTCGAATCCCATCACAAATGGCAGTTACCTACTAGAAAAGTGCTACCTATTAAAGGTTGAGGCCTTTGGATTGGGACACAGCTAGCCTCCCCATGCAGCTAACATACAGATAGACACGCATGCAAACACTCCCTGCCACTCTCTGTTAACCCCCCCCCCCCCCCCCCCCCACCCCACCCCACCCCCAACCAAGCAGTCATCACAACATCACAAGACATGTTCAAGTTCAACACCAGCAACTGAACCAGATCCGCTTCAATCCACATGCCTTTACAGCAGCATCCGCTCCCAGATGAAAACGGAAGTAGAAGAGACTGAACTTACCTATTCTTCTCCTATCATGACATCATAATGTCTCTTTCCCATACCCATAATGCCTTGCGGTAAAATGGCTGGCTAATTAGCTCAATTCAACATCCGTGCGTGAGTCCATGTGATCCCGAGCTAACTTTCTAATTTGCTAATTCCCCACGATGGAAAATGTTGCCAGGAAACAAATCCCTCATAAATAATTTGGGTTAAAGTGTGATTGTTTAATTTTTCTTCATCTGTTAGTCCTTCATTCATTAGATTCCCTTTTTCGGAGCAAGGCTAAGAGGAGTGAGCAGGGAGCATTAAAATGGAAGACTCAGAAAATGTGAACATATAGCTAGAGAGGATCTAGAGGGGTTTTGAGAATATTGGAGGGAAAAAATCACAGAGGTTTAGCGTAAGGTGTGTGTTTGTTTGTTTGGGGGGAGGGGTAAAGGCTAGGGTTATTGCTAAGAAAGTGCCTAACACTAGACGCCACACTTCGACTAGAATTTCAACATATTTCACCAAACCTGTCCTAAATTTTCCTCTATAGCAGAAGCCAATGACCAAGGTGTAGGCGAATTCAAACCAGACATAGACACTGCGACGTGAAGCCTCCTGGGTAATATGCAGATGTAGTTTTCCCTATTGACCAATGGAGCTGTTTGATTGTTTCAAATTGCTAAGATGAGAGACCTAGTCATCAAGACTGAACAAAGCAAGGCAATTCACCAGCTTCCTGTCTCTTCAGAAAATAAAGCAATTGTTACCTGGAGTAGGAGGCAAGTCAGTGAAATGGCTGCCGTTCATTTTGAGTTCATGCACTGAATCCACTGCTCTATGCTCTCCCAAGTCTGAGCACCTGTGTGTGTTTCCTTTTGAGCTGGATAAACACCCCCATGTGCATACAATGGTAGCATACAGGTCTGTGCCAGTTTCTATCCACCTAATTCTCACCCATTCTTGTTCTCTCACTCGCTCTATCTCCGTCTACAGGCATATCTTTAATTCTCCTTCTCTCTCAATTCAATTCAATTTCTTCACAGGTCGGTGCCAGTTCTACCCACTACCTTTTCCTCAAATACACACCCTCTCTTTCTCTCTCTCCCCCTCACCCTCCCTTTCTCTATGACACTTCTTCACATAAGCTCCCCCTCTCCACTACTCTAAAACCATGGAACCAGGAAACACTAACATGACCACCTCCACTTCCTCTGCCAGGGAATCGGATGTCCTCTTAAACGTTGGAAGTCGGCAAAGAAACATCAACATTATTTCCTCTGCTAAATGTTCCTGCTGAATAATGTATGAGAGTGGTTACAACGCGATATGTAGATTTCAACCCACCTTTGTCAGCCTTTCAAGCGCATCAGAAGTTGGCTGCCACCAAATACTTCCAGACAGACATGGCTAGGCCTACAATCAGTCAATAATGTTACCAGAGCATCATATAAAGGGAAGCCTTGGTAGGGGGAGATCCCTCTACATTAGCAGCCTTAGCACCGAGACATCAAAGGGAAAGTACTAAGTTGTTATTCACAAAAACAGATCTGAGGGGCCTTATCTGAGAGTGGGCACAATGCTACCGCTAAATGTGTTCTGCTTGATGTAAGCACACGAATACACACACAGGAACGGAATTAATTCAAATTTTATAGATACAGAGAGACACACACACACTCACAGGTCTGAGGCCTTATGTAGGAGTGGGTATAATGGACTGCTGAAGCTGCTCTAGTTGGAGGTGTAAACAAGCTTCGTTTTACATACACAAGCTTTGACCAAGTATCTGATGGGGTAATTCTAACACTAAGGGATGAATGATGAGTAACACACACAGCTTTCCACAAACCTTTTCTCCTACCTTGGTCAGGCAGCTGGCAGACGTTGGGGGGTACGGTCATGTTGAGCACGTCGTTGACAGCCGTGTCTATGTAGTGGCCCCTCTGGACATCGTGCTCACTGTCCGTCTGGTCGCTCTCTTCGTGCCCGCTGTCCTTCAGACTATTGCCCTCCAGGTCCTTGAATGTTGATGTGCTACAGAGGGAGGGAGAGGGGGATGAGAAAGGAGAGAATGTTGATTTACTGTCACATCAACTTCTATCAGATTCTCTCCTCTCTCCTTCATCACCTCTCCCTCAATCCATTTCTCTCCTGTGTCGGTCTCTTTTTCACTATTTCCTTCTTAGCGCTCTTCTAAAAAAATCGAAACATTTTCTTCATATTGTCTCTCTTTCACTATCTCATCCTTGACTCTCTAACATGTGTCTCTCTCCACATCCTCCTCTCTCACACATTTCTCACAGCACTCGGAATCTTGAGACAAGGAGAGGGATGATGGGAATCTTCAGAAGGACTCTTAACTCTGGCCTCAGCTGTCTAGAAGGACACGACTTCACAGCGTTCCACATTTTATTTCTGGAGGGAAACGAACCTTGCTACTTCTGTAGTAATCGGCGGGTTGTGGTGGTGGAGGCACAGATTAACTCTGTTGGGGATTTTTGGGATTAAGAGGCCATTTTCAAACTCTGCTGATAGTGGAGCAAAGAGGCTGCAGGCTGTTTTAGTCTGTTTCTAAAAGGGACCGTGTGGATGGCGATGCACTGACTTCAAGGGCATCTCTAGTGTGAACCGCTATAAAGGGCCTGTCCGGATATTTAAATCCTGTTTTTTTTATCATTTAAATGTATGTAATTATATACCCATTGATTAATTAAGAATATCAGACGTAAATGCCTCATGAACCCTGTCCCTCAGCTTTATAGCAAACCAAGAGTTGGAGACTGCCGTTGTGTTTTTCAAATAACAGAGTGGGCTTTTAAAACGCCTTGCAATTACACTCTACTGTTCAACAAATCAGATGATAATCAAGCATTCCAGGAAGGAAAGGAATATAGAAAATGCTATGAGCATGTACGTATGTGCACAGATTGAATCTGTCTTGTTTGGGGCTTAAAGTCAATCAACAGCTTCATAGTGTATGCATGATTTCTGTTCATTTGATTGCCGCCCCACTGGAACAAATTGGGCTATACAAACAAGACTGCTATTGAGGGAGGAGGCGAATGTATACATCAAGAACCTCACGTAGGAGAAGAGAGGAGAATGGAGGAGAAGAGAAAAAATATAAGAGAAGGAAAGAGAAGAGACATAAAGAAAGAAAAAAACAGTAGCAACAGCAGTTCCCAGCTTTCCTTTGAGAGGTTTGCCTGGGAAAGGGGGAGAGAGAGAGGTACTGCAGTGACGGTAATGCTGGCTTTACCTCTCTCTGATGTTATCAGTATAATTGCACCTGTCCCAGACTACAGGCCCACAGGCTCCTAGGGGATAGCTTTGTAGTGTGCTGCAGAGGCCCCTCACTTAAATGTGCTTTTGTTTACATAAACATAGGGATTTTTTGGGGAGTAAAATTGCCATAATGGCTTTTCAAAAAGCCGGGGACGGCCTCAAACAAAGGGAGGTTGGAATGTTCCGCAGCTGCAGGTAAAAAGTGAGAAATTATAGGCCTGGCCACAACAACAAAAAATAAATTGCTGCAGGGCGTTATTAGAGTTGTCTACACTACCCCGCCGGAACCACAAGCTCACCTTATATCCTGCTTCAGGTGGAATCAGGAATGCACCATTAGTCCCATACCCCATACCTTTATATCCTGCTCAATGTTCTCAAAATGGGCAACTCAAATGAACTTAATTATTGGTACTTTGGTATTAGCATTGAGCTGATGTAAAAATAAAAAAAACACACTGAGATCCAACTGTGCTACGAACCTCTTGCAATATTGAAATCACGTTCCTGGCCAAAATTCTATTTGATTTCTTTAAATCTTATTCACGATGTATAAGTCGTTTTACGAGCCGTGTTTTAGCAGGAGTTTTTCATATTGCTCAACGTGTCTTGATTTATGTTTTTATGGGAATGGATGGAATTATTCATGATAATGTTAAAATATGTGCTTTGAAGACACAGACTTGAAAAAATGTACCTAATATAGTAGTGAGGGATCATTTTAGAGTCTAATTCCAAATTAGATTATTGACTGTGTGAATTTGTAGTGAATACACAGAACAAACACGGGTCTTCACAACATGCACACTCATGCATTTGCAGCCCATAGCATATGACAATTACGGATCACAACGGGTGACAGCGGAAAATATCAAATTGCCTAATCAAGACATACCTTTTGATAAGATGTGCTCGGCTGTTCACATAGCTGGAGTCGATATAATTATCCGTCTGTAACAGAAGATTGGGGGAGGAGGGGGAAGAGGGGGAGGAAAGTAGAGAAAAAAAACAGAAGAGATGCATTTAATTTCGTAGGGAACCAAATAATGTTACAACGGTAATTGCCTTTCAATAGAAATGTTATTTTACACAAAGTGAGCGAGCCTCAGCTTTCAAAGGTGGAAGCCATTCTCTTTCAAAGTACCTACACAGAGACAAGGAGAGAGAGAGAAAGAGAGAGAGGGCCGGCTAGGAGCTGAGAGAACTAAGGAGAGTGCTGCAGTGAGGAGACACTCCTCCATCCCTCCCTCAGTCCTCTCCATCCCTCCATCAGACCAAAGTCACAAAAATGTGATCATTAGGGATGACAGTGCATCATGCAGAGATAAAATGACGGAGGGAAGGAAGAAAAGTTTTCCTTTTTCTCCTCAACCTTTTTGAGAAGATCTGAATCTATAAATTCGAAATAAATAAAAGTGTAAGAGGAGAAGAAGAAATTGAGAGCGTACCAGGGGGAATCTTAACTTTTAGCAATTGCAGATTAAAAGCAAGCATGGAGGAATCTGCATACGATGGATCTCTATCCCACATAGTTCAAAGGCATTGTGCATCATTCTTGGAGAGGGGTGTTATGACAGGGGAGAGAAGGTACATTGAGACGTCCCCTTGTGTCTGGTGAGCATCTACTCAGTCAAAGGCATCCTGTATTCAACATAAAAATAAAATCCCCCAACATTTATAGAAAGACTGTTATAGTAAGTTAGACAGGAGAGTGACAGGGGAGAGAGGGGACATTGAACAGGTAGTCCCTTGTGCCTGGCCAACATCCACTCACGCCCAGATAACATGTCAAGAGGGTATCAAAGGCACTCTCAAAGGACTTCCCCAGCCTGCCCATGAAAACTCCATGATCCGACCCTTTCAACATACTTTGATGCAGGTGTTTTCCTGTGGGAAGAGGGAGAAAAGGACATCACTCCTCTTAAATTCCACTCTCATAGACTCATGATATGCTATCTCAGATAAAGGATAGAGGGATAGTCAGTGGCTCACATCCGGTGATGAAGTGTTTCCTCTGACAAAAGAGTCACCCCTATGATAAGAGATGTTAATGCAGGCGGTGGCACGAACTCACTGATTATCAAATGAGGGACAATATTTGCCAGCTCGGTCCTGCTGTTCGGGGGAGCGGGGAGCTGTGTGCGACGGTGAGGCAGTGAGGCAGGGTGACCAAATGCATTTGTATAAAAAAATGTAGCTTGTTAACTGGTGATGGGGTTGGCTTTTTTGAAAAGTGAAACCCTTCCCCAATCCCCACCCTATTTTTTTCCAACCTGTGTAGGTCGAGGCAGAAACCAAAATGCAAAACCACAATGTAAAAGTTAGAGAGAGAGAGGCTATTGATGCTTTTTATTGAGACATCCTGACTTAAACATCTTATGAAACACCCCCTACCCCCTCATTAAAAAGGCAAGAGTGTGTGAGAGAGAGGGGAAGGAGAGGCAGGAGACGGGAATATAGATGCAACACTAGCCCTTGTGTTCTTGTATGTTGATGTGGCTTTTAAAAGGCACTACACAAGAGCAAGGAGGCAGGCTGGTCTCAGAGCAAAATGTATTATATTTTACTCATCTGTTTTAGTAGTTCAATTAGTATGATACGTTAAGTTACATTATTTGACCTGTTTAGTATGACATATACAGTATTACATTTGACTCCTTTAGTATGATATGTTACATTTGGTATGTTTACATGAGACAGAGTTACTTTTTTGTAAGATGGCACCGGCTGATATGGAAGCTCTGCTTCTAGCTCCTAAGCAACTTGGCAGTATTTCATTTTTTTTTTCAATTTCAGTTTTGCGTGAATGCTGCCATCAATCCACGGTTTCTGATTGGGGAAGGTTTTAATTGTCGCCGTGGGTACAACATCACCGATGCACTTGCTAATAAACTCGCTCACCGAATCAGCGTATACATCAATGTTGAACAGACTTTAGCACAGACTTTTCCTGTTTTAGTTCCTGTCTATAGGCTGGGAGCAACAAAATGGAGCCGTGGTCAGATTTGCCGAAAGGAGGGCGAGTGACGGCTGTGTATGCCTCGCGGAAGTTAGAGTAACAATGATACAGAATGCTACCAGCCTGGGTCGCGCATTCGATATGCTGATAAACTTTAGGGAGCCTTGTTTAATCCCCAGCTACAATAAATGCAGGCTCAAGATATGTGGTTTCCAGTTCATATAGAGTCCAAGGAAGTTCTTTCAGGGCCTTCGAGGTGTCTGCTTTGGGGGGTTGGGGGGGGGGGGGGGGTATACACGACCGTGATTATAATCGAAGATAATTATCTTGGTAGATAATGCGGTTGGCATTTGATTGTAAAGAATTCTAGGTCACGTGAACAACATGACTTGAGTTCCTGTATGTTGTTATGATCACACCATGACTCATTAATCATAAGGCATACACCCCCGCCCTCTTCTTACCAGAGAGATTTTTGTTTCTGTCGGCGCGATGTGTGAAGACACCAGGTGGCTGTACCGACTCTGATGACATATCCCGAGTGAGCCATGTTTCCGTGAAACAGAGAATGTTGCAATCTCTGTTTCTCTGGAAGGCAACCCTTGCTTGGATTTCGTCTACCTTGTCAAGAGACTGGACATTGGCGAGTAGTATACTTGGGAGAGGTGGGTGATGTGCCCATCTATGGAGCCAGACCAGAAGACCGCTCCGTCTGCTCCTTCTGAGGCGCCGTTGCTTTGGGTCGCCTGTTGGGATCCGATCCGTTGTCCTGTTTGGTGGACCAAACAGAGGATCCGCTTCGGGAAAGTCGTATTCCTGGTCATAATGTTGGTAAGTTGACATTGCTCTTATATCCAATAGTTCCTCCAGGCTGTATGTAATAAGACTTAAGATTTCCTGGGGTAACGATGTAAGAAATAGTTCCTCCCGGCTGTATGTATTAAGACTTAAGATTTCCTGGGGTAACGATGTAAGAAGTAACAACATTAAAAAGAAAAATACTAGCCGGCTTCCACCCGGTTACGCAATCCTGCACCTTAGAGGCTGCTGCCCTATATATTGTACATAGACTTGGAATTCCTGGCCACTTTTAATAATGGAATTGTTGTCACTTTAATAATGTTTATACACTGTATTCTATTCTACAGTATTTTAGTCAATGCCACTCCGACATTGCTCAATCTAATATTTATGTATTTCTTAATTCCAATCTTTTACTTTTAGATTTGTCTGTAGTGCTGTGAATTGTTAGATACTACTGCACTGTTGGAGGTAGGAATACAAGCATTTTGCTACACCCACAATAACATCTGTTAATTATGTGTATGTCACCAACAAACTTTTATTTGGATTTGATTTAGAGCAAAAGCGAAAGCAGGGTGGTTGGTCGCGAATGTCTAGCAAGCGAAAGGTTGTGTGTTTAAATCTCATCACAGACAACTTTAGCATTTCAGGTAATTAGCATCTTTGCAACCACTTACATTTGAACTACTTTGCATGTTAGCTAAGCCATCCCGTTACCTTAACCCTAACATACTGCTGACCTACAAAAGCAGTCCAACGCAACATATCATCCTAAAGCAGTCGAACATAGCATATCATAATAAGCGGGTGACCGGGCTACCTACAGTGGCTTGCAAAAGTATTCACCCCCCTTGGCATTTTTCCTACTTTGTTGCCTTAGAACCTGGAATTAAAATACAGTTGGGTTTTTTTTTTGGGGGGGGGGGGGGGGTTGTATCAGTTGATTTATACAACATGCCTACCACTTTGAAGATTCAAAATCTGTTTTATTGGGAAACAAAAATGAAATAAGACAGAAAAAATTGACAACTTGACAGCGCATAACTGTTCACCCTCCCAAAGTCAATACTTTGTAGAGCCACCTTTTGCAGCAATTACAGCTGCAAGTCTCTTGGGGTAGGTCTCTGTAAGCTTGGCACATCTAGCCACTGGGATTTTTGCCCATTCTTCAAGGAAAAACTTCTCCAGCTCCTTCAAGTTGGATGGGTTCCGCTGGTGTACAGCAATTTTTAAGTCATACTACAGATTCTCAATTGGATTGAGGTCTGGGCTTTGACTAGGCCATTCCAAGACATTTAAATGTTTCCCTTTAAACCACTTGAGTGTTGCTTCATCAGTATGCTTAGGGTCATTGTCCTGCTGGAAGGTGAAACTCCGTCCCAGTCTCAAATCTCTGGAAGACTGAAACAGGTTTCCCTCAAGAATTTCCCTGTATTAGGCGCCATCCATCATTCCTTCAATTCTGACCAGTTAGCGTTGTCCTTGATGGCCAAAAAGCTCAATTTTTGTGTCATCTGACCAGAGTACCTTCTTCCATATGTTTGGGGAGTCTCCCACATGCCTTTTGGCGAACACCGAACTTGTTTGCTTACTTTTTTCTTTAAGCAAAGGCTTTTTTCTTGCCACTCTTCTGTAAAGCCCGGGTCTGTGGAGTGTATGTCTAAAGTGGTCCTATGGACAGATACTCCAATCTCTGTTGTAGGGCTTTGCAGCTGCTTCAGGGTCATCTTTGGTCTCTTTGTTGCCTTTCTGATTAATGCTCTCCTTGCCTGGTCCGTGAGTATTGGTGGGCTGCCCTCTTTGCTTGTCTCTGACCTGTTTGGAGAGCTCCTTGGTCTTCATGGTGCCGCTTAATTGGTGGTACCCCTTGCTTAGTGGTGTTGCAGACTCTGGGGCCGTTCAGAACAGGTGTACAGTGCCTTGCGAAAGTATTCGGCCCCCTTGAACTTTGCGACCTTTTGCCACATTTCAGGCTTCAAACATAAAGATATAAAACTGTAGTTTTTTGTGAAGAATCAACAACAAGTGGGACACAATCATGAAGTGGAATGACATTTATTGGATATTTCAAACTTTTTTAACAAATCAAAAACTGAAAAATTGGGCGTGCAAAATTATTCAGCCCCCTTAAGTTAATACTTTGTAGCGTCACCTTTTGCTGCGATTACAGCTGTAAGTCGCTTGGGGTATGTCTCTATCAGTTTTGCACATCGAGAGACTGCATTTTTTTCCCATTCCTCCTTGCAAAACAGTTCAAGCTCAGTGAGGTTGGATGGAGAGCATTTGTGAACAGCAGTTTTCAGTTCTTTCCACAGATTCTCGATTGGATTCAGGTCTGGACTTTGACTTGGCCATTCTAACACCTGGATATGTTTATTTTTGAACCATTCCATTGTAGATGTTGCTTTATGTTTTGGATCATTGTCTTGTTGGAAGACAAATCTCCGTCCCAGTCTCAGGTCTTTTGCAGACTCCATCAGGTTTTCTTCCAGAATGGTCCTGTATTTGGCGCCATCCATCTTCACATCAAATTTAACAATCTTCCCTGTCCCTGCTGAAGAAAAGCAGGCCCAAACCATGATGCTGCCACGACCATGTTTGACAGTGGGGATGGTGTGTTCAGCTGTGTTGCTTTTACGCCAAACATAACGTTTTGCATTGTTGCCAAAAAGTTCCATTTTGGTTTCATCTGACCAGAGCACCTTCTTCCACATGTTTGGTGTGTCTCCCAGGTGGCTTGTGACAAACTTTAAACGACACTTTTTATGGATATCTTTAAGAAATGGCTTTCTTCTTGCCACTCTTCCATAAAGGCCAGATTTGTGCAATATACGACTGATTGTTGTCCTATGGACAGAGTCTCCCACCTCAGCTGTAGATCTCTGCAGTTCATCCAGAGTGATCATGGGCCTCTTGGCTGCATCTCTGATCAGTCTTCTCCTTGTATGAGCTGAAAGTTTAGAGGGACGGCCAGGTCTTGGTAGATTTGCAGTGGTCTGATACTCCTTCCATTTCAATATTATCACTTGCACATTGCTCCTTGGGATGTTTAAAGCTTGGGAAATCTTTTTGTATCCAAATCCGGCTTTAAACTTCTTCACAACAGTATCTCGGACCTGCCTGGTGTGTTCCTTGTTCTTCATGATGCTCTCTGCGCTTTTAACGGACCTCTGAGACAATCACAGTGCAGGTGCATTTATACGGAGACTTGGTTACACACAGGTGGATTGTGGACAGGTGGATTATCATCATTAGTCATTTAGGTCAACATTGGATCATTCAGAGATCCTCACTGAACTTCTGGAGAGAGTTTGCTGCACTGAAAGTAAAGAGGCTGAATAATTTTGCACGCCCAATTTTTCAGTTTTTGATTTGTTAAAAAAGTATGAAATATCCAATAAATGTCGTTCCACTTCATGATTGTGTCCCACTTGTTGTTGATTCTTCACAAAAAAATACAGTTTTATATCTTTATGTTTGAAGCCTGAAATGTGGCAAAAGGTCGCAAAGTTCAAGGGGGCCGAATACTTTCGCAAGGCACTGTGTATATATACTGAGATCATGTGACACTTAGAATGCACACAGGTGGACTTTATTTAACTAATTATGTGACTTCTGAAGGTAATTGGTTGCACCAGATCTTATTTAGGGTCTTCATAGCAAAGGGGGTGAATACGTATGCACATTCCACTTTTCCAATTTTTTTTTTTTTTTTAAACAACTTTTCTTTCTTTTTTCACTTGAATTTGGACTATTTGTGCATGTCCGTTAATGAAATCTAAAGACAAATCCATTTAAATTACAGGATATAATGCAACAAAATATGAAAAACGGCAAGGGGGATGAAAACTTTTGCAAGGCACTGTATTAAATCGGTAGGCCTATGTAACATATCTTTCTAAATGAAGTGGTGTGGATTTTGGTCAAATATTATTAAGTTTTGCTTTGAGACCAGGTTGATGCGGACTTGATGCGGCCTTCCAGAGTCGTGTTTACCTCTGGCAAATAGCACCCAGCTATGGTCTTTGGAACAACATTTTAAAACAGTGAAATGCTTACTTACGGGTACTTTTTCAACTATGCAGAGTTAAAGGTAGAGTTAAAGTGACTAGGCAACATGATAGGTAGTACACAGTAGCAGCAGAGGGTAGCCATTTGATTAGCTATTTAGCAGTCTTGTTTTGCACTCGTATGGCTTGGGGGTAGAAGCTGTTTAGGGTCCTGTTGGTTTCAGAATTGGTACACTGGTACCGCTTGCTGTGCAGTAGCAGAGAGAACAGTCTATGGCTTGGGTGGGAAAAAGTCGGCCTTCATAGCATGGTTTAGAGGTCTTGGATGACAAGGAGCATGGGCCCAGCGATGTACTGGGTTGTACTCATCACCCTCTGTAGCGCCTTGTTGTCAGGTGCCTTGCAGTTGCTGTACCAAGCGTTGATGCAGCCAATCAAGAATTCTCAAAGGTGCAGCTGACAATTTTTGAGGATCTGAGAGGCCATGCCTCTCTTGAGGGAGAAGCGGTGCTCTCTTCACCCTCTTCACAACTGTGTGGGTGTGTGTGGAACATGTTATTCATTCCTTGGTGAAGAACCGAAGATGAACTGCATGCCCCACCAAAGAACTTGAAACTGTTGACCCACTCCACTACAGCCCCATGGATGTGGATTGGGGCATGCTCGCCACTCCGTTTCCTGTAGTCCACGATTAGTTTCTTTGTCTTGCTGTTGTTGAGGGAGATGTTGTTGTCCTAGCAGTGCCAGGTCTCTGACACTGGCAGGTCTCTGACCACTGTTGTGTCATCAGCAAACTTGATGATGGTATTGGAGTCTTGTGCGGTAGTCATGGGTAAACAGGGAGTATAGGAGGGGACTAAGCACACACCCCTGAGGGGCCTGTGTTGATGGACAGTGTGGAAGATGTGTTGATGCCTACCATCACCGCCTGGAGGCGGCACATCAGGAAGTCCAGGATTCAGGACTTCCTGACGGGCTGCCCCCAGGCGGTGAGAGTAGCCCCTCATGGGTGTGTGCTTACTGTTTATTAATGCTAGGGAAATGCATGTCTGTGTTTGTTTTACTCTTTAGTAGACCTGCCATTTTCTCTCCTAGCTTCAAGGACAAACACAATGCGATCAAATATATAATAATGTCATCAGCTTTAGCAATGTACTGTACTATAGGTTAAAGAAGTATTGTTGAAATATCACGTTCCCCCCAACAACTTACATACCAGCTATACTGCAATGGTTAAATGTCAACATTTTGACAAATTAAAATGAGACCAATGTAAATCAGAGACGTAATTGTGGTTGAAATATCACGTTCCCCCCAGCAATATAAGTCACAGTTGTTATTGTGGTTGAAATATGGTGTTGCCTCCACCCCCTCTGTCCAGTAGACTAGGCCCGCCAAAATACCTCAATCACTGACCAAATAAGGCCATTGTTTGTCGTCTCACCTCCACACCGGCTAATTACATCCATAGCAAGATAATATTGTAATTAGCGACGACGGCGGGGCAGGCGGCCTCCTGATTGCATCGTCATCTCACAAATTTCAATCTTAATTCATTAAACCTTAACTCATTGTCATCAAGGAGATCATTCGTGAAAAGCTATTTTAATTAACATTTTATTAGCCGCCCTTAACTCATCTGTAATTATTGTTGATAGTTATTTTGTGGTTGGATGTGTATGCACTGTACATAGACATATATTGTATTGTGTGGTTTTTTTGGCGGAGCGTTCACCTGTGCTCCACTTTGGTCCCAGTGAGCACTCATTATAATGCCTGGATCACAGAAATATAATGAATGTATTATATTTCTATGGCCAGGATTTCCATCTAGCCCAGGCATTCAGTGAGATGCTAATGAAAGTGCATGGCGAGAGTAGCAAGGGGAAAACTTAATATACATTTCCTGATGAATCTCACTTTGGCTCAAGCCCTGTAATTGGTTTGGAATAGTAAGCTCAGCATTGAGTGTCGTCAGTCCCCCTGGGAGTAGCGATGGTGGGAGGGATGATGCTTAGGCACTATAGTGGTTTAGTAGTCTACACACTGGGCTACGTCATCAGGACTGCATTTCTCCAAATGCACTGCTCCGTATTCACCACAGGTAATCCTATTGTAATCCCTTCAAGACACCCTAATGCCCCCTTATATTCTTGGTTTTCTGCCCTTTATAATGATTTGAACTACTATTCAACCGTTCAGTAGAGTAGCTTCAATGGACCTGTGCTCCACCAAGGGACTCTAGTCATCAGTAAAATCAGAGCAGCAATAAAGCGAGCACATTTTCTCAATTATCACATAGTCAATGGCAATGCGCAAACACAAATCAGAAAAGGGCACAAACTTGCCTACTGCGTTCATGAGGAGGCACTCTGGAGAGGGTTTTTCTGAGGGAGAATATGGCCAGATAAATTAGCAGGGCGGCTTCCTGTAAAGAAATGCCCTCCGCCCACGTCCGCCTTTATCTATCTGACCAACTAACTTTAAAAAGCGGAGGAGGAAATGTCGATATTTCTTGCGCTGAGATCGAGTTTCAGGCCGATGGACTTAACTATCGCTAGGCCACTGCAAATGGCTACTTAATCAAGTTGGACAATGTGTTGTTGTGATCTGAGTGGCCCAAGTTTGACAGCCAGAGTCACTCTATCCCTATAATTATTGTTCCGTTTCATCTGGAGAAGAGGAGGGTTAAAGCGCTTGGGGGAGTAAAAAAGAAGATGGGTCGAATGAAAGTGGTGAACGAGGGAGGGTACAAGGGAGGGGGAGATAGGTGAGACTTCTCTTTCTACTCACCCTCTAGCCCCAGCCCTAAGGCCTCCCCTTTCCCCTTCTCTCTTCCTCCCTCTTTTTCTCCCATGAAAGGGGCACTAGTGGGATCCTCCTCGGTGACACTCTTTCTGCCGCAGCAGAGAGAGGAAAAGCAATCTTCTCGCTTAGTCTCTGCCATGAGATTTGATTTACCTTCCTACCTAGCGTGACAATAGGTATTCATTGTATATGGGAGTGGAGAGGGGCACCCAGTGTGTGATTGTTTGTGTGTAGGAGAGGACGGGTTGGGAGCAAACACAAGCACCAGGCAAGTTCTGGAGTTGTCGGGAAAATATAAGAAAGAATGTAGAAGAAAATATTGACACAAAGTCACAATGTTGGTTTCTTTAAAAAAAAATCTCCGCCGTGGCCTGATATATCAACCAATACAAATCAACTTGCATTTACAGATGAGGGATGCAAAAAAAGTAATTGACTAATTGAAGCGGCACGCTTAAAACTCAAATGATTAATTATCGTGCCCGTGTCCTTGTTTTCAGTTTCCAAAGATAAAACTCCTATAAGTTTGCCATTTTAAATCATTTAAGATGAGCGGAACACTTCCACAAACCTTCCACAAATGTAGTTGGAATGGAAGAAGTGAGTTAGTGGTGGTAGACAAAAACGTGTTTGGAAAAATAAGCACTGGGGAAAAAACAAGGTCTGGACAGAGGAACTCAATGCCCGTCGTGGATGCAGGCCTCTAATCATGTTAAGTTGTTCTGCAGAAACACTCAGCCGAGGCTGTATCAATTAAGTCAGCCACACAGCCTCTGGCTACACCATTCCCTCTGTAGGCTACTAAATATGAAAATAGTCCACAATATCATCAACATAGAAAAAAGCACAAAGTCCCACGATTAAAACAGACTGTATTTTCATGCCTGATTTGGTCTTTCACACTCTCAGTCTGCAGTCTTGGGTCATCTCATAGCGGGGCTTACTCATACGGTCCCTTGAGTCCCGGGAAGGAAATGTTACCCATAATGAGCCATGTTGTTTCTATACTCTTCCCCAGGAAGGGGTCAGATATTAGGGCTCAGTGAGCGAGAGGGAGGGAAGGGGGGGACAGCAGAGGGAAGGCTTAGTGTCTGAAGAAGCATCTGTTTACACACGTATGTATTCCTCCTTGTATAATGCTTCAGTGAAGCTGCAGAGGAGATTGTGTGTGTGTGTGTGTGGCCTATCATCCCACACCCCGCTCTTGCACATTCCGATCGCGAATAGAAACGCTCACCCATAAGCCTCTCACACTCTCTCTGTCACGCACATCTTTCTCTCTTTCCAAAAAATACTGCTCTGACAAACTCTGATTTGCATGCCTGTGCTGGTGCCCCCACCACAACTGCTACTGCTAACACGGCCGCCACACCAGACCTGCCACTGTATAACCCACTTCTCTAACCAGCTCGGCTTCGCGCTGTGTGGCACTACCCATGACAGCACACCAGATCAGCACAGTACCTGCTAGGAGTGAGATTTATGCAGCATTTACCAACGGGAGAGGGTAGAAATGCTCAACTAGCCTGTAGACAATATCCCCACATTCACCACTCTCTTCTCCTCCTATTTCCCAACACACACACACACACCTATAGAATGTCCTATAGATCCTCTACATCTGCTAGATTATAGATGTCCCTTTTCCCAGCCAGGAGGCTCAACCAGTAAACAGGGGTGAAAAAGCGCCCAAGGTACCACACCCATTGAACTAGTGGATGAGATTACACATTCCATTTCTGGAGCCCTCCCCACGATGAATACGAGGGAGTTGTTACCATTTAATATCAATCGGCACCCTGCAAACTAATTACGGCCGATCCGTGGGCACGTGTAAAGTTCTCAGCATCATTTCACTTTATCACCTGTCAATTCAGCCCCCAATTTGGAATCAAACGTATTATGAAAGTGAGTGACTTTTTGCGAGTAGTGAAGGTATGTAACGGCGTTCTGAAAGCAGAGCTAAGAAATGCATTTTCCCCATTCTTTGTGTCTGCAGGCACTGTGGTAGTGCTACTATGTTCACACAGAGGATGTGTCCCAAATGGCACTCTATTCCCTATACAGTGCACTATTTTTGACCTGGGCCCATAGGGCTCTGGCCATAAGTAATGTACTATGCAGGGTATAGGTTGCCATTTGGGTCACAAGCACAGATACATTAATAGCAGACAGAGTGAATCAAACGCGATCACACCACTGCCCTTGACCACGTGTTGGTGTCGTCGGCATTGTTTGAACCCGACTATACAACCCGTCCGCCGAGGGAGGAAACACAATGAAACAGTATATGTCAACACAATGCTCCTACTTCCTGATTCCAGTCTTTCTCTCGTTCAGTCTCTTTCTCTCCGCCTTCCCGTGTGAAACGGAACAAACATTTGCCCATTCTGTTCAGAAACAATCTGCTTGTTTTAATAAACTGAGGGAAAGAAAAGACAACGGTGTGTGGATACTTTTTTGAGTACTTTTTTCCTGCCTTGGCATCTGTAGCTACAAAGAGCGAGAGGAGGAGGCTCTCATGCCCTTGAGTTTTGAACCAGCAATAATGTAATAGCCTCAATAGCCAATCCCAGGCTATAACATCCCTTATAGGCATCATCTCCTTCGGCTCCATTTGTGTGCGAGTGAGTGGAGATGTGATTAATTATACATACATTAATAGCAACAGCATTCATAATTCATGAGGTCGTCAAACGTTAACGCTGCTTTCCCTCCTTTTCCGTGTGATTAAAATATTTAAAATAATATGCCCACGTCGAGATGTCTGTTGCTGCATTCTGGAGGACGGGGCTGAGAGCGTTGGTTTTAGCCTGGTCTTGTTGTTGTTGTCTTACTAGAGAGGAGCATTGTTCAAGCCCACCGCTCCCCTGTTTCTAAAGTGTCAGTCAGTCGGAAAGGATCGGAATAGCACCTGTGTTGTGCTTTGTCAGTGTATCTGCCTTTGTGGTAAAATGCAAATGAGACCGAGACAATGTATCCACTGAGAGTAGCAGGCTATCAGCGTAACATCCCGCTCAGTAGATTCACACCACTGACACAGAGAGAAGGGAGTATGGGGAACTGTGGTTACATTTCACAACTGTGTGTGCCTGTTTGTGTATGTCAGTGTGTGCCTTTTTTTTTTTAAAGCTATCTATCTGCCCGTCTGTTTTGAGCGAAATCCTGAAGGAATGTGTCAAGATTAAGATTTGGGGTTTTACATACTAAAAAGGGGAGGGGAAAACTCTTGGCTATCACATGCTAGCTTTTTCAAAGGGGTAAATAGGCTTACTTTCCTCTTAAGCCTGCGAAACCTAATCAAACTCAAATAGCAGGAACTTCCCCTGAGGCAGTCCCAGGGGATTTTCCTTAATTTGGATGTCAGGATAAAAAAAGAAGAAAAAAAACCCAACCTTTTACACCCTCATCCCAAACTGGGGAAGTCTGCTCGGATGTCAACTGGGACAGGTGGACATTTGCATCGAAATTCCCTGAACAGGCCCTGGAATTCCAGAATGATCATTCAAAGGAAGTCGGAACATCTAATCAGAATGTCGAATCCACGCAGATTTCCTCAGTTCTCCATTCGTCCGGTGGTAGGCGTGAAACCGGTGTGGTTACTAACCATTTTAGCTTTCCAAGTTAATTAACCTAGTGAGGATTTCGGAGGGCTTCGTCTCAATTGTGGATTTTCTCTGTTCACCAATGTAAAAGGGGAGAGGGGAGACTGTAATTTAATGTTCTTATCATTCCCACCGCTTTTGGTGAACATTACTTCCCTGTCACTAATCCCAAGTCTCAAATAGGAGCCCCTTTGCAGTATCTCTCCCACATTCTTAGGTCTAATAATCCTACATACTTAAAAGTGGCACTGGAAGTAGGCTGAGCTTTCATGATTAACACAGTCAGAAGACATTCAAACTGTGCTCCTTTACTGTATATTTACATTAGAGTGTAGAGTAGAAAAATACCTATTGTAGGATACAGTTGTACTAATACAGAATACTACCGTAAAACTTCAATGAAACACCAAGTATCAAATGGCATATATAATGTGAAAATAATATAAAAATAGCCTCATAAGCCTCATAAAAATGATCAATGGAAATCAAATTTATCAACCCATGGAGGTCTGGAGTCACACTCAAAATTAAAGTGGAAAACCACACTACAGGCTGATCCAACTTTGAAGTAATGTCCTTAAAACAAGTCAAAATGAGGCTCAGTAGTGTGTGTGGCCTCCACGTGCCTGTATGACCTCCCTACAATGGCTGGGCATGCTCCTGATGAGGTTGCAGATGGTCTCCTGAGGGATCTCCTCCCAGACCTGGACTAAAGCATCCGCCAACTCCTGGACAGTCTGTGTTGCAACGTGGCATTGGTGGATGGAGCGAGACATGATGTCCCAGATGTGCTCAATTGGATTCAGGTCTCGGGAACTGGGAAATGCCTTCCTCTTGCAGGAACTGCTGACACACTCCAGCCACATGAGGTCTAGCATTGTCTTGCATTAGGAGTCTGGGGTCTGAGGATCTCATCTCGGTACCCAATGGCAGTCAGGCTACCTCTGGCGAGCACATGGAGGGCTGTGCGGCCCCCCAAAGAAATGCCACCCCACACCATGACTGACCCACCGCCATACCGGTCATGCTGGAGGATGTTGCAGGCAGCAGAACGTTCTCCACGGCGTCTCCAGACTCTGTCACGTCTGTCACATGTGCTCAGTGTGAACCTGCTTTCATCTGTGAAGAGCACAGGGCGCCAGTGGCGAATTTGCCAATCCTGGTGTTCTCTGGCAAATGCCAAACGTCCTACACGGTGTTGGGCTTTAAGTACAACCCCCACCTGTGGACGTCGGGCCCTCATACCACCCTCATGGAGTCTGTTTCTGACTGTTTGAGCAGACACATGCACATTTGTGGCCTGCTGGAGGTCATTTTGCAGGGCTCTGGCAGTGCTCCTCCTGCTCCTCCTTGCACAAAGGCGGAGGTACCGGTCCTGCTGCTGGGTTGTTGCCCTCCTACAGCCTCCTCCACGTCTCCTGATGTACTGGCCTGTCTCCTGGTAGTGCCTCCATGCTCTGCACACTACGCTGACAGACACAGCAAACCTTCTCGCCACACCTCGCATTGATGTGCCATCCTGGATGAGCTGCACTACCTGAGCCACTTGTGTGGGTTGTAGACTCCGTCTCATGCTACCACTAGAGTGAAAGCACCGCCAGTATTCAAAAGTGACCAAAACATCAGCCAGGAAGCATAGGAACTGAGAAGTGGTCTGTGGTCAACACCTGCAGAACCACTCCTATATTGGGGGTGTCTTGCTAAATTGCCTATAATTTCCACCAATTTAAACTCCACCAACGTAACTAGATCATGACATTTTAAAATGTTCAGAAGAGAATTTCAGGAACACGGAGCTAAGTAACAAACTATTTATACCACGACCTGTTCTATATTTTGGTTCTGTTAGAAGCAAATGAGAATGGGACCGTAATTGATATTTATTTACCGACCTGACTAAAAAAGAGCAGAGATAAAATGGCATTTTACCCAATGTGGCCTTATAAATCAGAGTATAGTGTTTAAGCCCATGCAAGGTCAATGACTACCAGCCAACAGCGCTGTAGAGATCACAATGATGTGTTAGACGTTTCTGATTTGTAATGAACCTGAGGGCTGCATGATACACTGAATCAAGTGCTCTCGGGGTAGTGGTTGAGGCCTGCATATATATATAACATCACTATTTCAGCAAATAAACGCCTGCTTCAAATAAACACTGGGACTAAAGTAATTGTTTATGAAGTTGGCATGAATAATTTACAAGTTTTATTGTTTGATTTGTTACATGAAATAATTCAGTAATGACAACAAAAAAAATTTTAATCATTACTTTTTATCACTAGTAAGAAACAGCTGAGAACTGCTGGCTAACTGGCAAGAATGAAAACGGCCAACAACTTCGGAAGTACAGACCCCTATAAATCGTCAGATTGCCCTCTAGTGGTGGAAGTAAGAACTGCTGAAAATGCACAGTCGAAGAGGAGAATAATTATTCTGCCAAGGAAAAGTTTATAAATAAATGTGAGAGAGTTTGTAAATGGATTAGAATGCTGGAATTAAACAATTAACTATGCAAATGAGCAAAAGCTGTGTGCATTAAATACTTCCCTATGACACAACATTCGACGTCTCCGGGTCCTATCAGCGTAGGGAGAGCTATCAATCGAAGACAGTGAACACTGTTGTGATCGCTTGACACAACAAAGTGAAGTAATGAAATGGTTCATCGGTGGCTATACCCCCCCCCCCCCCCCCCCAAAAAAATATCTAGCAGGCAGGCAGGCGGCTGCCATGTTGGGTTGTCTCTTCAGATTCCAACCCCCTCTCTCACTCGCTCTCCTGTCCTCGGGAGACTGACAAGGCATCTTTCCAGACATTTTTGTTGGATTAAAAGCCAATTTATGCTTGATCCGAAAATGTGGTTTGAAGCACCGTATGGATGGTTTCACGCAATTGCGGAACCTCCGGAGGCATACAGAGGCCAAATTGAGCTCCGTACCGCATTGTCGTACGTCTCTCCATTTTTTAACAATGCGGTAGGTGATGGTGGGAGGTTCTGTATCAACACAAACAACTTCCTTCACAATGGCTCTTTGCTGCTCTGCGAAGCGCAAAACGTATGTTTGCTCAGACCTCTGTCGGAGGCTGCATCACGGTAAATGATGTATGGCAGACGTCGGATTGACCATGCAGTGCCTTTAAGATTTGCAGCAGCTCATTACAGACTGGGGCTCGGTGAGAGGATGCACTCACTCTGAGATGGATTGAGTGGGTCTCGTTATTGACATGCGTTAATCTGACACTTGCTGAAGGATGAGTCTCACACACACTGGTTAAGGGAGTAACAGTTCTCTCTCTCTCTCTCTCTCTCTCTCTCTCTCTCTCTCTCTCTCTCTCTCTCTCTCTCTCTCTCTCTCTCTCTCTCTCTCTCTCTCTCTCTCTCTCTCTCTCTCTCTCTCTCTCTCTCTCTCTCTCTCTCTCTCTCTCTCTCTCTCTCTCTCTCTCTCTCTCTCTCTCTCTCTCTCTCTCTCTCTCTCTCTCTCTCTCTCTCTCTCTCTCTCTCTCTCTCTCTCTCTCTCTCTCTCTCTCTCTCTCTCTCTCTCTCTCTCTCTCTCTCTCTCTCTCTCTCTCTCTCTCTCTCTCTCTCTCTCTCTCTCTCTCTCTCTCTCTCTCTCTCTCTCTCTCTCTCTCTCTCTCTCTCTCTCTCTCTCTCTCTCTCTCTCTCTCTCTCTCTCTCTCTCTCTCTCCAGAGGTTGCGTCTGATTTGGATGCAGGTGGAACTTCATCAGTGCTTATTAATCCTTCTAGCCCTGAATACTCACTTAAACAAACCACATGTACACAATGGGCTTGGGCTGGCCACTGTGACAGGAGAGATGGCGGGGGTGGATTTGATCTAAGGCATGTATACAGGTGCTAAGAGCTTCACACACACACACACACGTATGCACCTACAGTACACAGTTCCCATTCCAAAGACCACACACACACACACACACACACACACACTGCATACATCCAGTCAGGGAGTGAACGGTGAGCAGCTTGAGAGCGCGGCCAGGGCAGAGAGCAGGCCAGATACAGCGGGTTTGACCCACTAATTCAATGGGGGGGGGGGGTTCAAACTGGTGATACACAAAGGGATTACCCTAGCCTGCACTGTCTTGATTTAATTTGTATTAGGCCCTGTCTTTGGGGGCAAACAGGTTTTTACAGAGAGAGGAACGCCAGGGCCACTGAAAACAACAACAACAACAGAAGGCCCGTCTCTCCGGTGCTCCCAAACCCCATGTCTCCATACTGCAGTCCTGGAGCCGCGTGGTCTGCTCCATACTGCAGGGAGGCAGGAGTCGCCAGGACACAATGTTCTGATGCCCCTAGCATGCCGGATAGCATCTTGTTTGCGGCTTGAATAGGTCTGCTGCCTGTGCTTTACCTCTTTGACATAATGAAATTGCTCGCCTGCCTTTAATACACACCTTGACTTCCTTGAAATGAAAAGCTCAAACCCTTTTGTTCTGCCATTGTAAACAACTTGTCGTAATTGTTGTTGACTTATCAGCTGAGCTGTCTGTGTGTAGGTGTGCGTGAGTGACATTGTGCGTGTGTGTGTAATTGCACGTGTGTGCGTTTGTGTGCACTTACACTGCACACAAACATTCTCAGTGGTTATCAGATGAAAACATATCTTGGGGGTTGATGTTTATCCATTCTGATGCAGATTGGGTGAAGTTAGTCTTTGTCTCAATGCGGCAGCTATGGCAGGATAATGTAATTCATCTTATCCTTATTCATGGCTTCTGATTAACAGGCAATTTTATTCACTGCAGGCTGATGTAGTTTGATATCCTATAGCGGATAGAAGAAACATTCTGTTTACCCCGTAGATATCTAATGTGCTTTTATTTGTAATCTTGGGAATTAATTAAATGAAAAGGAGGTAGGAATCTGCACACAATATAATCATTTTACATTCCCCTTTGTCCACAACTGGCGAAGTCGACAGACGATGACTTACAATGTTAAGCAGAAGAGAGAGAAAAAATGATACTGTGGAGCTGAACTGCGGGCCTAGTAAAATGAAAAGTGAAAACCGAGCAGCCGGAGAGTAACAACAGAGAGTAGGCGGAGTATGTGGGCTATTCCAGTGAATAAGTAGACATCCTAGTGCCTGACCATCTACAATAGTGTGCTGTGAAAAATATGCCAATGCTGTGTAGCCATCTAGTCTGTTAAAACCCAAAGGCATGATGGTCTAAAAGCCTCCTTTATGTCTTCTCGCTCAGGTGACAGGCTCCATGAGAGCGAGCTAATGTACCATGCACTGGGAAAAGTTGTTTTATTACAAGGCAGATCTAAACAACATTAAAGGAAAGAGAGAAAAACCTTGGGAGAGCTACAAATGCATTTGGAGGGTCCTTCTGACAGGAAAAGAAAACACTGTCGGAGTTCCTTCATTCGAGACTATCAAGCGGCACTCAGAAAATAGATGCTTTTTCATCCTTCCCTGCTCCTATCGGAAGATATTACGGTGGGAAATGTCAAAGAAAGAAAGAGAAAAAAAGGGGAAGAGAAGAATTCTGGTTCTATTTTTTTGATCGCAAGTAGAATAATTGGGCCTCAGACTCTTTACATGAGTGGCACGCCAGCCAAAAGAGTGCTCCGACTGTCCCCGTTCATTCATGTGGGACGCTTTGAAAATACTGCTTCCTGCACTAACCTGCTCACTGTGAGATACAACAGATCTGTCACCTGCGGGAGGCGCTATTCTAACCCTATGTTGATGGGCAATTTCACAAATCTTTGAAAATGCCTCTTTCATTCCATCCCGTTCTTAAAACATCTATGGTGTGGTGGTGAGGTAGTAAAGATGAAAAAGACAACGATCTGACTCAGTAATAAGGTCATTAGAATGAGCATTACAAAACAATGTTTTCACATTCCCTCTCTGTGTCTGTCTCTCTCTCTCTCGTTATTTGGCAGTACATTTTCCCCTCATTTGCATCTAGTATTGTAATTCGTGTACCCAGGCTAATTCGGGCCCTATTACTAATAGCTAATAGCATGATCCTTATTGTTGTTCTAACTACCCATGTTAATGATTGTAACTCTAATTACTGTTGCTGTATTACCCAACTTAACCTATTCCGGGGTGTAGATCACCCGCATTGACGGCAGTTCCGTCCCAAATAGCACCCTATTCCCTTTATAGTGCAGTACTTTTGATGGGTGCCGATAGGGCTATGTAAGGAATAGGGTGCCATTTTGGACTTAGACCATGACAAAGCCGGTGAGGAATCGCAGAATTGCCCCTTCGATCAAACCTAATTAGCAGTGTGGTTTACGAGAGAGAAAGAGAGACAGAAATGGTGTCACACCGTAAACAAGTATCCACACACAGGAGCACCTTCTATTTCTATCCCTCCCTCTATCCTCACCCAAGACCCAGAGGCTCTCAGGCTGTACCCACAAGGGATCCAGTCCAGCACCTCCTTCCCTCCCTCTCTTTCTCCCTAATGAGATGCATGATGGCTTCGCACTTTCAGAGCATCTAAAATAACACATCAGGTGGCAAGTGCTAGATTGGTGCCAATTCCCTTGGTAACTGTGTGACAGCCAGTCAGCCAACCAAAAAACAACACTTCATTAGCAAGGTAGTGAGACAAACAGGCTTAAATTGGAAGAAGACTGCTATCACTCCTATTCCTGCTCCATTTCCTTAAAACAACTCTTCTTTGTTCCTAGATAACACCCAGATCTGTGCGATAGCAACTTCACAGCAGCTATAGTTCACTGAATGTGCTGTGCTTATTAGTGTAGGCTGTAAAAGTAGAGAAATAACAAGATAAACTTTCTGCAAATGTGCTAATTTCAGAATGCTTTTTTGATCTTTTTGCCTCTGACATTGAAGTATTTACGCATTCCCATTTGGCTTAAATCCACATTTTCCTTTACATAAACACTCAGGCAGTCATGTCAAATCGAGTAACTAAGTGCATATGTTGAATGTGATTATAAAGGCGTAAACCGTACAGCTTAAACAGATCAGCTGGACACGCCATTCTGCTGCTAAATTTAACAGGTTTTTCTTACTGCTGTGCTTATTAGCGGCGTAAAATAACACATCACCACCTGGCACCCTCTTTTTTTAAATAGGGGAGAACAATTAAAAGAAAAACCTCAAAGCCATGAACAAAGAAGAAGATAGTCAAGGACCTCAGTTACCCGAGCCACAGACTGTTCACTCGGCTACCGTTTGACAGACTGAGACAGTACAGGTGCATCAGAGCTAAGACAGGGAGACTAAAAAACAGATTCTATTACCGGGCCATCAGACTGTTGAATAGCCAACACTATCCGTTTACCAGGTGATGCACACACACAAGCTATCACACACACACCTCATGCACACACGCTGTACACAGCCAATGCTGCTGTCCCATGTTAGAGAGATGTGAAACCACAGGACACTTCCTGTTTCACACTGTTTATTTAAATCATGTATTCTCAACATAGCTTATTCCAATACTTCTACTACTGTATATTGCATTTTAGTTACACTGTTTATACAGACTACACACATACACTGAGTTCTTGACATAGCTCGCTCAGTACAGTATCCACTGCTACATACTGTACCATTCTTAGTGTACATCCGTGTACATACGTATAGATTGCATTTAGATTACTGTTACAGTCCTATTTGGGTTGTTAATTGGATTCGTTCGAACATTTCTTGATAATTTTTAAATTTGTGTACTTGACTGACATTTTACTGCATTGTCAGGAGCCAGTAACATAAGCGTTTCACTGCACCTGCTATAACATCTGCTAAACTGCGCATGTGACCAATAAACTTTGATTGAAAAGTCATTTCTACAAGGAAAAAAAGTAAATGATCATATATTTTTTCTAGATCAATTGATTTCCTGAAAGGAAATGCAAAGTGTTTACAAAAAAAAAACAGCGGGTGTAAATATAGAGAAATAACAAGATAAACTGTCTGCAAATGTGCTCATTTCTGAATGCTGTTTTACCCTTTTTGCCTCTGACATTTAACTATTTATGCCTTCCCATTTGGGCTTAATACATCCATATTTGCCTTTTCATTAACGCTCAGGCAATCGTGTCCAATTGAGTTGCGAAAGTGCATGCGCTGAATGTGATTATAAAAGCATGAACCATACAGCTTAAACAGAACAGCTGGACACGCCACTCTGCTGCAAAATGGAACAGATTTGACTTGCTGCGTTAGTTGGGTGTGAGCATGCGTGGCCGTGTCTGTGTGCACGCGCGTGTGTTTACATGATTGTGCTTATATTAAAATCCATATACCTTTTTAAAAACTTCACAGGTAAAAAAAATATATATACAAAAAAAAATTGTGAATATCCCGATTATCGTTCATATTACTTGTCAGGTGGCATATTCGAGAAGACACAACAAATAAAACTGCCAACATTCTATGACGTCGCTATCTCTCACCCTATTTGAAAAGTCACTGTTAGAATGTTACATCCCAAATTTGTACCCTATTACCGATATAGTGCACTACTTTTAACCAGAGCTCTATGGGCCCTGGTAAAAGTAGTGCACTAAATAGGGTGTAATTTGGGAGGCATTCAAAGAGTTGAGGGAGGCAGTGATAAGCAGCCCCTTATCCGTTTAGAGACACCACCCGGTAATCCAGCCGAGGGGAAACTGCAGCTTTAAAAGACTTAGTCTGGATTAGGTCTAGTCCTTCCAAATTAAACCAAAAATCAGCTTTCTAGCCATTGCTCTTGCAAGTTGCTGCTTTCCCTTGATGGCCTTTGTCCCACCAACCAACCACAACAAGGAAATCGGAAAAAGGGTTAGGGTTAGGGCTATTATTAGAATATTAAGAATATTCAAATGATATTGTTCTGTTGTCTGACGCTGGCCAGGATAATTCTAAGGAACAAAAGAGTGATCAAATTAAGATCCAACATCTGTACATCAACCATGGCTGTGCAGTAGAAAAACAGCAAAAAGCAATGATTTGTAATTTATCTCTTCCCGCTGCTGGGGGAAAAAAGTGAGAGCAATGTGCAAAATCATTACTCATGCAACTTGTAAAAACCCTGGAGAACACAATGTCTTGACTCATGTCATGACATGCCCAAAATGTAATTATTAGAATCTGATGTGGCTCAGATTAAGACAGTTGTGAGAAAAACTACATGAACCCCCTTTCTCCTCAAATACATTACAGCTCTGTGTGTGTGTGTGTGTGTGTGTGTGTGTGTGTGTGTGTGTGTGTGTGTGTGTGTGTGTGTGTGTGTGTGTGTGTGTGTGTGTGTGTGTGTGTGTTTGTGTGTGCTATTAATGTCCCTGTCAGGCTGCTTTAGGATAATGATCCTTCAGTGTTAGTGGGTGTGATCAGAGCACCTGAACACAACTCCATGGTGACCCTTCTCCCATAAGGAATATTCAATCCCAGTTGTTATTACAGCAAGCGAAACAAGTCCCAATTTCCGCTGCCTCCACCATGGCGGCGCCACATCTTCCCCCACTCCTTCTCCCGTAAGGCAGGTCTGGCAACAGCTGGCGATCAGATAGGAGTAGGTGAGCTTAAGGCTCCTGCTGTAGGAACTACACTCAGAACACCCCAGAATGACCCAGCGTGTCAGAGCCCCGGTGCTTTCATACATTAACTAGGCCACTTGTGCAGCGGGATTTCAAACTTTGGACATGAGAGGAAACTAAAAGCTTTACTTCTATTGTGTTTCCACCAACACTGGCAGCTGGACCCACGAACATCGTTTTCTGACTGAGAAATGGTGGTATAGTGATGAACTCACAACCATAGCTACTATAATTATTAATTGTTTCTTTTGAGTGTTCAGCTAAGGGTATATAGCCCAATTTAATATACACCACCGTTCAAAGGTTTGGGGTCCCTTTTTTGTCCATTAAAATAACACCAAATTGATCAGAAATACAGTGTAGACATTGTTGATGTTGTAAATGACTATTGTAGCTGGAAACTACAGATATTTTTATGGAATATCTACATAGCTGTACAGAGGCCCATTATCAGCAACCTTCACTCCTGTGTCCCAATGGCACGATGTGTTAGCTAATCCAAGTTTATCATTTTAAAAGGATAATTGATCATTAGAAAACCCTTTTGCAATTATGTTAGCACAGCTGAAAACTACGATTCAAATATTTACACATGTTAAATTTGCTGAAAATTGACACAGAGGACATTTATTGTTTTGCTGAGTTTATATTTTATATTTTTATACATTTATATATTTATATTATATTTTATAAACTCAGCAAATAAATAAACGTCCTCTCATTGTCAACTGCGTTTATTTTCAGCAAACTTAACATATGTAAATATTTGTATAAACATGACAACTGAGACATAAACTGAACAAGTTCCACAGACATTTTTTTTTCTGAGATGAAATGTGTATATACTATATATTTACAGGCAGACATTCTTGTCTTTCCAAGTTGACTGCTATCAGTCAAACAAAGAAATGACTCCTCCGTCTCCCAGGAGTCTTGTCTTGTCTTGTCTTGTCTTGTCTTGTCTTGTCTTGTCTTGTCTTGTCTTGTCTTGTCTTGTCTTGTCTTGTCTTGTCTTGTCTTGTCTTGTCTTGTCTTGTCTTGTCTTGTCTTGTCTTGTCTTGTCTTGTCTTGTCTTGTCTTGTCTTGTCCTGTCCTGTCCTGTCCTGTCCTGTCTTGTCTGTCGCCTAATCCAAGCAAAACAAATCGGAGGGAAACAATCCCACCTGAATTGTTTTCAGGGAAAACCGGATAATCAAAATTCAAAACAGTTGAGTCACTGGAGATACCTATACCTATAACATCTGCATTCATCTTCATAAACTTCGTAGTCATCTGCTTTTTTAATGTAGTATAATATAGTATCCCAGACCCTACCAGTCAATGTACTACATCTATTATCTGAAGTCTCTTTATGGCCAGCAGAATAGAGGATTGCCTGCTCTGGGGCCTTCCAGGCATTATGAATACAAAAGCACTAGAGGCATTGTGACACATTAGGGGTCCCCCCATCTCTTTAGACAGGGGGACAAAAGGAGGGGAGGAGAGCGAAAGGGGAAAGAAAAGAAGGGAATGTGGGTAGGGGCAGGGGCAAGAGGAAGGGGAAGATGAGAAAGGGAGATAAAGCCCTGAGAAGTAAAGACAGAGGCATTGGCGACATGGGATGGAGAAAAGAGGGGAGTAAAGAGAGGAATGAGGGTAGGAGGAGGAAGGGGAGGAAATGAAAGAGAGGGTAGGGCAGGGGAAGATAAGAGACACACAAAAGAAAGAGATGAGACCCAGAGACACAAAGATAAAGAGGCATTGTGACGTGGGGTAAAGAGATGCATGTGGGGGTTAGCTCTGAAAGGCCTGTGAGTCCTATGGCCAGTCACAGCCCATTAACCCGGCGCGGGGAGAGAGTGCTACAGCTCATTACATGCTCTGACTCCTGTTCTGGGGATGAACAATGCACAATTACGCCGGCCTGCTGTTTCCACAGCCCTACCGCTGTCTGCCTCTGAGGCTACTGCTGTGGCTGTAGCATGCCAACAGGCTTCTGTGTTCATTAAACTACCCCTATAGCTACTAGCTATGCTATTGCTAAATCTATGAATAGGTATAAATGGCTTACTATGAAACGAGGGGAAGTATGGTGTACCATTCAAATAGATAATAAAGTAATACAACAAGGAATGTGCTGTGTTTTATCATGTGGTTTTTCATATGATTTCTTTAAATTTTCTTGGTCAGCTCGATCTTTAAAGATGCACTATGCAGAAATTGCTCCGCCATTTCCTGGTTGCCAAAATTCGAATAGTTTGCCTAATGGGAAGCATGGAAATAGCGCACATAGAACAGATCTACTGCTTCATAGACTTGCTTTCAATGAGAATGACAGAAACTCCCATTTCTATGTGATTTTGGTCTGGTCACCCAAAAAGCTACATATTTCAGCTTTAATAGATATCAAATTCAGACATTAAAGTAAGATGACATGTGAGGAGTAAATGTGAGCCTAATTCCTTTATTTTCAATTGACTTAGGGAATGGACAGCCAAATGACATCTATCTCTTATTATATGCAGATTCAATGACATTAACATGGGCCCAGTCATGCTTAAAGTGCATGACTATAATATAACGATGCAGATAATTGATCACGTTATCCACTACAGTGCTATTTTCCTAGCACTGCCGAGAATAACAAGACAAAAAATCAATTTCACCAGCAAATTGGTTCATCTCTCTCTCTTTTTTTATCCTGTACCATCCAACAATTACGCATGCAGAAGTTGACATTTAATCGGATGGTGGGAAATGCTAACTAACTAGCATCCTCCTCCCTACTTCCTCTTTGTTTTAGGTCATTCTCTACTAGTTGTCTGAGTTGGATGCCTGGAAAAATAGTGTTTTCAATTACCCTCCTTCACAATGAGCATTGTTGTGTTCTCACCACGGCCCTCCCCCATCACTCTAGCCACCACACAGTATCACCACTTCAAGCTGAGGTTGTGAGAAACCTTGTCAGCCAGCGCAGTGGGAAGTCTGGTGGTGTAACTAGCAATTCAGCTAAGAGTGTGGGACCCCGAAAGAAGAGCCACATGTAGTTATGCATCCATTTTAATTAATACCTTTCCTACTCCTGCATTTTGGACTAAACAAATTTTTTGTGCACTCGAATAATAGCGGTCATTATATAAAGTCTAAATTAACTACGCTTTTCCACGATGGGAACGGTTAGGTTTTGTTGTTCCTCACACTTTGGTAGAGAATTTACAAAGATTTCCCCAAAGAGGACTCAGAGCCTGTAAGTCCCTTGTCAGTCTTATCACTAACAGGGACAAACATATTGGAGGGATGGCTACGTCCCCAAATCCCAAACAAAACACCCATCACTCAATATTTGTCCGCCTATATTATGAGGGGCAGTTTAGCTAGCAAGATATCTTAGCTAGCTCCATTGCTACACTCTTCCTACCCCATGCGTTCTATAATACATACACTATATATACACATGTGGAAACCCATTCAAGTTAGTGGTTTCAGCCATTTCAGCCACACCCATTACTGACAGGTATACACAGTGCATTCTGAAAGTATTCAGACCCCACATTTTGTTACGTTAGAGCCCTGTTCTAAAATGGATTCAATTGTTTTTTCCCCTCATCAATCTACACACAATAACCCAGAATGACAAAGCAAAAAACAAAATATCACATGTACATAAGTATCCAGACCCTTTACTCAGTACTTTGTTGAAGCCTTCTTGGGTATGAAGCTTGGCACACCTGTATTTGGGGTGTTCCTCTCTGCAGATCCTCTCAAGCTCCGTCATGTTGGATGGGGAGCGTTGCTGCACAGCTATTTTCAGGTCTCTCCAGAGATGTTCGATCGGGTTCAAGTCCGGGCTCTGGCTGTGCCACTCAACGACATTCTGTGAGACTTGTCCCGAAGCCACTCCTATGTTGTCTTGGCTGTGTGCTTAGGGTTGTCCTGTTGGAAAGAGAACCTTCGCCCCAGTCTGAGGTCCTGAGTGATCTGGCTCAGGTTTTCATCAAGGATCTCTCTGTACTTTGCTCCGTTCATCTTTGCCTCGATCCTGACTAGTCTCCCAGTCTATGCCACTGAAAAACATCCTCACAGCATGATGCTGCCACCACCATGCTTTACCGTAGGGATGGTGCCAGGTTTCCTCCAAACCGGATGCTTGGAATTCAGGCCAAATAGTTCAATATTGGTTTCATCAGACCAGAGAATTTTGTTTCTCATGGTCTTAGTCTTTCGACGACTTTTGGTAAACTTCAAGCGGGCTAAGGAGTGGCTTCGTCTGACCCTTCGACCATAAAGACCTGATTGGTGGAGTGCTGCAGAGATTGGGTTCCTTCTGGAAGATTGTCCCATCTCCACAGAGGAACTCTGTAGCTCTGTCAGAGTGATCATTGGGTTCTTGGTCACCTCCCTGACCAAGGCCCTTCACCCCCGATTGCTCAGTTTGACCGGGTGGCCAGCTCTAGGATGAGTCTTGGTGGTTCCAAACTTCTTCCATTTAACAATGATGGAAGCCACTGTGTTCTTGGGGACCTTCAATGCTGCAGAAATGTTTTGGAACACTTCCCCAGATCTGTGGCTCGACACAATCCTGTCTAGGATCTCTACGGACAGTTCCTTCGACATCATGGCTTGGTTTTTGCTCTGACATGCACTGTCAACTGTGGTGCCTCTCTAAATCATGTCCAATCAACTGAATTTACCACAGGTGGACTCCAATCAAGTTGTAGAAATAGCTCAAGGATGATCAATGGAAACAGGATGGACATGAGCTCAATTTCGAGTCTCATACAAAGGGTCTGAATACTTATGTAAATAAGGTATTTCTGTTTTTTATGTTTAATACATTTCCAAACCTTTCTAAAAGCCTGTTTTCGCTTTGTCATTATGGGCTATTGTGTGTATATACCTGAGGATGTTTTTTTAATTTAATCCATTATAGAATAAGGCTGTAATGTAACAAAATGTGGAAAAAGTCAAGGGGTCTGAATACTTTCTGAATGCACTGTTTAATCGAGCACACATACATGCAATATCCATAGACAAACACTGGCAGTAGAATGGCCTTACTGATGAGCTCAGTGACTTTCAACGTGGCACCGTCATAGGATGCCACCAACAAGTCAGTTCGTCAAATTTCTGCTCTGCTAGAGCTGCCCCGGGTCAACTTTAAGTGCTGTTTTTGATACGTGGAAACGTCTAGGAGCAACAACGGTTAAGCTGCGAAGTGGTAAGCCACACAAGCACACAGAAGGGGAATGCTGAGTGCTGAAGCACGTAGCGTGTAAAGCGTTGGCTGGAGTGGTGTAAAGCTCACCGCCATTGAACTATAGAGCAGTGGAAACACATTTTCTGGAGTGATGAATCACGCTTCGTCATCTAGCAGTCCGACGGACAAATCAGGGTTTGGCAGATGGCAGGAGAACGCTACTTGCCCTAATGCATATTGCCAACTATTAAAGTTTGGTGGAGGAGGAATAATTGTCTGGGGCTGTTTTTCATGGTTCGGGCAAGGCCCCTTGGTTCCAGTGAAGGGAAATCTTAATACTACAGAATACAATGACATTCTAGATGATTCTGTGCTTCCAAATTTGTGGCAACTGTTTGGGGAAGGCCCTTTCCTGTTTCAACATGACAATGCCCCGTGCACAAAGCGAGGTCCATACAGAAATGGTTTGTCAAGATCGGTGTGGAAGAACTTGACTGGCCTGCACGGATCCCTGACCTCATCCCAATCAAATACCTTTGGGATGAATTGGAACACTGACTTTGAGCCAGGCCTAATTGCCCTACATCAGTGCCCGACCTCACTAATGCTCTTGTGGCTGAATGGAAGCAAGTCCCTGGAATTATGTTCCCACATCTAGTGGAAAGCCTACCCAAAAGAGTGGAGGCTATTATAGCAGCAAATGGGGGACCGACTCCATATTAATGCCCATGATTTTGGAATGAGATCAACGAGCAGGTGTCCACATACCTTGATTTCAACTGAGTGTAAGCTACTATGTGAAAGTCCATAGCCTTTCCTCCCTAACCCATGGCATTAACAAGTGGTTTAGCTTGTGTCGAAGAATGTAGGCCGACCTTTCCTATCCCATTAATTGAACTGCAGGCGTAAAAAAGGAAGCTGGCAGCCAAATCTGTGTTAATGAGAGAAGAGGCTAAGAGAGGCAAAAATAATTTAATGAAGTTATTTTTTCCTCCCTCTCTCCTGCAGCGTTAGACACCAAACACTTCTTCCCTGAGACCAGTGGTATTTTATTAGGTGTTCTTCCGCAGCCACCTTCCTTTGAATCATTTCCCACCAAAGGCAGTAAGAAAACTCACATATGAATTGTGTATGATATGAAAAAAGTGTGTTATGTTTCTTGCAACCCTCAGGGATGGTTTCCAAAGGCTTGTCTTAAAAATTAGAGGAGATGTGAAGCCTTCTGTTTATTGGACTTCTCTCATACCGACAGGCATCCACAGGAGATGCTACACTTAAAATCTCACCTAAGATTAAGATGAGAGTAGCCCTTTCCTGCAGGCAAATGACCCAGTGGCCTCATGGGTGGAATGTTATTAATATTTCATATAAAGGTTTTGATATATTTCAGTCTCTTGTGATGTATATAAAGTGTAATATTGGGAACTCAAAATTGAATACATTTCAGCTCTATGACATGTTACAGGTGTCTTCTTTCTTCTAAGGCCATAACCATGTGTCTGAGGTATATACTTTTGTTTCAAAGTAGATTTGTTTAAGATTACCAAGACACACTCTGTGTGACCCTGATTTAGCCCACTGCAGTAAAAGGTTTTAAAAGATACAACGATGCTTGTAGGAAGATAAACATGTCTATATTATTTAAGATATTTAATGCATATGGATTTGTGCAAATCATCTTCTTTTTTTCTAACCGTGGCAAACTGTGTTGGAATACCTTGCCCGGTTCCATGCAAGACATAGTGGGCTGTATATCTTTGATTGCCCACTATTGACATAGTACCTCAATGACCTTCAACATCAATGTACCTCAAACTGCCAATATTACCAACATTGAATGCAGTAGGCCTACAGATGCAGAATACATATGCTGAAATGTATTGTTCCATAACAGACAGTAGAATAGAGTGAAAATGATAGAGTTGGATCTGCTAAATCAATGTACCTTAAAACGGCTAACATTACTGACAGTTAGTGGTAGTACAGATCCCTGACTAAACATGCTCAAAGGTATAAATCCACAACGTACGTAAAGTACAAATGCTGGAGGTATAGGCCAGGGTGGACGCAAACCGAGTGTGGCATATTTGTGTCACAGGCTTTAATTTAAAAAATAAAATAAAACAGTGGTTGGAGGAAAGTCCTTTAAATGGGTAATTACGTCCGAGGCTCGGCATCGCTGGAAGGGCTTAACAAGGTGCATAATGATGTCCCCCCTTCCCCGGGGATAAACCTCACCCTTCTCTCGCCCTTTCTCTCTGTCCATTTCACTCACTCCATTTATTTGTGGTGGTTTCGGTCTCGCCTCTCATTTACCCCTCTACAACCTTCAGTCCAGACCCAAGGTCATTATCTCCTTATTGCCTTTCTGGGATCTATGAAAAAGCTTGGCTGGTTTATGTTGCTAACGTACGGCTCGTAATGCTCTGATTCCATTGTGAAACTAATTTGGTTTGCGCACAAAATGTGCTTTGTTGTCAGCAATGGATCACGGGTTGGATCACAGTAAGTATAAGTTCAGCTTTAATTGAGAAGTGTAATATATTTCACATTGCTTTGGATTTATAAGTGAGGTTGTTGTTTTTGTTCTGTGGGTTACGACTGCTGGATGATGCATTGAAAAGTGAGAAAGTGATTCAATAGGTGAATTGCATTTTGGGATGTGTGGTAGGATGTATCATTATATTAGTGCATATTATTTTGTTTTACAAGGGGGGGGGGGTGCTCAAAGCACATTAGTGCTTACCTCTTCGTACTGTCTACCATCTAAGGTTTACAGTTTGGACTGCCATTGCTGCCAGGCAAATTGTACATGTGCTAAAATAAACATTTTGGTGAATGACTACAGTATTTTCATGTACAATGCACAACTTCATGGAGGTGCTTGATATGGATATTTTCTTTAGCAGACGTAGTGCATGCTGAACCAACACTAAAAGGGAGCCATTTTCTTTCCCTCCTGCTCTATAGTTTCATTTGGGTTATATTTTGAACAAAGGATGGGGCTTTCAGTATAATAACTGTATCTGTACTTCACAATAGAATTACATTTCAGAGGGAAGAAGAGAAAGAGTGTTTTGGAGTCAGACTAATACAGGTTATGGAAAATCGTTCGGGGTCCTATAAATAGACTTACAGATAAAGCTGAGGTTCTCTCTCTTTCTCGGTCTCCCTCCCTCTTTGGAGACTGTGTTGCTCTCTCTGTCTTCTTTCCTCCCTCCTCTCATCATAATTCCAGCCTTTTTCCGTGTCCACAGTTTCCCTGGCCTTGATTCACCCGACAGAGGGGCTGCTCAGCCATCACATGTGGTTACAGGCGGGCTTCAGTGACATGCATATGACAGGCCCTCTCACTCAAGTACTGTATGTTTTGACACCTCAGCTGTTGCCTGCACCCCCCAATCCTGAGAAGAGGGCAGCAGCCTGGGGCTTGAGGAGGCTACCATTGGCTGCTAATGTTACATATTTATTGTACATCCTCTACATACAAAGCAAGGAATAGTGTTTCAGGGGCAAGGCTATATATATATATATATATATATACACTGAACTGGCATTGGCTTGTCAATCATGTTGACCTGAACCGTACTGTGCTGGCATGGATGTTTTCTTTTCACATTGTTATTTGCAGCAAGTTGCCAGGAATTATGGTGGATGCGCAACCAGGCCAGTCCAGTACAGGTCAACTTGGCTATGTAGTAGGAACAGGGTAGGCCTATCCCTGGGAATTAAAGCATCCCATGGGTTAATGTTACTCATCCATAAAGGCTCAAGTGCAACCCATTTCAGTGTTCATCAGAGCATAATTTCAGTCACCGAAAATTAAATGGCCCGACGTGGCTATTGGTTGACACATATACAGTACCACTCAAATGTTTGGACACACCTACTCATTCAAAAGATTTTTTTTATTTTTACTATTTTCTACATTGCTTAATGTTAGCTAGCTAAGCAAATGTCTCTGAGATGCGAAAAATAAGATCATAAATGTAACGTTAGCTAGCGAGCCAGCCATCTAATGTTAGCTAGCTAACAGTACACTTTAACTTGAAATGAAACCATTTTCTGTCAAAATTAGAAGCGTGTAATATCTGAAAATTTAACTAGCTAGACTATCTTACCCATATACATCATGGATGGATGTGTCTCCTGTCGGATGCTATGGTTTCTCTTAGTTTGAAGATGTAATCCGGAGACAGGTCAATCAGGAACATTTCAAGAACTTTGAACGTTTATTTGCGTGCAGTAGCAAAAACCATCAAGCGCGTGATGAAACTGGCTCTCATGAGGACCACCACAGGAAAAGAAGACCCAGAGGTACCTCTGTTGGAGAGGATACATTCATTGGAGTTAGCATCTCAACATCAACTGTTCAGAGGAGACTGCTTGAATCAGGCCTTCAAGGTCAAATTTCTGCAAAGAAACCACTACTAAAGGACACCAATAAGAAGAAGAGACTTACTTGGGCCAAGAAACACGAGCGATCGACATTAGACCGGTGGAAATCTGTCATTTTGGTCTGATGAGTCCAAATTTTTGATTATTGGTTCCAACCGCCATTTCTTTTTGAGACGCAGAGTAGGTGAACGGATGATCTCCGCATGTGTGTTACCCAACGTGAAGAATGGAGGAGGTGGTGTGATGGTGCTTTGCTGGTGACACTGTCGTGATTTATTTAAAATTTAAGGCACACTTACCCAGCATGGCTACCACAGCATTCTGCAGGGATACGCCATCCCATCTGGTTCGTGCTTAAATGGACTATAATTTGTTTTTCAACAAGACAATGACCCAAAACACACCTCCATGCTGTGTAAGGTCTATTTGACCAAAAGGAGAGTGATGGAGTGCTGCATCAGATGACCTGGAATCCACAATCGCCCGACCTCAACCCAGTTGAGATGGTTTGGGATAAGTTGTGCCGCAGAGTGAAGGAAAAACAGCCAACAACTGCTCAGCATATGTGGGAATTCCTTCAAGACTGTTCGAAAAGCATTCGAACAGCATTCCAGCATTCCAGAAACTGGTTGAGAGAATACCAAGCGCGTGCTAAGCTGTCACCGTGGCAAAGGGTGGCTACTTTGAAGAATCTAAAATCTCAAATATATTTTGAGTTGTTTAACACGTTTTTGGTTACGTCAAAGTGTTGATGTCTTCACTATTATTCTACAATGTATAAAATAGTGAAAATAAAGAAAAACCCTTGAATGAGTAGGTGTGTCCATACTGTACATGACTGTGCATTAATGTTGAAATATTTGTTTGTTTCGCTGACTGACTAACTGACTGTCAGACTGACTGATGGTTTTGCAAGAGCGTTCCCAAATCCATGGCTCACTCACAAATCAAACCTTTCTCGCTATAATTCCTGCGCTCATCTGCCAGTTACTCAATCAGGGGCTTCAGATAAGATGCTTCACTCTCTCGTATCCCTCTGAAGAGGAGACATTAAAGCACGCAAAGGTTCGCCCCCAACTCCTTCAACAGATAAAACACACTAGCATTTCAACATTTCAAGTTCAAGCAGCCAAGAATCCGTCAGTTGCCACTCTGTAAAATCTTTGTTTCGCTTTTTCACCACCTGATTATTCTCTTTTCTTCTTCCTGAGCTTCGAAAATCCCCTTTTGAAATTGTTTAAATGGTACTCCCTCATCAGAGCTTTTTCCTGGAGCCTGACTGAGATTTCTTCTCAGCATAAAGCCCCTCAACGAGACAGCATGCTTTGACCTTTACTTTATCGTATGGATTTAGGGATGATTAATTGGATTAGCCTGATGAAATTTAGAGAAATACAAAAGCCCTAGTCTGTTGCCTCGATGTGAGTCATAGAAAATGTACAATTCTGTAGTTCGCAACATATTATCCCGCCATATGTGTTGTCACATGTATTAGTCAGTGGCTTAAAGAGGAAGGCAACCAGATTAGAGAAGACAGACATTTTTCTCAGAAAAAACTAAGTGAGATGGAAGGAGGGAAACAGGGGGCTTGGATCGTCCAATTACAATAGAAACATCACAAGATCAAAGACTAAATGTAGAGCGGCCTGAGTTTGTGTTGTGCCAGTCAAACCAGACCCAACACTCTAGTAAAAGGCAATAGGTCAGGCACAATCTGATTAGCAATAGCTCAAGATTATGATCAAGACTGCTAACTGAAATTAGCACACTGACTAAGTAGCATTTGATCCAGCATCCAAGCCTGAATATCCAGAGACACGACAATGTGCTTGGAATTGAGTTTTTTATCTTGATTCCTCTATGGTTTTCATCGGTAATGTAATTATATTTTTTATGGCAGAGCTGCAGTCTTTGTCTGTGTCTCAAATGACACCCTAATTCCTTTAAAGTTCACAACTTCTGACCAGGGCACATAGGCCTCTGGTCAAAAGTAGTGCACTGTATAGGCACGGATGGGGGGGGGGGGGTGATTGGCAGGCACAGCAGATGTGAAGTATGTGTTGACAGCACGACATCTACTTTGCATCCTCAATGTGGCATGTTGGAATGTGTTCTGTGCATATTGTCCTGATGTGAAGTGATTGCATGGGGGGGTGGGATGATGTTCAGGCATGTAGAATATGGAACCCAGTACCGCTCTCCATCACCTCTCTTGCAGCAATATCAACATGTAGGCAATTTCAAGCTATCTTAGAAAACAGTTAGTGATTAACAAATTGCTGTAGCTAGCAACCTTGGTTTTGTTTACAGCATGGAGATCTGCTGTTGACTGTGAGAGGAACAAATTCAAGACAGTAACAGAAATGCCTTTGGTTTTGCCAAATGCTCCAAGTGCCTAAACTCGTCACACTGCAGAAAGCCCGAAATTGAACTGTACGACATGTGCCATTTGCTTACAATAGCTAGTTATGTAGCCATCTTTCAGGTAACAGAATGGGAGCATCTGGATGTGATTTTACCTCAATTGGCAATGAACTAAACTTGGCAAAAAATATCTGCTTACAGTTTCTCCACAGAAAGTCTCACACTTTAACAGCACAAAGACTGCCTCCCTTTTTTCTATTTCATTGAACACCATAATGAAACCCAATAAAATAAAAAATATGCAATCTGTTTCCCGCATAAGGATGAGCGTAAACTGAATCAATACCAGAGATAAGTTATTTTTTTCCCTGAACATATTCATTATCTGGAATCACAGGTGGAGATATAATAAAGCCACAGTAGTACACATTACCCATTCAAAAACACGTTATAGCCAAAGGACATTCCTTTACTGTCTAATTTACTGTCTAATTGTCTCCCCCACCAACTGATCTGCTACAATTAAGCCATGGAAGAAGAAGAAATTAAACCAGCGACCTATAGTCTTTTAATCTGCAACCACAACCACAGGCAGGTCAACCATCTCTCAGCTGGTAATACATAGGTTATTCCTGTTTAACTACCATTTTACCATGTAGTTTCTTAGTACACCTAGCTTGAAATAAAGCACTGTTAAAAATCTCTCTCTCTCTGAAGTAGGATAATACAACCAATGTCAACAAGCCTTAGTTTCTCTAATGACCTGGTTCACTAACTACTTCTCAGATAGAGTTCAGTGTGTCAAATCGGAGAGGGCCTGTTGTCCGGAACTCTGGCAGCCTCTATGGGGATGCCACAGGGTTCAATTCTCTGGCTGACTCTTTTCTCTGTATATATCAATGATGTCGCTCTTGCTGAGGGTGATTCTTTGATCCCTGATGCCGTTCTTTGGACACTGTGTTAACTAACCTCCAAACGAGCTTCAACGTCATACAACACTCCATCTGTGACCTCCAACTGCTCTTAAATGCATGCTCTTCAACCGATTGCTGCCTGCCCAGCATCACCACTCTGGACAGTTCTGAATTAGAATATGTGAACAGCAATAAATACCTAGGTGTCTGGCTAGACTGTAAACTCTCCTTCCAGACTCACATTAAGCATCTCCAATCCAAAGCCTCCTTCACTCATGCTGCCATCCTACCAATCCTTGACTTCGGCGATGTCATTTACAAATTAGCCTCCAACACTCTACTCAACAAATTGGATGCAGTCTATCACAGTGCCATCTGTTTTGTCACCAAAGCCCCATATACTACCCACCACTGCGACCTGTTTTCTCACGTTGGCTGGTCCTCGCTATATATTTGTCACCAAACCCACTGGCTCCAGGTCCTCTATCAGTCTTTGCTAGGTATAGCTCCGACTTATCTCAGCTCACTGGTCAACTTAGCAATACCCACACTTAGCACGTGCTCCAGTAGGTATATTTCACATCCCCAAAGCCAACACCTAATTTGGCCGCCTTTCCTTCCAGTTCTCTGCTGTCAATGACTGGAACGAATTGCAAAAATCACTGAAGTTGGAGACTAATATCTCCCTCACTAACTTTCAGTGTCAGCTGTCAAAGCAGCTTACCGATCACTGCAGCTGTACACAGCCCATCTGTAAATAGTTTATCCAATCAACTACCTACCTCATCCCCATATTTGTTTTTGTTTTTCTGCTCTTCTGCACACCAGTATTTCTTCTTTCACATCTTCATCTGCACATATATCACTCCAGTGTAAATTGCTAAATTGTAATTACTTCAACACTATTGGCCTATTTATTGCCTTACCTCCTTACTTCATTTTCACACACTGTATACAGATTTTACTATTGTGTTATTGACTGTACGTTTGTTTATCCCATGTGTAACTCTGTGTCGTTGTTTTTGTCGCACTGCTTTGCTTTATCTTGGCCAGGTGGCAGTTGTAAATGAGAACTTGTTCTCAACTGGCCTACCTGGTTAAATAAAGGTGGAAAAATACAAAACGACCTAATACATGTACTGGGTGCTGATGAGACCCATATACCTGAACACCAATAACACAAATCCGATAACATTAATGAATCTCATAAAATCAAATCCTCATTATTACATATGAAGTCTTTCACTCTCCTGTTTTCGATTATTCGTTTTTTTATCTTATTCAATTCCTAATGCCATTATTCCATGTGGCTCGGCTTAGAGTTCATACAATAAGTTGGAAATAAACAAATATGATGCCCTAGTGTAAAACTGTAAAACGGTGGTTGACTCACAGATGATTACAGGAGCGCCCTCAGGCCAGGGTGAAGACAAACGTTTTTGAGGATAAAGCATGAACCTCACTAATCACAAAAGTGCCCCTGTGTCCTAGCTAGACCTCGTGAAAATGTGGACTTGTGGAGTCAAGTGGGTTTGCTCACCGTGACAGAGCTATTATTGGTCATTTCACAGATGCACTGTTTGTTTGCGGTCTACATTAATGGCTATGCAATTGCAATTGACAACACTTTTTGTAATTTAACAGCAATGTGTGAATATTTAGCTACTGTCTTCTAAATGTCAGAATGGAGAATAAATATTTGGCTTTAGCTGCAGCCTGCTTGAGGGGGAGAATGCAAACACACACAGATACATGAACATACTCCCTCCCGCCTCTCTCTCTCTCTCTTTCTTCACCCAGCTCATCTATCCTTTTTCCTCTTTCCCTCTTTCCCGCTCTCCCATTGACTAACAATCAGCATCTCCTCTCTCCGTCTGTCCACAGGAAATATGCACAGGGTCGCGGTCAAAGGGATGTTTGTCAACGTCATGTGGAACGCGGAGCTGCGACAGAGCTTGCATGTTAAGCAAACCCTCTGCCTTTATCAAGCCGATCACAAACGGAAAAAAAAAATGTAAAAATGTGGTGGAGCCCAGACACCTGGCATTAAGACACTCTCCCTCCCTCCTTTCCTCCATCCCCTAACCCATCCCTATCAGACACCTCCAAGCTTTGCATATCAGAACCTCAGACCTTTATTTGTCTCCCTCTCTTCTCTTTTTCATTAACATAAACAAATAAAGGCCTCTCTAATCCCCCAGAAAATGTGATTTTTTATTGGATGCTTTAAGCCTTCAAGACAGGCTACTCCACCTGGATTTTACAACCACACAGTCATTTCTTTGTGCCTGCCGGACTGAAGTTTTTTCCTGTGTTTTGCTCATGGAGAGGTCTGTGACCTGAATGCTACCTGCGGGTACATAAAGGCCTGGGCACGGCATGGTGGCATGCACTTGTTCGACCCTACCAGGACATCTCTTTCTCTCCTTCTTCCTCTCACTCACCCTCTATCTGGCTCCATCCGTCCCAGACAGTCTGCAGTAAATCAGTGTGGCTGTAAGTGGGGCCTCATCGACCCCGCGGGATCCGATAGGAGCTCAGATCCTCAGTGGATCAGCCAATCAATGGCTCAATAACTGTTCTTATGTTTCTGGTTTTGATTTTAGGCTTTTCCACACTTCTTCTCACTGAATGTCAAACGAAGATTGGAGTCATCAAATATGTGATGGCTGGGGTTGCTTTATTTGGGACTGAACAGGATTGTGAGAACCCCCTACCCCACTGAGGGCCATAGAAGTAGGTCAAGCTAGAGAGGATGTCCAAGGAATCCAATAGACTATGGCATAGAGGCAAAAATCTATACTCTAAAGACCAGCTAGTCTGTGTACACTCTTGTCAGTTTAAATAGCCCACTCGAGCGAGGCCTTTGCTGTCATCAGCCATACATCGCTACGTCAATACAATCAACCCTATGCATAGTGAGTTGACTATAGCTCTATAATAGCTGGCTGCGTGGGGTGCAAAGCTGCAACCTTGGCCTTGACTGCATGACTAACACTGGAGCCTATTGGGCCGTTCGCACTGTTTGCACATGGAGCATTTAAGCAATGATTATTCTTTCTTCTACCACATGTGGTGGAGCTGATTAGCAGGGTCAATGCGTCTGGCAGGTGTTCAAACTCCTGTTCTTTTGCAATAGCTCAGCTCACAAAAAAAAAGGCAGGTAGGTGGAAGCCAAATAATCCATTTTGTCAGGCCTCCAAATTCGCGCTTGGCACGGCTCGCTCTCATCCACAGGTCAATCCCTGTACCTGGGTAAACCTCTGACATGCATTTGATTTATTTCTCTCAAATGCAGCTACTAACACACAAGACCACACATGGCGGATCAGATTCTATTTCAAACGAGTAGGAAATGTACTGTTACACTGAGGTTATAGAAGTATGATCTGGTACGTTTCTGTTGAGAGAACATACCTGGTCAACGTGACAATTCATTCACATACACCAGGCGAACCCACAGCGACTGTACTCCCTACAACTACTATTTTATACCCCAAAATGACTATACTCCCACTGGAAGCTGAAGCACAACGCAGTCATGACAATGACTAGTGAGACTATGTAAGAGTTGACCGGACATGTCTTAACCATCACTCTCCCCTGTCCCATACACCCAACCCCGTACATCCACCCTCTGTCCCCCCCTCTTCCCAAGGGCATTGGCACAGATTGGCACAGCAGCAACAAGACGCAGGGACAGATCAGAGCGAACTAAGCGTGGTCTCACCTCAGGCAGCGGCATGCCGTTGATGATGAGGTCAGGCTGCTGGGGGCCCTGCCCGCTGGCGAAGGTGTGCTGCTGATAACTGCCGTGGTTGGGTGCAGCATTGCGTGAGTTCTGGTTGTCCACGTTGATGAAGGTGCTCTCGGAGCGCCTGCAGCCCAGCGGCAGGCTCTGCTGGTGGTAGTCGAAGTAGTTGAGGGAGGAGGTGAGAGATGAGCAACTCACCACGTTCATCTTGTCCGTCTCCTCCACGTCGCGCGGCACGAGGCGGATGTCGTTCTTGCTCAGCTTCTTCTTCTTGCTCGACTTCTTCTGGCTGCCATATGAGTACTCCGCCACCCTGCGCAAGTAGAAGAAACTGAACAGACTCAATAAAGCAGTGCTCTGTTGTATCTGCCCACAGGCAAACGCCATTCAGTCAGAGGCGCCCCGCCCGGCCATGCCAGGGTGCTGACCAAAAGTTCCCATGGTGGTGGCCAGCTCATTGGTGGGCATTCAGGGTAGAGAGAGAGGAGCCATGCTCAAGTCACCCCAAGCCTGACCGCCTTCCCCATGCCACCAATGGAGCCATCATCCCTCATTTGTTTGCGTTTGCATGCTCGGCACAATTGACATGTCTCACAAACAACAAGCACACACAATGCAAACATGCCAAACCACAAAAGCACACGTACACACACACAGCAACAACAAGACAACAGACAATACTGAAGAGCACCAACCAAATTTTGCAATCATATTTAAAGCACAGCCCTAACGTTAATTCCCTTTTTTCTTTCATTACCAAGCGAGGCCCACTGGCAATATGGAGTGCAGGAAAACTGTAAAATCAAATACATTTAGAAACTAGTGTCTGTGGCTGTTCCCTGACTGGAGCAGAGCATTTTGATTCTAATCAGCCTAAATGAGAAAGCCGGAGATTCTTTATTGAAAGGATGCTGCTGATGCTCAGGCTGGAAGAAGACAATTTCCATTCTCCATCCAGGCTTGTAAATTCTTATGAGGGGAAGTTTTATTTTAAGCAGAATCCCTTGAATCCCTCCTGACCCAAGCCTATGCCTCTGAGTTTTTAACATGTCAAACATTTGCATGGACTCCCACTCTCCAATAATCTATTTTTAGCCCTGGTTGGATAGATTGTTTACTCTTGTTTCTACCGTGCATCTAATAAAACTTGAGGCCCTGGTTGCTTATGCACATGTAGGACTCCCCCATCCTTAGTATTTACTGGATGGGTTCTCCTTTTCACTTAAGATGCTTTCCGGGTCTGTTCCTCCCTGCCTTCATTCTGGAAAATAAAATGTCAATAGCAGCAGCCTTGGACTCTATCGTTTTCGGGGCATCTCAAAACTGTTATTTCTCTCTCTCGCGCACGTGTGTGCTCTCTCGTCTGAGTAGGGGAGAGAAGAGACTGTGAGGATCAAAAAAGAGAGTGCGTTGTTCTGCCATTGTTCTCTCTAGTACTCCTGTGCCCAAAATCGAAAAATGGACAGAAGAAATCCTCCCCGACTCAAAGAAAATTAGTAATAAATTGCAGATAAGTACTGCATAGGTTTGAGGTGGTAGCTAGCTACTCAGGAGCACTGCACAGCAATATAGATTAAAGTACCCAGCAGGAAAATGATTTTTATGCCACAAAACAGGATTTTTTAAGGTGGTTAGGTAGTGTTGGGCAGATATTATTTTATTTAGCTTCGTTTTTTTGTTTGATTGGTTGGTTGTGTATTTTTCTTACAGAAATAGAGCCTTGTGGGTCATATCCAAATGAAAGAGCGTGCTGGGAAATGTAGTAGGCTATGTTTTTCAATGTGGCAATGACAGACATATAAACGCCCTAAATCCCCTTAAAGTTGGCTTAATAAAATTACTTATGTCCAGAGTCATTTGCTTCACTCTCTAAGAGCATTGTTTTTTCAGAAAACAAACAGATGTTTTTATTCCAATGTCATTAATTACTGTCTGTGTGCTGTTTGTGTTGACAACAATGTGACTTTGAAACAGGAAGCTATGTGACATAACAAGTGAGGCCCTAGGGGTGCTATCCATACCGTACATAGAATATTGAATGTAAAAGGGATCTCCTACTATGTGAACCCCTGATCAAATCTACATCTCTGAAGAATAAGGATTGGAAAAACATGATGCAAATCCATGAGTGCTTTAGATTTTAAATCAACACTGACCAATATGAACCATAATCCATGATCATGTGTGCCTGAGAAAGTCCACACTTTTTTTGAAAAATAAAGTTGTCTGCACACCTTAAGTATTTCTAGGTGAATAAAGGAAAATAAAGTACAACACAATGTCCATTCTTGTAGGCTATGCTTCACAGCAGGGGTTCCCAACCTTTTTTCCCCAGGGGTCCCCTCAATAATTATTGTTAATTGAGATAGCCTATATTAAATACAACACTAATTTGGTTTCATTTGAGGAACCTAGGAAAATGTTGTTTTGAAACTCATTTCCTGCAATTCTACATAGTTTAACATGACCCGTGACATATTTTAGGAAGGTTATTTAATGATTATAATAATAACAAATAAGGAAAATAAAGTATAGACCCGATTTCCCCAAATATTATTCTATTAACAGATGTGTTTTATAATTTTTATGTACCCTCAACCTGATTTTATGTATTCTCTTTGACAGAAAGTGATTTGATCAATTGATAGTGACAGAGTCACACATTATATGAAATTACTTACCAAGCAAAGTCCAATTTCTTTGACTCCTGGACTTTAGAAGGTCATAGCTCAGCTTCTGATTGTCATAGAGACAAACCAATACTCCCATGTGCATCAGAGTCCCATCTTCGTCTGGCATTTTACAGCTTGTTTCTAGCCTAAAGCATTGCAGATTTATGCGTAGTTTTAGATCAAGGAAGGTCAAGGAAGGTCCCGAGCATCCCATGAAACGTTGGCGCCACGTTTGGGGGGCATGCCCCCTGAGTTGGGAACCCCTGCTTCACAGTGTGTTTAATGGATCTCAACCCAACATTTTTGTCAATAGTCCTTTATCCGCTAGAGCTGACTGAGATATGTGCATTTGCCTTACTTTATGGAAGAACCATACAAGGTCAGCCAATTGCCACACGTTTGAAACGGCCTGATGTAGCAGCACAACTAAAATGCTGTTCAGAGTAAAATATGAAATATGATAATAGCTTCAGGTTAAATCCACAAATGCAATTTGGACATTTTAAGTGGTAATGTATCACTAGGAAATCAAAGTGGAAGCTGATGCTTTACAGAAGAAAATCATATGTTTATTATGATGATCAAGATAATAATGTGCTACATAATAATGTATGTCTCCTTCAGAGGCATAGTGGGTTCAAAGGTGGATGACATTAGTTTTAGTAGTAGATCCCTCTAGCATTAATTGTATTATTATTATTATTAGGCTATCATTATTGAGTTTATCATTGTGATTAGTAACAGTATTATTGATAATGATCATTATTATGTAATCGTTCTCACAGAATGGTAGGGTATGCTGTCTCCTTTAGAACATCCATTTGAACCCTTGGGAATAACATGCGCCATAAATGAAATAGCTGTAAAATTCAGATAATTGTCAGAATCTAGCCAAGATTATTAGTCCTAGGTAATGGTGAGGATTTGCAAAAAAAAAAGGAGTAAGCCAAGGACGCTTGGTCAAGGAGTCCATAAGCCATTTTTGCTTTACCAATTCGGAGCACCTGCATTCCTTAGTAGCGCCTAACATTCAGGCCCCTGGACATGCACTAGATATACAGCTACGTGCACTCAGTACCAGCCTGAACTCACTCACTCTCTCACACACACACACACGCACAACAATTATGCGCACCACTGAATGGGTACCAAAATGCGTACATGTAGGCCTATATGGAGGAATAAAATAAAACAACAGGCCTATAACCATGACCGACTGAAACACCAAACTAATGAGATGGATATGAAGGGGTTGTTTTCAGTACCTGCAGTTGTACGTTCGGATCTCCTTGTTATCCCTTTTGCACTTTACTGCCACAAAAATCATAGTGACAAACAGGATAGCAGCAATAGAGCCCAGGGCAATGATGAAGATCAACGACAGGTTTACGGGTCCAATAGATTCCTGCGCGTTCAGGTCCGGTGAGAGGTAAACTACAATGTATGCCGAGGCCGACAACGACGGTTTCCCGTGGTCGCGTGCCACCACTGTGATCTCGTAGGTCGACTTGACCTGCTCTCCGAACATCTTGGTGGACCGGACCTCTCCATTCACTTGGTCTATCTCAAAGAAAAGCCTGTCCCCCTCCGAGATGGTATAGGTCAGCCTTCCATTCTCCCCCTCGTCATAGTCGTCGGCCTTGACTTGGGTAACCAGGTAACCCACTCCTGCATTTCTTGGAATGGATACCTCCGCGGTGCCATTTACCAGGGATGGAGTGGTCATAACAGGTGTATTGTCATTCACATCCAAAACGACAATGCGCACCGTTGCGTTACTGGACAAGGACGGATTCCCCTGGTCCCTGGCCAAAACTTTGAAGTCAAATGTCCTAGTGTACTCGTGGTCGAATGATCTCATGGAATAAATACGCCCTGAAGGATTTATGCTGACATATGTGTTTACGTCCATGTGTTTAATCTCACTGGGCACGATGGTGTATGAAACTGTGCCATTCATGCCCAAATCAGGATCTATAGCTGACACAGCCAGCAAACATGAGCCAGGAAGGTTGTTTTCTAGGACCATCTCTTGGTAATGTGGTTTTAGAAAGTGGGGAGGGTTATCATTTTCATCTGTGACTTTCACTACAAACGATTTAGTGGCGCGTAAGGGGGGGGTACCACTGTCCTCTGCTTGGATAGTTAGATTGTACGTGTCCCTCTGCTCTCTGTCTAGCCTGCCATCAACAAGGATGGTTGAGAAGCTCTCGTATTCCTGGAGCCTGAAAGGAACGTTGCCTTGTAGTCTACACTGCACCTTACCATTCGCGCCCGCGTCCTTGTCTGAGACCCTCACTAATGCAATAACGTATCCGCGAGGCGCGTTCTCACTAACTTCAATAAGCTCCGTGTTCACCGACAATAAACTAATGACAGGTGGGTTATCGTTCGCATCCATCACATTGACAGTGACTTTACAATGAGCCGGAATAGAATTGGGACCTAAATCTTTAGCTTGGACATCAATCTCGTAAATATGGGTTACTTCATAATCCAAAGGGCCATTTACAGTGATAATACCGGTTCTAGGGTCAATTTTAAATACGTCTCTCGTTTTCTCGGTGACGTAACTGTTAAACGAGTACACAACCTCACCATTAGTTCCCTCGTCAGGGTCCGTTGCATTCAAGTCAATTACAAGTGTATTAATAGGAGAATTCTCCATCACGTTCACTGTATACACAGGCTGGTCAAAAACGGGATTATTATCATTTGAATCTATTACTTTAACATTGAGCTGGACTGCGCCAATCTTTGGGGGGTCTCCACCGTCTTCTGCACTGATTTCGTATGAATAGTGAGACTGAGTCTCCCGATCTAAAGATTTTTGAACTACGAGCTCGGCAATCTTGGACCCGTCCCCCCTAGTCTTAATCTCCAGCCCGAAGAGCTCATTCGGGGTGATCGAATATGATTGCACACCGAAGATCCCCGAGTCCGGATCGCTTGCCCCCTCTAGGGGGAACCTGGTACCAGGGGAGGCGTTCTCTGAGATTTCAATGTCAATGTGGTTTGTGGGGAATCTGGGCGCATTATCGTTCAAATCCACAATTTCAACTTTAATGACACATATCTCCATAGAGTTTGACATCACCTCCAGAGAGACAGTGCACTTTGCCGTCTGTCGGCAAGCCACGTCCCGGTCTATTTTCTGATGTGTGAGGAGAAGTCCAGCAGGGCTGAGTTCCACCCATCGCGGCTCTGAATTCGAGATGACCCGCAAGTACGGCGCTCGCGGTGCAATGGCAAATCCTTGCGTTTGTGCGTCCTTTGTCACGTTTCCAATGATATACCCAGCTTTCTGCTCTTCGTTTATCGAGTATTTCAAATTAATAACAGAATCAGCGCCAGTCCAGCATAAAATAACTATCCAAATAATTTGTAGAAAATCCATCTCCCTGGCGTACATTGTACCTGTTGATTTTCCTTATATTTAATTGGGACCTTGTATGATCACGCACACCTTTGCATGTCAGAGATAACGGGAAAAATCATCCAGTTATCTCATCGAAAAGTTATCCAGGGAATACGTTTCGATTAAAGAAAAGGCTCGTATATGACATAAATGTTACTTGATTATATCGATATGGTCTACTTCATTGTACTCTTCTGATAAAAACCACATTCTCCAATCTGCTGCAACGCGTGAGATTTTGGGGAGGATAGAGCTTGGAAAACATTCTGAATGATCTCAGAACACTGATTTACCCATGTAAATCTGAGCAGTTCATATCAAGCAACAACTATAGCGATTGACACGATAAACCCAACCATTTCGATGCAGGGTGAAAAACCATGCAAAAAAATAATAATTTAAAAATCAAAAGGGAGGAACAATCCGATGAACAGGTATATCAAAGGATAACGTTCAATGGAGATAAAATAATTGGCTAAAACATTTTCCAGTTAAATTCTTCCCAGCGTCATGATTCCGGTACCAAAACCACAAGGCGCATTTTAGACAAACTGGATTTTACGCATGCGTTCCATTCATTCATATTGACGATTTTTTCAAGTTGTAATGACTTTTCCTCTTCATTGGGCAATTATATCACACCAGATATCCGATTGAAACGTAAAAATGAATCCGTATTGAGAAAAGCCCTGAATAGCCAAAGTCCAGTTATCGAACGTAGACCAAGGATGCTGTTGTCGGAACTAGTCTTATAATGCTATTAGTGAAGACCACAGTTACCTTTTTATTTCCAGGCAAGCATTTAGAGGTTTTACTCTCTCTCTCAAAGTAGTGTAGCTTATTTTACTAATTAATTTCCTTGGATCGCACACATGGAGACACCGAACACATTCCGCGGCGAGATATGGTCCATATCAAATCCATTGTGAAACTATATAGAGATAAAAGGATGTTATACCGTCACAATAAGAAGCAGATCGTTTCAAGCTCGCAGCAGAGCAAAATGCATGAAAATATCCGGCCTGAATGAGCTAAAAAGCACCACTCGTTGTCAGTAGGCTGCTAGTTGACTCCAATACGCGCTCCCGGCTCCGCTCGCATCAACAGTACACACTGCCCCAATGCACAGCTCAGCGCCGAGCGCTCAGTCTCAGGACCCGCAATCCCCTCAACCAATCAGAGGTTACACAGGAGGTTTGGATTTGCTGGTGGGTGGGGCAAACTACAGCAACGAAAACTCGGCCGACTACCTGCACACTTGTACAGCTGTAGATGGAATGGGTTAAGTAGGGTTGATATAAATAGGCAACATTTGTTTACTTATCACTCGATGTTTATTATGTATTTAAAGAGATTGAACAGGATCCAAACCTAGTACCGTAGTTCTAATTAACTAACACAGACACGCACATATATATATAACGGGTAGACCTCTTGGTATGTTTACTATATTTAATATTTCAGGTTCTCTTTGTGTTTCTTGTCATTTCAATGCAATCGGAGTGTTTACATGCTTTCTTTTGAAATACCGGTGTGTATTGAGGCTTTGCCAAAATGCAACTGCATTTTCTATTGGGATCTGAGTCCAATCCTTCAATGATGATATGGCTTTATGTATCGAAATAATATTTGATCTACACGTGATTGCTGATGACATCAAGATGATATAAGCTTTATTTACATAATGGACGTAGCATATAGCTTATTGTAGCCTATTTTGTTAAAGTGGATAGAGTTGATCATGAAACGCTGTAAAGCGGTTCATTTTTGGCGGCTTCAGACTGCGTTAGATGCGCGAAATGTAACACCAACCTTTCTTGAGAATCAGGTAGGTGTAGTTTGCCATGTAAAACGAGGACAATTTGTTAACAATATAATGAGGATAAGTGTCATGTTGCATGTTATTTGTGGAACATAGTGTCTGTATTGCCGGACAATGAAACAAATGTGCTTCTAGTTGCAGCCTGCAAACTCCCCCTCTGTCAGAGCGGGCGCCACACGCACGCACGCGAGCGCGCACACACACACACTGCATTCCTTAGATGTGAATAAAATGACATGGTCACTAAAATGTATAATTAGGCCAACAAAACAATGCGATTGCTTTGATGTAGCAACATGGCATGCTCTAATTAAAATAATTTGCAATTATTGTTTACGATACTGCAGTCATTCGGTCTCCTGAAAGGAACACTTTTTATGTTTCACATCAGTCTATCTCTGATAAGACTAGGCTACTTCGATCTGCCTTCGGGTGCAAACAGCAATATAACTTCCCACGTCATTCCATGGAAATGTAGTTGATTGTTGTATTAACAGCACAGAAAGCACACATATTTTCGTTTGCATCATGTCTATATTTTGAGGATACGAGGGGGGGGGGGGGGGGGGGGTAGGCCCAGCATGCCTGTTGTAAGGCATATTTGTCCCTCGTGTGTTTTGCTGCCTTCTCACTCCTCAGCTCACTCCTCCCCTCCAGTAAACATGGTTGCAGACCATATCGAGTGCTAACAGGTTTCAAAGTCACAAGGGTGACACCTAGCGTCCTTTTGCTGCTTGGCTCAGTTATTGACATTGACCCAACTACATTTATGTCAATCATTTTGCCCATTGTTAAATTGCTGCATAATTTTCTCATTGTCGCAGACCAACTTGCTCTGAGATATGCGGTTATTTTGCTTTTCAGTGTTTTATTCAGTTTGGAGGTAATTTGTTTCATTTATTGTTTGTATTAGGCCTACAGGTGTTTATTGTTTTGTCGTCATCGCCATATTTGTCCATAAGTTATGCTTGAAAAGACATGTTTTGTATTCCTCATATCTTACTTGAGATGTTCTGAAAATTAAAAATAGCCAAACATCAAAAAACTATTATTACCATATTTCTGGAATATAACACACCCTAACAGTTGTGGCTATTTTACATTTATTTTCATATTTATTATTTTCAAACCTCAAACAGCCATCCGATTCCAGAGTGAGATAACTGTTATATTCGAATTACAGGATGTACATTCCATTGTGGAAGTTGCCAAAACACTGGTTGCATGTGAAACACAGTACGAATCACAGTACCTTTCACAGTCATATGCCATGTGAAAAAAAAGGCTCTACTAACACACTAATCCCTATAGATCTGTAACATTATGTGGATATTGAAAGTGCTTGATGGATAGATTTTATTTTTGATTTTGAGTTATTTTACACACAAAACCGCCAACTGTGGGCTACTCTATTCTCTTTTAGTCTTGATAAGCAAAACAAGCTTTCTGAAAAAAGTACCTTCAGAAAGTATTCAGACCCATTGACTTATTCCAACAATGTGTTGTGTTACAGCCTGAATTCAAAATGGATTAAATAAACAGTTTCTCACCCATCTAGACACATTACCTCGCAATGACAAAGTGAAAACTTATTTTTAGAAAAGTTAGCAAATTTATTTTCAAAAATGTAATACGGTAATATCTACTGTAATATACATAAGTATTCACACCCCTGGGCCAATACATGTTTGCATCACCTTTTGCAGCGATTACAGCTGTTAGTTTTCCTGGGTAAGTTTGTAAGCGCTTTGCACACCTGAATTGTACAATATTTGAACATTATTATGAAAAAAATGATTTAACCTCTGTCAAGTTGGTTGTTGATCATTGCTAGACAGCCATTTTCAAATCTTGCCATAGATTTTCTAGACTATTTAAATCAACTGTAACTAGGCCACTCAGGAACATTCCATGTGGTCTTGGTAAGCAACTGCAGTGTACGGCTGATGTCGGAAGTTTACATACACCTTAGCCAAATACATTTAAACTGAGTTTTTCACAATTCCAGACATTTAATCCTCGTAAAAAATGCCTGTCTTAGGTCAGTTAGGATCACCACTTGATTTTAAGAATGTGAAATGTCAGAATAATATTAGAAAAAATGATTTATTTCAGCTTTTATTTCTTTCATCACATTCCCAGTGGATGAGAAGTTTACATACACTCGATTAGTATTTGGTAGCATTACCTTTAAATTGTTTTACTTGGGTTAAACGTTTCGGGTAGCCTTCCACAAGCTTCCCACAATAGGTTTGGTGAATTTTGACCCATTCCTCCTGACAGAGCTGGTGTAACTGAGTCAGGTTTGTAGGCCTCCTTGCTCGCACATGCTTTTTCAGTTCTGCCCACAAATTTTCTATAGGATTGAGGTCAGGGCTTTGTGATGGCCACTCCAATACCATGACTTTGTTGTCCTTAAGCCATTTTGCCACAAATTTGGAAGTATACTTGCGGTAATTGGCCATTTGGAAGACCCATTTGAGGACCAAGCTTTAACTTCCTGACTGATGTTTTGAGATGTTGCTTCAACATATCCACATAATTTTCCTCCTCATGATGACATTTATTTTGTGAAGTGCACCAGTCCCTCCTGCAGCAAAGCAAACCCACAACATGATGCTGCCACCCCTGTGCTTCACAGTTGGGATGTCACGTTTCTTCAAAATCGAACCCAGAAGCAGACCAGGACAAGGAGAGTAGGAAGAAGGTGAGTATTTATTTACAAGTGAATGTGAATGGGTAGATATATCCAGGTGGCGTAGCGGGTAGCGGTGGTGAGTTGATGGGAGTAAATAGGTGGATCCAATGGGGAAGCGGAATCCTCCGACGACCAGGCGGGAATGGGGTAAATGATCCGGGTGAGTAACTGAAGACAGAACAAACGGAGGTAAGTTCAAGGCAAGCAATACGTAACAAACAACAAAACAAATTCTATCAAACTTGAGGCTGATACTCTGGCACAACATACTGTTCATGGCTAACGATCCGGCAGGGAATGGATGTCAGGTCCGGGCTTATGAAGAGGAGAGATGATGATCAGGACCAGGTGTGCAGATAGCTGATGGGATACAGGTGCGGGTAATCAGAAACCCCAACTGGCTACATTGCCCGGCAACCAGACAGGGTGCGTTCCAGGACGCCGGAAAAAACTCTCCAGGACAGAACATAGGCAAAAAACAGACTCAGGAAACGGGATTCGTGACATGGGATGGTGTTCTTCGGCTTGCAAGCCTCCCCCTTTTTCCTCCAAACATAACGATGGTCATTATGGCCAAACAGTTCTATTTTTGTTTCATCAGACCAGAGGACATTTCTCCAAAAAGTACGATCTTTGTCCCCATGTGCAGTTGTAAACCGAAGTCTGGCTTTTTTATAGCGGTTTTTGAGCAGTGGCTTCTTTCTTGCTGAGCGGCCTTTCAGGTTATGTCGATATAGGACTCCTTTTACTGTGGATATAGATACTTTTGTACCTGTTTCCTCCAGCATCTCCACAAAGTCCTTTTCTGTTATTCTGGGATTGATTTGCACCTTTTGCACCAAAGTCAACCAAATCAATCAAATGTATTTATAAAGCCCTTCTTACATCAGCTGATGTCACAAAGTGCTGTACAGAAACCCAGCCTAAAACCCCAAACAGCAAGCAATGCAGGTGTAGAAGCACGGTGGCTAGGAAAAACTCCCTAGAAAGGCTAGACCCTAGGAAGAAACCTAAAGAGGAAGCAGGCTATGAGGAGTGGCCAGTCCTCTTTTGGCTGTGCCAAAAGTACCTTCATCTCTAGGAGACAGAACGCATCTCCTTCCTGAGCGGTATGACGGCTGCGTCGTACCATGGGGGTTATACTTGCGTACTATTGTTTGTACAGATGAACGTGGTACCTTCAGGCATTTGGAAATTGCTCCCAAGGATGAACCAGACTTGTGGAGGTCTACAATTTTTTTCTGAGGTCTTGGCTGATTTATTTTGATTTTCCCATGATGTCAAGCAAGGAGGCACTGACTTTGAAGGTAGGCCTTGAAATACATCCACAGGTACACCTCTTATTGACTCAAATCATGTCAATTAGCCTTACAATTTCCTGGAATTTTCCAAGCTGTTTAAAGGCACAGTCAACTTAGTCTATGTGAACTTCTGACCCACTGGAATTGTGATACAGTGTGAAATAATCTCTCTGTAAACAATTGTTGGAACAATTGGAACAATTACTTGTGTCGTGCACAAAGTAGAAACTATAGTTTGTTAACAAGAATTTTGTGGAGTGGATGAAAAACGAGTTTTAATGACTCAAACCTAAGTGTATGTAAACTTCAACTGTATACTTGGCCTTGTGTTTTAGGTTATTTTCCTGCTGAAAAGTGAATGTGTCTACCAGCGCCTGTAGGAAAGCGGACTGAACCAGGTTTTTCTCTAGGATTTTGTCTGTGCTTAGCACTTTTACGTTTCTTTTTATCCTCAAAACTCCCTAGTCCTTGCCAATGATAAGCATACCCATACGATGATGCAGCCTCCCCCGTGCTTGAAAATATGAAGAGTGGTACTCAGTGATGAATTGTGTTGGATTTGCCCAAAACATAACGCTTTCTATTCAGGACATAAAGTTAATTAATTTTCCACATTTTTTGCAGTTTTACTTTTGTTCCTTATTGCAAACAGGATGCATGTTTTGTAATAGTTTTATTCTGAACAGGCTTCCTTATTTCACTCTGTCAATTGGGTTAGTATTGTGGTGTAACTACAATGTTGTTGATCCATCCTCTATGTTCTGCTCTCACAGCCATTCAACTCTTGAAATGTTTTATAGTCACCGTTGGCCTCATGGTGAAATCCCTGAGCGATTTCTTCCTCTCCTCTAAAATCCAGTATTTCTATGTCAAAGTATTTTTTTATATTTCAGTCTTCTGTGATGCATATAAAGTGTAATTTTGGGATGCAAACTCTAAATTTAGTACACTTCAATACATATAGCTGACATGTTACAGGTGTCTTCTTTTCTCAAGCCCATAACCTTTTGTGTGAGGTGTGTCACGGCATTGCATGGGCGGTTCCTCATGCAGGCAGAGGAGGATCGTTAATTATTGTAGCCACCTGGGCTTAGGGTATTTAAACTGCTTCACTAACCACTCGTCTCTCTCTCTGCTCCTCCAGGTATGATCCTGTTTTGTTTGTTCCTTTGTAGTTTTAGTTAGTTTTCACTCAGTCATATTCACACACACAGATTCACGCATCCCTGCACTTTACATACACCCCACTTTATGATACTTTCACACCTCATTCCTTTTTCTTGGTTTAAAGTTAATAGTTTTTGGTTTATAATAAAGAACCTTTTTGATTGGCCTGTCGTTCGTGTCCCCTCATTTTTGCCACAGACTATGAGCCGGCCTGTGACAGGTGTATACTTTTGTTTCAAAGTAGATTTGATTAAGATGACCAATAAACACTCTTTGTGACCATGATGGCTAAGGGCTGTTCTTAGAAATGATGCAACCCTGAGTGCCTGGATATAGTCCTTAGTCGTAGCATATTGGACATATACCAAAACCCCTCAAGGTGCCTTATTGCTATTATAAACTGGTTACCAACGTAATTAGAGCAGTAAAAATAAATGTTTCGCCATACCCGTGGTATACGGTCTGATATACCATGGGTGTCAGCCAATCAGCATTCAGGGCTCAAACCACCCAAACCACCCAGTTGCTGGTGCTTTTACAAGACACTGGGTGGATTCTGAAGCTAGAAACAATACCTTTTTAATGGACAGGGAATTAAAACAACCATCGGTGATGGTGGGGCTTTTTACTCAAGGCTTTTATTTAAAACATGTGGCATAGTAAAGGTCTGCAAATCAGCCAGAGGATTTTATACTGTATAATATTCCATTTGAAATTGTGCACAGGTTGATAAACAAAGTTGCTATGTCATAGGAGAGTGGAAGGGAAACAAATCAATAATTTCAGTAGGCTAGCCACTCTGTCTCCATGAAAGTGGTGGCATATAACATAGGTGATGAGTTATAGAGGGGAGGAGATTACTGGACAAATTACATTATTTTGTTTGTCCTTTTGATTTGAAATGATTTGAGTGCTTTTTTTTAGTGGTTGTAAACATAACTGTTTACATTTTCTATGCTAAGTATCGTTGTCATTTCATCTGTATAATTTGGTCAACGCAATATTTTGATTTCAGACACTAATCTACTAATCTACTGTATATTCTTCTCTATCATCTAAGAGGAGATGATGGCGATTGACTAGGCTACGTCTCCCTTCATTATAAGTATGACTTTTTATTGTTTCAAAGTATAATTACCCAGAAACCTCCAGCTCTCATGAACAAAGTGGCCATGAAAATATGTTTCTCCACAGCCACAGATATTGGACCACATGTGGAGCACAGTTGGCACACCCCTACAGTGCATGTGGGAGGTGGGGGGGGGGGGGGGATGTTACTTGTTTGCAGTTAAAGGAACCATATCTGATGGTCCTGGGTTCTGTTTACGTATGAGTCATGACGCACACCTAGATTTAATTAATTTGTGCCAATAATAGATTGGAATAGATACCTTGAGTCCCATTCAGGCTTTCATAGAGATAGATATAGGTCTTTGTCTCTCTCTGTTGTACTAAAAAACACATTTAGAAATGTGTACTCTCTCTATCATACTTACAAATGTGCTCTACCTTTGACAGACAGACGACAAGGGTTTTGTTGAGCTTGCGATATGTAGTGATGCATTCGAAATTGGGTTTTTAATCTATCTTGGCTCTATTCTTTTTAATGGAACAGAAATGGGAGCGAGGCACACTTGCTGTTGTGCGGAGACTGAGACAGTCAGATGGGTTCTGCTGTGACGATAGACTGAAGTGGGGAGATGAGATGGCTCGCTGTCAGAAAATGCAGAGACTTGACTGCACCTAGATGCTTTGAAGTCAGGGAGAAGAAAAGTTGCTAATCAGAGATGACAAAGGCTGTTACGGTCCTTCTCAAAGGGTTGGAAGTGTTTGAGGCAGCTCAGAAGTTTTTCTTTGTACTTTTATAGTGTACCACCATTGCTGACATTTGTTTGTTGCTCTCTGCACTGTTATCACCTCTTTCTAACCCTATGTGAAGTACGGCACTGTGGAGGAGTATGACGACGGACAGATGGTAGCAAAAGCTAGGCTAGTTAGGGTGAAGGGGAGCATATTTATACTTTTTTTTGCCCAGAAGACTTGAACCTCCACAGTTCAAAGTACAGAGAGAATGATTGATTTTGTCTCTCTCAATATTTTTCTCTCCACCAAGGCATGTCTGCATGGCACACGCTTCTGTAGTCGGACTCCTCTGTCCCTGCTGCTTGGTTCGAAAGGAATAGCTGAGTCCCTCTGACGTTGCGTTGGCACTATCCTCACCCCTCGCTGCACAGCCCACCCCACCTGTCCATGCCGGTCTGCCCGCTGAAGCTTGGCCTGCACTCAGACACACGCCTTACAGGTAGCTAGCGGAAGACAGAGACCGACAATGGAGCGTTGATTCGGAACGAGCTTGTTTTGGCTTTTAGAACGACCTTATTATTAGTCTTCAACCACACGGCATAGCGAGAAATGTATTCCCCCTCACTGTCCTGGCCAGATGCTGAAGGCAAAGGAAGTGACAGGCTTATTCTGTCTACGGGCCCTGTCCATGAATAATGTTATGCCTTCCACTCCACGCTATGGCGACTGTGATGATACATCCGTTAATATCTCCTCTACTCTTTTTATCAGTGGGCACAGTCCTAAAAGCACTGGTATAAGTTGCATAACAATGTTTTTTTTTTCTTATGCTAATATAACCAAGCATGTTGTTGGTTTTCCACAGTCTTAGAAGCACTGCTAGGTGGATTCCAGTCAGAAACTATATACACGAAACATTAAGAACACCTGTCTTCCATGACATGGACTGACCAGGTGAATCCAGGTGAAAGCTATGATCCCTTATTGATGTCACTTATTAAAGCCACTTCAATCAGTGTGGGTGAAATGGAGGAGACAGGTTAAAAAACGATTTTCAAACTTGAGACAATTAAGACATAGATTGTGTATGTGTGCCATTCAGAGGGTGAATGGGCAAGACAAAAGATTTTAAGTGCCTTTGAACGGGTTATGGTAGTAGGTGCCAGGCGCACCGATTTGTGTCAAGAACTGAAACGCTGCTCGGTTTTTCACTCAACAGTCCACGCCCCGAAGAATTGAGCCTGTTCTGAGGGCAAAATGGGGGTGGGGTGGTGCAATTCAATATTAGGAAGGTGTTCCTAATGTTAGGTATACTCAGTGTATGTCAGCATAACAGTGATGTTGTTTTGCCACAGAATCCAGTTAGATAACAAAATAGTTTTTCTTCTTCTCAATATGTCACTATAACTGGGATGTTGTCCTTTGTCAATTTTATGATGTTTTTTTTTTTGTGTTATGTGGTTGATAATAAGCCATGGTCTGGATGGAAGCTCGTTGATGATGAAAGGCACAGGGAGATCATCCTCGCTTGGTGTCCCTCACCACACTGTAATACCACCCTTCTCTGACTTCTCTGTGTAGCACTCAGGGTGGGAATGAAGTGGATGCATTTGTGTTTGATGGCATGTGACTATTACATTAGTGTAGTAGTATACAGTGGGCCAAAAAATGATTTTGTCAGCCACCAATTGTGCAAGTTCTCCCACTTAAAAAGATGAGAGAGGCCTGTAATTTTCATCATAGGTACAGTTCAACTATGACAGACAAAATGAGAAAGAAAATCCAGAAAATCACATTGTAGGATTTTTTATCAATTTATTTGCAAATTATGGTGGAAAACAAGTATTTGGTCACCTACAAACAAGCAAGATTTCTGGCTCTCACAGACCTGTAACTTCTTCTTTAAGAGGCTCCTCTGTCCTCCACTCGTTACCTGTATTAATGGCACCTGTTTGAACTTGTTATCAGTATAAAAGACACCTGTCCACAACCTCAAACAGTCACACTCCAAACTCCACTATGGCCAAGACCAAAGAGCTGTCAAAGGACACCAGAATCAAAATTGTAGACCAGCACCACGCTGGGAAGACTGAATCTGCAATAGGTAAGCAGCTTGATTTGAAGAAATCAACTGTGGGAGCAATTATTAGGAAACGCAAGATCTCACCCCGTGGGGTCAAAATGATCACAAGAACGGTGAGCAAAAATCCCAGAAACACACGGGGGTACCTAGTGAATGACCGGCAGAGAGCTGGGACCAAAGTAACAAAGCCTACCATCAGTAACACACTACGCCGCCAGGGACTCAAATCCTGCAGTGCCAGACGTATCTCCCTGCTTAAGCCAGTACATGTCCAGGCCCGTCTGAAGTTTGTTAGAGAGCATTTGGATGATCCAGAAGAAGATTGGTAGAATGTCATATGGTCAGATGAAACCAAAATATAACTTTTTGGTAAAAACTCAACTCGTCGTGTTTGGAGGACAAAGAATGCTGAGTTGCATCCAAAGAAAACCATACCTGCTGTGAAGCATGGGGGTGGAAACATCATGCTTTGGGGCTGTTTTTCTGCAAAGGGACCAGGACGACTGATCCGTGTAAAAGAAAGAATGAATGTGGCCATGTATCGTGAGATTTTGAGTGAAAACCTCCTTCCATCAGCAAGGGCATTGAAGATGAAACGTAGCATGACAATGATCCCAAACACACCGCCCGGGCAACGAAGGAGTGGCTTCGTAAGAAGCATTTCAAGGTCCTGGAGTGGCATAGCCAGTCTCCAGATCTCAACCCCATAGAAAATCTTTGGAGGGAGTTGAAAGTCTGTGTTGCCCAGCAACAGCCCCAAAACATCACTGCTCTAGAGGAGATCTGCATGGAGGAATGGGCCAAAATACCAGCAACAGTGTGTGAAAACCTTGTGAAGACTTACAGAAAACGTTTGACCTCTGTCATTGTCAACAAAGGGTATATAACAAAGTATTGATCAACTTTTGTTATTGACTAAATACTTATTTTCCACCATGATTTGCAAATAAATTCATTAAAAATACTACAATGTGATTTTCTGGATTTTTTTTTCTGATTTTGTCTGTCATAGCACCTATGATGAAAATTACAGGCATCTCATCTTTTTAAGTGGGAGAACTTGCAGAATTGGTGGCTGACTAAATACTTTTTGGCCCTACTGTATGTGATGCAATCCCTTTCTGCTCTTTGCACCTTATTCCCTATTATCCAGGTGTTTGTTAGCATCCCATCCCACTGGGCAAAAACTGGTTGCATTAGCATTGTTTCCATGTAATACATTATTATTATTATTTTTAACTTTGAACTCATCTTAGTTGACATCTCCGCTAAATGTACATCAAAACTATATGTTGAAAGGACGTCTAATGCCCAGTGAATGGCTGGCGTTGACACACAATGTGGCTTTCTCTGCCTGTCATTGGCACGGCAACCAGCACATTTGCATTTCAGTTTGATTTGGATGTTTCTCTTATCAAATATGTCAAGGATTTCTGGAACCGTGCTCTCACAGGTTTAATGACCCAAATGTTATCCCCTCTATCCCCTATTGTTTTGGCACTGGATGGGAATTATGTGCAGATGGGATTTGGATAAAGTTGGGAAATGGATAAAGAAATATTGTTGAGTCTGTGTGTTTGAAATGTCCAGGAGAGTTGGTAGGGTTCCTGGTCATCAAACGCTTCCATGATTAAATACTGTATCTGGTTTGTCAATATGTAAGCAGTTAATAATTAGTCACCGAAAAATCTATTTGCTTCTGAAATTAAACATGTTTAAGAGAAATATGTTCTATTTGTGCATGATTCATCAGAATATTTATGCGTTAGATGACGATTAGGATAAAATAACCAACATTTATCTGCCTTGACATTAGATAATTTAGCTTGGTAAGAAAAAAAACAACGAACACATTTTAAGTGAAATATCACTCAATATAAGATATTTCGTCTGGCTCAGATTTCATTGTTTGCAGTGCACGTCAATAATGCCATGAATAAGGACCCAACTCAGAATGAGTTTGCCCTATTGATGTCTGCTAGCCCTGAATAGACCTCATGTTATTGCTTTGCCTGTGTGTTTGAACCCTGATATTTTGCATTCCTCCAACTGGTTCCGTAGCATTTAGCACAATAGGCCCAATCACACACACAATGCAGTCCCAGAGATGTAGATTTTGATCAGATTACCCCTATGTGCAAAATCAGTAGGCTTTGTTGTGAGGGACATGGCACCTGAAAAGAAAGCCACACAAACACAACGTCCTGAATGCACAACAACCCGGTTCTATAGTCATATAGGGTGCGTTGTACACCTGGTGCACGCACAATTCAATTAGCTTTGTGCTCTGTGTGTATATTCAGTGTCACCCTCCCTGATTAATTGGGTAACATGGAGCATGGTAACACCTAAAACAGAATCAGGCCTGGGTGGGGCATGCCTCTCTGTCTGATAGCATCTCCACGACCCACCACGGGAGCGCTTATCTCCGCATCCCCTCGGGTGTCTTTACAGCTTTTTTCTAGTCAAGACAAATTAGCGCTCTGCTATCAATTGTGTTCCTCTTAGATGCAGAAAGGCGGATGTTGTTAGCATAGAGATATATTTCATAATATTGCATTATTTTTAAATCTATGGAAGGTAGATACTATTATAGTCTCTCTATGTATCTGTACTGATCCATGAGCTAATGCTTAATTTAAAGGCCACACAAGTTAAAGGCCATAGACAGGAAATGAAGGATAAAGAGGTCATTGACATGAGCCTAACTACAGTACAAGAGCAAAGTATACTGTGTAGTGGCTATATCCGCCAGCATGTGTAAGTGTGTTTGTGAATTGACATGTATTTACGGCACCGGGGGACTTAAGTCTGAGAAACATATTGACTGTGTTTATTTTCCTCCCTAAATCTGTCTCTATCTAATCTAATATCTAAATATCTAGTTCATGAGCAGCTGCTGTGGCTGATTTACATCCACAGTAATACTCTAAATCCCTCCCTAGTCTCAGTTGGCTATTGTGTGGCTTATCGGGAGGACAAGAGGTTATAGTGACAGGGGTTAACCCTCCTCCCCTCTCTCTCTTTGACACCGGGGATTGAGAGTGGAAACCAGGGAAAAGCTTTGTTGATATTTTCTTGCCTCATAATACCTCTGATGAATGATGAACTTTCACCGTTCCACTGTCCACAGCACTGTGGTTAACACGTCCCCCGCTTTTGGGCCACACATATGTTTAGCACTTTTGATAAATGCGGACGCGAGTAGGCCGTCGTATTTATTGCTTTCCGTAATGTGCCACCGAGCTAGGCGGTAATGCGCTATGATTGTGCCAGGTTTAAATGTTTCACTTCATCACCTTTGACGTCGGACTCCAGCAGGGCTCGAATGTACACTTCTGACAGGCACTGTAAGGCAGGTTTAATCGGAACCCCTGTTTATTTCTATAGCACCTTATCAACCAACCACGCATCTTCACTTCTCTGCTAAGAGCCTATTGGTGCTCTAAGCAATGTAGACCTCCCACACTGTGGCAATAATGGATGGTTCACTGAGTATTGGTTATGGGAGATGTGTGTGTGTGTGTGTGTGTGCGCACACAGAAAAGAATGTCATTTTATTTTATCCCCAGAGACTGATCTGGCTTAGCATTCAGTGGCGCTGGTGGGGATTGTTTGCGCTGCTATGATTGGCACAGGTCTGCTAACTTGGCCTCGTAACAGCATTAGCCCCAGCAGCACTGCAGTCTTTGGGAGGGCTGGACAGTCCCATTTTGTCTTCCCTGAAGGAGGGTTATTAATTGTCCCTATGTTGTATGTCGTCTGCCTGCAGAGATGCCGCCTGCGTTTCCCTGACATTCTGAATTCCGAGCGTGTATCCCAGAATGCAATTAGTCTTCCGCCATTGGATAGAAAGACACACACGTCTGCTAGCCTGGCACCCGGCGCTGGAATTAAGGTAAGTGAGGAGAGAAGAAAGAAATTAGTATGGAAATTTGCCCCCTGAAATGCAGCTGGCGATTAAAAGGTGGTTTAGGGAGCAAGCCGAGAAGGTGGCAGTTTCCTTTGCAGATATCTGAGGTGTAGAAAACAGGAGGATACGGGGAGATTGCTTTCCTTGGGAGACCCATTTTTCCTCCCTTGAAGTGCTGGGGGATTAAGGAAATAGCATATGAAAGGCATGGCATTCTGTTTAGTGTAACCTAATTGCACATGCAGTATATTGAAAAAGTCTGGGGTGGCCAGATTGTATGTTACATCATTGTTTTTTTTAGATGTGTCGGGGCTCTAATATACGTATGCTTCGCTCTGAACTCATATGGTCCACACAGTTTTATCTGCACTGCAATTGCATCCTTGACCTAATTTCTGTTTGCATGGGGATGTATATGGCCAGGCCAGATGAGGTAAAGCAGATACAATGACTGTATTTGATATGTTAAAAAGAGGCAAACATCCCATTTTTGCATGAATAGTTCAACAATAGGTCAGAATGCCACAAAGTCAACACTGCTCTGCTAGATTGTTCTACCTCTTTATCCCGTTTTCTCTCCCAGTCGCATTTTAGTACACCCACGGTGTGATGCTCGGCATCCTTGAGGCATTTTCTAAATGGCTAAACTCACTAATAACCATCTCCCTGGTTTTGGGCCCTCTGGAAATTGCTGGGTCCCATTCCTACTGGCTTCATTATCTGAGGAAAACACAGTACCGCCGACGCTCTCGTTCTCCGTGGCCGACGTGAGTAAGACATTTAAGCGTGTTAACCCTCGCAAGGCTGCCGGCCCAGACGACATCCCTACTCATGTCCTCAGAGCATGTGCAGACCAGCTGGCTGGAGTGTTTACTGACATATTAAATCTCTCCCTATCCCTTTGAGTGCTTTGAGAGGCTCGTTAACCGATAGGGCAGTTGCCATCATACTACACACGGCCCTATCCCGTCTGGACATGTAAGAATGCTGTTCATCAACTACAGCTCAGCCTTCAACACCATAGTAGCCTCTAAGCTCATCACTAAACTCAGGCCCTGAGTCTGAGGTTAAAAAAGTATCAAATTGTCAAACCTGAGTAAAAGTAAAGATAGAAAATGACTCAAGTAAATAGGAAAGTCAACCAGTAAAATATTACTTGAGTAGAAGACTAAACGTATTTGATTTTAAATATACTTAAGTATCAAACAATTTTCTTAATTTTTTACGGATAGACGGGCACACTCAGACATAATTTACAAACAAAGCCTTTTTTTGTGAGTCCGCCAGATCAGAGTCAGTAGGGATGACCAGGGATGTTCTCTGGTTAAGTGTGTGAATTGGACCATTTTCCTGTTCTGCTAAGCATTCAAATCTAAGGAGTACTTTTGTTTGTCAGGTAAAATGTACGGAGTAAAAAGTACATTATTTACTTTAGTAATGCAGAGATGTGTAGTGAAGTAAAAGTATAGATTTTTTAAAATATAAATACCCCAAAAAACGACTTCAGTAGTACTTTTACTGAGGTACTTTACACCACTACTGGGTCTTGGACTGCCGTCCCCAGGTGGTGAAGGTAGTCAACAATTCCTCCACTACACTGAGGTAGTGAGGGCTCTGGCAGAGTGATGGCAGGAAAATATCCTCTCCCTCAACGTCAACAAAATGAAGAAGTAGATCGTGGACTTCAGGAAACAGCAGAGGAAGTACGCCCCATCCACGTTGACGGGGCGACAGTGGAGAGGGTAAAAAGCGTCAACAGTCACCACTAGCCGGACTCCACCCAGTACCCTTCCCTGAACTTCAGTCACTGTTTCTAGATGGCTACCATGCGGTACTCAACCCTGCACCTTAGAGACTGTTGCCCTATGTACATAGTCATTGAACACTGGTCAATTTACTAATGTTTACATACTGTTTTACCCACTTCATGTCTATACTGTATTTTAGTCGAGGCCTGTACACTATAAAACTACCGCTGTACACACATTTTCTATTCACATAATGCCCATTTTCTGGACTCTGACGTTGCTCGTTTTAATATTTCTATATTTCTTACTTCCTTTCTGTACATTTTGGAGATTTGTATGTTATTACTGCACTTGTCACGACTTCCACCGAAGGTGGCTCCTCTCCCTGTTAGAGCGGTGCTCGGCGGTCATCGTCGCCGGCATACAAGCTGCCACCGATCCATTTTTCTTTTTTCGTTTGTGTATGTCTGTTTTGTTTACACCTGTGTCCTATTAGTTAATTTCGGTGGGTTTATTAACCTTCGCTGCCTGCTATGCTTTGTGCGGGATTATTTTGCTGTTGTTTGATCTGTTAGGGGTGCGTGTTTGCGCCACAGGGTTTTTTTCTCACGGTGGTTGTACCGTTTGGACTGTAATTAGGAGTAGAGGTTTCTCCTCCGTGTGTTACGTTATTTCCCTGTGTGTGACGACTTCGTTGGGTGTGTTTCCCCACCTGTTGTTGTTGTGTTAGGACTTTCAAATAAACATTGTGCTACTGGGACTTCCTTGCTCTCCTGCTCCTGACTCCTGTACCTACCTCTTCTTAGGAGGCACGTAACAGCACTGTTGGAGATAGGAACATAAGCATTCATTTTAATTCCAAAACGCTATGTATAATTTTTTTGAAATGTTGGTAAATTAGCTTTTATTGTCAGAGATTGGTGTGTATTTTCACTATCTAATCATGGCATGGGGTTGTTCAATGACATCACTTGATGGTTTCATTTCAGAGAGACTAATATATATTAACGCTATATATAGTACCAGTCAAAGGTTTGGACACACCAACTCATTCAAGGGCTTTTCTTTATTTATACTGTTTTGTACATTTTAGAATAATAGTGAAGATTTCAAAACAATGAAAAAATACATATGGAATCATTTAGTAACCAAAAAAGTGTTATATTTGAGATTTTTCAAAGTAGCCACCCTTTGCCTTGATGACAGCTTTGCACACTCTTGGCATTCTCTCAACCAGCTTCACCTGGAATGCTTTTCAAACAGTCTTGAAGGAGTTCCCACATGCTGAGCACTTGATTGCTGCTTTTCCTCCACTCTGCAGTCCAACTCATCCCAAACCATCGCAATTGGGTTGAGGTCAGGTTATCTGATGTATCATTCTCCTTCCATCACACAGTCTGGAGGTGTGCTGTGTCATTGTCCTATTGAAAAAGAAACGATAGTCCCACTAAGCGCAAACCAGATGGGATGATGTATCGCTGCAGAATGCTGTTGTTGCCATAATGGTTAAGTGTGCCTTGAATTCTAAATAAATCACAGACAGTGTCACCAGCAAAACACCCCCACACCATCACATCTCCTCCTCCATGCTTCACAGTGGGAGCCACACATGCAGAGATCATCCGTTCACCTACTCTGCATCTCACGAAGGCATGGTGGTTGGAACCAAAGGACAGATTGTTTCTTGCCCATGCAAGTCTCTTCTTATTATTGGTGCCCTTTAGCAGTGTTTTCTTTGCAACAATTCGACCATGAAGACCTGATTCACGCAGTCTCCTCTGAACAGTTGATGTTGAGGTGATTCTGTTACTTGAACTCTATGAAGCATTTATTTGGGCTGGTACAGTAACTGGACGTATCCTCTGCAGCAAAGGTAACTCTGGGTTTTCCTGTGGCGGTCCTCATGAGAGCCAGTTTCATCATAGCTCTTGATGTTTTTTAGTTTTTTTTCTCCCCAATTGGTAGTAGTTACAGTCTTGTCTCATCGCTGCAAATCCCATACGGACTCGGGAGAAGCGAAGGTTGAGAGCCATGCGTCCTCCGAAACATAACCCAACCAAGCCGCACTGCTTCTTGACACAATGCACCTCCAACCCGGAAGAGAGCCGCACCAATGTGTCGGAGGAAACACCGTACACCTGGCGACCTGGTCAGCGTACACTGCACCCGGCCAACCACAGGAGTCGCTAGTTCGTGATGAGACAAGGATATCCCTGCCGGCCAAAACCTCCCTAACACGGATGACGCTGGGCCAATTGTGTGCCGCCCCATGGGCCTCCCAGTCGGTGCCGGCTGCGACAGAGCCTGTGCACGAACCCAGAATCTCTGCTGGCACAGCTAGCACTGCGATGCAGTGTCTTAGACCACTGCGCCATCCGGGAGGCCCAGAGCGCTTGATGGTTTTTGCGACTGTACTCGAAGAAACTTTAAATGTTCTTGAAATTTTCCGCATTGACTCACCTTCATGTCTTAAAGTAATGATGGACTGTCATTTCTCTTTACTTATTTGAGCTGTTCTTACCATAATATGGACTTAGCCCTATTTGGTAAAAGACCATCTTCTGTATGCCACCCCTACCTTGTCACAACACAACTGACTGGCTCAAACGCGTTAAGGAAAGAAATTCCACAAATTAACTAACAAGACACACCTGTTAATTGAAATGCATTCCAGGTGAGTACCTCATGAATCTGGTTGAGAGAATGCCAAGAGTGTGCAAAGCTGTCAAGGCAAAGGGTGGTCACTTTGAAGAATCTCATATAATATATTTTGATTTGTTTTACAGTTACTACATGATTCCATATGTGTTATTTCATAGTTTTTATTTCTACATGTAGAATAATAGTGAAGACAATCGTAAAAATAAAAACCCTGGAATGATTAGGTGTGTCCAAACTGGTACTGTATATCTGCCTCAGAGAAATAAGTAGTACTGCTAGGTTTTACAGTCAAATGTAACTACATTTATGACATAAAAAAGAGTTAATGAATCAATATAGTAATATGAGATCTGTATGTAAACATTACATTTAACATTTAGAAGATGCTCTTATCCAGAGCAACTTACAGTTAGTGCATTGAGATAGCTAGTTGAGACAACCACATATCACAATCAAATATACCATTCCCATGTTTAAGGACTAGACATTGAAATGGGTTTAGAATATTTATTGAGGAAATGGAATGGATGTGAGAATGAGGATAGACCGAATGATGGCTGCAGATAAAGGGCCCAGGGGGTTGATTTTGTAGAGTTTGGCTTGGAATCTCAAGTAGACATCATTGTCAGGCTGTGATTGTTAGGCTTCTGTGGTGATGACAATCCCCACAGGAGAAGCTTGGAAGAACCTACATGACAAAAGATGGGCTACAAACCTTGATAAGACTCGTAGCACACTGTGCCATGCAACGCAACATGCATTGCAGAACAAAGAGGAGGAATGTTAATTTGGACAGGTTAAAGTAGGGCGGCAGTGGTGCTCAGGAGAGTGAGGACAGGCGTGGAGGCTTACAAGCAACAACTTGCAGCTGATGCTTGTTGTGGAGCTGCATTCAAGACAACTAGTTGAAGTGTTGCAAACAGGTGTGGAGGATGATTGGCAATTAGTAACAGCTTGTACTTGTTGAGTTGCTAAGGAGCTGCATTCAAGGCAACTAGTTAGTGTTCTCTCCTGAATTTAGACGATGGATATATAGTGTTTTGCAAAAAAACTAACATTTAAATACACGTCTAAACTCCATTAATAAAAACATCTGAGAACAGTTATATATTACACACACATGAACGTACCCACTAGGATTGATTTTTAGTGAAAATAATACAAATGTGAAAAATTGGTGGATATAGCATCTTGGAAATAAACTCTTTGTCTACTAGTTAGTAGTCAGTTAGCCATTGCTAGGCCCATCTCCCGGGTAGCCGTAGAGGCCCATCAGCCACTCATTGAGCTACAATACCTGGGCTACAATACCTGGACCCCCGCCGACCCATCACGACTGGACTGCCGACGTGTTTTATTCACAATCTATGCAATCTACTGCAGGGATAGCCTGCAGAGTTCTGTCTTACTATCCAGGTCTGTGCCCAAACAATTTGAGCTTCTACTTTTTAAAATCCACCTCTTCAGAAACAAGTCTCTTGCCGCTTGCTATAGACTACCTTCTGCCACCAGCTGTGCCCTGGACACTATATGCGAATTGATTGCCCCCCATCTATCTCCAGAGCTCGTGCTGTTAGGTGACCTAAACTGGGACATGCTTAACACCCCGACAGTCCTACAATCTAAGCATGATTCTCTCAATCACACACAAATGATCAATGAAGCCACCAGGTACAACGCCAAATCCGTAAACATGGGCACCCTCATAGATATCATCCTAACCAAACTGCCCTCCAAATACACCTCTGTTGTCTTCAACCAGGATCTCAGCAATCGCGTCCGTAATGGGTCTGTGGTCAAGCGACCACCCCACGCCACTGTCAAACGCTCCCTAAAACACTTCAGCGAGCAAGCCTTTCTAATCGACCTGGCCCGGGTATTCTGGAATGATAGTGCCTGGTTATTCTTTAAATGTGCTTTCCTCACCATCTTAAATAAGCATGCCCCGTTCAAAAATATCTAGAACAAGGTACAGATATAGCCCTTGGTTCACTCCAGACCTGACTGCCCCTGACCAGCACAAAAACATCCTGTGGTGTACTGCATTAGCATCGAATAGCGTCGCGATATGCAACTTTTCAGGGAAGTTAGGAACCAATATACATAGGCAGTTAGGATAGCAAAGAGTAGCTTTTTCAATCAGAAATTTGCATTCTGTAGCACTAACTCCAAAAAGTTCTGGGACACTGTAAAGTCCATGGAGAATGAGAGCACCTCCTCCCAGCTGCCCACTGCACTGAGGCTAGGAACCACTGTCACCACCGATAAATCTGCGATAATTTCAATAAGCATTTTTCTACGGCTGCCCATGCTTTCCACCTGGCTACCCCTACCCCGGTCAACAGCCCTGCACCCCTCACTGCAACCTGCCCAAGCCTCCCCATTTCTCCTTCACCTAAAGCAAGAAAGCTGATGTTCTGAAATAGCTGCAAAATCTGGAACCCTACAAATCAGCAGGGCTAGACAATCCCTTTTTTCCTAAAATTATCCACCGAAATTGTTGCAACCCCGATTACTAGTTTGTTCAAACTCTTTCGTATTGTCTGAGATCCCCAAAGATTGGAAAGCTGCCACGGTCATCCCCCTCTTCTAAGGGGGAGACACTCTAGACCCAAACTGTTACAGACCTATCTATTCTACACTTCCAAGTTAACAAACATATCTCTAACCATTTCGATTCCCACCGTACCTTCTCCGCTGTGCAATCCTGTTTCAGAGCTGGTCATGGGTGCACCTCAGCCATGCTCAAGGTCCTAAATGACATCATAACCGCCATCGATAAGAGACTGTATTCATCGACCTGGCCAAGGCTTTCGACTCTATCAATAACCACATTCTTATCGGCAGACTTGGCTTCTCAAATGACTGCCTCGCCTGGTTCACCAACTACTTCTCTGACAGAGGTCAGTGTGTCAAATCGTAGGGCCTGTTGTCCGGACCTCTGGCAGTCTCTATGGGGGTGCCGCAGGGTTCAATCCTTGGGCCGACTCTTTTCTCTGTATACATCAATGATGTTGCTGGTGATTCTCTGATACAGACGACACCATTCTCTATACTTCTGGCCCTTCTTTGGACACTGTGTTAACCTCCCTAGGGTATGTGGGACGCTAGCGTCCCACCTGGCCAACATCCAGTGAGATTGCAGAATGCCAAATTCAAATACAGAAATACTCATTATAAAAATTCAGAAAAGATACAACTATTTTACATAGGTTTAAAGATCAACTTCTTGTGAATCCAACCACGGTGTTAGATTTCCAAAATGCTTTAAGGCGAAAGCATACCATACGATTATTTGAGAACATAGCCCAGCAGACAAATCATTACAAACAGTAACCAGCCAAGTAGAAGAGTTACACAAGTCAGAAATAAAGATTGAATTAATCACTTACCTTTGATGGTCTTCATATGGTTGCACTCAGAAGACATTCATTTATTCAATAAATGTTCCTTTTGTTCAATAAAGTCTCTTTTTATATCCAAAAGCCTCCGTTTTGTTCTCACGTTTTCTTCAGTAATCCACAGGCTCAAACGCAGTCACAACAGAAAGACAAAAAAATTAAAATTGTATCCGTAAAGTTCATAGAAACATGTCAAACGATGTTTAAATTCAATCCTCAGGTTGTTTTCAACCGGACAATAACGTCGTCAATAGAAAAGGTAAACAAGAAAGGCTTTGTGACAAAAAGCTCGGTCGTGCGCATGAAAAAGCTTTGTGACACGGCAGGGTCCACTCATTCAGACTGCTCTTACTCCCTCATTTTTCAGAATTCAAGGCTGAAACAATTTCTAAAGACTGTTGACATCTAGTGGAAGGCACAGGAACAATTTGAGTCTTAAGTCAATGGATAATGTAATGGCATTGAATAGAAAACTACAACAAAAAAATCCTACTTCCTAAATGGATTTTTCTCAGGTTTGTGCCTGCCAAATCAGTTCTGTTATACTCACAGACAATATTTTACCAGTTTTGGCAACTTTAGAGTTTTCTATCCACATCTACCAATTATATGCATATCCTATCTTCTGGGCCTGAGTAGAAGGCAGTTTAGTTTGGGCATACTTTTCATCCAAAGTTCCATATGCTGCCCCCAACCTCCAGACGAGCTTCAATGCCATTACAACTCTCCTTCTGTGGCATCCAACTGCTCTTAAATGCAAGCAAAACTAAATGCATGCTCTTCAACCGATCGCTGCCCACACCTACCTACCCGTCAAACATCACTACTCTGGACAGTTCTGACTTAGAATATGTGGACTACTACAAATACCTAGGTGTCTGGTTAGAATGTAAACTCTCCTTCCAGACTCAGAATAATCATCTCCAATCCAAAATTAAATCTAGAATCGGCTTCCTATTTCGCAACAAAGCATCCTTCGCTCATGCTGCCAAACATACCCTAGTAAAACTGACTATCCTACCGATCCTTGACTTCAGCGATGTAATTTACAAAATAGTCTCCAACACTCTACTCAACAAATTGGATGCAGTCTATCACAGTGCCATTCATTTTGTCACCAAAGCTCCATATACTACCCACCACTGCGACCTGTATGTTCTCGTTGGCTGGCCCTCGCTTCATATCCGTCACCAAACCCACTGGCTCCAGGTCATCTATAAGTCATTGCTAGGTAAAGCCCCGCCTTATCTCAGCTCACTGGGCACCATAGGAGCACCCACACGCAGCACGCGCTCCAGCAGGTATTTTTCACTGGCCACCCCCCAAAGCCAATTCCTCCTTCGGACGTCTTTCCTTCCAGTTCTCTGCTGCCAATGATTTGAACGAACTGCAAAAATCACTGAAGCTGGAGACTCATTTCTCCCTCACTAGCTTTAAGCAGCTCACAGATCAGTGCACCTGTACATAGCCAATCTGTAAATAGCCCTTCCAACCACCTCATCGCCATATTGTTATTTATTTTTCTCCTTTGCACCCCAGTACCGCTACTCGCACACTCATCTTCTGCACATCTATCACCCAAGTGTTTAATTTGCCATAGTGTAATCATTTCGCTACTATGGCCTATTTATTGCCTTACCTCATGCCATTTGCACACAATGTATATAAACTTTCTCTATTCCATGTGTACCTCTGTGTGGTTGTTTGTGTCGCACTGCTTTGCTTTATCTTGGCCAGGTCACAGTTCTAAATGTGAACTTGTTCTCAAATAGCCTACCTGGTTAAATAAAGGTAAAATAAAAAATTGATCCTCGACAGGTAGTCTGTAGCAGCACTGTATATTGAGCCAGGAGGAAAGCTATCCTCGGCAGTGGAATGGCACCAAAATCATGTGATTTATGTATTTGATACCATTCCACTCTAGCCATTACCACGAGCCTGTGATCCTCCTGTGATCCCCAGGGCTATGAGGATTCCTTGCCCCCATGTGTCAGCTAATGTTTACTAAACTCTGAGGGACCGGGGAGAGCGGGGCACTATCACAGCATTTCACAATCCAGTGGCCCCGTTCGTGGAGGCAGGGAAGAATAATTCTCCTCGTGTATAAGCAGTTGTTTTGTTCATGGGTAATTTCCCCTCACCACTAGCCACATAACCTAGGCTAGAGTAACACTGGAGACTTGAGAGAGAGGGACCCACACTCCAATACTCTCACCTTTCTCTCTGTCACTCTCTCTGTAAAGGATGCTCTACGATTAGGCTTAAACCTTATTGGGATTTATATTGCATTCTCCCCCATAGTCACTTAAACATGCATTTGCAATTCCAGTCATTTATGAGAACTATTCAAGTCAGGCTGTGTTTATATAGCCACTGTAAGCGTTTCTTTAAGCAGAAGGCAGCTCTCGAATCTTTTGCTCACTGTTTTTGTTTCACAGTTTTTTGGCTTTTGTTTCACAGTTCCAAAATATACAGGTTAGGCTGGCTGTCTGCACATAACAGAACTGTAGCAGGCAGGGCTGGGAGGTAAGCAAGGACATTGTTGACTGCTCTGCTTCATGACAATTTAATATGAAGTAGTTTGTTTACATCTTAGTGGATCACAAGGGCTGTTAATGATTTCCACCCCAAATGATAAGCAATATCAACCCACAAACTACAATTGGGTTTGCATTAAAGTATAGTTGTATTGCAAATACTACGAAATTGTGTATTCTCATGGACATCCACACAAGACAAACACACTACAAAAAATCAATTTCATAATGGAAGTGAAGGAGCTTTATCACATACAGGGTTGCGTGTGCCTGCAACACATGAGTTACAAGTCCACGGCGCCCATTCACTTCTACACTAGCCACCTCATTAAGTTTGGCCAATTGGCAATTTAACCCGAATGGAAACAACTGTTCCCCTATGGCCTCTCCCCTGCAGCCACTCAATACACATTTATGCCGCTGTCAGGATGCTAAGCTGATGTCACGTTCTTCAAAATGAGCGGACCAAGGCTCAGCGGTTATTGAGTTCCACATCGTTTTAATACAAAGTGAAACTAGAAACAAAACAACAAAGAACGTGAAGTCGTAGTGCCCAAACACACTAACACAAACAATATCCCACAAATGCAGGTGGGGAAAAAGCCTACCTTCATATGATCCCCAATTAGAGGCAACGATTACCAGCTGTCTCTAATTGGGAACCACACAAACCACCAACCTAGAAATCTAAAAACTTAGATAAACACAAAACGTACCGGACTGGGAAGGCGGCACTGGAGGCCAGATGCGTGAAGCCGGTGCAGACTTCACCAGACTGCTAACATGCTTTTCAGGTCGAATGTTGAGCAGAACACACTTGACCAACATCTCTCATCTCTCCCAACTTCTCCATCGCCTCCCTGAATGTCTCTGGCTCTCCAGGGTGAGTACGGGGAGCTGGCAGCTTGGTCCTGCGGAGGTGGGATATTCCATCACGATCATGAGGAGAGACAGACCAAGGTGCAGCGTTTTCTGAGTTCCACATATTTATTTAGTGAACTTTAAACAAAAACAATAAACAAGTAACATAAGTGGTGCAACTAGCACACACACAAACACAATATCCCACAAAGCAGGTGAGAGATAGGGCTTCCTAAATATGATCCCCAATTAGAGGCAACGATTACCAGCTGCCTCTGATTGGGAACCATACAAAACCACCCACATAGAAATACACATTCTAGAATACCCCCCTAGTCACACCCTGACCTAAACAACTATAGAGAATCCAAGGGCTCTCTATGGTCAGGGCGTGACAGCTGACTGGGCCTGGCTGCTCTGTATAGTATGATGGAACGCTTGTAAAGGTGGGGACCGGAGCAACTAGCAACCACCCGCACACTCGTAAGCCACAGAGGTGGCCACGAGTGACCTTGGTCATAGATCCTGCGAATACTCCTTTGCTTTCCTCCTCTACTCTGCCTCAGCCCTGATATCTTCCCTTCACGTAAGACATGACTCAGGAGCAAGGCACATCTTAAGGGGGTCTTTCTTTATCGAAACCAGATTTGAAAATACATTGTATTCCTGGTGTGTAAACCCAGCGGATGCATTCATTGTTTTGTGTAATGTCTATTTGCATGTGTCCTTTTCTCACAGAGGACATGGAAATGTACAGTACTGTTTTATCAATGGACTCTGAAACAGGTGCAGAGACATTGTAAAGTAGCCCACATGAAGTCGTGTGAGATAAATAAAGATTGTGATATTTTGGCGTAGGACCAAAAAGGAGTACACTCGAGTATAGCGATCCCGGCATAATGTACATGATGCAGTATTCAGTAGAGAGACACTTTCCGTGTTTTCATGGCCTTTGAGAATCCGTCGTGGGGACAAAATCATTGATTAGACACTGTGCATCTTATTTCTCATTAACTGTTGTAAAAATAAAAAATTGCTTCCATAAAAGTGTGAGGGGAAATTCAGGGGAAAGATGGTACGTGTAAATTGAATCTAGCCCCTAGCAAAGGAATTGTGAATTTGTGTGGGAACGGCTGTGAGTAATAAGTAAAATTTAGTTAGTTTTGTTTTGACTTGGCTAGCTAATTCGAGTTGTATGATGCAGGAACTCAAGATAAACAGCATCGGCTTTTTGGGCACCTGCTCTGGTTCCTAGAGGGAAGTGGACCGCGGTGTGAGAGGATGCAGAGTCTCGCCTCGTAGGGGGCTTTTCCGGACTACTGCTGAGGTGTGGTGGTCCTACCCTTACACAAACCACATAAAAAAAAACGTGAAAAAAACACAAGGTGTGAGCTTTTGTTCTTAGGTTAAAAAAAATACATTCACATGGGAAAGTTTAACGAGTCAGACAGGTGGTTTGCGGAAACGTGAAGTTTCACATGTCAATTTTTCAGGTGTCTTTCCTTCATGGAAAAAACAACACCCACAAGTGAAAAAAATATTAATATCTTTCTGCTACGTCTGGTCTTCCATCCAGGGAACGACCAGGATCAACCAGCAATGGGATGCAGGGTTCTATGTTGCTGGAATCAATGTGCCAAACATTTTAACTGGAAAAAATTCAGCGAAGGCAAAGGCCATGATAACATAACCAAAAAGATGGAGCTTTTGAAAAATACATTATCATAAAAAATGTATCACTAAATTACATTTTTGCATCCATTTACAATTAATTTGCTCTTGCATTTAAAAACGATTTCATTGCAATATTTTGTTTTGCTATCAACACTTCTGGGTTTGCTTGCTTTCAATAGCATCATTTTTGTTTGCAATACTGAGCATTTTGTTCTCGACTTCAGAAGTTTTTCTTGTGTTTAATGAATAGTACAAAAGTAACTCACTCACTAGAGGATTGCACCACTGAGTGTACAAAACATTAATTACTCCTGCTCTTTCCATGACATAGACTGACCAGGTGAATCAAGGTGAAAGCTATGATCCCTTATTGATGTCACCAGTAAAGTCCACTTCTAACCATGTAGATGAAGAGGACGAGACAATTGAGACATGGTTTGTGTATGTGTGCCATTCAGAGAGTGAATGGGCAAGACAAAAGATTTCAGTGCCTTTGAACAGGGTATGGTAGTAGGTGCCAAGCGCACCGGTTTGTGTCAAGAACTGCAACGCTGCTGGGTTTTTCACGCTCAACAGTTTCTTTTGTGCATGAAGAATGGTCCACCACCCAAAGGACATTCAGCCAATTTAACACAACTATGGGAAGCATTGGAGTCAACATGGTCCAGCATCCCTGTCGAATGCTTTCGACACCTTGTAGAGTCCATGCCCCAACGAAATTGAGGCTGTTCTGAGGGCGGGGGTGCAATTCAACATTAGGAAAGTGTTATTAATGTTTTGCACACAGTGTAAAGTAACAACACTATTACTCTATTAAAGTTGTTTAAAGCAGCAATCCTTAATTGAAACATTAACCAACATTAACCAACATTAACCTGCCACAGTTTTGAGAAAAAGCTGAGGGATGGGGCTGGAGAAATGCACCCACTCTCAAACCCATAGACTACAACATGTATGCAAGGACTGACCATCCATGATATCAAAATTATAGTTTTAATCATGTTTTTAGGTTATACCGTGTTTGTTTACATTCACTATTTTACAAACATTGAAGTAAATGTGGAGTTTTCATTTCATTTTCACTTTCACTTGTGGAATTGCAAGTTCAAGTGAAAAACAATCAAAAGTGAAAAAGTTTCACCTATGAACTGGCAAATTAGATATTTTTTTTTGACGTGGTTGATTTATGTGATTTTGCAATTCCATATGTGAAAGGGAGATTTTCACATGTGAAAGATTAGCATCCGAAAATGCACATTTTATATGTGAAACTGCAATTGACACGTGAAAAGGTTGTGTTCACATGTGAAGTCTAAATTTAATACAGTACATGTGAAAATATGGTTCCACTTGTGAGATTTAAGCTCAATGTGTGAAAACAGCTATTTCACATGTGAACATGTGTTTTTTGACTTGTTTTTATAGTCATTGAAAGCATCACCCAGTTGGGTGCTACATTTCAGTAGTGGACAATCCAACCTAGCTATGGAGGAGGAGCTGTGAACATCAAAGATGACGAGGTGCCCGATGAAGAGCTCCGTGGCCTATTTGCCAGAAGTTTGTATCTGTACTTCCTCTGCTCAAAATGCCACCTTTCCAAAGCCTATAAAGCTGTGGATGATGGATCACCAAACTGTGTGTGTGTTGTGTACTGTTTGTGTTTAGGCCTAGATGCAGCAATCAGTGTGTGTGTGTACACTTGCGAGCATATGTCTATCTGTGTGTATATGGTCAATGTGTAATGCAGAGATTCCGCATGCAGGCATCCCTCCCTGTGTCAGATATGGTACAAACGTAGCCGCCATCAGGGCTGGGCACAGTAAAGGATCCATCAAATGCATTGTGTGTGTGATCATAGTGGTGTCTTAACTTGTGGAACAAACTTGCACCTTTTTTTTCAATGCTGAATTGAATAGATGAGAGTGGGGTATGTTGAGCATTTTTTTTTTTACATTCAGCATCTCTACTTCAAGGGAAATATAGTATTATTTATAACAAATATATCTACATATATTTCAGGATGTTGTGTATCCCTGGAAATAATCAGAATGAATGTAAACATAGCAGTTTTTAAAACAAAGGAATAGGGTAAGTTGAGCTTTGAGACACGGTAAGTTGAGCCACCTTGGGGTAAGTGGTTGATGGTGTCCTGTGACTGTAGGTCAAAATTTAGTTAAAGTAATAAGAAATACAGGTAACCAAAATAAAGGAAACACCAACGTAAAGTGCTACCACGAGCCAGAACAGCTTCGATGCACCTTGGCAAAGATTATACAAGTGTCTGGAACTATTGGAGTTACGTAATACCATTCTTTCATGAGAAATTCAAGCATTTTGTGTTTTGATGATGATAGTAGTGGAAAAGGAGCACCACCAAAATCAATTGTGTTCAATTGGGTTGAGATCTGGTGACTGAGACGGCCATGGTTTACATCCTTTTCATTCTCATCAAACCATTCAGTGACCACCCATGCCGTGTGAATGGGGGCATTGTCATCCTGTGGGGAAATAGCCATGGCAGCCACAATAATGGCCTGCCCAGCATTTTATACATGACCCGAAGCATGGTGGGATGTTAACAGCTTGATTAACTCAGGAACCACACCTGTGTGAAAGCATCTGCTTTCAATGTACTTTGTATCCTTCATTTACGGAAGTGTTTATATAATTTTGGCAGTTATCTGTAGATCTCTCTGATCAATATCACTTACCCTTCCATTTCTTGAACAGTTGTCCGGGACAGGGATATTTTTTTTGATGTGCCAATTCGCAGGCAAGTTCTCTGCATTTGAGGCTACTAAGCCCAGGAAACTGGTTCGCAAGATGATTGATATGTTTAGCAAGATCAAAGTCCATGTCATTAGATAAGACCTTGTGTGCGTCTGCTACTCTATCATAGCCTCTCTTTTGCATCAATGTACCTCTATGTAATTCAGTTTATTTGTTCATCCCTTGTTGTTGATCAAATTGACTTATTCCCTTCTATCACTTAATTTAACCTTAAAGGGGTGGGGTCCCTACTTGTTTTACTTTTGTAGACACTTGGTATGATGTCTTCTCTGTTACAATAAAAATGAGTTCATATGCATGACACATTGCATAAATACTATGCATAATATGCATAAAAATGACAAAATGCAATCATAATTTGTATGGGATGTGGTGGCCAATGGCTCAACTTACCTCAAGGCAGACATTTTGACTATATTAGACCGAACTGCTACAAGCATGCACTTTCATGCTAGGTTTAGGACTGCATATTGTAGCTTATAGAGACTCCAACTTATGTACAAAACTATCTACAGTACTTTGGTTAAGATACAAGCATTGTGAAACCTACAGTATTTTTTTGTACAGTTTTTTGGACCTAACTTGCTTACCACTATTTACGTGGTTTCTTCCTTCAGACACCATGAAATCATGACCTCTTCCTAAATATTTGGTATCATGATTCATTATTTTGTGTATGGTTTCCCAGAAACAAAGGATGGCTCAACTAACCCTTTGGCTCAATTTACCCCACTCTCCCCTATCATTGTGAAAACAAAGGTGTCATAAATTCATAAAAAACCTTTCTGAATTTAAGGTAATCCAATAAGTAATCAGTTACTCTCCAACCCTGCCTGCCATATATTCAGGGGGATGGCTAATTGGCTAGCGTAGCATGGTGGGCTCCCTGATTGGCCTTACCTTGAACGCTTCTACCGCAGAGCGCATTGGAAAACTACAATATGTGCACACAAATGGAGAGTGATTCAATCCTAACTGCCACCTCAGTGGTGGGAAGGGAATGATTTCTGTCAACAGCATTGTAAACAAGGTATGCGTGGAAACATAATCCACCCGATGCCAGCAAATCACAGGATATGAAAAAACTATTTTGTAGAGACAAACTGTCATTTTCAATATTCCTAAAGAACGACCAACTTGCCAAAGTTGATGCTCGTGCCCATCCCCTGCATTTCAACCCCACTACTCAGCCAGTCTCTCAATGTTAGATAAGAATGTAATATGATATACTCAAAGCCGGGACATTAATCTGATATTTCACCTCGGCAAGAGAGATATAAAAACGTATTAGGAGTGGGCACTATGAAGATTAGTGTATGGAAACGGATGTGTGCCTGCATTTTCAATCCACTCACGCTTAACCCTTATCAAGTTTCCTAACCTGCCACCTTGCAAAATAATGATTATTTTGCCTTGTTCACACGGCAGGTCTCAATGCTCAAATCCATTTTCGACTACCCAAACAGCAAGTTAAAAGTGACCATCGGACACGTGTGTTCAGACAGCAGTCATTTACTGACAAGGCTATGTTGGTTGTCATAGTAACAATGGGTGTATGTGCAGTGGTGTAGGCTGATTGGTGGTGGTGCTCATGTTTCCTAGTTATGGAGCAAGCTAAGATGCCAACAATGCCCGCCATGGACGTTTCCCAGTGTCTTTGATTGTTCAAAATCATAGTGTAACAACACTTTTAAAGCCTCAAAACGAGTCCTAGCTAGGTAGTTGTTTAGCTTTTATTAATTTAATTTATTTTGGGTAACAGACATGTACAATGTGGACCCAGAGGATATCACTTGAAAGTATTCATTATAACACTTGTTTCCCAAGTGCCCTCTGGTAAAAACAATAACACATATAATGATTAAAAGGCAAGACAAAATACCCAAATTTATTGACATCGTAAAACGTTTGGGCAGTGGAGTGGCTTCTCTTACTCAGACAAACTTGTCCAAATGAAGACCTTTGCCTGCTTTTTAAAGCTAATTTGACTTTTTATTTGCTTGATCTCAAGGGGGAGGCTATTCGATATACAAATGCCTGTATAGAAAAACATACTCTTCACATTTAGATCATATCAATGTGGTTTTTCATGTAACCTGTTGCACGATCATTTAAGATGTAAAATATATGATTAGGTTTAAGGTGGTCCATTCTGGACTCCAAAGGCAACAAGCCCACCGGGAACTCCTGTACCCCTATGTGTGGTCCTAGGTGCGACATTCAGCACATACCGGATAACATTATTTTGCTTGACTTGCATTCTCTTTTAGCTTTTTTGATTGCCCACTATACCAAGCAGAGCAGGCATAATCAAAATGACAATGAATCAAAGTTGAGACAAGCAGTTTCTTAACTTTGATGTTAAAATATCTAGTGTTACAATATAAAAATGTATTTTTTTTGGCCATTTTAGAAACAATTTTAGCAGCAATCAGGTCTCCAGAAAGGGATTGATTTAGGGACACATTGCCTGCACAGTTTACCTTTATCTTGTCAGCCCTAAGCAATCTATGTTTTGTTCCAAACAAAATTGAATCAATTTTTCCCAAATGTAGCGACAAGTTGTTGTCAGTTAACCAATCTCTAACTAAATACAATTCCTTACTCAGGGTCTCCTCTATGTAAACTATATCCTTCCCTAATACCAGTATGCCTGAGTCATCAGCATAAAGCAGGAGTTTACACTTTACTGTATCTGGCATTTCATTAACGTATATACAAAATAAGAGGCCCTAAAATTGATCCCTGCGGTACTCTTTATTTGGCCTCTGACAGAACATCACCAACATTACATACTTGTGTTCTGTTGGTCAGATAAGACCTAAACCAATTTACTGCGACATCATTCAGACCCAAGCATTTCAGTTTCATCAGGAGAATATCATGTTCCACAGTGTCAAGAGCTTTTTGCAAGTCTAAAATGACCTTACCTGTACAGATCCCCTTCTCACTTTCATGCTTGATGTGGTCAACAAGGTGGATATGGCAAGTATCAGTGGAATGAGTTGTTATGAAGCCAGATTGGAGTACATAAAGAAGTTTGTGCTCGAGAAGGCATCCCTCAAGTTGATTAAAAACTAATCTTTCAACATCTTTGGATGAGGTTCTGAGGATCGACACAGGCCTGTGGTTTTCTACATTTCTTTTACTGCTCTTCTTGTGGAGCGGAACCACCCGAGCTGTTTTGAGATAATTGGGAAATGTACCACTACCAATAGAAATGTTTTCAGTGTGCGTTATCATTTTAGCAGTGACACAAGCACTATCCTTTATGATTCTTGCAGGAAGGTTATCCAATTGCTTTGTTTGTTTGGTTTGTGCTCATTGAGCATAGTATATTGGAAACTTTGTCCTCTGTTACCATGCACAGCTCAAACAAATCATTTGATACCTTTGCTATGCTAAAAGTTCTTAATGAAAGACTGGCCATAGTGTCCAGAGCAGGTCGGTAACTTCTTAACCAGAGATGAGGCTATAGCAGTAAAACAAAAAATTGTTAAAATGCAATGCTACATTTTCTACAGTTATAAGGCTGATATACGTTTTCATTCACAGCACCTTGTATCTTGCCTGGTTTCTACAGTTAATATAACCATCATAATCTTGTTTTAGATTTGTCCTTAATTTGGCCAGGTAGCGATCCCTTTTCTTTATGAGGTCTAAGATCTCGGAAGTGATCTATTTCCCTGACCGCCATTTGATTCAAATTTGTTTCATCTGAGCCAGAGTCGAGTGCAGACAGAAACAGATCTTTAAAAAGATACCCAGCTTGATCAACACAATCATAGTTTAATACATGAGACCAATTTTAAATTCCAAGTACTTCTACAAAACTTTCATTTGAGTATTGTTTCATAGACCGTCCCTTCATGTAGTTATTACCTGGCTCAAGTAGCATTTTGGATTTCTTACAGGAACAGTAGGTTACCATATGATCACAAAAAACAATATTTAAGACTCCTGACTGACAGACGTTCTCTTGGTCTGATACACTAATCAAATCCAAAGTTGATTTGCTGTCAATACACACCCAGGTTGGCTCAACAATCAGTTGCTTTAGTCCAAATAACTGATTCAAGTTATACAGGGCATTTACTAGTGTACTTTTCTTAGGTGTTAACTGCACATTTGTATTTAAACCTCCCAAGCGGAATACATTCCCTATCTGCAAATACATTGTGATCACAGCAATTCAATTCAAGTAAATAATGTAAATTATTTGACTTAGGATGCTGATATCACACACCAACAAGTATAGGACGACATTTTGGAAGAAGTATATCTATCCATGCAACCTCATCTTTCCTAGCAAAAACACACACGCCGCCACCGTTTTGGTTTGGGTCAAATCTATGAATGCTATAACCCGGTAGCTCAACCTCCTTGTCCTATTGAGCCATGTCTCAGTCACAGCAACTAGCCTGTGTGTTGGAACGGAGGAGTTTTAATTTGTCTTATTTTGGCATCAGGTTCCTTGAGTTCACATGGATAAAGTGAAGTCCTCTCCGATTTGAAACAGTCAAACATGTCATTTTCTGTGCCCACTGCTGATACATCAACCATCTCATCTAGATTGCATTCATCATCCCTGCTTGTTTCCAGCACCCCAATGTTTGGCACTGCATTTAAACAGCATACATTGCAAACAAGCAAAATGTTACTGTGAGACTTTACAGCTTCCTCATATGACAAGGGTTGGCAGCTCCACACTTCATGTGAACAAACAAATCACAAATGTTGCAAGCCACAGCTTTCTAGCACATTCACTAATTTGTTTGTAAACAACTAACAAGCTAGTTAGCTACCACATGTTCTTGTCAAGCAACAAAACATGCCAAATAGTAAAAAACGCTAGAGGACAAGCAAAGCAGAGGTGGGACCAAGTCACTATTATTCTGAACTCTGTGACCTCAAAGCAAAAACAGGAGTCCAGGTGACCCTACAGAAGGTCACCACCAGCCGCCAATAAAGAGCCACTCATGTTGTGGTTGTGAAGAGGTTTTCAAGGTGTCAATTTTCATTACCTGCGATCCAACGCCTCTCTGACTTCCAAATGATTCCCCAATTAAGAAAAAAACATTTCAGTGAGGGCGCTCCTTGAATTTGACATCCTAATTAATTAGGCCTTCCTCGATGAAGAATTGACTCACGTTTCATGTCACCTTGGAACTCTCTTATGTGTTTTGTATTATATAATTAGTCCAGAGAGCCTCCCATGGAAAAAAAAATATATAAACTTGCATATAGTTTGTCTCCCAAGATAATAGCTAGTTTAGAGTACTTTTGAAAGAGTAAGTTCCCATTCAACAACTAGTGGATATAGGCTGTTTACTTTACTTTGTATTGTAAGGACAGGTGGTTTCGAGTCAGTATCCAATGACAATGTGCGCTAGATGAACAGCTTGTGGGGTGTGTCAGTTCAAACGTGGTTAACATCCAATATAGCATAAACATTCTGAGGGAACATGCAGTACAGTTTCATTTATCTATAATTAATTGAATTGGAGCCTATGTTCGAAAATAGGCCTTGGTTGTGAACAGAGTTTCCGCCCCCCACTACTCTGGAGACCTCTTTCTCAAAGCTACAGATCCAGATCTCGTTTTGCGCAGGTGTTCTTTTACACACACACATTGTTTTTTTTATGTAGCTGCTGCTCACACTTGATGATGTTGCCAAGGTCTATGCCTCATACTTCTGGACAGCTGAAATAAAAACCCAGCAGCAATTTGAACAAACATTCAAGGCCATTATGAAGGCGACAACCTTCTCTGTCGTAATGGATATTGCAGTTGCACAAGCAGGACGCTGTCCCTTCACCATTACATTTGAGCAAAAACAATCAGCGTTTTGTGTGATGATGTCGGCTAATCTTTGTAGTTGCTGCCATATCGTAGCCACTACCCAGAGTTTCTGAATGAGAGCACTACTACTTTGTTTGCCTGTCTGCCTCGTGCTTAGGCAATGTTTGCAATGATGATGAAAAAATTACATTAAATCGCTAATTAGACTGCTTGTTTGTGTCTTGCTTGTGTTTGATATGCTGCCTAGATAACTGCATGTAACTCCCCACTTGAGTTTTGCAGTGGGACAAAAAACGATCTAAGGGTTCATACAAGCATTTTGATCATGTCTTTCGTGTATAACACAAAATCGCACTTATGCCTAGCCTACAGTGGTGTGTATTCATGGGTGCCAAGGAAAGCCGGGCTTGTCCTAAAAATTGACAAAAAATTATAATAATTTATCTTTTGGTGTTTCATAATTTTCCTTCAAGTCACAAGAGGCTGAATGTATCTCACCGGAGCGAACGAAACAGTGCCCCTCTGTTGCTGTATGTGTAGGATGCCAACCGCTGATAAACTCCACAGAAGACGACAACGGTAGCTAGCTACAGCTAGTAAACACCGGTAGAGTGTTCTTCCCGTCGGGCACTGTTTTCCAGCAGTTCTGTTAACGACGGCGAGGGCAGGTGTTCGGCAGGTGGGAACAAAGGACATTGTGTGCTAGCTTTGCCAGCTAGTCCTAAGGATGACTCAGGTACACAGCAGGAGGGAGGCATGGACGACACCGTTTGCTAGTACTACTAGCTAGCTAACTAGCACACAGTGTTGCTAGCACACAGTGTCGCCCCCGACTGCAGGATCTAGCAATAGGTGGGGGCGACACTGGTAGACCGTGTCCTTCGCCACCGCCTGTCGGGCACGGTTTTCTCCGGTTCACAGTAGGCGGGAGCGACACTGTGTGCTAGCTAATGAGCAAGCTAGCACACAGTGTTGCTAACTATCAAGCTAGCTAGTTAGCACACAATGTTGCCCCAGCCTTCCGCCTGCGGTATTAGCGGGATGCAGGTGTGACCGGTAGACATTGTCCTTGGCCCGACCTGTTGGACACGGTTTTCTTGGGTACACAGCAGGTGAGAGGCAGGGGCGACACCGTATTTTAACCAACTAGCAAGCTAGCTGTCAGGGAACTGTTTTCCTGCAGTTCTGTTAATGATGGTGAGGGCAGGTGTTTGGCAGGCGGGAGCGAAGGACACTGTCTGCCGCTAGCTAGCAAAGAGGACTCCGGTACACAGCAGGCGGTGGTGAAAAAAACTCAGATAATACTTTTATTTCCCTTTTGACCCACATTCAAAAGCATCACACAAGCATGAAAATGTTCAATGGGGAGGGGGTGTATTCATGAAGGAACTGTTGGGATACTCGAGGAGGGGAAGTTCCTGCAATGCAGGAATGCCCACACGCAAGGAATGCCACAAATTGCGGGCTGCAGTTGTAGACTATTGAAGGCAAGGGAAGCCAGCAAGCATTTGGTCTCACTTGATAAAAAAATGATTAATAATAGTAGCCAATCAGCACTGAGTGAGCTCAACTGTGAATGGTCCTGGTGCACCAAAAAAAAGTGTCAACCCCACTCTTGCCTCCTCTCTAGTGGGTTAAAATGGCAGACTTGACACAGAGTAATGGTTGGAGTTCTACCCTGTTACTGTCATTTTGAGCTATGGCTAGGTTAAGCAAAGCTACTATTTAATTGAGGTTTAACTATTTAATTTGGCTTCACACCAATCACATCACATTAAAAGCCAAACATCATTGACAGACAAAACTAATTGTTGGATCTCGTTGTCCTCCGGTGGCTAGCTAGGAAAAACTGTCTCTTTCCTAAATTATCCATGGATGGAGATAGGGATTTGGAATTCTGGTTTTACATAATAAGCCATATTGGTCAGTGATTATAACTGCGATTCTGATCCAACTATAATTCACACATTGTGCCCCAGGCCTGAGATAATGGAAGTTCAACATGTAGTAGATTTATGTTAACTAGCTGGCACATGAAAGGAAGTTAGGCCAGCGAGCAAGTATTTTAGCCAGGTAGCCTAGGACAACTAAAACTAAAATCATGTACTGTATGACAGGAAAGATAGGAGGATGGGATTGGCATGTCCTTACACGTAGGATGAGTCATCATTTTGTCTCTACTGAAAACACACACACAGAAATCAATACAATGGACAGCCACATGATATTTAGCTCATGTTGATTGGACTAAATTGTTTTTGGTATCTTTTAGTTGTCACTATATTAGACTAAGCATAGATGATTTGATGATGTTGAAATGTTGAAGTTGAAATGGTGCTGGAATAGTGGAGGACGTTTTCTTAGCGACTTGGGGTAACTCTCCGGTGTCCTTAATCAGTAGTTGTTTAATAATCCCAAAATGTTGGAAACATTAACTTGATTGACCATGCTGTAGGTCATGTAACTGATTTTTACATGCAATATGCTTTGTGGACTCCACCGGACAGATGTTCCTCTTCGGTATTGTGATGAAACAAAGGTGTGTGTGAATTTATTCTGCTGCTGTGTCTTCTTATTGTCTCGGCCTTAGGCTTATATATTACGGTGGCAAGGCATATGAACTAACAGGTGGTAGGGCAATTAACTCAATTATCACAACACATTACTACTATCACAACATTGGCTTTTTTTCCTGGCTTGGCATCCCCTGTGATTTCACCCAATCACCACTATATAGTTTGAACATGTCCTACATGAATTGTGCAGGCTACAACAGACAAAGGCACTGACCAGCAGTTACGTAGGCAGCGTAGTGTACAGCAGCTACATAGGCATCGTAGTTTACAGCAGCTATGGGAAAGAATATCCTGCACAGAAAACAGTTTTTTAAAACGGGAGCAACTCGGGTTTACAGAAAATCCAGCCACTCCATAGCAAATGTGGCCACTCCATAGCAAATGTACTGCAAGCAATTCTATAGGGATGGACTGTGAGTGTGTTTATCAATAGTATTCAAACTCCACCAAGGACATCTAATTCACCAGTACCGTGAAATCTTAATGATATTTTAATTATTCAAATCAGTTGTGGTGAATTAAAAGTGGTCTTTGATCCATTGCTTATCTTTTGAATATTCAGCAGTTCCCACTCACCTATTTCTCAGTCTAGCGCTGAGAGGCAATTTCGTTTATTACAATCAATTACAGGTTAATTGGGAATTATTCACTGTGAGAGAGAAAATGGCGAGAGAAAATATGAAATTATGATTTTCAATCCACTGGGAAATTGTGCCCTTTACGAGCGGTTATTTTGCTGAAAGAGATACACACACACACACACACACACAGACTTATTTGTATGTGAGAGCATGCACAATCGTGCGTGGGTGCCTGTGTGTGTGAATGTGGGCAAACACACACACACACTCTATTTATTATGCGTCATCTCATGTCAGTGTAAGTGAGTGTATCGCACTGTAACTGATTTGTTATGAATCAAATATTCATAGAATGACTATCCAGATGACTTGATGAATGACATCCTTCATTAAAATGTTTCTAAGCTGACGAGGAAAGGAGAACATTTTACATCAGACAGAGATGGACTGGTTGGCATAGTTTCTCCTTCCCTATCATGAGCATCAGCTGCTGTGAGTAATGCCTGTGGTATATACGTGTGGGTCTGGCTTATAGCGAAGGCGGACACACACTTATAATTTTTCCACTTGGCAGAGTGATTAATGTGTGTGATGTGTTAAATCTGGGTTACCCAGAAAGCAACAGACAGGCACTAGTTGGAGCCAAGCTTGAGTCGGTCCCCGTTTCATGCCTTCCCAGGCGTATACTTGGTTCCACCTTGTTTTGATCATTATGCCATGTATTATTAAATGGATGCCTCTCAAGGTCACCTGAAGCCAATCCTTACTCTACTGGACCCTGAGGTTTCAAACCTTGGCCATGTTCATTGTAATATGGAGATCTATACACACAACACAGCTCTTTGTGTGAGTGTAAGCACGCCTGTCTTCCTATAGACAGACATAAATGGACGATGGCAAGCATCTCCAGCTGTTTGTGCATGGAATGATTGTCAGTAAAACTCCCAGTTCAGTGAATTGAGGTTGAGCTACAAACTGCTTAGCAAATTGTCAGGCAAACCTTCAAAGAGAATTATTGGCCCCGAGGGCTAGGTACTGGGGAAGCTTCACCACTGGCAGTTTTCTCCGGCAGAGCTGCGGGTTCTAGACGACGCTTCACTTAAGTGTGATGATAGCCTGAGGGGAATATGTCCAGGCAGGCCCTAGGATGTATCCCAAATAGCACACTATTACCTTTACCGTGCACTACTGACGCAATTGTAGTGTACAGGTATTAGAAAACCCGGAGCTCAAGCGACAACTCAAGGCTTCAATAGCCAGAGACATACACCCAACAGGGCAAAGGCAGGCATGTGCACATATAGGGCTGAACCTGTGCAGAGCACATGCCCCTTTGACCTTCCATCCTCCAAAGTGTCCTTTTCGGTGGTGGTATAATTTCCTCCCAAAATGTTTTTGACATTGTTGTTCTGCCCGCAACTCGTCAAATTCTTATCAGTGCGAAAAAACGAAAAAGCTGCTCGTCTTGATTGTTGACCATTCATCAGCATTGGCGTGTTCGCATATACAGATCAGTGACCAGGAATAACTTATTTCACAACCTCCAGTTTTGCCTGGCAAAAACAGAGTAGGCCTATGTTTCTCATCCATATTAAATACAGTTTAGCAATATACTACTTACTGACTCATCTTTGCCAGAGCAATAAGCTGCCTGGCTATTTCATTGCTAATTTTCATATTTCAGATTGGCCTAGTTTGGGTGGCTACTGAATATATGTCTAAAGTTAAGCAGCTGTAACATTGCACTTGCTTCAATATTATGGGATGAAGATGTAACATTCTGGCAAATGTATTAGGATATTTGTAAGGAAGAACAGGGATACCTGGCTCTCAACGAGCACTCTGCAGGCAGGCTATCCTCCAACGTGATGGTGCCGCATAGACAGAACATGCTTTCCATACGATCCTGTAACCTCCGCTACAAGTACCCAGTATGATTTTGCTTTCTCTGCACTCCAGAGAAGAGACATTATACAGCATATCCCAAGTTGATATTGTTTCTTAAAATGAATGACTTTCAACTCCAAATGCAGGTGTAAAAGGAAGCATAATTCTGTAGCATATCTTGTGCTTTGAAAATGCATCACTGTTTATGACTGTAATGACAGGTGAATGTGTGCGCGTGTTCGTGTTTGCACGCGAGCGCCGGGGTTGCACGTTTTGTACCACTCCTTTCTGGGGGTTGCGGTTCAAAAAGTTTTGAAAACCCATGGGATACATGATAATGGCAACAAATAGAGTTGGGTTGGCACTGAACAAAAATATAAACGCAACATGCAAAGTTTGGTCACACGTTTCATGAGCTGAAATTAAACATCCCAGAAATGTACTATTTTCACAAAAAGCTTATTTCTATCAACTTTTGGGCACAAATTTGTTTACATCCCTGTTAATGAGCATTTCTCCATTGTCAAGATAATCCATCCATCTGACAGGTGTGGCATATCAAGAAGCTGATTAAACAGCATGATCATTACACAGGTGCACGTCGTGCTGGGGACAACAAAAGGCCACTTTCAATTGTGCAGTTTTGTCACACAACACAATGCCACAGATGTCTCAAGTTGAGGGAGCATGTAATTGGAATGTTGACTACAGGAATGTCCACCAGAGCTATTGCCAGAGAATTGAATGTTCATTTTTCTAACCACAAACTGCCTCCAACATTGTTTTAGAGTATGCAGTATGTCCAACCAGCCCAGGACCTCCACATGCAGCTTCTTAACATGTGGGATCGTCTGAGACGGGGACGGGGACAGGAGGGGGGGGGGCTATTCCCTCCCAGGCCCCCCATGGCTACGCCCATTACCAGTCATGTGAAATGCATAGATTAGGTCCAAATTAAATCATTTTAATTGACAGATTTTCTTCTGAGCTGAATCTCATAAAAATCCTTGAAATTGTTGCATGTTGCGTCTATATTTTTGTTCAATATAATTAGCCTAATAAAAAAATCCCCATCAAAATCCGTCAGTTGAAGCGAGAGATACAGTGCATTCGGAAAGTATTTAGACCCCTTGACTTTTGTTACGTTACAGCCTTATTCTAAAATGTATTCAATTGTTTATTTTTCCCTCGTCAATCTACACACAATCCCCCATGATGACAGAGCAAAGACATATGTTTTTTTATATTAAATTAGCACAAAAAAAATATCACATTGACATAAGCGTTCAGACCCTTTAATCAGGACTTTGTTGAAGCACCTTGGCAGCGATTACAGCCCAGAGTAGGACGCTACAAACTTGGCACACCTGTTTTTGGGGAGTTTCTCCCGTTCTTCTCTGCAGATCCTCTAAAGCTCTGTCAGGTTGGATGGGGAGGCTCGCTACACAGTTATTTTCAGGTCTCTCCAGAGATGTTCGATCGGGTTCATGTATGGACTCTGGCTGAACCACTCAAAGACATTCAGAGACTTGTCCCGAAGCCACTCCTGCGTTGTCTTGGCTGTGTGCTTATGCTCGTAGTCCTATAGGAAGGTGAACCTTTTCCACAGTCTGAGGTCCTGAGCACTCTGGAGCAAGTTTTCATCGAGTATCTCTCTGTACATTGCTCCATTTATCTATCCCTTGATCCTGACCAGCCACCCAGTCCCTGCCGCTGAAAATCTCCCCCACAGAATGATGCTCCCACCACCATTCTTCACCTTAGGGATGGTGCCAGGTTTCCTCCAGATGTGACGCTTGGCATTCAGCTAAAAGAGTTTGATCTTGGTTTCTTCAGACCAGACAATCTGAGTCTGGTTTGAGAGTCCTTTAGGGAATTTTTGGCAAACTCCAAGCGGGCTGTCATGTGCCTTTTACTGAGGAGTGGCTTCTGTTTGGCCACTCTACCATAAAGGCCTGATTGGTGGAGTACTGCAGAGATAGTTATCCTTCTATAAGGTACTCCCATCTCCACAGAGGAACTATGAAGTGACCATCGGGTTCTTGCTCACCTCCTTGACCAAGGCCCTTCTACCCCGATTGTTCAGCTTGGCCGGGCGGCCAGCTCTAGGAAGAGTCTTGGTGGTTCCAAACCTCTTCCATTTAAAAATGGAGGCCATTGTGTTCTTAGGGACCTTCAATGCTGCAGACCTTTTTTTTACCTTCGACCTCATGACTTGGTTTTTGCTCTGACATGCCCTGTCAACTGTGGACCTTATTTAGACAGGTGTGTGCCTTTCCAAATCATGTCCAATCAATTGAATTTACCACAGGTGGACTTCAAGCAAGTTGTAGAAACATCGCAAAGAAGATCAATGGAAACAGGATGCACCTGAGCTCAATTTCGAGTCTCGTAGCAAAGGGTCTGAATACCTACGTAAATAAGGTATTCATAAATAATTCTACAAACCTGTTTTTGCGCACAACATTCATCACTTCCAAGTATACTACTCGCTAATGTTCAGTCTCGGTATAATAAAGTAGATGAGTTCAGGGCGAGAATCTCCTTCCAGAGAGACATCAGAGGATTGTAACATACTCTGTTTCTTGGGATATACTGTCTTCGTCCCTACAGCCAGCTGGGTTCTCAGTTCTATTGTTAAGACCGGAACAAAGAACTCTCCGGGAAGAAGAAAGGCGGTGGTGTACAGTGAGGGAAAAAAGTATTTGATCCCCTGCTGATTTTGCACGTTTGCCCACTGACAAAGAAACTATCAGTCTATAATTTTAATGGTAGCTTTATTTGAACAGTGAGAGAAAGAATAACAACAACAAAATCCAGAAAAAACGCATGTCAAAAATGTTATAAATTGATTTGCATTTTAAAGAGGGAAATAGGTATTTGACCCCCTCTCAATCAGAAAGATTTCTGTCTCCAAGGTATCTTTTATATACAGGTAACGAGCTGAGATTAGGAGCGCACTCTTAAAGGGAGTGCTCCTAATCTCAGCTTGTTACCTGTATAAAAGACACCTGTCCACAGAAGCAATCAATCAATCAGATTCCAAACTCTCCATCAAGCTTGGACTGAACCCTGGGGCACTGTGCAAGTGGGTCCTGGAATTCCTGACGGGCCGCCCCCCAGGTGATGAAGGTAGGAAACAATACCTCCCCTTCACTGATCATCAACACAAGGGCCCCACAAGGGTGTGTGCTCAGCCCCCTCCTGTACTCCCTGTTCACCCATGACTGCGTAGCCACGCGCGCCTCCAACTCGATCATCGAGTTTGCAGACTATACAACAGTTGTAGGCCTGATTACCAACAATGATGAGACAGCCTACAGGGAGAAGGTGATGACCCTGGGAGTGTGGTGCCAGGAAAATAACCTCTCACTCTGTTGACAAAACAAAGGAGCTAATCATGGACTTCAGGAAACAACAGAGGGAGCAAGTCCCTATCCACATCAATGGGACTGCAGTGGAGCAGGTGGAAAGTTTCAAATTCCTCGGCGTACACATCACTGACCATCTGAAATGGTCCACCCACACAGACAGTGTGGTGAAGGCGCAACAGCGGCTCTTCAACCTCAGGAGGCTGACGGAATTCAGCTTGGCACCTAAAACACTAACTTTTACAGATGCACAATTGAGAGCATCTGTAAAAGGCTGTATCTGTAAAAGGGCTGTATCACCGCCTGGTGTGGCAACTGCACCGCCCCCGCAAATGAAGGGCTCTCCAGAGGGTGGTGCTGTCTGCCCAACACATCACCGGGGGCAAACTACCTGCCCTCCAGGACACCTACAGCACCCAATGTCACAGGAAGGCAAAAAAGATCATCAAGGACAACAACCACCCGAGGCACTGCCTGTTTACTCGGCTATCATCCAGAAGGCGAGGTCTGTACAGATGCATCAAAGCTGGGACCGAGAGACTGAACAACAGCTTCTATCTCAAGGCAATCAGACTGTTAAATAGCCACGACTAGGTGGTTACCACCTGGTTACTTAACCCTGCACTTCAGAGGCTACTGCCCCCCCCCATATACATAGACTTGAAATCACTGGCCACTTCAATAATGGAACACCAATCACTTTAATAATGTTTACATATTTTTGATTTACTCATCTCATATGTACAGTGGCTTGTGAAAGTAATTACCCCCTTGGAATTTTTCCTAAATATTTTCCCTTGTTGAATCTAGGGGTAATTTTTTATTTTTTTTTAAATAACTTTCCCAAAGTAAACTGGCTATTTTTCAGGACCAGAAAATAGAATATGCATATAATTGACAGCTTAGGATAGTAAACACTCTTAAAGTTTACAAAACTGTAAAGATATTGTCTGTGAGTATAACAGAACTGATATTGCAGGCAAAAGAATGAGAAAAATCCAATCAGGAACGCAGCGGTTTCTAAATAAGAGTCCCTTCCTATGCTTCCCCTATTGAGCAGTGAATGGGATATCAATGAGATTCCTTTTTCTATGGCTTCCTTAATGTGTCTAGTATCACAATACATAGTTTCAGGCTTTTATTTAGAAAAATTAGCCGGAGCGACAACATTGTGTCAGTGTCCACCTGATGGCTCTTTGTGTATTTCTCGCGCAAAAGACAGAGGTAGACGTTTTTCCACCCGGTCTTACTGAAAAAAGCTCTGTCCCGGCTGATATATTATCGAATAGATATTTGAAAAACACCTTGAGGATTGATCATAAACAACGCTTGCCATGTTTCTGTCGATATTATGGAGCCAATATCTTGACCGCAATTTCCGGTCGTTTTCTCAGCCAAATGTGAAGAACTAACGGAGCTATTTTTGGCTACAAAAATATTTTTTTCTGGAAAAAAGGAACATTTGCTATCTAACTGGGAGTGAAAACATCCGAAGCTCATCAAAGGTAAACGATTTAATTTGATTGCTTTTCGTGACCAGATTGCCTGCTGCTAGCTAGGCATAATGCTATGCTAGGCTATCGATAAACTTACACAAATGCTTGTCTTGCTTTGGCTGTAAAGCATATTTTCAAAATCTGAGATGACAGGGTGATTAACAAAAGGCTAAGCTGTGTTTGAATATATTTCACTTGTGATTTCATGAATATGAATATTTTCTAGTAAGATTTTTAACCTCTTGAACCTCTGGGGGCAGTATTTCATTTTTGGATGAAAAACGTTCCCGTTTTAAACAAGATATTTTGCCACGAAAAGATGCTCGACTATGCATATAATTGACAGCTTTGGAAAGAAAACACTCTGACGTTTCCAAAACTGCAAAGATATTGTCTGTGAGTGCCACAGAACTAATGCTACAGGCGAAACCAAGATGAAATTTCATACAGGAAGTGAGCCAGATTTTGAATGCGCTGTGTTCCAATGTCTCCTTATATGGCTGTGAATGCGCAAGGAATGAGCCTACACTTTCTGTCGTTTCCCCAAGGTGTCTGCAGCATTGTGACGTATTTGTAGGCATATCATTGGAAAATTGACCATAAGAGACTACATTTACCAGGTGTCCGCTCGGTGTCCTCCGTCGAAACTATTGCGTAATCTCCAGGTGCGTGCATTTTTCAATTTGGTTCAGAGGAGAAACCAAACTGCCTCGAGTGATTTATCATCGAATAGATATGTGAAAACACCTTGAGAATTGATTCTAAACAACGTCAGGGGCCATTCAGAACAGGTGTATATATAATGAGATCATGTGACACTTAGATTGCACACAGGTGGACTTTATTTAGCTAATTCTGTGACTTCAGAAGGTAATTGGTTGCACCATATCTTATTTAGGGGCTTCATAGCAAAGGGGATGCATACATATGCACGCAACACTTTCTGTTTTTAATTTTAAAAAATATAATTTTGAAACGAGTCATTTTATTAATTTCACTTCACCAACGTTGACTATTTTGTGTATGTCAATTACATGAAATCCAAATAAAAATCTATTTAAATTACAGGTTGTAATGCAACAAAATAGGAAACATGGCAAGGGGGCATGACATCTTTTGCAAGGCAGTGTATATACTGTATTCTATTCTACTGTATATACACTACCGGTCACAAGTTTTAAAGCACAGTCAAGGATTTTTCTTTATTGTTACTATGTTCTACATTACCAGGCTGCTCGTTGTGGCGCACACCTGTCACCATTGTTACGCGCATCTGCGCGTCAGACTCACCTGAACTCCATCACTTCCCTGATTACCTTCCTTATTTATTTCACTCCCTTTGGTTTCTTCCCTAGGTGTTATTGTTTCTGTTTCATGTCTGTGTGTTGTTTGTGTTTTCTTGTGTTATAGTATGTTATGTTTATTTATTAAAACACTCTCGCCCTGAACTTGCTTCCTGACTCTCAGGGCACTCGTTACTGAATTACGCATCAGCGAGTGTTTTTTTGTTGTTGGTGGGAATGAAGTCGTATCTGGGAGCCGCTTCAGCCGGATCGCCTCAGCCGGTTCCTCAAGTTCCCTGACTCTAGCCAGCGACCGGTTTCCGCGCATCAGCAGGGGTGACCGGTCCGTTCCTGATCCCCGGGATTGTCCCTTTGGTTGGCATCCTACGGCTGGAGCCGAACGTGCCGGGCAGGGGGTACCGTCATGTATGCTCTCTCTCCGGCGCTCTAGGTCGCCATGCTCCCGCGTCTCAGCCGGACTGACAGGTTTCCCCCGCCTCAGCAGAGGTGACCGCTTCGCTCCTGATCCCCAGGATGGTCATTTTGGTTGTGTGCTGCATCTCCGGCCTCTAGGTCACCAGGCTGCTCGTTATGGCACACACCTGTCATCATCGTTACGAGCACCTGCACGTCAGATTCACCTGGACTCCATCACTTCCCTGATTACCTTCCCTATATATGTCCCTCCCTTTGGTTTCTTCCCCAGGCGTTATTGTTTCTGTATCATGTCTGTGCATTGTTTGTGTTTCTGTTACTGTGTGTCTGTTACTTGAACTCTGTGAAGCATTTATTTGGTCTGCAATTTCTAAGGCTGGTAACTCTAATGAACGTATCCTCTGTAGCAGAGATAACTCTAGGTCTTCCAGTCCTGTGGCGGTCCTCAAGAGAGACAGTTTCATCATAACGCTTGATGGTTATTGCGACTGCACTTGAATAAACTTTCAAAGTTCTTGAAAAGCAAAGCTGTCATCAAGACAAAGGGTGGCTATTTGAAGAATCTCAAATGTAAAATATATTTTGATTTGTTTCACACTTGCTTGGTTACTACATAGTTTTGATGTTTGACTATTATTCTACAATGTAGAAAATAGTAAAAGTAAAGAAAAACGATTGAATGAGTATGTGTTCTAAAACTTCTGACCGGTAGTGTAAATTCCTTAATTACATTTTTTTACTTTTAGGTTGTGTGTATTGTTGTGAATTGTTAGATATTACTGCTCTGTTGGATGTAGAAACACAAGTATTTAGCTACACCCGCAATAATATCTGCTGAACATGTGTATCTGACAAATACAATTTGATTTGATTTGATAACATGATATAATCCCATTTTGATAAAAAAAATACTCTTCTTACTCTCACCCTGCAGTATGTTCCCACCCAGTTAGAATATGTATGCTGTACAGATGCTCATACACATGCCGCATGGCAATGGTATTAGTGGGTAGGGTATTTTATCAGCCCAAATAAGTGAACCTTGTTCCTCCCGTTATTTCAATACAGAGAGAGAGAGAGTGTGTGCATGCGTGATGTATGTGAATGTGTGTGCATGCGTGGATGTGTGTAAGAGAGCGAGTAAACAGCGAAATGAGGAGCGTGTATACTGGAGCCTCACACCACAACCGGATCCTTTCACTGGGAGATTTAATGAGCAGGGCAGGAAGAAGCAACCATTCAGAGACAGTTTTCTGATGAACAATCACTGGACTCCACTGAGTTCATATTTGCATAAGAGATTAACACGTTGGAAATTATTCAAGGCTCAGGGTATAGTGGGGACTGGATACTGTAGCATGCGTGACTGCTGAGAAATCATTATTCTAATGTTCTAATCTACTGCTTTGGTTTGTCATGGGAGACCACACACACAAGGAGAAAGAGGCGTCCTGGGGGAGGGGGAAGTGGGATTTTATATGTAACACAGGGGTATTTCAATGGAAATGTATTTACTTCCTAAATTATCGGCTTCATTGTCTGGTTCAGTGACATTTTCTGAAATATTTTCTCAATTTACCCCACTCCGTACAGCTGTTCGGTTAATATCCACAGTCATTACAAAGTGACAACTATTAACAGAGCAACTAAGCTCTGAAACAGAAGTGGGGAGATGTCAACAAATCCTCCTCACATAATGTTCTATTCGAATAATGAGGTTGGAGCTACTGATTACAGGCGCTGTACATTTTTTACCAGAGTGAACTGTCACGTTGATTCTTGTCTTCGATGCCAATAGAATAAATAAAATCATAGGCAATTTCTGTGTAATGGAAACCTCAGTAAGCTATTTACAAACAGTGGTGGAAAAAGTACTTCAGTAAAAGTATGGATACCTTAATAGAAAGTTACTCAAGTAACTATTGGATAGAAGAGCAACGTCAACTTACCAATATTACGACCAGGAATACGACCAGGAATACGACTTTCCCGAAGCGGGTCCTCTGTTTGGACCACCGCCAGGACAATGGATTTAATTCCAGTAGCCGACCCAAAACAACGGTGCCGCAGAAGGTTCAGATGGAGCGGCCTCCTGGGCAGGCTCCGTAGACGTGCACATCACTCACCGCTCCCGTGTACTTCTCACCAATGTCTAGTCGCTTGACAACAAGGTAGACAAAATTCGAGCAGGAGTTGCCTTCCAGAGAGACATCAGAGATTGTAACATTCTCTGTTTCACGGAAACATGACTCACTCGGGATATGTTACCAGAGTCGGTAAAGCCACCCGGTTTCTTCACACATCGCGCCGAAAGAAACAAACATCTCTTCGGTAAGAAGAAGGGCAGGGGTGTATGCCTTATGATTAACAATTTGTGGTGTAATCATAACAACAAACAGGAACTCAAGTCCTTTTGTTCACCTGACTTGGAATTCCTTACAATCAAATGCCTAACACATTATCTACCAAGAGAATTCTCTTCGATTATAATCACAGTCGTGTATACTTTCGGCAAATCTGACCACGACTCCATTTTGTTGCTCCCAACCTATAGACAGAAACTAAAACAGGAAACGCTCGTGCTCAGGTCTGTTCAACCCTCGGCCGACCAATCGGATTCCAAGCTTCAGGATTGCTTCGATCACGTGGACTGGGATATGTTCCGGATAGCCACAGACCACAACATTGATATATACGCTGACTCAGTGAGCGAGTTTAATAGCAAGTGCATCGGTGATGTTGTACTCACAGTAACTATTAAAACCTTACCTAACCAGAAACCGTGGATTGATGGCACCATGTGAGCAAAACTGAAAGCGCGAACCATTGATTTTAATCAATGCAAGGCGACCGGAAACATGACCGACTACAAAGTGTAGCTATTCCCTCCTCAAGGCAATCAAACAAGCTAAGCGTCAGTATAGAAACAAAGTAGAGTCGCAATTCAACGGCTGAAACACGAGACATATGTGTCAGGGTCTACAGTCAATCATGGATTACAAAACGAAAACCAGCCCTGTCGCGGACACCGACGTCTTGCTCCCAGATAAATTAAACAATGTCTTTGCTCGCTTTGAGGACAATACAGTGCCACTGACACGGCACGCTACCAAAGCCTGTGGGCTCTCCTTCACCGTGGCCAAACATTTAAACATGTTGACCCTCGCAAGGCTGCCGGCCCAGACGGCATCCCTAGCCGCGTCCTCAGAGCATGCGCAGACCACCTGGCTGGTGTGTTTATGGACATATTCAATCAATCCCTATCCCAGTCGGCTGTGCCCACATGCTTCAAGAGGGCCACCATTGTTCCTGTTCTCAAGAAACCTAAGGTAACTGAGCACACTTCTGTCATCATGAAGTGCTTTGAGAGGCTAGTCAAGGATCATATCACCTCCATCCTACCTGATACCCTAGACCCACTCTAATTAGGTTACAGTCCCATTAGGTCCAAAGACGACACAATTGCAATCACACTGCCCTAACCCATCTGGACAACAGGAATACCTACTGTATGTAAGAATGCGGTTCATCGACTACAGCTCAGCATTTAACACCATAGTACACTCCAAACTCGTCATTAAGCTCGAGACCCTGGGTCTCGACCCTGCCCTGTGCAACTGGGTTCTGGACTTTCTGACGGGCCGCCCCATTTGGTGAGGGTAGGAAACAAAATCTCCACCCCGCTGATCCTCAACACTGGGGCCCCACAAGGGTGTGTTCTCAGCCCTCTCCTGTACTCCCTGTTCACCCATGACTGCATGGCCATGCACGCCTCCAACTCAATCATCAAGTTTGCAGACAACACTACAGTGGTAGGCTTCATTACCAACAACAACGAGACGGCCTACAGGGAGGAGGTGAGGGCCCTTGGAGTGTGGTGTCCGGAAAATAAACTCGCACTCAACATCAACAAATCAATGGAGATTATTGTGGACTTCAGGAAACGGCACAGGGAGCACCCCCCTATCCACATCAACGGGACAGTAGTGGAGAGCTACAAGTTCCTTGGCGTACACATCACGGACAAACTGAAATGGTCCACCCACACAGCAGCGTGGTGAAGAAGGCGCCTCTTCAACCTCAGGAGGCTGAAGAAATTTGTCTTGTCACTGAAAACACTCAAACTTCTACAGATGCACAATCGAGAGCATCCTGTCGGGCTGTATCACAGCCTGGTGTGGCAACTGCTCCGCCCACAACGGTAAGGCTCTCTAGAGGGTAGTGAGGTCTGCACAATGCATCACCGGGAGAAAACTACCTGCCCTCCAGGACACCTACACCACTCGATGTCACAGGTAGGCCTAAAAGATCATCAAGGACAACAGCCACTCGAACTACTGCCTGTTCGCCCCGCTATCATCCAGAAGGCGAGGTCAGTACAGGTGCCATCAGACTGTTAAACAGCCATCACTAACATTGAGTGGCAGCTGCCAACATACAGACTCAAATCTCTAGCCATTTTAATAATTAGATGTAATAAATGTTTCACTAGTCACTTTAAACAATGCCACTTTTAATAATGTTTACATACCCTACATTACTAATCTAATATGTATATACTGTATTCTATACCATCTACTGCATTTTGCCTATGCCACACAGCCATCGCTCATCCATATATTTATATGTACATATTCTTATTCTTCCCTTTACACTTGTGTGTGTGAGGTAGTTGTTGTGAAATTGTTAGATTACTTGTTTGATATTACTGCACCGTAGGAACTAGAATCACAAGTATTTCGCAACACTCGCATTAACATCTGAATGTAACCAATAAAATTTGATTTGAAGTAAAAGTGAAAGTCACCCAGTAAAATACTACTTGAGTAAAAGTCTAAAAGTATTCAGTTCTAAATATACTTAAGTATCAAAAGTAAATGTAATTGCTAAAATATACTTAAGTATCAAAGTAAAAGTAGGAGTATGAGTACTTTTAAATTCCTTATATTAAGCAAAGCAGACGGCACCATATTCTTGTTTAAAAAAATGTACGGATAACCAGGGGCACATACCAACACTTAGACATCATTTACAAAAGATGCATTTGTTTTTAGTGAGTCCGCCAGATCAGAAGCAGCATGAATGACCACGTGTTCCCTCGATAAGTCCATGAATTTGACAATTTTCTTGTCCTGCTAAGCATTCAAAATATAACGAGTACATTTGTGTGTCACGTAAAATGTTTGAAGTAAAAAGTACATTATTTTCTCTGGGAATGTAGTGAAGTAAAAGCAAAAGTTGTTGAAATTTAAATAGTAAAGTAAAGTACAAATACCCCAAAAAGCTACATAAGTAGTACTTTACACCACTGCAAACAGGTAACATGTTATGATAAAGACAAGTCCATACTGAATATTGTGTTGCACATACAAGCCTCATAGTCTCAAAAGGTATCATCATTAGCTTCTTGCTTTTGCTTGATTTCGATTTTCTAAGCCTGTGTCACGACTTCGGCCGAAGTCGGTTCCTCTCCTTGTTCGGGCGGCGCTCAGCGGTCGGCGTCACCGGTCTACTAGCCATCTCTGATCCACGTTTCATTTTCCATTTGTTTTGTCTTTGTTTCTACACACCTGTTTTTCCTTCACCTATTATTGTTCATATATTTAACCCTCTGTTTCCCCCATGGTGTTGTGCGGGATTGTTTTATGTCATGTTCGGTAATGTTGGTGACGGGTTATTTCGACGGGTGCTGTTTTTTGCCCGTGCATAAAAGTTAATGTTTGTGTGTTTGTGTTTGGGCAAGTGCATTGTTTTACCTTGCACCATTCATTATTCTGAGCAAAGTTATGTTGCTCCCAATTCTCTGCTCTCCTGCGCCTGACTGCATACTCCAGCTACACCCACCACTCTGACAGCCTGTCACTGAATTCACAGCAATCACTTTACTGAGTGGCAGTGGTGTACATTACTTATTTTTGACAACATTGACTTTTACTCCACTACATTCCGGAAGAAAAGAATATGCTTTTCTATGGAGTGTGCCCCTGGCTATCAGTAAATTAAAAAAAACAAGAAAACATGCCATCCGGTTCGCTTAAGATAAGGAATGTGAAATGGTTTATACTTTTATTTTTGATACATACAGTGCCTTGCGAAAGTATTCGGCCCCCTTGAACTTTGCGACCTTTTGCCACATTTCAGGCTTTAAACATAAAGATATAAAACTGTATTTTTTTGTGAAGAATCAACAACAAGTGGGACACAATCATGAAGTGGAACGACATTTATTGGATATTTCAAACTTTTTTAACATATCAAAAACTGAAAAATTGGGCGTGCAAAATTGTTCAGCCCCTTTACTTTCAGTGCAGCAAACTCTCTCCAGAAGTTCAGTGAGGATCTCTGAATGATCCAATGTTGAACTAATGATGATAAATACAATCCACCTGTGTGTAATCAAGTCTCCGTATAAATGCACCTGCACTGTGATAGACTCAGAGGTCCGTCAAAAGCGCAGAGAGCATCATGAAGAACAAGGAACACACCAGGCAGGTCCGAAATACTGTTGTGAAGAAGTTTAAAGCTGGATTTGGATACAAAAAGATTTCCCAAGCTTTAAACATTCCAAGGAGCACTGTGCAAGCGATAATATTGAAATGGAAGGAGTATCAGACCACTGCAAATCTACCAAGACCGTCCCTCTAAACTTTCCGCTCATACAAGGAGAAGACTGATCAGAGATGCAGCCAAGAGGACCATGATCACTCTGGATGAACTGCAGAGATCTACAGCTGAGGTGGGAGACTCTGTCCATAGGACAACAATCAGTCGTATATTGCACAAATCTGGCCTTTATGGAAGAGTGGCAAGAAGAAAGCCATTTCTTAAAGATATCCATAAAAAGTGTCGTTTAAAGTTTGCCACAAGCCACCTGGGAGACACACCAAACATGTGGAAGAAGGTGCTCTGGTCAGATGAAACCAAAATTGAACTTTTTGGCAACAATGCAAAACGTTATGTTTGGCGTACAAGCAACACAGCTCATCACCCTGAACACACCATCCCCACTGTCAAACATGGTGGTGGCAGCATCATGGTTTGGGCCTGCTTTTCTTCAGCAGGGACAGGGAAGATGGTTAAAATTGATGGGAAGATGGATGGAGCCAAATACAGGACCATTCTGGAAGAAAACCTGATGGAGTCTGCAAAAGACCTGAGACTGGGACGGAGATTTGTCTTCTAACAAGACAATTATCCAAAACATAAAGCAAAATCTACAATGGAATGGTTCAAAAATAAACATATCCAGGTGTTAGAATGGCCAAGTCAAAGTCCAGACCTGAATCCAATCGAGAATCTGTGGAAAGAACTGAAAACTGCTGTTCACAAATGCTCTCCATCCAACCTCACTGAGCTCGAGCTGTTTTGCAAGGAGGAATGGGAAAAAATTTCAGTCTCTCGATGTGCAAAACTGATAGAGACATACCCCAAGCGACTTACAGCTGTAATCGCAGCAAAATGTGGCGCTACAAAGTATTAACTTAAGGGGGCTGAATAATTTTGCACGTCCAATTTTTCAGTTTTTGATTTGTTAAAAAAGTTTGAAATATCCAATAAATGTCGTTCCACTTCATGATTGTGTCCCACTTGTTGTTGACTCTTCACAAAAAAATACAGTTTTATATCTTTGTTTGAAGCCTGAAATGTGGCAAAAGGTCGCAAAGTTCAAGGGGGCCGAATACTTTCGCAAGGCACTGTATGTATATTTAAAACCAAATACTTTCAGATTTTTACTCAAGTTGTATTTTACTGTGTGACTTTCACTTTTACTTGAGTCATTTTCTATTAAGGTATCTTTACTTTTAGTCAAAAATGACAAATGGGTACTTTTCCACCGCTGCTGATAGGCAATATAAACCTGCACTGAGGTGAGGCCGATAAGAATTTCATGGTCACAAGGTGGTCGTGTCTCTGGTGTGATGGGAGGGGTTTATCCTGTAACTGCCACTGTTGGTCACTATTAGAGTGAGATGAGCCGCCCTCCTTCCTCATCAAAGTCTCAGAGCTGCTGTTTCGGCAGCAGCAAGCCACCACCCAGCCCTGCCATTGCCTGCAGAATTTCCCTCGGATAGATCAGCTTTCAGTCGGCTTAATCTTGTCAGCTGCTGACAATGGGGCCTGATCTACTCTGTTCTTCTCCTGCAACTGGAATCGGCCTACAGCTCTGCCTATTCAAACAACCCCAGATTCCTCTCCAGAATCCATAATCATTTCTGTTAAGAATATTTCTGAATCTATCAAACATTCTTGAGTAACGGCACTGATCTGCCTATATCCCTAACATAAGCTGGCCCTAGTGAATACAAAATGGCCCTACTAAAATCCATCGTCGATTTTAACCGTCTAAGATATGAATAAAGGATAGAATAAGAGAGAACGAGACAGAGAAGTCATTCCTCCTTTGAAAGAGACTGGAGACAAATGTCTTTCTAGAGCTTTCAGGGAATGTCAGAGCTGAGAAGGAGACAAAAGCAGGCATGATCCTGGCATTACCACAAGGCCACTTAAATCCTCCACAGAGGGCACTTAATGGAGTGATTTCTAATAGAGTATTTCTTTCACTATGCTGGCAGTGTAAAAAATAAGTGTTCTATATCCCATGTAGGGTACTGATAGTGGGTGTTCAGTCTCCCAGAGTATCAACTTCAACCAGATAGAAAACAAGCTGTAATTCATTGTCAAGTAATCCATTCTCTGCTGCATGTGCTGACAATTATTTGAATTCACCAAGGGCACATTATTGTAGCTCTATTGTGAAATGTTTGTGTCATATAGGCATTCATTTCAAGAACATGTTGGCATGTTCTATGATGGCATCAACAGCATGATATTGGGACTGATTGTATAGTAGATAATATTTTGGAAGAAACCCTTTCTAAAGTCATTACATGAGCTGTACAGAATGTCAATAACACACATCACCTCAGCTTTTGTTCAGTACCCAATTTGGTGGTGTGAACTAGAAATATAATTGTATTTGTACAACAACCATCAAATTATTCTGCAACAGTACAAAAATATGTTATCTAGGAGAACCATTCGAAGAACCCCATTTTGGTTACAGGTATAACGCTTTTGGTTCCAGAGAGGGTTCTACCTGGAACCATAAGCGGTTCTTCAAACGTTTTCCTATGGGGGCAGTTGAAGAACCCATTTTGGTTCACGATAGCACATTTTTCTAAGAGTGCACTATTGCAGAGAATTTGTTTGTTGGAACCATATTTTCTAAGAGTGTAGGCTACAGACCTGGGTAAAATGAACTCATCATTATTTGAGGTGTGCTGAATTTAGCTTGCACTTTGCACTTTTGGGACTATTACCTTCCCCAAACCAGTTAAATGTAAATAAATGCAATCGAAAATCTATTCTACATAATCTCCCCAAATAATTATTTATCATTAGAGGCCATAAACAATAACTAGAAAATGCTGCATACTTCCAAGAAAGGTTCAAATCTCACCTTTCTGGTAAAAATAGTTATACAATGCTGAGGTGTAGTCACTTTCGAGGACACAAGCTCAAGAACACAGTACAAATATGTTTGAAATATAGAACAGTAAAATATTTTATACGATGTATTTCCTATTAAACAAAACTGTATGAGTAAGGCTTGAAATTAAGGATATGCTTTCCATATATAGTATGATCAATCTATAAAACCACTAACTATAAGATTTCACCTTCCTTACAAATGTAAAATAGATGTTTGTATGTTTAGTGTTAGAGAAAATGTGCATATTTTTGAAAGGTCTCTCTTGATCAACACGTCTGCCCCCATCGCTGTGAACGTCTCACAAAGCTCTAGCTTGGCTTCCTGAACTTGTTAGGAACTCGCTTTTCATCTCATATTAATACAGAAAGTGTTTTGTGTTTAAAATGTATGAATTATTTTAGATTACTGGCTATAAATCGATCTCTGATTGTGCAACAGCTTTCTCCTGCTGCGCTATTATGTAAGGACTTCAGGAATATGCGTTATTAGTGGCTGTGACGTAGGGTTCAGCCAGGAGTTGATGGACAGTTGGAAGAGCTAGTGAAGTGGTATGAGGGACATCCCAGGTTCAAGTGGTGTCAGATTTCACATTCTGCATCACACAGGCAAAAGAGACAAACTCCTGTGTCCGTGAAAATCAGGGCTACTGCTCAATGCAAGCCATTTCAATCTATGGTGTCCATAGATTGATATATAAGCAAAAATAACAGTTTTAACCCGGTACTAGATCCATGTAGGTCCCCAAAACAGGGGACTTTAAGGATTTAAACTGTACCAAGCAAACTAAACCTCAAGTATTTTTAAGTATTTGGCCCAAGTCTAGTATGCTATAGTCTGTGCCTAAACCCCTATCAAAGTGTCCCCTTTCTCCCAGGTCCTCAATATGACATTCTACCAAAACCAGCTCATTGGCTTTACAGTGAAAAGGATTCACACTCATTTGGAATGAGTAGTATGGCATGGTCATGGCTTTCAATTTTTTGGTGTGATTGTCAACTCATCTTTTGAAATTGTCATTCTATTCAATGCCAATTGGCAATTTCCACCATTTGTGTTACAGTGAAGTTTACCCACTGGGCAAAGACGTCAATTCAAGGTCTATTCCAAGTTGGTTCAACGTAATTACATTGAAATGACATAGAAACAACGTTGATTCAACCAGTGTCTGCCCAGTAGGCTTGACATTTTCACTGTAAAAAATCTGTTATGTTCCTTGTATGAGTAGTCAACCAATGAGATTGTGAAATAACCTTGTTGTTCATTTTGTTCAAAAGCTAATCTATATTATGCTACTGTATCTAACCCAAATATTTAAGCAAACGTAAAGGTGGTATTCTAATTCGGTAATACTGCGTTCCTGCCCCAACTCCCTATGGAGTATACTGTATCTGACCTGAGTGAGCGCATCCTCCACTTCTAGTGTGTTCTTTGCAAAGGTCCTCTGTATGTGTTGTAGTACAGTCAGTCTCAAAGTTCCATTTTCCGTCATATACACTATTGGTCAAAAGTTTTAGAACACAAACTTATTAAAGGGTCTTTTCTTTATTTTTACTATTTTAAACATTGTAAAACACATGGAACACATTGTATAACACACATGGAATCATGTAGTAACCAAGAAAGTGTTAAACAAATAAAAAATATATTTTCTATTTGAGATTTTTCAAAGTAGCCACCCTTTTCCTTGATGACAGCTTTGCACACTATTGGTATTCTCTCAACCAGCTTCACCTAGAATTCTTTTACAACAGTCTTGAAGGAGTTCCCACACTTGTTGGCTGCTTTTCCTTCACTCTGCGTTCCGACTCATCCAAACCATATCAATTTTGCAAACTGGAATCCATTTATCCGGAGGCTGCATTCATTGTAGCTGGGGATTTTAACAAGGCTAATCTGAAAACAAGACTGCCTAAATTTGATCAGCATATCGATTGCGCAACCAGGGCTGGAAAATCCTTGGATCACTGCTATTCTAACTTCCGCGACGCATATAAGGCCCTCACCCGAAACTCCTTATGGAAAAGCTGACCACGACTCCATTTTGTTGATCCCTGCCTACAGACATAAACTGAAACAAGAAGCACCTGCGCTGAGGTCTGTTCAACGCTGGTCCGACCAATCTGATTCCACACTCCAAGACTGCTTCCATCATGTGGACTGGGATATGTTTCGTATTGCGTCAGACAACAACATTGACGAATACGCTGATTCGGTGAGCGAGTTCATTAGAACTTCCGTTGAAGATGTTGTTCCCATAGCAACGATTAAAACATTCCCAAACCAGAAACCGTGGATTGATGGCAGCATTCGCGTGAAACTTAAAGCCCGAACCACTGCTTTTAATCAGGGCAAGGTGACCGGAAACATGACCGAATACAAACAGTGTAACTATTCCCTCTGCAAGGCAATCAAACAAAATAAGCGTCAGTATAGAGACAAAGTAGAATCTCAATTCAACGGCTCAGACACAAGAGGTATGTGGCAGGGTTTACAGTCAATCACGGATTAGCAACTAAAACATGCGGACTCTCCTTCACTGCAGCCAACGTGAGGAAAACATTTAAACGTGTCAACCCTCGCAAGGCTACAGGCCCAGACGGCATCCCCAGCCGTGCCCTCAGAGCATGCGCAGACCAGCTGGCTGGTGTGTTTACGGACATATTCAATCAATCCCTATCCCAGTCTGTTGTTCCCACATGCTTCAAGAGGGCCACCATTGTTCCTGTTCCCAAGAAAGCTAAGGTAACTGAGCTAAACGACTATCGCCCCGTAGCACTCACTTCCGTCATCATGAAGTGCTTTGAGAGACTAGTCAAGGACCATATCACCTCCACCCTACCTGACACCCTAGACCCACTCCAATTTGCTTACCGCCCAAATAGGTCCACAGACGATGCAATCTCATCCACACTGCACACTGCCCTAACCCATCTGGACAAGAGGAATACCTATGTGAGAATGGTGTTCATCGACTACAGCTCGGCATTTAACACCATAGTGCCCTCCAAGCTCGTCATCAAGCTCGAGACCCTGGGTCTCGACCCCGCCCTGTGCAACTGGGTACTGGACTTCCTGACGGGCCGCCCCCAGGTGGTGAGGGTAGGCAACAACATTTCCACCCCGCTGATCCTCAACACTGGGGCCCCACAAGGGTGCGTTCTGAGCCCTCTCCTGTACTCCCTGTTCACCCACGACTGCGTGACCACGCACGCCTCCAACTCAATCATCAAGTTTGCGGACGACACAACAGTGGTAGGCTTGATTACCAACAACGACGAGACGGCCTACAGGGATGAGGTGAGGGCCCTCGGAGTGTGGTGCCAGGAAAATAACCTCACACTCAACGTCAACAAAACTAAGGAGATGATTGTGGACTTCAGGAAACAGCTGAGGGAACACCCCCATATCCACATCGATGGAACAGTAGTGGAGAGGGTAGTAAGTTTTAAGTTCCTCGGCGTACACATCACAGACAAACTGAATTGGTCCACCCACACAGACAGCATCGTGAAGAAGGCGCAGCAGCGCCTCTTCAACCTCAGGAGGCTGAAGAAATTCGGCTTGTCACCAAAAGCACTCACAAACTTTTACAGATGCACAATCGAGAGCATCCTGTCGGGCTGTATCACCGCCTGGTACGGCAACTGCTCCGCCCACAACCGTAAGGCTCTCCAAGGGTAGTGAGGTCTGCACAACGCATCACCGGGGGCAAACTACCTGCCCTCCAGGACACCTACACCACCCGATGTCACAGGAAGGCCATAAAGATCATCAAGGGCAACAACCACCCGAGCAACTGCCTGTTCACCCCGCTATCATCCAGAAGGCGAGGTCAGTACAGGTGCATCAAAGCTGGGACCGAGAGACTGAAAAACAGCTTCTATCTCAAGGCCATCAGACTGTTAAACAGCCACCACTAACATTGAGTGGCTGCTGCCAACACACTGACTCAACTTCAGCCACTTTAATAATGGGAATTGATGGGAAATTATGTAAAATATATCACTAGCCACTTTTAACAATGCTACCTAATATAATGTTTACATACCCTACATTATTCATCTCATATGTATATGTATATACTGTACTCTATATCATCTACTGCATCTTTATGTAATACATGTATCACTAGCCACTTTAACTATACCACTTTGTTTACATACTCATCTCATATGTATATACTGCACTCAATACCATCTACTGTATCTTGCCTATGCCGCTCTGTACCATCACTCATTCATATATCTTTATGTACATATTCTTTATCCCCTTACACTTGTGTCTATAAGGTAGTAGTTTTGGAATTGTTAGCTAGATTACTTGTTGGTTATTACTGCATTGTCGGAACTAGAAGCGCAAGCATTTCGCTACACTTGCATTAACATCTGCTAACCATGTGTATGTGACAAATAACATTTGATTTGATTTGAATTTGGTTGAGGTCAGGGATTGTGGAGGCCAGGTCTGTCACGCCAGGCCTGACCTTAGATATCTCTGTTTTCTATTTTTTTGGTTAGGTCAAGGTGTGACTAGGGTGGGTACTCTAGGGTTTTTTGTATGTCTATGTTGGTCTGATATGGTTCCCAATCAGAGACAGCTGTTTATCGTTGTCTCTGATTGAGGATCATATTTAGGCAGGCCCTTTTTCCACTTTCTGGTATGGGATCTTGACTATGCCTGTCAGCACTATATTGTATAGCTTCACGTTTCGTTTGTTATTTTGTTCGGTATTCATTCTTTTAATAAAGACAATGTACGCATTCCACGCTGCACCTTGGTCTCCTTCATTAACTTTTAAGAAGGCACACCTTTTGATTGAAATGCATTCCAGGTGACTACCTGATTAAGCTGTTTGAGTGAATGCCAAGAGTGTGCAAAGCTGTCATCAAGGCAAAGGGTGGCCTGGAAAACTCAACATCAACAAAACAAAGGAGATGATCGCGGAATTCAGGAAACAGCAGAGGGTGCACCCCCCTATCTAACTCAACGGGACAGCAGTGGAGAAGCTTCAAGTTCCTTGGTGTACACATCACTGACAATCTGAAATGGACCACCCACACAGACAGTGTGGTGAAGAAGGTGCAACAGAGCCTCTTAGGAGGGCCAAAGAAATATGGCTTGTCACCTAAAGCCCTCACAAATCTTTACAGCTGCACAATCGAGAGCATCCTGTTGGGCTGTGTCACTGCCTGGTACGCTACAGCACCGCACACAACCGCAAGGCCCTCCAGAGGGTGGTGCGTTCTGCCCAACTTATTGCCAGGGGCAAATTACCAGCCCTCCAGGACACCTACAGCACCCAATGTCTAAGGAAGGCCAAAAAGATCATCAACCACCTGAGCCATTGCCTGTTCACCCACTATCATCTAGAAGGCGAGGTCAGTAGTACAGGTGCATCCAACAGCCATCACTACCACATTAGAGGCTGCTGCCTATAGGCATAGACCAGGAATCACTGGCCACATTAAGGAATGGAACAATAGTAACTTTAATAATGTTTACATACAGTTGAAGTCGGAAGTTTGTATACACTTTAGCCAAAAACATTTAAACTCAGTTTTTCTGAGTTTATTTATTTCAAGGCCTACCTTCAAACACAGTGCCTCGATGCTGGACATCGTGGGAAAATGAAAATAAATCAGCCAAGACCTCAGAAAAAACATTGTAGACCTCCACAAGTCTGGTTCGTCCTTGGGGGCAATTACCAAACGCCTAAAGGTACCACTTTCATCTGTACAAACAATAGTACGCAAGTATAAGCACCATGGGACCACGCAACCGTCATACCGCTCAGGAAGGAGACGCGTTCTGTCTCCTAGAGATGAACATACTTTGAATAAGTGCAAATCAATCATGGAACAACAGCAAAGGACCTTGTGATGATGCTGGAGGAAACAGGTACAAAGTATCTATATCCACAGTAAAACAAGTCCTATATTGACAGCAGGGAAGAAGCCATTACTCCAAAACCGCATAAAAAAAAGCCAGACTACAGTTTGCAACTGAACATGGGGACAGAAATCGTACTTTTTGGAGAAATGTCTCTGGTCTGATTAAACAAAAATAGAACTGTTTGGCCATAATGAACATCGTTATGTTTGGCGGATAAAGGGGGAGGCTTGCAAGCCGAAGAACACCATTCCAACCGCAAAGCACGGGGCTAGCAGCATCATGTTGTGGGGTTGCTTTGCTGCAGGAGGGACTGTTGCACTTCACAAAATAGATGGCATCATGAGGAGGAAAATGATGTGGATATATTGAATCAACATCTCAAGACATCAGTAACCCTAACCCTAACCCTAACCCAGTTAAAGCTTGGTCGCAAATGGGTCTTCCAAGTGGACAAAGAACTCAAGCATACTTCCAAAGTTGTGGCAAAATGGCTTAAGGACAACAAAGTCAAGGTATTGGAGTGGCCATCACAAAGCCCTGACCTCAATCCTATAGAAAATGTGTGGGCAGAACTGAAAAAGTGTGTGCAAGCAAGGAGGCCTACAAACCTGACTCAGGTTCACCAGCTCTGTCAGGAGGAATGGGACAAAATTCACCCAACTTATTGTGGGAAGCTTGTGGAAGGCTACCCGAAACGTTTAACCCAAGTTAAACAATTTGAAGGCAATACTACCAAATACTAATTGAGTGTATGTAAACTTCTGACCCACTGGGAATGAGATGAAAGCCATAAAAGCTGAAATAAATCATTCTCTCTACTATTATTCTGACATTTCACCTTCTTAAAATAAAGTAGTGATCCTATCTGACCTAAAACAGGGATTTTTTTATATGATTAACTGTCAGGAATTGTGGAAAAAATGAGTTTAAATGTATTTGGCTAAGGTGTATGTAAACTTCAACTGTATTCTATTATATTCTACGATATCTTAGTCACTTAATGTTTACATATCTGGCGTTACTCATCTCATGTATAAATACTGTTTTCTATACTATTCTCCAGTATCTCATTCCCTTAATAATGTTTACACATCTTGCATTACACATCTCTATACTTTTCCACTGTATCTTAGTCTGTTCCGCTCTGACATCGCTCATCCATATATATGGCTACGAAAGGTGTCTATAACTCTCTGATTCATAACATTTAGCACTTAAACCTTTACAATTATTCTAATGGTTAAAGTGTACTGTAATGCCCATTAAGTCTTATTGAGAAGTGTTTTATGTGCATATAAATCCCAACGCTCATATTTTACCTTAGGCTGATGCATTAGCCAACATTTGCTTCACGTTACACACTGGCCAATTTCCAACATCAATTTACAATGTCTTCCAAAGTTATTATTTTAGTGGAGTGGCAAAAATTAATTTGGTGGTCCAGTGATCACAGCTTTAACTGAGTCATGAATGGACTTAGGCCAACTGTCTGCGTAAATCAGACATGTAATTCTGAAACAACGGAAACAATTTCGATTATTTGACAACTACTGTGGGGTACAAATCAGTGTTGACATTATTGACTGAAATAGCTCTCAGTCCTGAAAAAGCTATCAAGTTAGGTGCCTTGAAGCGTAAGTGTGATCGGGAGAGACCCATCGCAACTTGGAATGTAGTTGGTAAAAAAATTGTGGTGAAGGCAGGCATCAGATGGTTTGTTCAGAATACAACAAAGTATGAGTCATGGGTCCTGAATATGCCATTCAGTAAATTCTGTTTGAGAAGTTCCACTCAGCTACACTGACATGTAGCAGCCTCTACAGGCCCAATTATATTTGCACCATACCAGAGGGGTATACTACGAAGCAAGCCAGATCTACTCAGGGTTTTCTAAAGCTAACCAGCTCCTGTTTACTTTCCAGCTCAGGCTTCATCCCTACTACACCTCCCACTAACGCTAGCAGGCTTGTAATTACACGTGCATGTCACTCATGGCTAGTCAAACGCTGAACTTTTCATTGAGACAATGCTGAAACATCTGATTTCATTGGCCCTCAACTCGTGGCTGAGTCATTTCATTCAGGATAAGTGGAGTTAGCTGTGAGTTAGCTTGCCCCGCCCCATAGCAGGTTAGCTCTGAAGGATTCATTGCCATTGAAATGTACTTTGACTAAAATGCGAGCCACTTTCGTATGATCGATTTATCCCGAGTTGAACTCAGAGTTACCTCGCTAACTCCTCAAAACCTGCTTCATAGGATACCCCTCTGGTACACTATGTAGAAGGGGTGGAGAGGAGGTGAAAAGGGGAGGGGTAGGGAAGGGTACTGGACACAAGCTAACTTGAGCCCAGGGGTGTGTCAAAAGAAGGACTTTATTTATCCTCCTGGTCCCTGGTTCTATTCTGAGGCAGGCTGTTGAGAAACGCAATCAGTGGTGAGCTTAAAAGGTTGAGCATAGTGCCAGATCTTGGAAACGGCTGCTTTCTCTCTTGGCTCTGTAACGTGATCTCAGAGCATTTCATATTATTATGTATGAAAATCCGAGACACTTCATTTCATGTTAGATTTCTTATGGTACTGTATGTATTAATTTGTGGATGTCCAGCATCCATTTTGCATATGTTATGAATTACAATATGTTATGAATTTTCTAAACATATGTGTTACGAATTCCAATTTGTTGTGGTTAACGTTGGCTAGGTGGCTAACTCAAACATTAGATAGCTGGCTAACGTTTGCTAGGCTAGGGGTAAGGATTAGGGGTTAAGGTTATGTTTAGGAGTTAGGTCAAATGGTTATGATTAGGGTTAGGGGAAGGGTTGAAGTTAGGGTAAGGAGTTGCAGATTAGCTAAAAAGTAGTAAGTAGTTGCAAATGTTCTAGTTAGCTAAAATGCAAAGTTGTCTGTGATGAAATTCGAACACTCAAACTTGGCTTTATAAAACTACCCATCCACCCCGACCAACAACTATCCTTTCGTGTTTTTTCCTTAAGTAACCATACCAAACGTAACATATCATACTAATTTGAATGTCCCAGATTTACATTTAGTATGTTATGTCTAGTCCAGGGGTTCCCAAACTTTTTTGGCCAACAACCCCATTTTGATATCTGAAAATACAGCCATTTGCAAAAAATTCTAATAGTATTTCTGATTACATTCTCAACTCACCGTCATATACTTTTAATGTGGGGCTATGGCAGTCAATTAGTCTGACATCATTTCTCTTATCTCACCACCATCCTTGATGCATGTCCCGTCTGAGCATCTCAAAGTCAGGGGGTGTGGTCGACAGTGGGCACCTCATCTCTCCTGTCACATCCAACCTGGATCGATATTTGTTTTTAATGTAGACGAGAGCACTGAATCAGCATACCATGAGTTTTAATGCTCAGAGGGAGATAGCACAGTATTTCCTCGAAGTCAGGAACAAAAACCCCTTCTTAGTGACCTGAGAATGCATTGTCTGCAGCATTCGGTTACATGACAACTAAATCAGCTGTTCGATTTCAGGATCACAGTAAAATGGATTTCGCTGATTCGTTCACTCATCCGTAGATTTCTTTTGTATTTCTCCTGCATGCTTGCGTTCCGTGCGTTAAGTCTGTTACATAGGCATTGAGACACAGTTTATTTTCATTATACAGAAAGTCAACAAAGTCTGTTGTTTTTATTTTTACATCCATTGCAGATGATAGTTCCTCTCTCAATTTTTTTTCCAACAACCCCTTCGATAACCACCACTCTATGTGAAATAGAACATTGTCATGCTCTGATCCCATATCTCCACATAGATTTACGAACGTGTGTGTGATGTAGTTTACAATCAAAGTTGCCTGCTGCATACAGTATCTCTGGGTTCTGTAATCAGCTTTTTTTGTTGCCAGTTACCCTTGGTGTATCCATTATAGCTCAGTGTGTGTATCACACATTGCATCCATATGGCAGAGGGAGACACATTCATAACTAGAGTGCAGAGGCCTGCCCGCAGTCCCGTGATAGATGGAGTGGGATCTGGAATCTGTTTTTCATCAATACAGCCACACTGCACACTGAACATCCCCTGTGCAGTTTCATGCTCAGGAAATGTGAAACAGAACAATATATCCTTAAGAATAGCATCCCCCAATGTGTAGCAAATAAAATTCCATGCATGGGCATAACGGCCCTCACAGCTAACATCCATTTGGAAATCATGAGGTGGGGAGTTTGAGTAATTCAGTCAGTTTCCTCTCGATTGCTAGCTATAGTTTTAATTCTTAGCTTCACTGTGTTATCTGTCAAAGATATTGATGTGAGTTTCTGTGCCTCTGCCTCCCCACACATTGTTTTCACCATATATATTGTGGCCGGTAATATCAAAGTCTTTGTGTGGTTTCATAGCTTGCAGACTTTTCCCATGATCTAAGGAAGGTCTACTTTTATGTATGAATAATTTTCATTTCGATTTTTAAGGTTAACCACATTACAATGATTTTCAGAGATAAAGACGATATTATTATCATTATTATTATACTTTTTGGGAAACCTACCGTGACCCCAAGTTCATATCAGGCAACCCCACATGGGGTTGTGACTCCTAGTTTGGGAACCGCTGGTTTAGTCTGAGACCCGTCTGGGCTCAGAGGCTCAGCACTGCGCAGAGGGTGCGTAGCAAAGAAATTGGACGCGAGTTGAAAGAGAATCATGAGAGTGTGGATTTGGAATTGAGGCCTCCTCTCTTGCTCTCTCTCACCCCTCTCTCTAATGATGACTTCATCTCCCCTGTAAACTGCAGTGCTGGAGCACCATTGCCCTCAGGCCCCTTTGTTTCCCTAGGTATCAAAACTGCATCTCACGCTCACTCCTCCTCACCCCGCTTTTCATCTCCCACACCAATTGCAACTAATTTGCTGTTTATCCTTAACTATGCACCACAAGTAGAATAATTTAGGGATGTCCCGGTTTAACACCCGGTGCCTTGAATGTTCTGTAAAATGTTCACCCCTACTTATCCTCAAAAAGAAGGGCAAAGATTTTAACAGTGTGCTGCTTTTAAAAACTGTTAAAGGGATGTATCTGTGTAGGAAGACACATTTGACAACGTAAATCAGAGTCTAAACTTGGAATATTATGAACATCAGAAATGAACACAGCCAGATGTCTATTACTGGTAGCTACCATATACTTCCCCTACTTTTGTATTGCGTAGGGCCTGGAGTTCTCCCTGGTTGCTGTACACCAAGTAGGTCAGGAAAAGATAATGTCCCTATAGTCATAAACGTTGAAAAATATATAAAAGAACTCATTATAACTTTAGTTATCATGATAGGGAGGATAGGTGTAGCAATGCTAACACAAATGTCACTATCTGTACTGTATTATGCACCTCACACTGCTTTTACATATTATTGTACCATTATTTAATTTCCTCTCATACCAATAGGCTTGTTTTAATTGTGTAGTCTTAACCTTCTGTATACCGCCTTCACTAAACCCCTAAAATAAAGCAGCTTAATTTAATTTTAAACCCCAAATCTATTTTGCATGAAGAAACAACCTATCATTTATCACAAACTTTATGAATATCTGTGTTTTCCCTCTTCACAGTGCAGAAAGACTGCATTTAACCAGTGGACAACACTCGTTTTTATTACAACACACCAGCCATAATTGTTTTCTTTACTAAAGTAATTATTATTAATATTTATTATTAATATTATTGCTAAAGGTACCGCATAGGTGTAAACATAATTTTTTTTTTGCAAGAGATTGCACTTGTATAGCCAACGAAAGTAAAATAAATGTGCAGGAAGTAGTTTTGAATAAATTTTATTGCAGGGAAACAATAACAGTCTTGAACTGTTTTGGCAACACTGTAAAATGAGGAATTCAATTACAAATAATACATTTTTTGAACGATTGCCCCCACCCACAAGGTGAATAAACAATAACAACAAATATGAATAAAAGAAGATAACACTGTGCCTTGCAAAATATTCATCCCCTTTGCGTTTTTCCAATTTTGTTGCATTACAACCTGTAATTTAAATGTACTTTTATTTGGATTTCATGTAATGGACATACACAAAATAGTCCAAATTGGTGAAGTGAAAAGTAAAAATAATAATAACGGAAAAGTGGTGCATGCATATGTATTCACCCGCTTTGCTATGAAGCCCCTAAATAAGATCGGGTGCAAACAATTACCTTCAGTCACATAATTTGTTAAATAAAGTCCACCTGTGTATAATCTAAGTGTCACATGATCTGTCATATGATCTCAGTATATGTACGCCTGTTCTGAAAGGCCCCAGAGTCTGCAACACCACTAAGCAATTGGCACCACCAAGCAAGCGACAGCATGAAGACCAAGGAGCTCTGTTGTGGAGAAGTACAGATCAGGGTTGGGTTATAAAAATATCTGAAACTTTGAACATCCCATGGAGCACCGTTAAATCCATTATTCAAAAATGGAAAGAATATGGCACCACAACAAACCTGCCAAAAGAGAGGGCCGCCCACGAAAACTCACAGACCAGGCAAGGAGGGCATTAATCAGAGAGGCAACAAAGAGACCAAAGGTAACCCTGAAGGAGCTGCAAAGCTCCACAGAGGAGATTGGAGTATCTGTCCATAGGACCCCTTTAATCCGTACACTCCACAGAGCTGGGCTTTACAGAAGAGTGGCCAGAAAAAAGAAAGCAAACAAGTTTGGTGTCTGCCAAAAGGCGTGTGGGAGACTCCCCAAACATATAGAAGAAGGTACTCTGGAAATCACTATGTCTGGCGCAAACCCAACACCTCTCATCCCATCATGCTGCCACCACCATGCTGTGAGGATGTGTTTAATCGGAAGGGACTGGGAAACTGGTCAGAATTGAGGAATGATCTATAGTGCTAAAAACAAGGAAATTCTTGAGGGAAACCTGTTTCAGTCTTCCAGAGATTTGAGACTGGGACGGAGGTTCACCTTCCAGCAGGACAATGACCCTAAGCATACTACTAAAGCAACACTCGGGTGGTTTAAGGGGAAACATTTAAATGTCTTGAAATGTCCTAGTCAAAGCCCAGACCTCAATCCAATTGATAATCTGTGGTATGACTTAAAGATTCCTATACACCAGCGGAACCCATCCAGCTTGAAGGAGCTGGAGCAGTTTTTCCTTGAAGAATGGGCAAAAATCCCAGTGGCTAGATGTGCCAAGCTTATAGAGACATACCCCAAGAGACTTGCAGCTGTAATATATATTTTACCTTTATTTAACCAGGCAAGTCAGTTAAGAACAAATTCTTATTTTCAATGACGGCCCAGGGTTGTGGCGGAGATCCCGCCGTGGCGGAGATCTTTGTGGGCAATACTCGGCCTTGTCTCAGGATGGTAAATTGGTGGTTGAAGATATCCCTCTAGTGGTGTGGGGGCTGTGCTTTGGCAAAGTGGGTGGGGTTATATCCTTCCTGTTTGGCCCTGTCCGGGGGTGTCATCGGATGGGGCCAGAGTGTCTCCTGACCCTCCTGTCTCAGCCTCCAGTATTTATGCTGCAGTAGTTTGTGTCGGGGGGCTGGGGTCAGTTTGTTATATCTGGAGTACTTCTCCTGTCCTATCCGGTGTCCGGTGTGAATTTAAGTATGCTCTCTCTCTTTCTCTCTTTCTTTCTTTCTCTCTCTCGGAGGACCTGAGCCCAAGGACCATGCCTCAGGACTACCTGACATGATGACTCCTTGCTGTCCCCAGTCCACCTGGCCGTGCTGCTGCTCCAGTTTCAACTGTTCTGCCTGTGATTATTATTATTTGACCATGCTGGTAATTTATGAACATTTGAACATCTTGGCCATGTTCTGTTATAATCTCCACCCGGCACAGCCAGAAGAGGACTGGCCACCCCACATAGCCTGGTTCCTCTCTAGGTTTCTTCCTAGGTTTTGGACTTTCTAGGGAGTTTTTCCTAGCCATCGTGCTTCTACACCTGCATTGCTTGCTGTTTGGGATTTTAGGCTGGGTTTCTGTACAGCACTTTGAGATATCAGCTGATGTACGAAGGGCTATATAAATACATTTGATTTGATTTTGATTTACAGGAAAGGAGGACTGAGCACGCCACCATTCACATTGACGGGGAAGTAGTGGAGCAAGCTGAGAGCTTCAAGTTCCTTGGTGTCCACATCACCAACAAACTGACATGGTCCAAGCACACCTAGACAGTCGTGAAGATGGCACGACGCAACCTATTCCCCCTCAGGAGATTGAAAAGATTTAGCATGTGTCTTCAGATCCTCAAAGGATTCTACAACTGCACCATCGAGAGCATCCAGACTGGTTGCATCACTTCCTGGTATGGCAACTGCTCGGCCTCTGACCGCAAGGCACCCACAGAGTAGAGGTCGACCTATTAATCGGAATGGCTGATTAATTAGGGCCGATTTCAATTTTTCATATTTTTGGGCGCCGATATGGCCGATTTCTTTTTTATTTATATATATATATATTTTTTACACATTTAATTCACTAGGCAAGTCAGTTAAGAACACATTCTTATTTTCAATGACGGCCTAGGAACGGTGGCAAAACGACAGATTTTCACCTTGTCAGCTCGGGGGATCCAATCTTGCAACACTACAGTAACTAGTCCAACACTCTAACCACCTGCCTCTCATTTAACAAAAGTGCATTTGCAAAAAAAGCACAATCGTTGGACGACTGTACCTAACCATAAACACCAATGCCTTTCTTAAAATCAATACACAGAAGTATATTTTTTTTAAACCTGCATATTTAGCTAAAATAAATCCAGGTTAGCATGCAATATTAACCAGGTGAAATTGTCTCATTTCTCTTGCGTTCATTGCACACAGAGTCCGGGTATATGCAACAGTTTGGGCCGCCTGGCTCATTGCGAACTACTTTGTCAGCTTGATCAGTCAACTCAAGAGTTGTCAGTTTCTGCTCTGCTTGCTTTTACAACTCTGAGAAAAATCGCAACACAGACAGCAGCTGCCTCTGTTCATCTCTCCCGTGCTGGTCCTATAGGCCAGCCCTTCAGAAGCTTTGCCTTCACACAGCCTGTCTGCACACTCTGTTGTCAGTGTGTTCCTGAAACCAGAAAACAGCCTACCCAACTGCTCTGAGGCATCTGCATGATCCTAAACCACACGGTGTCGGGTTTAATATCCCAGTGCAATAATAAAAATGCCATTTCAGAATGTGGGAGGGTAATGCCCCTCCCCCACATCCCCAGTGAAAGTTGTGCCCCTGGGGTTAGAGTAAGGGTAGGGGTTAAGGTTAGGGTTGGGGGAAGAGACGTCCCAAGGATTCCGGATAGCACTGACCCTTATAAGTGACACCCATTATTCTTCCTCAGTAAAACATCACATTAATCACATTCATTGTGGTGCTTCAGTCAATTTCTTATACTGCGCACATCTAACTGTGAATTAACTCCTTTCCATCCAGTACATCACATTGCTGTTCCACCTAAATGAGATTGGACCTTTACAACAAGGTGAATGATACAACGTTTAGCCATGCCCATGTCTTCATTTTAGATATTTAAAAATCAATGCAAATCCCTTAGGCAACAACACTAAGTAGACAGCCAATCCAATAGCAAGTACAATCCATGCCAATTGAAATGTGTTCTGTTTTTGCAGCAGAGGTAGGCAGGCCACCAACATATTTAACTTGGACCAGTGCCTGGGGAAGCTGGGTGTGTTTCTGACTCTGTCTACAATGCTCTCACTGCAGAGTGCCAAGCACAGTGTGTGTGTGAAACTGTACTTCTCCCCACCATGTAGTGCACTCCATCTCCGATTCCCGTAGTGACACATACCCCTGATACCACTTTAGTTTTCCCATTCAACAAAAGTGGCCAGAAGACAAAACTGTATTATGAAGCCAAGATCAATGATACTGTATTAAAAATGATGGAAAACTCCAACTCCGTCTTCCATCGAATCAGAAGGCTTATTCATTACAAAACCATTTCATGTTTACAATTATTTTAATGATTACTTAATTGACAAAGTGGGAAAACAACGAACAGTGAGTCATTGTATTCATGCATAAAAAGCATTGTAGGTTTTGTTAAGTTACTGTGGGAGAGGTGGAAAAATGATTGTTATCTATCAATAATGACAAACCTCCTGGCATTGATAACTTAGATGGAAAGCTACTGAGGATGGTAGCTGACTCTATGGCCACTCCTATCAGTCATATACAGGTATTTAATCTGAGTCTAGAGGAAGGTGTTTTTTTCTCAGGCCTGGAGGGAAGCCAAAGTCATTCTGCTACCCAAGAGTGGTAAAGCAGCCTTTATTGGTTCTAACAGCAGACCTATCAGCTTGCTACCAGCTCTCAGCAAACTGTTGGGAAAAAAGTGTGTTTGATCAAATACAACACTATTTCTCTGTAAACAAATTGACAACAGACTTTCAGAATGCTTAAAGATAAGGGTACTCAACATGTACTTCACTGACACAAATGACTGAAGATTGGTTGAAAGAAATTGATAAGAAGAAGATTGTGGGAGATGTACAGTTAGATTACAGTGCAGCCTTTGATATTATTGACCATAACCTGTTGTTGAGAAAACATACAGTACCGGTCAAAAGTTTGGACACAACTTCTCACTCTAGGGTTTTTCATGATTTTTTACTATTTTCTCCATCGTGGAATAATATTGATTATATCAAAACTATGAAATAACACATATGGAATTATGTAGTAACCAAAAAAGTGTTAAAAAAATATATTTTATATTTGAGAATCTTCAAAGTTGCCACTATTTGCCTTGATGACAGCTTAGCACACTCTTGGTATTCTCTCAACCAGCCTCCCTTGGAATGCTTTTCCAACAGTCTTGAAGGAGTTCCCACATATGCTGAGCACTTGTTGGCTGCTTTTCCTTCACCCTGCGGACTAACTCATCCCAAACCATCTCAATAGGCTTGAGATTGTGTGATTGTGGAGCCAGGTCATATGATGCAGCATTCCATCACTCTCCTTTCTGGTCAAATAGCCCTTACGCAGCCAGGAGGTGTGTTTTGTCATTGTCCTGTTGAAAAACAAGTGATTGTCCCATTAAGCCCAAACTAGACGGGATGGCGTATCGCTGCAGAATGCTGTGGTAGCCATGCTGGTTGACCTGCTGAGTGTAGGGGACAGTATTTTGATGTTTGGATGAAAAACATACCCAAATGAAACAACCTATTTCTCAGGCCCAGAAGCTAGAATATGCATATAATTGTCAGATTAGGATAGAAAACACTAAAGTTTCCAAAACTGTCAAAATATTGTCTGTGAGTATAACAGAACTGATTGCAGGCGAAACCCTGAGGAAAATCCAACTAGGAAGTGCCTCTTATTTTGAAACCTCCCTGTTCCATTGCATGCCTTCCCTCTATTTAAAGGGATATCAACCAGATTCCTTTCCCTATGGCATGGTGTGAACAGTCTTTAGACATAGTTTCAGGCTTTTATTCTGGAAAATGAGCCAGAAGGATCACATCGCGTCAGTGGATGGCTGGGTGTCCCTAGACTTTTGCATGTGCCAACAGCTTGGAGCAGACATTTTCTTTCTCTCTCCTATTGAAAAAGCTGCGGTCCGGTTAAAATATGATCGATTATTTATTGTAAAAACAACCTGAAGATTGATTATAAAAAACGTTTGACATGTTTTTACGAACTTTACAGATACTATTTGGAATTTTCGTCTGCCCCGTCGTGACCCCTCGAGCCTGTGGATTACTGAACAAAACACGCCAACCAAATGGAGGTTTTTGGATATAAAAATAATCATTATCGAACAGAAGGAACATTTATTGTGTAACTGGGAGTCTTGTGAGTGGAAACATCCGAAGATCGTCAAAGGTAAGCGATTCATTTGATTGGTCACGAAAGTCCGAAAATCCATCTACTTTGCTGCTAGCTGTTTGTACTGATTTGTCTGCTGAGAGAGATCTCCTTACATAAACGCTTGGTTTGCTTTTACTGTAAAGCTTTTTTGAAATCTGACACGCCAGGTGGATTAACAACAAGATAAGCTGTGTTTTGCTATATTGCACTTGTGATTTAATGAAAATTAAATATTTTTAGTCATTTAATTTGAATTTGGCGCTCTGCAATTCAGCGGATGTTGACGAAAATGATCCCGCTAACGGGATGGGTGTGCCTTGAATTCTAAATAAATTGTAAACAGTGTCCCCAGCAAAGCACACCGACACATCACACTTCCTCCTCCATGCTTCATGGTCGGATCCACACATGCAGAGAATATCCTTTCACCTACTCTGCGTCTCACAAAGACACAGTGGTTGGAACAAAAAACCTAAAATTTGAACTCCTCAGACCAAAGGACAGATTTCACCAGGTCTAATGTCCATTGTTCGTGTTTCTTGGCCCTAACAAGTCTTCTTCTAACTGGTGTCCTTCAGTAGTGTTTGTTTTGCAGCAATTCGACCATGAAGGCCTGAGTCTCGCAGTCTCCTCTGAACAGTTGATGTTGAGATGTGTCTGTTACTTGAACTCTGTGAAGCATTTATTTGGCCTGATGCTGGTAATGTTCTGGACCTGTTAGTTGTGACAGGAAGCAGTTTCAGAAGTGAAGCAATGTGCATGTGTGACAGAGTACTTACAATCCTTCAACATCCTTCTTTATAAGTTTTGTAAAGCAATGTCTGTAAGTACATTTGTTTATTAACAAAAGATACATGCTTATCACATGTAATTTCGTGTTTCTGTAAAATATGAAGAATTGAGTTAGCTGTTAGCTTCAATGCTATTTCTCCCTAGGGACAAGTAGCTGAGCAATATCAAGGAAACAATTGCATTCATGTCACGCCCTGGCCATAGAGAGGTTTTAATTCTCTATTTTGGTTAGGTCAGACTGTGACTAGGGTGGGCATTCTAGTTTCCTTATTTCTATGTTAGTGTGGTTCCCAATCAGAGGCAGCTGTCTATCACTGTCTCTGATTGGGGATCATATATAAGTTGTCATTTCCGTTTGGGTTTTGTGGGATGTTGTTTAGTGTTTTTTCCTGACAAAACTGTGTGCTTTTGTTTTCATCTTTCGTCATTTTGTTTGAGTGTTTTTTTGAACATTAAACCATGAACACTTTCCATGCTGCGCTTTGGTCTCATTCCGACAACAGCAGTTACAATTCTAGTAACTTTATTTTAGATTTGACTCTAGATTGAGTACTCTAATTCCTTATTTCGTACATGTAGTGCAGTTGTTGTGGGAGACATTTTGTGCTATATATTACTGTAACTGAAAACATGTACTTTTGTGTTTGCTGCAGTTTCACAAGTAAACTTCTAAAATGGCACCCTGCTTCTCACAAAGTCATTTGACTAACTGGATAAGGGCTACTGTACATTTACTGAGTCCAGTATAGTGAAAAGACAGGAACAGCTACCCGTGAGGGAGGAAACTCCACGTGGCACAGCAAGGATTCTAGAGTTAAGGGGCTGTCATCTTGGCACAGAGAAAGCCATCACAACATCACCAGCTTAAGTCTTCACCCTACGTGGGACACTTACCTCACATCATCATGGCAGAAAGTAGTAAGGAAAATGCTACGCAGCAAGACAAAATAATTTAAGAGAAACATGGAGCATTTGTTGCACAGCCTATAAGTTCTCGCTCTTAAAAATCGTCAGCCAGTTCAAGGGATAATATAGTCATCACCAAAGCGAGATCCAAAGCCAGAGCAGCTTATGCTAAGGGAGAGATAGACATTATAGTTGAGAAGGCCCGCCTCGAAGATACCTTTGATGCCCTGCAGGAAGAGGAAGATGCTGCACTATCTGAGGCAGAAATACTGGAGGCAGCTCTACAGGAAGTAGATCTTGGTTTGGCCGGCAGGATCTCACCCCCAGTCCCACGTCAGACACACCTTCAGCGCACCTTACATAGACTGTGATAGACCATGCTAGACTTAGTGCAAGTCAGTTATCTTGCCCAGTGCCACCAACCAAACACAGGCGAACAGCCTACACCAGGTCATACGACCCTCGCCAGCACGACCAAGGCCAACAACCAGAGGAATGGAGGGATAAAGGAAGAAAGTCACCAGCAGTCTTATACTCGTTCCCATGGAAACCCCTACAGAGCCTTTACTCAAGGTGACCATGGCGTAACCCCTACCACCTACAACCTTGCCAAGTACCTTGCCCGCAGCCAGTTGGTCACTACGGAGTTAACCACATTCGATGATAAACCTGAGAACTATTGGGCTTGGAAAGCCTCCTTCCATAATACCACATCAGAGCTAGGCCTTTCGGCATGAGAAGAGCTTGACCTGCTCGTCAAGTCTTCCCAGCCGACAAGCAGGATAAAGGCAATCCATGTCAGATATCTGCCGGCTGCGCTGACAATGATCTGTGAGAGACTTGAGGAAAGCTATGGCTCACCGTCAAGTTGGAGAACTTCCCCAAGGTAACAAATAAAGGACCCCAGAGACTCTGTGACCTTGGAGATCTACTATTGGAGTTGGAAGCTGCAAAGCAAGATGGCTACCTACCTGGCCTATCGTACCTGGACACATCCCGAGGGGTGAGCCCTATCGTAGAGAAGCTCCCGTATGGCCTGCAGGAAAAGGGGGCATCATACGCATCAAAATTCAAGCTATAAAACATTGGTCACTTTATCCGTAGAGAAGCCAAAGTCAGGACAGATCCCAGCTTCAACCTCTTCTCGTCCCATGCGGCACCCGTCAGATTAGACAAGCAAGACAGACATGGGAAGACAATATCTTTCCACAAGACACATGTTTACATACACCTTAGCGAAAAACATTTAAACTTGCTTTTTCACAATTCCTGACATTTAAACAGCTTGGAAAATTCCAGAAAATTATGTCAATTTGGAGAAATGTCCTCTGTTCTGATGAAACAAAAATAGAACTGTTTGGCCATAATGATCATTGTTATGTTTGGAGGGAAAAGGGGAGGCTTGCAAGCCGAAGAACACCATCCCAATCGTGAAGCACGTGGGTGGCAGCATCATGTTGTGGGGGTGCTTTTCTGCAGGAGGGACTGGTGCACTTCACAAAATAGATGGCAGCATGAGGTAGGAAAATGATGTGGATACATTGAAGCAACATCTCAAGACATCAGTCAGGAAGTTAAAGCTTCGTCAAAAATGGGTCTTCCAAATGGGCAATGACCCCAAGCATACTTCCAATGTTGTGGCAAAATGGCTTAAGGACAACAAAGTCAAAGTATTGGAGTGGCCATCACAAAGCCCTGACCTCAATCCCATGGAAAATGTGTGGGCAGAACTGAAAAAGTGTGTGCGAGCAAGGCCTACCAATCTGACTCAGTTACACGAGCTCTGTCAGGAGAAATGGGCCAAAATTCACCCAACTTATTGTGGGAAGCTTGTGGAAGGCTACCCAAAACGTTTGACCCACGTTAAACAATTTAAAGGCAATGCTACCAAATACTAATTGAATGTATATAAACTTCTGACCAACTGGGAGTATGAAGAAATAAAAGCAGAAATAAATAATTCGCTCTTCTATTATTCTGACATTTCACATTCTTAAAAGAAAGTGGTGATCCTAACTGAACTAAGACGGGGAATTTCTACTCAGATTAAATGTCAGGAATTGTGAAAAACTGAGTTTAAATGTATTTTAAGTGTATGTAAACTTCTGACTTCAACTGTAGAGTATGTTCTTGGGATGTCTGGTGTGAACCGCTCTCTTGAGGTCATGCCACAGCATCTCACTTTGGTTGAGGTCAGTATTCTGACTGGGCCACTCCAGAAGGCGTATTTTTTTCTGTTGAATCCATTCTATTGTTGATTTACTGTGTTTTGGGATGTTGTCCTGTTGTGTCACACAACTTCTGTTCAGCTTCAATTGGCAGAAAGATAGCATGACATTCTCCAGCAAAATGTCTTGATAAACTTGGGAATTCGTTTTTCCTGGACCCTTCTTTAAGGATGCTGTCCCTATCATCGCCAAGCCTATCTCCAACCTTTTTAACCAGTCTTTCCTTTCTGGGGAGGTTCCCATTGCTCGGAAGGCAGCCACAGTTTGTCCTTTAATTAAAGGGGGAGATCTATTTTGCCATCATTATCAAAAGCATTGGAAAGCTATAGTATTCTCTCGCGTATGCAATCTTGTTTCCGCTCAGGTTAAGAATGTGTCAATGCAATCTTAAAGCTCCCCAATGATGCCACCATTGCCCTTGATTCTAAGCAATATTGTGCTGCTATTTTTATTGACTTGGCCAAAACGTTTGATAAGGTAACCATTCCATTTTGTGGTGCCGGCTAAGGAGCATTGGTGTCTCTGAGGGGACTTTGGCCTGGTTTTCTAACTACCTCTCTCAAAGAGTGCAGTGTATAAAGTAAGAAAACTACTTGGGAGTATGGCTAGACTTGGGAGAATGGTTCACTGTCCTTCTCTCAGCACATATCAAAGCTGCAGGTTAAAGTTCAATCTAGACTTGGTTTCCTCTATCGTAATCACTCCTCTTTCACCCCAGCTGCCAAACTAACCCTGATTCAGATGATCATCCTACCCATGCTAATTTATAGATCGGCAGGTAAGGATGCTCTCGAGTGGCTAGATGTTCTTTACCATTCGGCCATCTGATTTGCCACCAATGCTCCTTATAGGACACATCACTGCACTCCATACTCTTCTGTAAAATTGTCATCTCTGTATACACGTCGCAGAACCACTGGTTGATGCTTATTTATATAACCCTCTTAGTCCTTACTCGCCCTATCTGAGATACCTGCTGTAGCCCTCATCCTCCACATACAACACCAGCCAACAGCCAGTCACATTCTGTTAAAGGTCCCCGAAGCACACACATCCCTGGGTGGCCCCTCTTTCCAGTTCACTGCAACTAGTGACTGGAACGAGCTGCAAAAAACAGTGATAGATAACCTCATTATATTGGACTGGACATAAAATATTTTGAGGGCCGACCTTGAGCTTGTTCTCACAGGTGCTCACAATAGGTTTTCTGAGAGGCATAGGGATCTCAATATAGCGTCATTCTAGAATACAATATGAGACAGCACACCTTGTAACTTTGCGTGCGTTCTTAAATTCACTCTGGCTATCTACTCTGATTTCATAGCACTCTCGTCTGAGTCTGCCAGAGTGCAGAATAACTGATTAATTTTCGAGCGCGCAACACCCGTTGAATATGACCAGTGTCAGTAAACGTAGGCAAAAAAAAGTTTATTAAATTTATTAAATTGTTGCCAGCACAGAGTGTCACCAAAGCTCTAGCTAACATAAAAACAGCCTAACCGGCTCTCCTAGGGCGAGTAAAATGGCCAGAATGAGGTGTCCTCTCATTTGTGTCTGGAGGTAGCTAGCAAGCTAGCCAAATTTAGTCAGTTAGCCTGGGTGCTTGACTGCCATTGTGAGGTCAGAATGCTCAGGTAAACCCTACTCCTCAGCCAGAGTGCCCAGTGTGCGCTCTGAACGCTCCAAGAGTCTTTGTTCCAACAGACTAATTGTAGTTTTTAACATTATTATTTGCTCAGTTAGCTGTCATAGACCTACATAATATTCACAGCAGATTACATTTGTTGCCTTATGCTGTGATAGTTTTCTTCCTCTTTTGTGACTGTTGTAAATTAAATTGTCCTCCGATCTTGGCACTCAACCCACCAGTGCAGGGTATTATGACATTTCACATTTGTAGATCCCATTGTTTCGGAACAAGGGATGCCAAAAACATAGCATCTTGGGGAGAACTTCGAGCAATCTTTTTCTAGCTTAATAATTCAGTGGACAGCTGGAGGCTTGAAGGGAGGTGAAACTATACAGACTTCTTGTTAAACATTTATGTTCTTAGCTTTGCCTCATCTCTTGCAGCCGTTTGACCGCTCAAGAGATAACTCATAAGCTTTTCACCAGCATTAACATCCAGTAAGTCTGAAGTTTACATACACTTAGGTTGGAGTCATTAAAACTTGTTAACAAACTTTGGTTTTGGGAAGTCGGTTAGGACATCTACTTTCTGCATGACACAAGTAATTTTTTCCAACAATTGTTTACAGACAGATTAATTCACTGTATTACAATTCCAGTGGGTCAGAAGGTTACATACACCAAATTGACTGTGCCTTTAAAAGCCTTGTAAAATGTCAGAAAATGATGTCATGGCTTTAGAAGCTTCTGACAGGATAAGTGACATCATGTGAGTCAATTGGAGGTGTACCTGTGGATGTTTTTAATTGTTTTAATTTCACATTTATTTAACCAGGAAGCTAGTTAAGAACAAGTTCTCATTTGCAACTGCGTCCTAGCCAAGATAAAGCAAAGCAGTGCGACACAAACAACAACACAGAGTTACACATGGAATAAACAAGCGTACAGTCAATAACACAATGGAAAAAAAGAAAGTATTTACAGTGTGTGCAAATGGCGTGAGGAGGTAAGGCAATAAATCGGCCATAGTAGCGAAATAATTACAATTTAACAAATTAACACTGGAGTGATAGATGAGCAGATGGTGGTGTGCAAAAGAGCAGAAAAGTAAATAAAAGCAATATGGGGATGAGGTAGGCAGGTTGGGTGGGCTATTTACAGGTGCAGCGGTCGGTTAGCTGCTCAGTTAGCTACTGTTTAAAGTTAGTGAGGGAAATAAGTCTCCAGCTTCAGCAATTAATTCCAGTCATTGGCAGCAGAGAACTGGAAGGAAAGGCGGCCAAAGGAGCTGTTGTCTTTGGGGATGACCAGTGAGATATACAGTGCCTTGCGAAAGTATTCGGCCCCCTTGAACTTTGCGACCTTTTGCCACATTTCAGGCTTCAAACATAAAGATATAAAACTGTATTGTTTTGTGAAGAATCAACAACAAGTGGGACACAATCATGAAGTGGAACGACATTTATTGGATATTTCAAACTTTTTTAACAAATCAAAAACTGAAAAATTGGGCGTGCAAAATGATTCAGCCCCTTTACTTTCAGTGCAGCAAACTCTCTCCAGAAGTTCAGTGAGGATCTCTGAATGATCCAATGTTGACCTAAATGACTAATGATGATAAATACAATCCACCTGTGTGTAATCAAGTCTCCGTATAAATGCACCTGCACTGTGATAGTCTCAGAGGTCCGTTAAAAGCGCAGAGAGCATCATGAAGAACAAGGAACACACCAGGCATGTCCGAGATACTGTTGTGAAGAAGTTTAAAGCCGGATTTGGATACAAAAATATTTCCCAAGCTTTAAACATCCCAAGGGGCACTGTGCAAGCGATAATATTGAAATGGAAGGAGTATCAGACCACTGCAAATCTACCAAGACCTGGCCGTCCCTCTAAACTTTCAGCTCATACAAGGAGAAGACTGATCAGAGATGCAGCCAAGAGGCCCATGATCACTCTGGATGAACTGCAGAGATCTACAGAGGTGGGAGACTCTGTCCATAGGACAACAATCAGTCGTATATTGCACAAATCTGGCCTTTATGGAAGAGTGGCAAGAAGAAAGCCATTTCTTAAAGATATCCATAAAAAGTGTTGTTTAAAGTTTGCCACAAGCCACCTGGGAGACACACCAAACATGTGGAAGAAGGTGCTCTGGTCAGATGAAACCAAAATTGAACTTTTTGGCAACAATGCAAAACGTTATGTTTGGCGTAAAAGCAACACAGCTGAACACACCATCCCCACTGTCAAACATGGTGGTGGCAGCATCATGGTTTGGGCCTGCTTTTCTTCAGCAGGGACAGGGAAGATGGTTAAATTTGATGTGAAGATGGATGGCGCCAAATACAGGACCATTCTGGAAGAATGGAGTCTGCAAAAGACCTGAGACTGGGACGGAGATTTGATGATCCAAAACATAAAGCAACATCTACAATGGAATGGTTCAAAAATAAACATATCCAGGTGTTAGAATGGCCAAGTCAAAGTCCAGACCTGAATCCAATCGAGAATCTGTGGAAAGAACTGAAAACTGCTGTTCACAAATGCTCTCCATCCAACCTCACTGAGCTCGAACTGTTTTGCAAGGAGGAATGGGAAAAAAATGCAGTCTCTCGATGTGCAAAACTGATAGAGACATACCCCAAGCGACTTACAGCTGTAATCGCAGCAAAAGGTGACGCTACAAAGTATTAACTTAAGGGGGCTGAATAATTTTGCACGCCCAATTTTTCAGTTTTTGATTTGTTAAAAAAGTTTGAAATATCCAATAAATGTCGTTCCACTTCATGATTGTGTCCCACTTGTTGTTGATTCTTCACAAAAAACTACAGTTTTATATCTTTATGTTTGAAGCCTGAAATGTGGCAAAAAGTTCGCAAAGTTCAAGGGGGCCGAATACTTTCGCAAGGCACTGTACCAGCTGGAGCGCGTGCTACGGGCGGGTGTTGTTATCTTGACCAGTGAGCTAAGATAAGGCGGCGCTTTACCCAGCATAGACTTATAGATGACCTGGAGCCAGTTGGTCTGGCAACAAATATGTAGCAAGGGCCAGCCGACTAGAGCATACAGGTCACAGTGGTGGGTGGTATAAGGGGCTTTGGTGATAAAACGGATGGCACTGTGATAGACTGCATCCAGTTTGCTGAGTAGAGTATTGGAAGCTATTTTGTAAATTATATCGGCAAAGTTGAGGATTGGTAAGATAGTCCTTTTTACGAGGGTATGTTTGGCGACGTGAGTGAAGGAGGCTTTGTTGCAAAATAGGAAGCCGATTCTAGATTTAATTTTGGATTGGTGATGTTTAATATGAGTCTGGAAGGAGAGTTTACAGTCTAGCCAGGCACCTAGGTATTTGTCAGGCACCTAGGTATTTGTAGTATATTCTAATTCAGAACCGTCCAGAGTAGTGATGCTAGTCGGGTGGGCGGGTGTGTGCAGCGAACGGTTTAAAAGCATGCATTTGGTTTTACTATCCTTTAAGAGCAGTTGGAAGCCACGGAAGGAGTGTTGTATGACATTGAAGCTCATTTTGAGGTTAATTAACACAGTGTCCAAAGAAGGGCCAGATGTATACAGAATGGTGTCATCTGCGTAGAGGTGGATCAGGGAATCACCCGCGGCAAGAGCAACATCGTTGATATATACAGAGAAAGAGTCGGCCCAAGAATTGAACCCTGTGGTACCCCCATAGAGACTGCCAGAGGTCCGGACAACAGGCCTCCGATTTGACACACTGAACTCTGTCTGAGAAGTAGTTGGTGAACCAGGCGAGGCAGTCATTTGAGAAACCAAGGCTGTTGAATCTGCCGATAAGAATACGATGATTGACAGAGTCAAAAGCCTTGGCCAGGTCGATGAAGACGGTTGCACAGTAATGTATTTTATCGATGGCGGATATGATATCGGTTAGTACCTTGAGCGTGGCTGAGGTGCACCTGTGACCAGCTCGGAAACCGGATTGCACAGCGGAGAAGGTACGGTGGGATTCGAAATGGCCAGTGATCTGTTTATTAACTTGGCTTTCAAAGACTTTAGACCTAAACTATTATAGACCTATATCCATCCTGCCCTGCCTTTCTAGAGTGTCACCCCCTTTGAAGAGGGGGATGACCGTGGCAGCTTTCCAGTCTTAAGGGATCTCGGACGATAAGAGAGGTTGAACAGACTGGTAAATAGGGGTTGCAACAATGGCGGCGGATAATTTTAGAAAGAGAGTGTCCAGGTTTTGCATCTCTTTCAGAACATCTGCTCTCTGGATATGGGTGAAGGAGAAGCTGGGGAGGGTTGGGGAAGTAGCTGCGGGGGTTGCAGAGCTGTTGGCCGGAGTTGGTAGCCAGGAGGAAAGCATGGCCAGCTGCAGAGAAATGCTAATTGAAATTCTCGATTATCGTGGATTTATCGGTGGTGACAGTGTTACCTTGCCTCAGTGCAGTGGGAAACTGGGAGGAGGTGCTCTTATTCTCTATAACATTTTTGGAGTTAGAGCTACAGGATGCAAATTTCTGTTTTAAAAAGCTGGCCTTTGGTTTCCTGACTGACTGTGTGTATTGGTTCCTGACTTCCCTGAAAAATTGCATATCACAGGGACTTTTCGATGCTAGTGCAGTCCGGTCTGGAGTGAACCAATGGCTTTATCTGTTCTTAGTTCTACATTTTTTGAAAGGGGCATGCTTATTTAAGATGGTGAGGAAATTACTTTTAAACAACGACCAGGCATCCTTGACCGACGGGATGAGGTCAATATCCTTCCAGGCCAGGTTGATTAGAAAGGCCTGCTCGCAGAAGTGTTTTAGGTAGCGTTTGACAGTGATGAGGGGCAGTCGTTTGACCCACGGGCCCATAGTGGATGCAGGAAATGAGGCGGTAATTGCTGAGATCCTGATTGAAAACAGCAGAGGTGTATTTGGAAGGCAAGTTGGTCAGGATAATATCTACGAGGGTACCCATTTTTACAGATTTAGGGTTGTACCTGGTGGGTTCCTTGATATGAACTCTGAAGATAGATGGGGGCAATCAAATCACATACAGTGAGGGGAAAAAAGTATTTGATCCCCTGCTGATTTTGTACGTTTGCCCACTGACAAAGAATTGATCAGTCTATAATTTTAATGGTATCTTTATTTGAACAGTGAAAGAAAGAATAACAACAAAAAATCCAGAAAAACGCATGTCAGAATTTTTATAAATTGATTTGCATTTTAATGAGGGAAGTAAGTATTTGACCCCCTCTCAATCAGAAAGATTTCTGGCTCCCAGATGTCTTTTATACAGGTAACGAGCTGAGATTAGGAGCACACTCTTAAAGGGAGTGTTCCTAAACTCAGCTTGTTACCTGTATAAAAGACACCTGTCCACAGAAGCAATCAATCAATCAGATTCCAAACTCACCATGGCCAAGACCAAAGAGCTCTCAAAGGATGTCAGGGACAAGATTGTAAACCTACACAAAATGAGCTACAAGACCATCGCCAAGCAGCTTGGTGAGAAGGTGACAACAGTTGGTGCGATTATTCGCAAATGGAAGAAACACAAAATAATTGTCAATCTCCCTCGGCCTGGGGCTCCATGCAAGATCTCACCTCGTGGAGTTGCAATGATCATGAGAAGGGTGAGGAATCAGCCCAGAACTACACGGGAGGATCTTGTCAATGATCTCAAGGCAGCTGGGACCATAGTCACCAAGAAAACAATTGGTAACACACTAGGTCCCCCTGCTCAAGAAAGCACATATACATGCCGGTCTGAAGTTTGCCAATTAACATCGGAATGATTCAGAGGACAACTGGTTGAAAGTGTTGTGGTCAGATGAGACCAAAATGGAGCTCTTTGGCATCAACTCAACTCGCCGTGTTTGGAGGAGGAGGAATGCTGCCTATGAACACCATCCCTGCCGTCAAACATGGAGGTGGTAACATTATGCTTTGGTGGTGTTTTTCTTCTAAGGAGACAGGACAACTTCACCGCATCAAAGGGACGATGGACGGGGCCATGTACTGTCAAATCTTGCCAGGGTGTTGAAAATGGGTCATGGATGGGTATTCCAGCATGACAATGACCCAAAACACACGGTAAAGGCAACAAAGGAGTGGCTCAAGAAGAAGCAAATTAAGGTCCTGGAGTGGCCTAGCCAGTCGCCAGACCTTAATCCCATAGAAAATCTATGGAGGGAGCTGAAGGTTCGAGTTGCCAAACGTCAGCCTCAAACTCTTGGGGCTAGGGGACGGTTGCGTCCCATTTGGGCAAAAAACAGAGAAAATGCAGCGCGGCAAATAAAAAAAAAATTATATTAAATCACACATGTAAGATACTCAAAGCTACACTCGTTGTGAATCCAGCCAACATGTCAGATTTTAAAAAGGCTTTTAAAGCATAAGAAGCTATTATCTGATGATAGCACAATGTCAACAAAGAGAGTAGCATATTTCAACCCTGCAGGCGCTACACAAAACACAGAAATAAAATATGCATTACCTTTGACGAGCTTCTTTTGTTGGCACTCCAATATGTCCCATAAACATCACAATTAGTCCTTTTGTTTGATTAATTCCGTCCACATGTATCCAAATGTCCATTTATTTACCGCGTTTGATCCAGAAAAAAACAGCTTCCAAAAAACGCAACGTCTCTACAAAACATTTCAAAAGTTGCCTATAAACTTTGCCAAAATATTTCAAACACAACTTTAGGTATTTTTAAACGTTAATAATCTATCAAATTGTAGACGGGGCAATCTGTTTTCAATACAGGAAGAAAACAAACCATGCTCCTTTTCACATCTTGCGAAACTCTCAACAGTGTTATCCAGTTCCTAGATGGCCTTCTTCTTCATTACACAAAGGAATAACCTCAACCAAATTTCAAAGACTGGTGACATCCAGTGGAAGCGGTAGGAACTGAAAACAGATTCCTAAGAAATATCACTTGCCAATGACATCTTAGGGAACAGATAGAGGCCAAAAATTCATAATTCTGAACAGTTAGTCCTCGGGGTTTTGCCTGCTACATAAGTTCTGTTATACTCACAGACGTGATTCAAACAGTTTTAGAAACTTCAGAGTGTTTTCTATCCTACTAATAATATGCATATCTTATATTCCTGGCATGAGTAGCAGGAAGTTGAAATTGGGCACGCTATTTATCCAAATTGAAAATGCTTCCCCCTCTACCTTAATGACTTGGAGAAGATCTGCAAAGAGGAGTGGGACAAAATCCCTCCTGCGATGTGTGCAAACCTGGTGGCCAACTACAAGAAATGTCTGACCTCTGTGATTGCCAACAAGGGTTTTGCCACCAAGTACTAAGTCATGTTTTGCAGAGGGGTCAAATTCTTATTTCCCTCATTAAAATGCAAATCAATTTATAACATGCGTTTTTATTCTGTCTCTCACTGTTCAAATAAACCTACCATTAAAATTATAGACTGATAGCTTCTTTGTCAGTGGGAAAACGTACAAAATCAGCAGGGGATCAAATACTTTTTTCCCCTCACTGTATGGTGTCCAGGGCACAGCTGGGAGCTGAGGCGGGTCTATAACAGGAGGCAGTGAGAGAGAGTGAGAGATTTATTTCTGGAGAGATTCATTTTTATAATTAGAAGCTCGAACTGTTTGGGCATAGACTTGGAAAGTATGACAGAACTTTGCAGGCTATCTCTGGAGTAAACTGCAACTCCTAGCCCTTTGGCAGTTCTATCTTGATGGAAAATGTTATAGTTGGGAATGGAAATCACAGAATGTTTGGTGGCCTTCCTAAGCCAGGATTCAGACACGGCAAGGACATCAGGGTCAGCGGAGCGTTCTAAAGCAGTGAGTAAAACAAACTTAGGGAGGACCTTCTGATGTCAACATGCATGAAACCAAGGCGTATGTATTTCAATGCCTACCTTCAAACTCCGTTCCTCTTTGCCTGACATCATTGGAAAATCAAAAGAAATCAGCCAAGACCTCAGAAAATAGGTTCATCCTTGGGAGCAATTTCCAAATGCCTAAAGGTACCACGTTCATCTGTGCAAACAATAGTATGCAAGTATAAACACCATGGGACCACGCAGCAGTCATACCGCTCAGGAAGGAGATTCTGTCTCCTCGGGATGAACATACTTTTGTGCAAAAAGTGCAGATCAATCCCAGAACAACAGCAAAGGACCTTGTGAAGATGCTGGAGGAAACAGGTACAAAAGTATCCATATCCACAGTAAAATGAGTCCTATATCAACATAACCTGAAAGGCCTCTCAGCAAGGAAGAAGCCGTTGCTCCAAAACTGCCACTAAAAAAGACAGACTATGGTTTGCAACTGCACATGGGGACAAAGATCATACTTTTTGGAGAAATGTCCTCTGGTCTGATGAAACAAAAATAGAACTGTTTCGCCATAATGACCATCGTTATGTTTGGAGGAAAAAGTGGGAGGCTTGCAAGTGGATGAACACCATCCCAACTGTGAAGTACGGGGGTGGCAGAATCATGTTGTAGGGGTGCTTTGTTGCAGGAGGGACTGGTGCACTTCACAAAATAGATGGCATCATGGGGTAGGAAAATTACGTGGATATCTTGAAGCAACATCTCAAGATATCAGTCAGGAAGTTAAAGCTTGGTCTTTGGATCTTCCAGATGGACAATGACCCCAAGCACACTTGGCAAAATGGCTTATGGACAACAAACTTAAGTTATTGGACTGGCCATCACAAAAACCCTGACCTCAATCCTATAGAACATTTGTGGGCAGAGCTGAAAAAGCATGTGCGAGCAAGAGGCCTACAAATCTGACTCAGTTACACCAGCTCTGTCAGGAGGAATGGGCCAAAATTCTCCCAACTTATTGTGGGAGGCTTGTGGAAGGCTACCCGAAATGTTTGACACAAGTTGAAAAGTTTGAAGGCAATGCTACCAAATACTAATTGAGTGTATGTAATCTTTTGTCCCACTGGGAATGTGATGAAAGAAATAAAAGCTGAAATAAATCATTTTCTCTACTATTATTCTGACATTTCACATTCTTAAAATAAAGTGGTGTTCCTTACTGACTTACAGTTTTTTTCGATTGCTAAATGACAGTGGACACAACTGGAGTCACATGTGCAACACTCTAACTACAGTCTGCACAGCAGCAGTTCATGTGGACCAAACTCTAGTTCGTTTTTCATTGCTTGAACACAGTTTTCAAAACTCTACACACTTATCCCATGACTTTAACCACAACCTGCACAACACTGTGGATTTACAGCACTTTGTTCAAATGCTAACACACTGCTGTCAAAACTGTGAACCACACATTCAAAACGGAATAGATTTAAGCCTTGTGCCTTTCAAACACTGCTGATTGCAATTTCAGCTGAAAGACTAAGCAGGTGTCTTGTTTTAGACTTGTTAGTGAACACACACACATATTACAGTATATATATAGGTAGAGCTCAGAAAGACTCATTTTGGAAATGGAACAAGGAAGATGGGTTCGTGGAGGGAGAAGGGTGGCAGGGAGAGGGCGGATGCGTGGAGGAAGACAAAGAAGACAAAGAGCTGTTATTTCAGATGAAATAAGGGCTACACTTATAGACCATGTCGTGAACCATGGTCTCTCATTGAGAGAGGCAGGGTTGAGGGTGCAACCCAATCTGCAAAGATCCACAGTAGCATCTGTAATGCGAATTTTCCATCATGCAAACAGGTGAGAGTTACATCCTTACAGTAAATGAAAACATTACAGGAATCTATTTTGTATTGCAATTATAGAATATTTACACAGATATATATTACAGTAAGTTTGACTGTAAAATATATTTTTACAACAGGACCCAAAGGCTGCCCCCAACAGGGGGAAGAGGAAAAATATTTTCAGATGCGCAGGAAAATGCTATTGTTGACATGGTTGTTGTCAACAATGCAATAAAACTGCGGGAGATTCAAGAGAGAGTGCTGGCTGATAATGATTAATTTGAAAATGTTAATTCTGTCAGCACAACAACTATTGCTCGAGTCCTAAAGAAACACCAAGTTACAATGAAACAGTTATACACTGTACCGTTCGAGAGAAACAGTGAACGGGTAAAAGAGCAAAGATACCAATATGTCCAGGTAAGACGTCTGAGGTTACGTACACAGCTATACAAAATATTTACTGTAAAAAAAAACACTAGCATTTCTACAGTAAAACTGTGCACTTACTGTTTTTCAGAGAGTAATGGAGGTGGAAGCACAGGAAAGACCACATTCATTTGTATTTATCGATGAAGCTGGATTTAACCTTGCCAAAACACGGCGCAGAGGAAGGAATGTTATAGGTCAAAGGGCCACTGTGGAGGTTCCAGGCCAAAGGGGGGGAAATATCACCATGTGTGCTGCAATGGCCAATGATGGTTTGCTTCTCAACACACCACTCATTGGCCCATACAACACAGAAAGGCTTATAGCTTTCCTAGAACAGCTCTATGCTCAGCTAGTGCCAGCAGAACAGGGGGAGCCAGTAAGAAACCCCCAAGTTTTTGTCATAGTTTGCGATTACGTTGCTTTTCACCACTCTGCAGCTGTCACAGATTGGTTTGCAGCACATCACAGATTTATGGTTTTGTACCTGCCTGCATATTCACCCTTCCTCAACCCAATAGAGGAGTTTTTCTCTGCCTGGAGGTGGAAAGTGTTTGGTCACCACTCACATGACCAAATGTCTCTTTTGGAAGCCATGCGTGCCGGATGTGAGGACACGAGTCCAGAGGACAGCCAGGGATGGATAAGGCACTCCAGAAGGTTCTTCCCCAGGTGCATGGCAAGAGAAAACATTAGATGTGATGTTGAAGAAAACCTGTGGCCTGATGCTAGAGAGAGGCAGGATTAGCCCCTCAATTATTTGTTCGAATTACAGTATGTACTTTTAGTTTCTACCTTTTTTTTCTCATTACTGTAATTCCGTAAATTACTACAGACTATTGAAGCAAACTGTAAAGATGAAAAGTTTGTATTTTCTGTATTGGTGTTTGATGCTAGTGTTTTTACTCTCAGTGTGTTCTGAGTGACAGTGTGTGTTATCTCAGTGAGGGTTGTGCATAGAGTTTGGCTGCACTGAGCGTGTTTTGAGCCATGTGTTAAGAGTTGTGTTGCTTGGAATGAGTTTTGCAGGTGATGTGAACTGTTTAGCTCAGGTGACTGTTGGTAGTGCAGACTGTAGTTAGAGTTTTGCACATGTGACTCCAGTTGTGCCCACTGTCGTTTAGCAATCGAAAAAAACTGTAAGAGAGAGAATTGTTACTAGGATTAAATGTCAGGAATTGTGAAAAACTGAGTTTGAATTTAGTTGGCTAAGGTGTATGTAAATTTCTGACTTCAACTGTAAATGTTATATGCATTTTTGCAGCAGTGATCAGTGCTTGTGTAGAATGAGCTGTAGCAGAGCCACCGATGACCCTTGGCAAGTGTGTGTGTGCACGTGCGTGGTTGGCGTCAGTGGAGGGCTGGAGGCTGTCTGTTGCTTTGTTTTCGATTAATCAATTTTGGCCTCAGGTGCATACAATATATTTGAAATATGTACACTGAAATGAGAGACTGGAAACCTACACACTATCAAATACATACCTGCAAATAGAAACTTGGACGGTGAAAAGCTCTTTATTGAGGCATTATCGCTATCCTGCAGTGAATTTTATGTACATTGTACAATATACATTGTTCATTTCATTTGCAATTTGCATTGACAGCGTGTAGGTATTTGATCCTTAATCTCTATAGTCCTATGTTCTCTGATCTGTATGTCAAGAGAGAAATTGTACAGTAGCCATACCCAGCACTCCCTTTCTTCATAAGTTCACAGCTAGGGGCTTTTTGCTAGGGAACATCCTAATTGTTTACATTAGCAGCTGCCAGACACTCGCATGTGAAGGTGCATGATTGGGAAATTGGGATGATTTTCTTACTGCTGGATTAAAAAGCTGTTGCTATCAACAAAGATTGAGCAGCAGGGCGGGAGGAGGGACCCCGCTGGGCTGAAACAAATACAGTTGTTTTTTTTTACTCCTCACTTTTTTTCTGTGCAACTGGTTGCCGCCGCAGTATATACTGTATTTGTTGTTGGTGGTGGTGATTGTGGTGGAGCGCCGCTGTCCAAAATCATTTGTCTCTGGTTTATTTGTGCAGTGTCTCTCAACTTTTTGATTATTTAAGCCCTTGGTTGGGGGATAATGTTGATTCCATTAAACCAATTAGATTTGCGTCGTTGTAGGAATGCGATGCCACTTGAAGAGTGCATGAAAACAATTTGCTTGAAATGGTTGATGATATCACACGCTACCGTTGAATTGTGGGATTTTTTTTTTATTCTCCTGTAATCGGAAAGCGGTCTAATCAATCATGCTCACAATACAGTTACAACAGCAACACAAATTAGTTGTTTTCAGGTGGCAGTGATTGATGAGAAATGCAACTGAGGATGTGAGAGAGGAAACTGTTTTGCTTTGGATTTTCATTATTAATTTAGTTCTGCAAACATCACTTCTGGAGCAGGTTGACATTTGCCTTGGTGTTTATGCTCGGTGAACGTTAGTTGAGAATTGTTTATCTTGGGACACAATATGAAAGCACGCCCTCTTCCCTATATACTGCACCACTTTCTTATCCTCTGGACAAAAGTAGTGCACTGTATAGTGAATTGAGTGCCATTGGGGATGGGACCTTGGGCTCTGAGGGGCTCATCTGTCAACTCATCATGGCTCATTCAAAAAGTGTCTCAGAGTAGGAGAACTGATCCATGACCAGATCAGCACTACTACGCTGAGACGCTTCATGAATTCAGGTCCTAGTCTACCACCAGGTGGTGCTGTCCGTTTTGGTGCTGTTCCCGTTAGAACAAGATAAATAAACAACCTTTGCTTTGCTTTAGGCTACAAGGAACAGCATAATGTAATGTATGAACCACGGCTCCTTACCAGATGGAAGAGGCCCTCGTGCATACTACTGTACACAAGTAAACATAGCCTTCTGCTGAAATGATTAGAATTAGCCCATTACCTATACACACCCTGCTGTCCATTCTGAAAACTCCATGTTGCCAGTGCAATTTTGCAGATGGAAAATATTACTCTACGCAAATGTCATAACATATCAGGATGCTAGCTACTATCAGCACAGATTCCTCCACCATACATACTGTAAATAGCTTGGCAAATAATTATTTTCTACTGAAGTAGATAGGCCTGGGAGTCCAGAGCACTGGCATCGAACCATGAAGTGGACAAAGCCCTTTGGTTAGGAATAGGCCACTTGAAGCTAAAGCTCATTAGTGCAGAGGGTGGGGTGTACGAGCTAGGGGTTGTAACTTCAGTACATGAAGCTCACGCAGGGAATGTGAGGTGAGAGATGCATCACTTTGATGACACCTCCGGTTGTTCTTAAGCTTTCTTCTCTCTGTGCACATAAATTAGCCAGGGTTGAAGACGGGTCACTCAATCACGCCATTGGCTCTGATTAGTGTCTGGACACAAACATTTTGGAGAGGGGATTAGGCTTGTCAGACGAGGCAAGGCCTCGACCTTCACCCCTGTGGAAGTGTCTGCAGGTGGGGGGGGGGGGGGGAATATGTGGTGGGGCAATGTTAAAATTCCATAGTAGGGAATAGTGTACAGTATACACTGATTGTACAAACATTACAAACACCTTCCTAATATTGAGTTACACCCATGGACTCTACAAGGTGTTGAAAGTGTTCCACATGGATGCTGGCCCATGTTGACTCCAATGCTTCCCACAATTATGTCAAGTTGGCTGGATCTCCTATGGGTGGACCATTCTAGATACACATGGGAAACTGTTGAGTGTGAAAAACCCATGCGCTGAATACAACAAGTGTAGACCTTAACGTGAAATGCTTACTTACAAGCCTTTAACCAACAGTGCAGTTTAAGATGAGTTAAAAAAAAAAGTAAAGTAAAGTAAAAAAAGTAACACAATAACAAGGCTATATACAGGGGGTACCGGTACCGAGTGACATCAACAAAGGATCATAGCTTTCACCTGGATTCACCTGGTCAGTCTATGTCATGGAAAGAGCAGATCCTAATGTTTTGTACACACGTCATGATATTTACAATCATAAACATGATTATCAATACTAGTATCTTTTATGGTTTGTTCTTAATGCATCCTCCACAAGGTGTCATTTTTTGCCATTTGTGGAATGTGGGTAGTGTACATTTCACACTCTTATTTCTCATCCTCGCTTTAAGGAACAAGATAATAAGTGGACAGAATCTACATAATGATTGTCATTGTTCCTCATCCATTCTGTGGTTGTCCTTGCATGAATTTAGACAGACTAGGCATACTCTTCTCAGCAGGTGTTGAGATAAGGCACAGGCAATACTCTAACTGTTCTTGATGCAGTTGGTTCTTTCTCTCTCTATGATGCAACGCAAGGTAATGTGGGAATCAGCAGGTGAAATTCATCATTCAGAGCACCACTATTGAATGACTCTTCAACTAAAATCTCAAACCGTCTTAAATTGACAATGTCTCTCTCACTACACAGATAGGTGGGTTCATATACAACAGTAAATACATTAACATTTGAAGCCAACCAAGGCTATGGGGGGAACGTGAGCTAAGCGTCTTTCTATCCTTGGCTCTGAGGGATTAAGGTAAAAGTACGGAAACGGGGAAAGACTGATGGGTCTCCAATAGTCTCTTCGTATTTCATACAGTAATAAAATGTACTCATTAAACAGTCCTAAACTTCTCTTTGATGAAAAGTTTGAATGGATTCCCGATGTCGATGCCGTGCCAGGGCCCCGATATTTCCATCTCCTTTTTTTCAGTTCAGGTTTCAACATCTTATAGTTTGATAATCCCCTTTTTTGTCAAATCAAAGATTCAACCCTGCACACAGCATTTTTCTGCGTCCTATTCCAAGTGTGCTTTGTTGCCTCAGTAAGATTTCAAATTGATTTTGTACCTCGACTTGTTTTGAAAGAAGGTTCTTAGTAAGCACTGATTAAAATTGTTCCTTTTTCGAGACAAAATCTGCATCAAAAAGCGATAAGAAATGGAAAAATGATTATTGAAGCAAGTATAAGGTTCTAAAAGAGAGTCAACACTTTGCTGTACCTTTGATAAGGTTCATGTTATTTCTGAACCCTCTCCAACTCTTCATGAAAGAACATAGTAGCTTGTCATTACATGGGAAGGATGTCCATTTCCCCTAGCATCAGGTGAAAGATGTGCCTATAGCGCAACCTTAATATAATTCTATGCTCTCCACACCATACCCCTGCATTAGGCTTTCATACATGCAGTCACTCTGCAGAGAAAATGTACTGTATTTGTTTCTCCTTCCGCAATCAACATGGGGACATGTGTCAGCCTGTATGAACCTCTAACTTTAGTTCAGGGCCCTGCCTGCCAGTCATAGGTGGTGAAGAGCGTAGCTGTCAGAATCTATAAGAACGAGAAGAGAGCCAGGCGAGAGGAGACAGGAGAGCGCACACAGGCCCTGGCGATGCTGGATACATTATTCTGTATGGACGAGGCCCTCAGCATGTTTAGTCTCATTCAGCGAGACAGCTGTGGGGCAGCCCAGCCCAGTGCCTGCCTGCTTTCGCCTTTGCCCATCGTCCTCCCTGTCCCCCACAAGGCAAGCACATTCATCATCCCCCAACATCCCTCCTCTAATTGGGCTGCATCACCACCTGCTGTCACTTATCTCCTCCACGCCACGAAGCGTCCGGGAGAGATACAAAACAGATGTGCAACGCCCAACACACCCCCGTGTCTCAGGAGCATGAGGAAGCCTACCATCTGAATTGCAGATGCGGACAGCCAAGCAGAGGCATGACTCAAGGCACAACTCCCTCTACACAGAGTGCAGTGCCCTATCAGTTTACCTGGATCCAGCCGGAGACAACCCACAATGCGCAGGGGCTGGAGGCAGCATGGCGGTGGGCACCACCACCCCTCTCTCTTGACAATCAAACATTCTGGAGCAAAGTTTTATCACGGAGTCGACTGAATCCCCCATGTTTAATAGCCCTTGTCTTATTTGCCTTTTCAGATGTGATTCGCAGATGCCCTTTAGCATCAGTGGAGAAGATTCAAGAAGACAAAATAATGAGCCTGAGGTTTCATTGTTAAACCTAGCAAAAAACACCAGGCTGCAATTCTACGATTTCAGGTTTTCCGGGCTTGATAGACAGGCTTGATTGTATGCATAAATAAAGTAATAAAAGGTATTTATCCAATGGAAGCTTAGGTTAAAATTCTGGGAATTTGGTAGTTTGCAACTAAGTGTGTCACATTTGCATTTCGTTCACTTTGTTCCCCTGTTCTGTTTCTGCATTATTTACACCTAGGCTCTGCTGTTAAGCTCTGCAAATATCCCTGTCCATTACCATTAATGTCTGACAGTCAAACAGGGTGGTGCACTTCATATTAATAAAGCAGATAGGAGTGACACCAGCTGCCTTTGACCTTGGAGATACTTTAGTTTAAGCTTTTGAGACTGTCAACTCATTTTGGTTTAACGTTAAGGTACCGACTGTAGAAAACAGACTATTTTAAAAGCTCCCATAAATATACAATCAATCTGTCTGTCTGCTCTTACTTGCGGAGCACATTATGGTATTAAGTAGTATTTAAGTGATCTATCTAAGCCTGATGTAAGACTTCAACTTTAATGACACAGGTCAGATACTGAATGTGATTGTAAAAACATGGCAGGGAGCAGGAGGTTCAGGTTGTTGGCAATTTGCAGTCAGGCCATGTGGTGAATCCATGAATCATACAATAAACCCAACCGACTTCTCTCTCGGCTGACTCTGACGGACGTGTTTGAAGCTCAGATCAAGTCTCTGAAAGGCATAGAAATTATAGGAAGCTTATTTCCTCATCATAATCACTAGCTTGAGTATGGAAGGGAACACAACCCACTTGATGGCCTCGTCTGCATTAGGCCGGATTTAATGACGGCGTAATGATAAAACATTAGTCCGTCTGAGGATGATTCAGTAGCATCCATTTGCACATTAATTTAGCATTCACTTTGAGCTGTGTGTGTGTCTATCAGACAGAGAGTGAGCAAGAGAAGGTGAAAGACAGAGAGAGACCTGCCGCCACTGCACATAGTGTACTTTCAGAGAGCAAGACCTATTGCTATGAGACAGGCACATTTGATTTCAAGAAACAGCATGCATGAGGGGAATAAAACTCCAAAGCCACCTTTCTGACTTGCAAGAAATTACATTGCAAGATTCCCTGATCATAATTGTATAGTCAATGTTCCAGAAATGGTTTCACAAAGTCAAAGGAATATATCATAACTTTAACATTTCCAGTGTTATAATTCAACACACAAGGAATGTCCCACTGGAGTTGTGAAAGCTTTGCCAGAGATTTTGTGCTCCGAAAGCTCTGGGAACCACAAACTGTTTTCGAGTTGGCAACTTGAAAAAGCCGTACCATAGAGAATACAAGGAAACATGCCTACACTTAAGAGTTTTCCTAAAATACACAGCACACATAGAAATTAAGAGTTCTGGAGGGCTCTCCACTGGGATCGTTGTCCTTTTCCAAGCCGAGCGCTGCATGCTGGGGCTTATGCTAAGCGATAGTGCCACCCTTGTACGAGGCTCTGGGTTGACAGAGGTGCACAAGGCTGCATCCGCCAGCCTCATTAAAGGCCTGTCCAATTATAAAACAGTAATTGATCGCCTGTTTGCCGGATCCCTTCTTTCTTTCTGCCAGTCTCCGAGGTTGGCTCAAGGTCAATTTAAAAATCATCCAAACTTTAACATCCCCATAGGCTGCATGTGGCCTTCTTCTCCTTCTCTTTGTCTGATTACCAATTCCTTGGCCTCCTTAACATGCATGGGGTTTCTAGCAGAGCCGGGTCATCTTCATTAGGCACCAAGCAGAAGACAACTGACTAAAACAGGGAGGGACGACCTGGACTTGTACAATAAAAAAACACAAATTTTCCTTTTGTAGTTCTTTTGCAAAAGGTTTTAAAAAGATGTTCTGCTCCGTGTCCTTGCTACCCATAGAGTTGTCCGGCGGTGGAACCTGGTTCTAGCTAAAAGCTTGCGCAAAGGAACCCAAGGAAAGCCAAATTCCTCTCCTTTGTCAGTTTCATTTACTACAGATACTGAAGTGAAGGAATCTAAATTAGACAACAACACAGAGCTCGCCATGAGAGACAGTAAGTGATTTGTGTGCATGTCTACATGTGTTCGCCTGCAAACTTGTACTGTTTGTGTTCGCATGTAAGCAGCATTCAGTATCTGTTTGTCAATTGACAAGACACAGACATTGATTTTTATTTGATCAAATTGATGAGATTCATGACATCTTTACACCCACTTTTCCACATTTTGTTGTGTTGCAGCCTGAATATAAAATGTATTAAATGTTTTTTTTAAATAACTGGCCCACCTACAAAACCCCATAACATCAAAGTGGAGGTCCTCTGTCCAGTGTCTGTGTTATTTTGCCCATCTTAATATTTTATTTTTATTGGCAACTCTGCCTAGAAGGCCAGCATCCCAGAAACGCCTCTTCACTGTTGACGTTGAGAATGGTGTTTGGCGGGGTACTATTTAAACCTCCTGGAACTCCTTCTCCCGCATCCGGGAGAATTGTCATCAACTGACACTAATTAGCATAACACAACGGACAAAAAATATTACTCGAACATATTCATATTCATGAAATCACAAGTGAAATATATTGAAACGCAGCTTAGCCTTTTGTTAAACACCCTGTCATCTCAGATTTTGAAATTATGCTTAACAGACAAAGCAAGACAAGCATTTGTGTAAGTTTATCGATAGCCTAGCATAGCATTATGCCTAGCTAGCAGCAGGCAGCTTGGTCACGAAAATCAGAAAAGCAATCAAAGTAAATCGTTTACCTTTGATGAGCTTTGGATGTTTTCACTCACGAGACTCCTAGTTAGACAGCAAATGTTCATTTTGTCCCATAAAGATTATTTTAATAGACGAAATACCTCCGTTTGTACCTCACGTTTGGTTGAGAAAAATATTCCAAATTAGATCCATAATATCGACAGAAACATGGCAAACGTTTTTTAAAATCAACCTCAATGTGTTTTTCAAATATCTATTCGATAATATATCAACCGGGACAGGTGGCTTCTTAGTAGGAAAGAGACAAACAATGGTCGCATTTGTCTATTACGCACAAATCACTCTGAGAGCCTCCAGCTGACCACTGACGCAATGTTGTCGTTCAGGCTCATTTTTCAAAATAAAAGCCTGAAACTATGTATTGTGACACTAGACACGTTAGGGAAGCCATAGAAAAGGGAATCTGGTTGATATCCCATTCACTGCTCAATTGGGACGCATAGGAAGGCAGAGCTTTCTAAATAAGAGTCCCTTCCAGATTGGATTTTTGTCAGGCTTTCGCCTGCAATATCAGTTTTGTTATACTCACAGACAGAGTATTTTTACAGTTTTGGAAACTTTAGAGTGTTTTCTATCCTAAGCTGTATGCATTTTCTAGCATATTGTCCTGACAAAATAGCCCGTTTACTTTGGGAACGTTATTTTTCCAAAAATGAAAATAGTGCCCCCTAGTTTCAAGAGGCTGCCAGATGAGGACTTGTGAGGCGCCTGTTTTTTTAAACTAGACACTCTAATGTACAGTTGTAGTCGGAAATGTACATACACCTGAGCCAAATATTCAGTTTTTCACAATTCCTGACATTTAATCTGAGTAAAAAGTCCCTGCATTAGGTCATTTAGGATCACCACTTTATTTTAAGAATGTGACATTTCAGAATAATAGTAGAGAGAATCATTTCTTTCATCACATTCCCAGAGGGTCAGCAGTTTACATACACTCAGTTAGTACTTGGTAGCATTGCCTTTAAATTGTTTAACTTGGTTCAAACGTTTCCGGTAGCCTTCCACAAGCTTCCCACAATAAATTGGGGGAATTTTGGCCCATTCCTCCTGACAGAGCTGGTGTAACTGAGTCAGGTTTGTAGGCATCCTTGCTCGCACATGCTTTTTCAGCTCTGCCCACACATTTTCTATAGGATTGAGGTCAGGGCTGTGTGATGGCTAATGCTTGGGGTCATTGTCCATTTGAAACCAAGCTTTAACTTCCTGGCTGATATCTTGAGATATTGCTTCAAGATATCCACAGAATTTTCCTACCTCATGCTGCCATCTATTTTGTGAAGTGCACCAGTCCCTCCTGCAACAAAGCACCCCTACAACATGATCCTGCCACCCCCATGCTTCACGGTTGGGATGGTGTACTTCGGCTTGTAAGCCTCATCCTTTTTCCTCCAAACATAACAACGGTAACCATAGCCAAACAGTTCTATTTTTGTTTCATCAGACCAGAGGACATATCTCCAAAAGGTACGATCTTTGTCCCCATGTGCAGTTGCAAACCGAAGTCTGGCTTTTTTATGGCGGTTTTGGAGCAGTGGCTTCTACCTTGCTGAGCGGCCATGTCGATATAGGACTCATTTTACTGTTGATATAGATACTTTTGTACCTGCTCCCTCCAGCATCTTCACAAGGATCTTCACACCTTTCCTGTTGTCCTGGGATTGATTTGCACTTTTCACACCAAAGTAAGTTCATCTCTAGGATACAGAATAGCGGTATAGCGGTATGACTGCTCCGTGGTCCCATGGTGTTTATACTTGCGTACTATTGTTTGTACAGATGAACGTGGTACCTTCAGGCATTTGGAAATTGCTCCCAAGGATGAACCAGACTTGTGGAGGTCTACAATGTTTTTCTGAGGTCTTGGCTGATTTCTTTTGATTTTTACATGATGTCAAGCAGAGGCACTGCGTTTGAAGGTAGGCCTTGAAATACATCCACAGGTACACCTCCAATTGACTCAAATTATGTCAATTAGCCTATCAGAAGCTTCTAAAGCCATGGCATAATTTTCTGGAGTTTTCCATGCTGTTTAAAAGCACAGTCAACTTAGTGTATGTAAACTTCTGACCCACTGGAATTGTGATACAAGTGAAATAACTGTTGGAAAATTGACTTGTGTCATGCACGAAGTAGATGGCCTATCTGCGTGGATGTGCATTAGGCATGCTGCAAGGAGTCATGAGGACTGCAGATGTGGCCAGGGCAATCAATTGAAATGTCCGTACTGTGAGACGCCTAAGACAGCACCACAGGGTGACAGGACGGACAGCTGATCGTGCTTGCAGTGGCAGACCACATTTAACAACACCTGCACAGGATCGGTACATCCGAACATCACACCTGCGGGACATGTACAAGATGGCAACAACAACTGCTATTGTGAATTTTTCAGTACATATGTGGCATTTATTTATTTCAGGAGGAGCCAGCAAAACTGTGTGCTCTATGTGCTCTAGGTCATGGACACACCATTAGACATGCACCTGTCGGTTATTCTTGTAACTGCTATGGCCAACTATGGTTACACCTCTTGGGTCTTTTCCAGAACAGGGGTTCCCCTTTCAGTGGAGTCAGCAGGATGACATGTATTGTTTAATCCTGTAGAGTGCCCAGGTCTTTTGCTATGGTCTTACATGCATGAGACTATTTTGTGACTCTATAGGTTGCATGTCCTAATATGAAGGCAATATGATAAGGGTGGGTAAATGCCAGAGGTGATAAATCATTAAGAGGAGTTACTATGTGTATGACGTAAGGAGGACAATTTTATAAGTATTCTGTGGCAAGACTGGAAGGCAGTTGTTTTCATGATCCAGCTCGGCTTTTTAATTAAAAGTTTATTTGAGAAATCTGATTGACCAAATATTTACATGACATAAATGGCGAGCGGCGAAAAGGGACCAGAGATGGTGAAAATCTGCAACTGTGAATGGGCTTCCTGGATGGACTGTGCAAAACACAAGCAGCTGCTTGTTAAGACGGTAAACTGAGTTCTTACCTCTAGTTCTTGTGTGGTCCACTCTAGGAACCTGTTTTCAGAGGCAGGTCACCATAGGTCTCTCCAAATTTGACGAACCAAAGAAATATTGGGAGCTTTGAGTTCAATGAAAATGCATGCAAAATATTGGGGGTATAATAAGATGCTTTTGAGGGTTACAAATGTGAATATAAGCATAGTAATTGGTGTGTGACCATTGGAGAGGGAGAGTTGTGCGCACCGTCTGTTTTGACTGGCTCAGTTAAGTGGGGTTATTCATCTGATTTGTTCAGACGGTTCACCTGACCAGTTGTTGTCACTATGTTGTCTGATTCCGTATGGCTGGGATATATTTGATTATACCTGTGTGAGTTGTGCCAAACACAGCCCATTTGTCTGATTCAATTGGTCCTTGACAGCGGGTCATTGAATTCGTCCGGCTCACGCAGTCGCTCAGCTGGGGTGGGTGATCGGTCTCGTTCAGGTTCTGTTTTCCCTGTTGAACTCTTCTGTTCAATCTAGTTTGAGGTGGTAACTGTCCATCTGCAGGGTCGAATAAAATGAAATTGTAATACCACTTATTGTTTATGTAAATCGATAGGGTCCACTTGGATGGGTCAACATCCTGGGTAAAATTCCCTTTTCTGTGTGAATCAGGAAAATGCTATATAATCAGGTGTTTGATAAGGAACAAAATGGGACTGGATAGACGGTTATTTGATAATGGGACTGCATAGACGGATATTTACTAGTCATATCCGTACATACCGTCATTTAAGTTGATATTGGGACTGAATAGATGGATAGTAAGTACACTGTATTGAACGGTCATATCCGTAAATACCGCCATTTAAATAGATAGATAGTTGATAATGTGTCACGTCCTGACCTTAGATATCTCTGTTTTTCTATATATTTTGGTTAGGTCAGGGTGTGACTAGTTTTTGTATGTCTAGGGGGGTTTGTATGTCTATGTTGGCCTGATGTGGTTCCAAATCAGAGACAGCTGTTTATCGTTGTCTCTGATTGGGGATCACATTTAGGTAGCCATTTTCCTCATTTGTGTTGTGGGATCTTGTCTATGTATAGTTAGTTGCCTTAGTGAACATCAGTAGCTTCACGTTTCATTTGGTTGTTCTGTGAGTTTCGATTTATTAAAATTATGTGGAACTCTACTCACGCTGCGCCTTGGTCCGATCCTTATGGCGAACGTGACAGAAGATCCCACCAAAAATGGACCAAGCAGCGTGTACAGGAGGAGGAGATCCCGGATGGAAAAGGACCCTGGACATTGGCCGGGGAGTATTGCCGTCCTAAGGAGGAAATAGAGGCAGCGAAAGCGGAATGGCGACAGCTCAACGGAGCAAGCACGAGAGGCAACCCCTAGAACATTTTGGGGGAGGGCACATGGAGCCAGTCAGGGAGTCGAGTGAGGAGCAAGATTTCGGAGAGAGGTGCTGGCATTGAGAGCGCTGCAGAGCGGGCGTGCTAAGGTGCGTGTTGTGCCAGCTCTGCGCTATAGACCTCCAGTACGTCCTGTGCCTCCTCTCCGGCGACAGTTCCCAGTCCGGGGTGTCCAGCGACGGTCCCCAGTCCGGGGTCTCCATGGATGGTCCCCAGTCCGGGGTCTCCAGCGACAGTCCCCAGTCCGGGGCCTCCGGCGATGGTCCAGCGTAAGGAGAGGGGGCTGCGTCCAGGGTAGATGCCCACCCGGACCCTCCCCTATCGGTTCAGGTTTGCGGATGGGAGTCCGCACCTTTGGGTGTAGGGGGGTACTGTCACGCTCTGGCCTTAGATATGTTTTTTCTATATATCGTTGTCTCTGATTGGGGATCATATGTAGTTGGCCATTTTTCTCATTTGTGTTGTGGGATCTTGTCTATGTATAGTTGCCTAAGTGCACATCAGTAGCTTCACGTTGTTTGTGTTCAGTGAGTTTCGTTTTATTAAAATTATGTGGCACTCTACTCAAGCTGCGCCTTGGTCCGACCCTTACGACGAACGTGACTGAATAGATGGATAGGATAGTAAGTACATTGTATTGAAATATCCATAAATACAGCCATTTAAATAGATAAATAACTAATAAAGTCGCTTAGGAAAGTGTATTGAAAAGTCAAATCCGTGAATACCGCCATTGTAAATGAAAATAGGGGTCAGCTCTGACAGTTAGATAAAAAGCTGTGGTTACTGCCCTGAAATAAGAGTATACTCAGGTCGCTTAGGAAAGCGTGAAAGGTGTGAAAGTTGTGTGAGAAAAAGGCTGCGCCTCTCTTGGTCTGACGGAGGGGACGCAACCAGTCCTGCACTAGTGGAGGTGAATGTGATATGTACATAAGTACCCCATTGAAGGATGATGATACTAAACGTTCGAACAATTGTAAAATATATGAACATTATAGTAACTTAGTAATAAATGCCAAGGCGACATCAGCGATTAGGCACCATTGAAAATTGCGTTCTGCAAACTGGAAGAACATACAGTCTATAGAAATTGGAACGTTTGTAGTAATGATATACTCAAAAAAAGAACAATTATAAAAACCTAGAAACGGGCAATAACTAATAGCCAGAGTACAGTAATCAGAGAAAGGAAAATTACATGGATATAAATAGGAGAGAATAATGTCTGGTCAAAGTCTTTAGGGCTTGAACAGGTCGTTGAAGTTTTTAGGATCGGTAGGGAGTAATATAGGAATAATCGCAGCGGGCCCCGGACTGAAGACCCTCGTAGAGGACGCCTCTGGACGGAGGGGCTGCGGTTCTGGCAGCTCCGGAGTGAAGGGCAGCCCTGGCAGCTCCGGAGTGAAGGGCAGCTCATGCAGCTCTGGACAGGAGGGCGGCTCTGGCAGCTCCGGACAGGAGGGCGGCTCTGGCAGCTCCGGTCAGGAGGGCGGCTCTGGCGCCTTTGGACTGACGGGCAGCTCTGGCAGCTCCGGACAGGAGGGCGGCTCTTGCAGCTCCGGATAGGAGGGCGGCTCTGCCAGCTCCAGACTGGAGGGAGACTCTGGCAGATCCGGACTGGTGCGAGATTTGGTTCTGGGAACAGACACAGGACTCACCAGCCTGGGGAGACATACAGGCGGCCTCTTCCTTGGCCGAGGCACCGGATACACAGGGCCGCGGAGGCGCACTGGCGGTCTGGACCGCATAGCTGGCCCCCCCGTTCTAGCTGGAAGCCAGCTTCCATCCGGCAAATGCGGGACGCTGGCACCGAGTACACCGGCCTGTGACTACTTGGCCGAGACACGGGGCCTGACCTGTCACCTGCTCGCCCCGGTAAGCACGGGGAGTGGGCTCAGGTTTCCAACCTGACTCCGCCACACTCCCCGCCTGCCTCTCGGGCTTCCTTGCCAGCCGTGTTCCCTTGTAAAGCGGGTTCCCTTCTCCTGCTGCCTCAGCTCTCCTGGCTGCCTCCACCTGTTCCCATGGGAGGCGATCCCTTCCAGCCAGGATCTCCTCCCATGTCCATTCCTCCTTTTTACCACGCTGCTTGGTCCGTTGGTGGTGGGTAGTTCTGTACGGCTGTTGGTGGAAAAAGGTGTGAGAGGGGTATGGTCCGGAGGAAGAGATGCTGGGTTCCAGTGGAGGACGTGTTGGATCCTTCTATGCTGAAAGATTTCCACATCTCCATCTGGATCGCACTGCACCTCGCCCTCCGGGTCGTCCCCGAGGTTGGTGCCGACGCGCTGCTGGAGCCGCTTGCACGGGGGGGGGGGGGGGGGGGTACTGTCACGACTTCCGCCTAAGTCGGTCGATCTCCTTGTTCGGGTGGTGTTCGGCTGTCGAACTAGCCATCATTGATCCATTTTCCATTGATTTTGTTTTGTCTTCCTATACACCTGGTTCCAATCCCATTCATTACATGTTGTGCATTTAACCCTCTGTTCCCCTCATGTCCTTTTCAGAGATTGTTTGTTGAATGTAGGTGTGTTATTTTGTTCTGGTGTGCGACGGGTTTTGCACCCTATTGTTATTTTTTTACCCCCATTGAGGTTTTTTGAACAGCTCCGTTTTTACCAAGTTCATTCTCCTGCGCCTGACTTCCCTGCCACCAGCACTCACCGCATTACAGCTGGTGTCAGTAAACGTCAGGGAAATAACGTAATTTCAATTATTGGAAGCAGCACAGTTAGTCACCAATGTGTTTAACAAACAAGTAAAGAGTCTAACCAGCTTTGCAGGGTGAGTAGAATGGAGAGTGAAGTATTTTCTTGTTTATATCTGGAAGTAGTGTTAGCTAAATTAGTTAGCCACATTAGCCTGGGTGCTTGACTGCCATGTGGGAAGAATACAGTGTACCTCTCCTTAATGCAACCGCTGTGTCAGATTTCAAAAAGACCTTACGGAAAAAGCAAACCATGCAATAATCTGAGACGGCGCTCAGAAATATAATCAAATTAGCCGCCATGTTGGAGTCAACAGAAAACAGAAATCACATTATAAATATTCCCTTACCTTTGATGATCTTCATCAGAATGCAGTTCCACAATAAATCTTGATTTGTTCGATAATGTCCGTAATTTATGTCCAAGTAGCTACTTTTGTTAGCGTTAGGTACACATATCCAAACGCTCGTGCATTACTTCGGAGAGAAACTACAAAAATATATATTACAGGTCGAAGAAACATTTCAAACTAAGTATAGAATCAATCATTAGGATGTTTTTATCATAAAACCGGAGAAATCCTTTGTGTCTAGAGGAGCAACGGAACGCAGGGCGATATCATGTGGAATGCGCGTGACCAGGAAATGGCTCTCTGCCAGTAACCTGACTCATTCAGCTCTTATTCAGTCCCACAACACAGTAGAAGCCTCATTCAAGTTTCTAAATATGTTTGACATCTAGTGGAAGCCCTAGGAAGTGCAACTTCATTCATATCCCAATGTGAATTCAATAGGGCCTGGGTTGAAAATATACCAACCTCAGATTTCTCACTTCCTGTTTGGATTTCTTCTCAAGTTTTTTCCTGACATATGAGTTCCGTTATACTCACAGACATCATTCAAACAGTTTTATAAACTTCAGAGTGTTGTCTATCTAATACTAATAATGATATGCATATATTAGCAACTGACACTGAGGAGCAGGCCGTTTTACTCTGGGCACCTCTGGGAACCTTTCATCCAAGCAACTCAATACTGCCCCTGCAGCCATAATAAGTTAATTAAGGGAGACATTGGTGACCATGTCTAAAACAACTTTTTATTAGATGTCTAGATGCCTTCTTCAGCTGAAAAATTGACTACATTTGCGACAGGAAAAAGTATTACATTAAGAATGGTTATCAGGAACAATCTAAGGTGAAATAGCTATTAAATGTGTTGATTGGAAATTGGTCTATTAACAATACCAGAATATTTGTACATGATTATGACAGTGAGAGACCAATCATATAATACCATATGGGTGTGCACTGTGACTAAGTGTAGTGCATGCTAAATAAAGCATGGGAAGGCCTGTGTTACGACTTCTAGGACTAGTGGGTGCGGAGTCAGGAGTAGAGAGCAGAGGGTAAAGGACAACTGTATTTATTCCGAAAAGTAGGTCAGAAAGAGGACACAAACAGTCCGGAGAAATACAGAAAAAATCACATCCACAAAACGAACAGAGAAACAAGCCCGCACAAAAGCCGGCGGGCTTACTGGGTTTAAATAGCCCACAATCACAACCTAAACAGGTGCAACTAATCACACACAACTAAATGAAACAGAAAAGGGGATCAGTGGCAGCTAGTAGGCCGGCGACGACGACCACCGAGCGCCGCCCGAACAGGAAGAGGCACCATCTTCGGCGGGATTCATGGCCATTTCGGTTTATTTTTGACAATACGGTTTAACACACACACACCAGCACAGACACACAAGTTATGTGATATTGGTGGTGGCACTGGAGTGTGGGATTTATTTTGGATGGACTTTTTTCAATTAAGTTTTAAACTGGATATACAGAAGGATGGAAATGTTTTGAAAAGGTATTTAAGTGGTTTCTGAAGGACAGGGAAAGAAAGGGGAGAGGAAACATTTTAATGGTGTCGAATGCCCTGAATCCTAATCAACCTCACTAGAAATGATCTGAACAGGTGGGATTTTAATTATAAAATGACTAAGAAACACCCGTCTCTATTCAAATTGTACAATAGTGTCCTTATATAGTGTCCTTATAAATTATAAAGAGTTGTATTTCTAAGTTGATTAGTTGTTCAAATTGTTTATTTTGACACGTTATTTTTGAATCACGTATTCTAAGGGAAAAGTACCAGTTCCCTGGGAGTCATGGTCTTTGGGTAAATATACAGAGGTTCTTTGTTCAATCTGAATATAGAAGGGAAAATATATACAATTAAGGGTTGACAGTTACTTGGAATGGATTGTGATATGTGTATTCATTTCATTTTTGTGATTTTGTTTCAATACAGAATTTGCAAGATTGGGATACTGGAGTGTGGGTTTCTGCGAGGGGTTATGTTGATAACTTCATGATCTGTAACTCGTCCGAGAGGTCGCCAGTAGAATAAGGGAGTTATCATGGAAGGTGATGTCAGATCGTGTCTTAATGCATGGTAGGGATAATTTCACCACAACCAGTGTGTGAACCCCTCCCTAACCGGCTGAAGAGTGAGGGACAACTGTGTCCTTTGGGAAGATGACCTGTGATGTATATCTGAAATAGACATGCTGATATGTGCCGGGATAGAAGGAAGACTAAAGGGGAACAGGGGTCTATTCTCTATGAATTAGTAGACTAAGGATACATTGTGATAACTGGCCATTTATTTCTAGGCCACTTGCGAAAGGAAACCAGGGACGAAGGGAGGTTGTAATGTGAAGAGTTATGAACGATAATAAAAGGTTCCGTTTACAAATGTACATTAAGAAGCAGGAATTTGAGTCTTAGTCTCACAGTAAACACTGAGGTATGTCATTCTGAATTAGGGTTTAATAATTTATAAAATGTTGTATTTATGATTCGGATATAAAAAAAAGAGTTGCTTTTGAACGGTGAGGGCTCTACTCAAATTTATTAGGCTGGGGGATACATTATTTCTATGTGTCCTCCAACAGGGAGATTGTTAGAGTACTCACTGGATGATAGCTAGGGGTTAACCATGAGGGTTTTTGTTATCTTTTCTTTTCAAATGTATTCGGTCGCATCCATGGGTAACGTGCAATTATTATATATACTTTTTTCTTATTGAGTCAATACATTTTTTGTTTTGTGGAACATAAGTGTGTCACAACTCCCGCCGAAGTTGGCTCCCCAGCCTGTTCAAGTGGTGCTCGGCGGTCGTCGTCACCGGCCTACTAGCCGCCACCGATCCCTTTTTCCTTTCAGTTAGTTTTGTCACATTATTTACACCTGTTCCTATTTTGTGTGTTCTTGATTTGCTTCCCTATTTACCGTGTGGAACCCGCCCCTTTGTTGTGCGAGATTATTCTGGTGTTCACGTTTGTGTTGTTGGTGTTTTTTGTGCTCGGGACCGTGTTACCCTGTGTTTTGGGTTGGTCAGTGTTTTGCGCCTTGTGTGTTTGGGCATTTACTTTTGGTGCCGGAAAAAAAGTGGATCTTTCCCCTGGAACTCTCTGCGCCTGATTCCTATCAACACACCTAGTCAGCCCTGACAGAATCCCGCACCTCAACAATGGAATCAGCAGGAGCAGCCACACCTCCTCTCCCATCGATGGAGGAGAGGGTCCTCCGTCACACCACCATTCTTCACCGGATTGGGTCAGCCATGGATCAGATGATGGAGAGGATGGACCGATGGGAGAGGAGTGGCCTTCCCACCTCATCTCCAGCGCCCCCTCCACCAGTACCACCTACCCCTGCTTCAGCATCCGGCTCCGGGGCCCTGCGTCTGGCGCTCCCAGGGAGTATGATGGGACGGCGGCTGGGTGTTAGGGGTTTCTCCTCCAACTGGAATTATACCTAGCTACCGTCCATCCGACTCCCTCAGCGGAGAAGAGCGTGAGCGTCCTCGTCTCCTGTCTGACGGGGCGAGCACTGGAGTGGGCCAATGCAGTGTGGAATGTCCCAGACTTGGCGAGGGATCACTACCCCGAGTTCACCCGCCGATTCCGAGCTGTGTTCTATCACCCACCGGAGGGCCGAGCGGTGGGTGAACGGCTGTTCCACCTGCGACAGGAGACGAGGAGCGTGCAGGACTTTGCCCTGGAGTTCCGGACCTTGGCCGCAGGAGAGGGGTAGAACGACAGGGCTTTGATGGACCACTTCCCTTGTAGCTTCAGGGAGGATGTCCGCAGGGAGCTAGCGTGTCGGGACACTACTATCTCATTGGATGAACTGATAGATATGTCCAATCGTCTGGACAACCTGCTGGCTGCCCGCGGGCGTCCGGATCGGGCCCTGTTGATTCCACCCCCAGGCCCTCCTGCTCCCATCCTCATGGAGTTAGGGGGGGCTGCATCGAGGGGGACCGGAGGAGGAGTTTCCTCCTGCACCAGTTGTGGTCGGCGAGGACACACGGCCGACCGGTGCTGGAGGAGCTCGTCTGGGAGTCGGGAGGGCAGGGGGAGCACTACTCGTTCACCCCAGGTGAGTCCGCACCAGACTCACCCAGAGCTTCCTGTTGGCCATGTGTTTGTGCTACCTCCTGGGTTTTCTTCCTCTCTACAACATAAGGCGCTAGTCATTTCAGGCGCAGTTGGGAGCTTTATGGATCATGGGCTCGCACTAAGGCTAGGGATTCCCCTTTCGTTAGACCAACCTTTCCCCGTACACTCCTTAGATAGCCAGCCATTAGGGTCAGGGCTGGTCAGGGCTGGTCAAGGTGCCACTGGACATGGTAACGCAGGCTGAGAAATGTGTGTTCTCCAAACAAGCCGTTTCCTTCCTGGGTTATCGCATTTCCACCTCCGGGGTGGTGATGGAGTGTGACCACGTTACAGCCATGCGTAACTGACTCCGACCACGGTAAAAGAGGTGCAGCGGTTTTTAAGGTTTGCCAATTACTACCGGAGGTTTAACCGGGGTTTTGGTCAGGTGCCTGCTCCCATTACCTCACTACTGAAGGGAGGACCGACGTGCTTGCGCTGATCAGCAGAGGCGGGCAGGGCTTTCAGTCATCTGAAGGAGCTGTTCACCAATGCGCCAGTGTTGGCGCATCCGGACCCCTCTTTAGCGTTCATAGTGGAGGTGGACGCGTCCGAGGCTGGGGTAGGGGCCGTGCTGTCCCAGCGCTCGGGTGCGACACCAAAGCTCCGCCCTTGTGCTTTTTTTCCCCGAAGAAGCACGGTCCGGTGTAGCGAAACTATGACGTGGGGGACAGGGAGTTGTTAGCTGTAGTCAAGGCTCTGGAGGTATGGAGACATTGGCTTGAGGGGGCTAAGCACCCTTTTCTCATCTGGACTGACAATCGTAATCTCGAGTATATTCGGGCAGCGAGGAGACTGAATCCGCTTCAGGCTAGATGGGCCATGTTCTTTACCCGGTTCCGTTTCACCATCTCGTACCGTCCAGGCTCCCAAAACACCAAGGCCGAAGCGCTGTCCCGCCTATATGATACCAAGGAGCGGTCCATCGACCCGAACCCCATCCTTCCACCTTCATGTCTCATGGCACCGGTGGTATGGGAGGTGGACGCGGAGATAGAGAGGGCCTCATGGTTGGATCCTGCCCCCCCTCTGTGTCCAGCAGGGGCTCAGTACGTGCCGCGGGGTGTCCGTGACAGGTTACTTCGTTGGGGGTCATCCTGGCATTGAGAGGACAGTGCGGAGTCTTAGGGGGAGATACTGGTGGCCCATGTTGGCAAAGGACGTGAGGTTTTATGTCTCCTCCTGCTCGTTGTGCGCTCAGAGCAAGGCTCCTCGACACCTGCCTAGAGGGAAGTTACAGCCCCTCCCCATTCCACAACGGCCGTGGTCACACTTGTCGGTGGACTTCCTCACCGATATTCCCCCGTCCCAGGGAAGTACCACGATCCTGGACGTTGTGGATCGGTTCTCTAAGTCCTGCCGTCTCATCCCATTGCCCGGTCTCCCTACGGCCCTGCAGACTGCGGAGGCTTTGTTTACCCATGTCTTCCGGCACTACGGGGTGCCTGAGAACATCGTCTCTGATCGGGGTCCCCAGTTCACGTCCAGAGTTTGGAGGGCATTTATAGAGAGGCTGGGGGTCTTGGTCAGCTTGACTTCGGGTTTCCACCCTGAGATTAATGGGCAGGTGGAGCGAGTAAACCAGGATGTGGGCAGGTTTCTGGGTCGTATTGCCGGGACCGGCTAGGGGAGTGGGCGAGGTATGTTCCTTGGGCAGAGCTCCCTTCCAGTGTGTGTTGGGCTACCAGCCGGTCCTGGCCCCATGGCATCATAGCCAGACCGAGGCTCCTACGGTGGAGGAATGGGTGTAGCGCTCAAAGGACACCTGGAAAGCCGTCCAGGAATCGTTGAGACTGGCTGGGGGACAGCAGAAGAAGAGACCCTCGCACCGGGGGACCGGGTCTGGCTCTCGACCCGAAACCTGCCCCTCCGCCTGCCCTGCCGGAAGCTGGGGCAGCAGTGTGTCGGGCCATTTAATGTCCTGAGGAGGATAAACGAGGTGTGTTATAGGTTACAACTTCTACTTGTTATTATTATTACTTATTATTAACCCCTCGTTTCATGTGTCTCTCCTTAGGCCGTTGGTGGCTGGTCCCCTACAAGAAGGTGAGGTGCCGGGGGTCCCCGGCGTGCACAGTACGTACCATTCTGGACTCGAGACGCCGGGCGAGGGGCCTACAGTACCTCGTGGCCTGGGAGGGGTACGGTCCTTAGGAGAGGTGCTGGGTACCGGTGGGGGACATTTTGGACCCTTCACTCCTGAGAGACTTCCGCCTCCACCCGGATCGCCCGGGGCCTCGCCCTCCGCTGCGGGAGCCGTGCGTCAGGCGAAGTTGGCGAAGTTGGCTCCCGCGCCTGTTCGGGTGGTGCTCGGCAGTCATCGTCACTGAGAATGTTTTAGTACAGTATGTACTGTATCTAACTATGGTAGTAAATTAGGAGTAGGGACTAATGTGTTATGGGTTAGTTGGACTGTGACTGCATTGGGGATCATAAATTAAGGTTATGGTAGTAGAGTATATTGTTACAGGAGATAGCTCATAGCAGAGGAAGGAATTATGTCTGTGTAAAATATAGGGACAATTATGAGTGAATTTAACTTTATACATACCTAGATCATGGTGAGAGTGTATAAGTGATAGTGGTGGCATTTTGAACACTATGGTAAGAGCTTTGTTAGGTTGGATATTCTTCCAACTCATTGGTATTTTTTGTAATTTTTAACAGCTGGAAGACACTTGACAGATTACATGCAGTAGTTATTCTTATGGCAGTTGCTGTAGGGACCATCATTTGGCTATCGTTATGTATAAATATATCTGTAGTGGGAGGCGAGGTGTTTGAGACAGAATGTTTACATAGGGCTATTATTTATATGTTACGAAATAGTGATCTTGCCATAAGAAGAGTCTATGTTGTCAGGAAATGACCCATGTGTTGCAGTGTGTATGTCCTCAGGTGAATGCAGCACATACGGAGCCAGAGATAACCAAGGGCATAGGCTGATTTCTGGAGATTGAGTGTACATTAAGATACACCAGGCTGGGGGTGTTGGGACAGTATTGGTCTGCTCCACACACGGTATTCCTTACAGCACCTGCAGCGCTAAAGATCATCATGCCTCTCCTCGGTGGGTGCATAATTCTCACAAGAAGTAAGGTCCAGCTGCATAATGGGTGAGCTTAAAAACACCATGACAGAGGAAGCGGAGCTAAAGAGAGAGAGAGACTAGATTCCACTGTAGACATACATGCAGATGGGTTAAGTCTAGGAGCAACTTGCTTTATTGGTTAACTTCTTATGGCTGCAGGGGCAGTATTGAGTAGCTTGGATGAAAGGTGCCCATATCAAGCGGCCTACTCCTCAGTCATAGTTGCTCATATTTGCATAGACAACACTCTGAAGTTTCTAAAACTGTTTGAATGATGTCTGTGAGTATAACATAACTCATATTGGCAGGCAAAATCCTGAGTTGAAATCAAAACAGGAAGTCAGAAATCTGGTGAATACATACAAGCTCAGAGTCCCCAATGAAATCCCCTTGAGATACGAATGATGTTGCAATGCCTAGGGGTTCCACTAGATGTCAACCATCAACAGAAATTATAATGAGGCTTCTATGTTGATGTGGGAGTGAATGAGAGCAGAATATATCAGCTGTCCATCAAGCAGCCATTTTGTGATCCCACTTTTTCCTCATGGTAGTCACTTGCGTTCCATTGCTCACAAAGACAAGAAGGAGTTCTCCGGTTGGAACTCTATTGAAGGTATATCCTAAAAACATCCTAATGATTGATTCTTTACTTAGTTTGAAATGTTTCTTCGAACGGTAATATCACTTTTGTCCGATATAACGCTGACCAGAATTAGCGTTTGGATATGTACACCAAACGCTCTAACAAAAGAAGGTATTTGGACATAAATAACGAACAAAACAAACATTTATTGTGGACCTGGGATTCCTGGAGTGCTTTCTGATGTAGACCATCAAAGGAAAGGGAATATTTATCATGTAATTTCTTGTTTATGTTGACGCCATCTTTGCGGCTGTGGTGTTTTTAAATTGAGGTCTGTCTCAGATTATTTTATCTTTATTTATTTTATCTATTTTATTTCACCTTTATTTAACCAGGTAGGCTAGTTGAGAACAAGTTCTCATTTACAATTGCGACCTGGCCAAGATAAAGCATAGCAGTGTGAACAGACAACAACACAGAGTTACACATGGAGTAAACAATTAACAAGTCAATAACACAGTAGAAAAAAAGAAAAAAAAGTCTATATACATTGTGTGCAAAAGGCATGAGGAAGGCGAATAATTACAATTTTGCAGATTAACACTGGAGTGATAAATGATCAGATGGTCATGTACAGGTACTGGTGTGCAAAAGAGCAGAAAAGTAAATAGATAAAAACAGTATGGGGATGAGGTAGGTAAATTGGGTGGGCTATTTACCGATAGACTATGTACAGCTGCAGCGATCGGTTAGCTGCTCAGATAGCAGATGTTTGAAGTTGGTGAGGGAGATGAAAGTCTCCAACTTGAGCGATTTTTGTAATTTGTTCCAGTTACAGGCAGCAGAGAACTGGAACGCAAGGCGGCCAAATGAGGTGTTGGCTTATGCATGATCAGTGAGATACACCTGCTGGAGCGCGTGCTACGTGTGGGTGTTGCTATCGTGACCAGTGAACTGAGATAAGGCGGAGCTTTACCTAGCATGGATTTGTAGATGACCTGGAGCCAGTGGGTCTGGCGACGAATATGTAGCGAGGGCCAGCCGACTAGAGCATACAGGTCGCAGTGGTGGGTGGTATAAGGTGCTTTAGTAACAAAATGGATTGCACTGTGATAAACTGCATCCAGTTTACTGAGTAGAGTATTGGAAGCTATTTTGTAGATGACATCGCCAAAGTCGAGGATCGGTAGGATAGTCAGTTTTACTAGGGTAAGTTTGGCGGCGTGAGTGAAGGAGGCTTTGTTGCGGAATAGAAAGCCGACTCTAGATTTGATTTTAGATTGGAGATGTTTGATATGAGTCTGGAAGGAGAGTTTAGGTACACCTAGGTACTTATAGATGTCCACATATTCTAGGTCGGAACCATCCAGTGTGGTGATGCTAGTCGGGCGTGCGGGTGCAGGCAGCGAACGGTTGAAAAGCATGCATTTGGTTTTACTAGCGTTTAAGAGCAGTTGGAGGCCACGGAAGAAGTGTTGTATGGCATTGAAGCTCGGTTGGAGGTTAGATAGCACAGTGTCCAAGGAAGGGCCAGAAGTATACAGAATGGTGTCGTCTGCGTAGAGGTGGATCAGGGAATTGCCCCCAGAAAGAGCAACATCATTGATATATACAGAGAAAAGAGTTGGCCCCCGTAGAGACTGCCAGAGGACCGGACAACATGCCCTCCGATTTGACACACTGAACTCTGTCTACAAAGTAGTTGGTGAACCAGGCAAATCAGTCATTAGAAAAACCGAGGCTACTGAGTCTGCCGATAAGAATATGGTGATTGTCGAAAGCCTTGGCCAGGTCGATGAAGACGGCTGCATAGTACTGTCTGTTATCGATGGCGGTTATGATATCGTTTAGTACCTTGAGCGTGGTTGAGGTGCAACCGTGACCGGCTCGGAATCCAGATTGCACAGCAGAGAAGGTATAGTGGGATTCGAGATGGTCAGTGACCTGTTTGTTGACTTGGCTTTCGAAGACCTTAGATCGGCAGGGCAGGATGGATACAGGGCAGGATGGATATAGTCTGTAACAGTTTGGGTCCAGGGTGTCTCCCCTATGAAGAGGGGGATGACTGCGGCAGCTTTCTAATCCTTGGGGATCTCTGCCGGGGGGGCTACTTATTTATTTTCCCGTAAAGTTTTTTTGAAATCTGACACAGCGGTTGCATTAAGGAGAGGTATATCTATAATTCCATGTGTATAACTATATTATCATCTACATTTATGATTAGTAATTCTGTTGAATGATGTTCCTATGCAAAATCACTTGATGTTTTTGGAACTGGTGAATCTAACGTGCCAATGTAAACTCAGATTTTTTTTTTATATAAACATGAACTTTATCAAACAAAACATGAAGTACTATGAGTGTCATCTGATAAAGATAATTCAAGGTTAGTGATTAATTTTATCTTTATTTCTGATTTTTCTGAATGCTATATTTTGCTGGAAAATGGCTGTGCTTATTGTGGTCTGGTGGAGACCTACCATAATCATTTGTAGTGCTTTCGCTAAAAAGCCTATTTGAAATCGGACACTTTGGTGGGATTAACAGTGAAAATAGATTTAAAATGATATAAGACACATGTATGTTTTAGGAATTGTAATTATGAGATTTCTGTGGTTTGAATTTTGGCGCCCTCTATTTTCACTGGTAGTTATTATATCGACGCCGGTATCGGGATTGCAGCAATAACAGGTTAATGCATCATATGAGAAAGGACATACGTTAGGGTAATTGTACTCTAAACAACATGTTGAAGGCGTTGATGTGAAAGCATATAGAGTGGTGAATTACCTCTAGAGGAAGTAACGTTGATTAGGGATACGCACTTACATATCAGGTGAAATCTAGGAGATTGGGAACAAAGTGAAAATTACATGACTTGGGAACACCTCCCGGAACCTGGGTTCCGAAAGGGGAAGACTGGGTGAAATCACGAGGAAGCTTTATAGGGCTTTTATATTTGTGAAGTCCAGCAGAAAAGTATCCTGGAGGCTTTGAGACAGGTGAAGAGAGAGTGAGAATTGTCATCATCTCAGACTTTGGTTTTCATGCATATATAATTATGCATAACTTATCACATTGTTAATACGGTTATGTTTTGTTTTTCATTGCTTACCAAGTCTTGTGCTATCACTCTCTTAGGAACCAGAAGGAGAAAGTGGAGGTGTGATGGGAAAAAATATTGTGTATTGTGTAATTATAGAACAGAGGACATAAGTCTCTGAGTTTGAAAGCCTCACAGGAAGATGGCAAAAACCTGAACCAGAACCAGAGGTTTCACGTCCGGTGATCCAAGGGAACCAGGTCCGAGAGTTACGGAGGAAGTGGAACGAGCCAAGGCGAGAGGGTCCCTACGAAGTGGTCCTAGCATCACCAACAGCGGTCCAGGTGACAGGAAGCACTACGTGGTACCATCTAAACCACTGTACCAGAGTTCAAAAGGGGATCGGCGAGCGACCATCGAGAGATGATGAAGCAGAGGACACGTGGCAGGAGCCCGGAAGGAACGAAAGGAGAGGATGCTGATGCACCATGCTGGGGCCTGAAGAAAACAGAAGGAGAATAGGATCGCGACACAACACCAAATAGTTAACAGATACACTTGACTGAAGATTCCGAGAGTCCAGAGATGAGGAGGACTGACATGCCTGTTGCTCCTGATGACATACCTACTCTGGCAGATACCCTTGACGGAGGTGCTGTCAGAAGGGGGATGGAGAAACAACGACAGGAGAATGGAAAGGAAACTTCCCTATCGTCGACTTCTTAACAGACAGCGGAAATAAACTCTAGCACTACCATTAATTGCACCATATGAAGAACAGACAGTGGTGGTGGCAGATTTCTTCTGGATATGTGAAAGGAGGAGATTAAGGGCAACATTACCAAAAGGATGGGCAGGCCAATGTGCAAGGGTTAGGTTGATTCAACAGATAACTATCATTAAATGGAATCCTAGTGATGCTAAGCCACAAAGTACAAGACATAGAGTAAGGAGAGAACATACAGTGGGGCAAAAAATGTAGTCAGCCACCAATTGTGCAAGTTCTCCCACTTAAAAAGATGAGAGAGGCCTGTAATTTTCATCATAGGTACACTTCAACTATGACAGACAAAATTAGGAAAAAAATCCAGAAAATCACATTGTAGGATTTTTTATGAACTTGCACAATTGGTGGCTGACACAATTGGTGGCTGTATATCCAGTTCCGGACTATGTCGAGGATAATGAGGATCCTAATCTTGATCACTTCTTTCAACCAATATAAGTGGTGCTCAAAAGACTGATGAGAAGGGGGTGGACATTATCATCATATTGAATATGTGAATGTGCATTGTATCAAAGGAGTGATTGCCCATTGCGTTGTAATAAAGAGTGTGTTTAGTGAATAACTATAACTCTCAGGCAAGGCTGAGAAATGCATGCATATGCTTTTACACTATGTTGAATGTTAATTGGCTTGAGGAGGGGACTTGTACTGAGTTGGATTTTGGGGTGTGGGGCTATTTAGCCCCAGAGGAGGGATATATTGTGAATTTTTCAGTACATATGCAACAATTATTTCTTTCAGAAAGAGACAGCAAAACTAGTGCACTCTATGTGCTCTAGGACATTAGACAACATTAGACATGCACCTGTCGGTTATTCTTGTAACTGTTATGGCCATCTATTTAAAAATATATATATATTTTTTTACCTTTATTTAACTAGGCAACTAGGCGGTTACTAGTCCAACGCTCGAACCACTAGGCTACCCTGCCTGGTTACACCTATTGGGTCTTTTCCAGAACAGGGGTTCCCCTTTCAGTGGAGTCAGCAGGATGACATGTATTGGTTAATCCTGTAGAGTGCCACGGTCTGTTGCTATGGTCCTACATGCATGAAACTATTTATGTGACTCTACAGGTTACATGTCCTAATATTAAGGAAATATGATAACGGTGGCTAAATGCCAGAGGTGATGAGCCATTAAGAGGAGTTACCATGAGTAATGCATTAGGAGGACAAATGTATCACTATTCTGTGCCAAGACTGTTGTTTTCATGATCCAGCTCGGCTTTTATTATGAAGTAATAAAACTTCTATTTCAACTCACATGCTCCAGTATTTATGATTAACCAAATATTTCCACGACACTGACATGACCCTCCAGTATGACAATGCCACCAGCCATGCTGCTCGTTCTGTGCGTTATTTCCTGCAAGACAGGAATGTCAGTGTTCTGCCATGGCCAGCGGAGAGTCTGGATCTCAATACCATTGAGCACGTCTGGGACCTTTTGGATCGGTGGGTGAGTGCTAGGGCCATTCCCCCCAGAAATGTCCGGGAACTTGCAGGATGAGGGGGGACCTAAAAAAGGCTCTCTAAGGTCAGGGCGTGACAGCATGTCTGTGGAACCTTGTTACATTCATACAAATATTTATTTGTTGAAAATGATCACAGTTGACAGTGAGAGGAATTTTTTTTTAATTTTTAATATTTAATCCATTTTGAATCCAGTAACAAAATGTGGACTAAGGGGTGTGAATACTATCTGAAGGCACATAAATTAACAGAAAAAAACGCACTAAGGTACTTTTTATTTAGCCTAATTTTGGCCAGCTAATACCCTAACCACCGATCAAGCAACACTATGGAGTAAACATTGGCCTGTGATGGTAGGCCCACCAACTGAGGAGCCAGGCCCATCCGATTAGAATTAGTTTTTCGACATAAATTCTCCTCAGTTTCATAAACTGTCCAGGGATCTTGTTACCGATGATCCCGCAGGTGAAGAAGCTGGATGTGGAGGTCCTGGGTCAAATGTGGTCTGTGGATGTGAGACTGGTTGGATGCACTGCCAAATGATCTAAAACGACGTTGGTAGAGAACAGCTCTGGTGGACATTCCTGCAGTCAGCATGCCAATTGAACTTCCCTCAAAACTTGAGACATTTGTGGCATTATGTTGTGTGATGAAACCGAACATTTTAAAGTTGCCTTTTATTGTGTACAGGAAAAGGTGCACCTGTGTAATGATCATACTGTTTATTCAGCTTCTTAATATTCCACACCTGTCAAGTGGAGAAATGTTGGCAAAGGAGAAATGCTCACTAAGGATGTACACAAATTTGTGCACAAAAATGTTGATAAATAATATTGTGCAAATTACATTTTTTATTTGAGTTCATGAAACATGGGACCAACACATTACTTGCTGCGTTTATATTTTTGTTCAGTGTACATCAGTGTGAACGTTTGTGAGGAGCGAGGTCATGAGAATGACTTTCTGAAGCAATTAATTTGCCAGCTTTGCACAGAAGAACATTACAGTGACACAAAGTGCAATTATCATACTCCAAGTGACTACATGTGGAATTCTAGACCCTTCACTGACGGAGAGATAATGCACACCTACAACGCTGTCAGACCACTCCAGATACGATAATTAATCCATTCCGGCACACCCCTGTTACACATTAAAACAGCCACAGCGCATCCTTTGTGTCAAATGCTCTTATGAACAAAAGCGGGAGTCATTTTTTTACTAGTAATTACAGGCTGTATCGGTAGCTGGACTGGTAAAGGCTTGTAATTTGGGCAGCTCAGTGACAGTCTTTCTCTCTCTCTCATGTAAATAGAGAGAGATCAAACACGCCGCCAACATCGTTCGTTCAGATATCCATATTTAGGAGTGAGTGCTGTGGTCTGTTTATGACACACGGATTAAGCAGCACGGCAGAGTAACGGAACCATTGTCTTTCGACAGATTTCTCAAGCACGGCCTTAAAACGTTATACTGATTCCACCGCGGCTCCCTGAGTCAATCAGCTGCAGAGAGAGAGAAGCGGCATTTATCTCTCAATTAAGATCTATCCAAGTGCATTGCCACTGTCTGTCACGATTTTTACACAGCCAGCGAGATGGACCCATTATGAATAGAGACACTGCCTTGTGTGGTCTCATTACTAAATAAGTGTGGGATGGAGGGGTAGAGAGGAGGCAGACAAGTTTTTAAGCCCTGCCGAAGCAGACGCCATATCCATTAGAGGCTGAGCAGAGAAACGACACAAATGAGAGAAGGGGGAGGGAGGGAAACGGGGATGGGAGGTGGAAGGAACAGAGGGAAGGAGGCAGCCAAGAAAGAGAGGAGCAAGCAGTAGTTATTGTAATATTGCCACCTTGTTTGCATAGTCTGTACTGCATGAACAGGCCGGCAAGAAGGAAGATTACTATCAAAGCCCTGGTTCAGATCCAGTCAATTCACAGGGATAATAATAGTATGTCTGAACCAGGGTTGTGTTCGTTCAGGCACACAAAGGACAAAATATGTGAAAATGGGTCTTTCTTATTGGACAGGTATCAGTCGGTTTTCTTCGGTTTGGTGCCTAATGAACACAATCTATAGGTACATCTTACAGATTTGGTAATACAAAAATAAGGGCTAATGATACACTTCCCAGACAGACAGATCTCACAAGGAAATTATAAATGGACATGAAACATCATCACTTGACTTCTTATCAGCCTTTGGGAAAACTGTATGACAAGATTGAACACAATATGATACAGTAGCACTATAATAACTCCACAAAATAAAGCATTTATAATGGATGAGTAAATAGTTTATTCATCATTACTCCATTTATAAATTAAATATTTTCACCTAGCCTCATCTAAGGTGTGGGCTATTTATGCTTTATAAATACTTGTGTTTTGAGTGACCAGTGTAATTTCTATAAAAATATGGACATTCCAGCAGTACCTGATGCTCCTTAAGCTCTCAAACTTGCCTAGGACATATCAATAGTAAAATAATAAGCACACAGAACATATCAAACATTTCATCCACTAGATTAGGGTTGGAGCAAAGACCTACAGGACAGTAGCTTTCCAGGAACCGGGTTAGTGAACTCTGACCTATATATAGTAGCTGGCCGGACAAGCCAGCTTTTCTGTAGTGGATTTTTGTTCCTTCATTACTACTGAAATGTGATTGAGGAAGAAATGTTACATGTTTTCTTAAACACCCTCTGTATTGTGTGCTTGTTACTTAACCATTGATATGTTTAAGGGGCCATTTTCAGACCTCAAAGGGTAGGCAGCATGAGTTTTTAATCGTCAAAGTAATACCACCATGTGGTCAAATACTTAGTAGCTTAGTTGTAGTCATGATCCGGTTACCTATGTATTACTACGAACAAAGTTATGTTTTTTTTTTTCTTACATATTTATTCACTTGTTACGGATATCTTCTAAACTACCCACAATGTAATATTTCTGAAAGTCAAATGGAGAATTTACTCTGTGTTAGTTAGCTCGAGCTGGCAGACCGAGTGTTGGCAGTCATGAGCTACAATCTACCAATCTCGAGGAGGTGTGATGTAAACAACCAATCAGATTCCCCATACATGGGGCCACATGATCTCAGTGAATTAGGCTACCAGAGTTTTTGAACCTTGGCTACTGACTGTGCTGTTGTGATAATTTCCATCCTCCTGGAGCCTTCCTCCAGTTGGCATCTTGTTGTTGACTCTTCCCCTCATCTCCTGTGCCCAGTGCCTCTGGAATCTATCTACTGTATTTTGGATTTTCCTCCCTACATTGCTATTGGATTAGCTGACTACCTCGACCTGTGAAACGGCCTCTCCCTCTGAAGCACCTCTCCATGGGTCTTCTTTGGTAGCTAACTCAGCCGTCAATCGTTAAATCTCCACTCTACAATATCAAATCAAATGTATTTATATCGCCCTTCGTACATCAGCTGATATCTCAAAGTGCTGTGCAGAAACCCAGCCTAAAACCCCAAACAGCAAGCAATGCAGGTGTAGAAGCACGGTGGTTAGGAAAAACTCCCTAGAAAGGCCAAAACCTAGGAAGAAACCTAGAGAGGAACCAGACTATGAGGGGTGGCCAGTCCTCTTCTGGCTGTGCCGGGTGGAGATTGTAACAGAACATGGCCAAGATGTTCAAATGTTCATAAATGACCAGCATGGTCAAATAATAATAATCACAGTAGTTGCACCTCAGGTGCTGAACAGTTGAAAGTGGAGCAGCAGCACGGCTAGGTGGACTGGGGACAGCAAGGAGTCCTCATGCCAGGTAGTCCTGAGGCATGGTCCTAGGGCTCAGGTCCTCCTCCGAGAGAGAAAGAGAGAATTAGAGAGAGCATACTTAAATTCACACAGGACACCGGATAAGACAGGAGATGTACTCCAGATATAACAAACTGACCCTAGCCCCCCGACACAAACTACTGCAGCATAAATACTGGAGGCTGAGACAGGTGGGGTCAGTAGACATATATATCTGCTGGCTTTTTTATTGTTGTGTTCTGCGTGTTCCTGCCTGTGCTAGACTAGTTGGTGTTGTTTTCTAGCTTACTATACTTACTATACTGAACAAAAATATAAACGCATCATGTCAAGTGTTGGTCCCATGTTTCATGAACTGAAATAAAAGATTCCAGAAATCTTCCATACGCACATAAAGCTTATTTCACTCAAATTTGTTTACATCCCTGTTAGTGAGCATTTCTCCTTTGCCCAGATAATCCATCCACCTTACAGGTGTGACATATCAAGAAGCTGATTTAACAGCATGACCATTACACAGGTGCACCTTGTCCTGGACACAATAAAAGCCCACACTAAAATATGTAGTTTCGTCAGAGATGTCTCAACTTTTGAGGGATGTTCAATTGGCATGCTGAATGCAGGAATGTCCACCAGAGAATGGAATGTTCATTAGTAAACCCAGGACCTCCAAATCCAGCTTCTTCACCTGCGGGATCGTCTCAGACCAGCCACATGGACAGCTGATGAAACCTAGTAGTATTTCTGTCTGTAAAAAAGCCCTTTTGCGGGGAAAACTTTTTCTGATTGGCTGGGCCTGGCTCCCCAGTGGGTGGGCCTATGCGCTCCCAGGTCCACCCATGACTGTGCCCTTGACCAGTCGTGAAATCCGTAGATTAGGGCTTAATGAATTTATTTCAATTGACTTATATGCACACTTCAAAATCGTTGAAAATGTTGCGTTTATGTTTTTGTCCATTACACTTAGCTGTGTTGACCGTAGTCGTTGGCTATCTAGGGTAGCGAACAGGCTAAAAAAACTAGCCTTAGCTGGCTGGCATATACCCTTAATATTATTTGACAACTCGTTAGATCGCGTTATGTATTTCCAAAACTTTGGTTTGCTGTAAGCTAGGTTTTGATAGCAACTGGCTGACCGCTAACATGACATAAGCAGGCTGGTAGATCTAGCGTTACCAGGCTAGTGACCTTTCAAGATGATTTGTAACAATACAATCGTAATGTATTTGCTTCTAAGTTGGCTAAAAATCTAATTGAAACCAGTATTCATGAATGCACATTATTTGGTTTAATTTGAAGTGTGAGAAAAATGATGTGTAACTTTGGATTGGGACTTTTCATGTGTATACTAATGCAAATCCAAATGTTAAATGCGGTTATGTTTATGCTACTTACTCTTTAAGGAGCATCAGGTACTGCTGGATTGTCTACCAATGGCATGTCCATCTTTTGGTTAGAAATTGCACTGGTCACTCAAAACATTTATAAAGTATTTTATGAAGTACAAATAGCCCACACTTTAGATGAGGCCATGCACAAATACTTAACTAATGATTAATAAATAGTTTATAAGGACCTATGTCTTTTTTATACTATTTTTTTTACTATCTATTATAAATGCTTTATAGATCTATTATAAATGCTTTATTAAGTGGAGTTATTATAAAGTTCTACCATCACTAGACAGCTACCTGCCCGGTACTCAGCCCTGCACCTTAAGAATAATGCCTCATGTATATAGTTAGTTTGGCGCCGACAGAGATGAGCGCCTCGCTTCGCGTTGTTAGGAAACTATGCAGCATTTTGTTTACAAGCATTTGGCTACACTCCCATTAACATCTGCTAACCATGTGTATGTGACCAATAACATTTGATTTGATTTAGAGTCATGGAATGCTGTTCACCTCATATTCTGTGTGTACACGTGTTGTTTACTCAGTGTTTGTACAGTGCCTTATTAATAAGGTATTCCCACCCCTTGACTTTTTCAACATTTTGTTGTGTTACAGCCTGAATATAACATTTATTAAATTGAGATTTTGACTCACTGGCCTACACACAGTACCCCATAATGCCAAAATTGAATTATGTTTTGAGAGATGTGTACAAATTAATAAAAAATGACAAGCTGAAATGTCTTGAGTCAATAAGTATTCAACCCATTTGTTATGGCAAGCCTAAATAAGTTCAGGAGTAAAAATGTGCTCAACAAGTCACATAATAAGTTGCACGGACTCACTCTGTGTTTGAAATGAGGCCAATGGTGACTTTAAAACAGTTACAGAGTTTAATGGCTGTGATAGGAGAACTCTGAGGATGGATCAACAACATTGTAGTTACTCCACAATAATATCCTAAATGACAGAGTGAAAAGAAGGAAGCCTGTACAGAATAAAAATATTCCGCAATAAGGCACTAAAGTAAAACTGCACAAATCTGGCAAAGAAATGTACTTTATGTCTTGAAAACTAAGTGTTATGTTTGGGTTAAATACAACACAGCACATCATTGAGTGCCACTCTTCATATTTTCAAGCATGGTGGTGGCTGCATCATATTAAGGGTATGTTTGTCATCAACAAGGACTAGGGAATTTCTGTAGGTTAAAAAATAAACGGAATACTGCTAAGCACAGGCCAGCTCCTGGAGAACAATCTGGTTCAGTCTGCTTTCCAACAGACACTGGGAGACAAATTCACCTTTCAGCAGGACAATAACCCAAATACGATGGGGTTGCTTACTAAGACGACATTAAATGTTCCTGATTGGTGTAGTTTACGACTTAAATTGGCTTGCAAATCTATGGCAAGACTTGAAATTGGCTGTGTAGCAACCAACTTGACAGAGGTTGAAGAATGTATACATATTATACAATCCAGGTGTACAAAGCTCTTAGAGACATACCCAGTAAGGCTCACAGCTGTAATTGCTGCCAAATGTGATTAAACATGTATTGACTTGAGTGTGAATTATTTTGTAAACTTTGTGTTTAATTTGCTAACATTTCTGAAAACATATTTTCACTTTGTCATTGTGGGGTTTTGTGTGTCGATGGGTGAGATTAAAAAACATATATTTTATCCATTTTGAATTCAGGCTGTAACACAACAATTTGTGGAATAAGTCAAGGGGTATGACTACTTTCTGAATGCACTAGCTCATCCTCATATAGCTACTAATGTTTCAATACTCTTCATTTTCCAAATTATATACGGTCTATACACACCACATATTTCTATTCTTGTTTCTCACACATGCTCTCTCTAATATACAGTATTTACTTTGATTGTTTGTTTTTTATTACTATTATTTGTATTTTATTCAAGAGACATTCTACTGCACTGTTGGAGCTAGTTATATAAGCACTTCGTTGTACCTGAACATCTTTGTACGTGACCAAATACATTTGATTTGATTGGCCTATTTTACAATATGAATGCCATTATTGATGCCATTCATTAACAAGATGACAGCGCTTGGTTATTAATAATTATACATTTGGTTTAAGTACACCAGAGAGCTGTGTGTGGAGCCCTAATGGCCAACCGGTAGCCATTCTAATTTTTGTCACCGAGTCATTAAGTCGCCTTTGAGGGAAGTTGTCAGCAATCAAATCCATCACCACAATAATGAGTGGAAGATGAGCTTATCAATTTTACTCCTCCAAGCATCACATACAGATGACAACTAGCAGATTTAGTCTCTCACTCTCTTGATCTCTTTCTTAATTCTCCCTTGTTTATTTTTTCTCTACTGGCTGTCAGATTCAATCTCTCCTCTCCATTCTCCCTAGTTTCTCTTTCCGCTACAAGTGCTGCTCTCTCCTCCTCCTTGCTGCCTTACAGCCTGGGATCGAACCTGGGTCTGTAGTGACGCCTCTAGCACTGCCATGAAGTGCCATAGACTGCTGCGATGCAGTGCCTTAGACCGCTGCGTCACTCAGGATCCCTGAGTTTCTTAATTCCCTCTCTATTGCTCCAGCTCTATCCATTCTCCATTGTTTACTTACTGTATACTGTCTGTCTTGCTCTCCCTCTCCTCTCTGACTGAGTGCAGGCAGCGGTGTTAGAGTGTTAAAGTAGACACGTCTCCAGCCTCTGTGACGCAGGGATTTATCCCTTTCTTTATGCAGCAGCACACAGAAAGGCTACCGGCTCTCTGCTTCACCTACCAGTGTCTGTCTCCCCGTTCCTTCCCCCTCTCCTCAACCACTCTCCTGATCTCTTCGCAGGGTTGTTCCACAAAATGAGTCCCTTTATCTGAAATAGAAATTGTGCACCAATATTGAATTTTGAACATCTAATGTAAAAGCAGGTGAGCTGGTCATGCTATTTTTTGCCCATATGCTGGTATTTGTAATGGAAAACTGAGTGGGTCAAGCATAACACGTCAACCCTGTTTTAAGAAAAATTGGGGTGAAGCTCGCATTCAATTGCCCCTCCCTGTTGAACACAAAAAGTTTAAATTCCCCCTGCCACAAGGGGATTTATGGCTGATTTGTCACCCTGTTACTTTATTTGGCACTTAAGACACTTACTATAGTATACATTTTTTGTATTTAAAGAAAACATGTTTTTTATCAAGTTAAACATGTGCTCTTCATGACATAAATGTTAAAATTAGGCGAAAGCATTTTTTTTTTACTAAGTTACACTACCCAAAATAGACCAAATGGCACCCTATTACCTAGACTGTGCACTACTTTTGACCAGAGATTTATTCATACACTTTATACACACTTATTACCTCATTACGATGTGAAATGAGAAGAAAAGTTAACGAAACTCATTGTACAGACAAGTGCCTTACACTGTACCTGAAAGGGCTATCAGTGTGTGCTTTCGTTCATGCATAGACATCGTTTGGAAATGTATTGGTACTCCCTCTCTATAACTATGTTATATTCTACTCCCTGTACCCCCACAACATGATGCTGCCACCCCCATGCTTCACGGTTGGATGGTGTTCTTCGGCTTGCAAGCCTCCCCCTCACAGTTTTTCACTGTGTATTAATACCTCGTCACCTTCCAATTTTTGTTGTTGAATTTTTTAATCTTATCTTTAACACTGCATTGTTGGAAAAGGACCAGTAAAGTAAGCGTTTCACTGTTAGTCTACACCTGTTATCCACAAAGTATGTGAACAATTTATTTGATTTGATTTGATTTTGAGTTATATCCACTGTTGCCTGTCCCACGGCACCACACCACCTAATTTCCTCAACTGGGCAGTTCATCACGGGGAAGATTGACCATATCCAGTGCTTAATGATTCATGAATGGTGGAAGTAATGGAGTACTTTACCTCGTTGTAATCGAGTGTAGCCATTACAGCAAAGAAGCCGACCCTGGTTAATGTGGACACTGATCAAAGAAGGGAACGAGGACGTGATGTGGACGGATCTGTGTGCGTCAGAATCAGAAGGGGTGGCTCGAACTGACATCAAGGCCCAGGCCAGGTTCCACATTAGCATGCCTTTGGTTCCAGTTTTTAGAACCTTCATGGACCTGTGGTGAGATACTTTTGCAAGATCCTCTCTTTGGTTTCCAACCATTTTAGGCAGACTAATAAGGAGCTCCCATTGGGAAGGCTCTGATAACAATGCTGATTAGGATGAAAGGAAGAAGAGAGCAATGGCTGGGTTTCTAGCAGGAGTTCAGGTTTTCAATTCTCAAGGTTTAACTTTAAGAGTTATGATCTAATTAAGGGACTTCCCGTGTCGGTCTCTGTCACCTGTGTGCACAGACACACCAAAATGTGATTGAATATACCAAACTTCTTCGTCTATCTGTTATTGACTGATTGTGGAACAAGTAAGGACACACCTCACAGGTTGTGCATTATTAAAGTTGATATGGGATTGGAATGCATGTCTGGGGTGGCTTGTGTGCAGGTTTACTATTGTGGTTTACTATGTGGTTGTTTAACTTACCGTATTATATTGCACTGACTTGCAAGCCACTTTGTATAAGAGCATCTGCTAGATGAGTAAAATGTATGTGTTAAATATAATTGTTTTTACCATGTGAGTTTATTATCTCTGTTAGCAATATGTGCATACAGTTTGAAGTCGGGAATTGACATACACATTAGCCAAATACATTTAAACTCAGTTTTTCACAATTCCTGACATTTAATCCTAGTAAAAATTCCCTGTTTTAAATCAGTTAGGATCAGCACTTTATTTTAAGAATGTGAAATGTCAGAATAATAGCAGAGAGAATGATTTATTTCAGCACATTCCCAGTGGGTCAGAACATTACATACACTCAATTAGTATTGGTAGCATTTTAACTTGGATCAAATGTTTCGGTAGCCTTCCACAAGCTTCCCACAATAAGTTGGGTGAATTTTGGCCCATTCCTCCTGACAGAGCTGGAGTAATGGAGTCAGGTTTGTAGGCCTCCTTGCTTGCGCAAGCTTTTTTAGTTGTGCCAAAAAAAAATCTAGAGGATTGAGGTCAGGGCTTTGTGATGGAAAATCCAATAACTTGACTTTGTTGTCCTTAAGCCATTTTGCTACAACTTTGAAAGTATGCTTGGGGTCATTGTTCACTTGGAAGACCCATTTGCGAATAAGCTTTAAATTCCTGACTGATGTCTTGAGATGTTGCTTCAATATATCCACATAATTGTCCTTCATTTTATGTACATATTCTTATTCATTCCTTTACACTTGTGTGTATAAGGTAGTTGTTGTGAAATTGTTAGATTACTTGTTAGATATTACTGCATGGTCAGAACTAGAAGCACAAGCAATTCGCTTCACTCACATTAACATCTGCTAACCATGTGTATGTGACAAATATGGTTTGATTTATGATGCCATCTATTTTGTGAAGTGCACCAGTCCCTCCTGCAGCAAAGCACCCCCACAACATGATGCTGCCACCCCCATGCTTCACGGTTGGGATGGTGTTCTTCGGCTTGCAAGCCTCCCCATTTTTCTTCCAAACATAATGATGGTCATTATGGCCAAACAGTTCTATTTTTGTTTCATCAGACCAGAGGACATGTCTCCAAAAATACGATCGTTGTCCCCATGTGCAGTTGCAAACCAAAGTCTCGCTTTTTTATGGCGGTTTGGCAGCAGTGACTTCTTTCTTGCTGAGCAGCATTTTAGGTTATGTCGATATATAGAACTCGGTTTACTGTGGATGTTGATACTTTTGTACCTGTTTCCTCCAGCATTTTCACAACGTCCTTTGCTGTTGTTCTGGGATTGATTTGCACTTGTAAAGTACGTTAATTTCTATGAGACAGAACACTTCTCCTTCCTGAGCGGTATGACGGCTGCGTGGTCCCATGGTGTTTATACTTGCATGCTATTGTTTGTAGAGATGAACGTGGTACCTTCAGGCATTTGGAAATTGCTCCCAAGGATGAACCAGACTTGTGGAGGTCTACAATTTTTTTCTGAGGTCTTGGCTGATTTCTTTTGATTTTCCCATGATGTCAAGCAAAGAGGCACTGAGTTTGAAGGTAGGCCTTGAAATACATCCACAGGTACACCTCCAATTGACTCAAATGATATCAGAAGCTTCTAAAGCCATACCATAATTTTCTGGAATTTTCCAAGCTGTTTAAATGCACAGTCAACTTAGTGGATGTAAACTTCTGACACAAGGTATTATAAGTGAAGTAATCTCTCTGTAAAAAATTACTTTTGTCATGGACAAAGTGGATATACTAAATTACTTGCCAAAACTATAGTTTGTTAACAAGAATTTGTTGAGTGATTGAAAAACGAGTTTTAATGACTCCAACCTAAGTGCATAATTACACTAATTGCATGGTGTGATATTCTATTTTCATATGGAAGACAGAGGTGGGAGCAAATGTTTCTATATTTGGCAATGACTCATAAGCAACCTCAGCATTACTCACAATTCTGTGTACATCAGTGTCTACCTTTTGAAATTGTTAAGTTCTCCATGTGTATCATTCCTCTGTTTCCCACTGTAAACAAAATGTATTAAATGAAGAAGATTATACAGCATGGGTGCATATTTAACTCTTCTTTCTATCTCACGCGTATTCAGACTTAATATACTGTACACTCTCTCTGCCACCGCTCTCTTAGGTTTGTTCTCAGGAGGCTTCTTGGTGCTAGCACTTGTTGTGAGGGAGGGAAGTGTTGACAATTTCCATTCTCCTGCCTTGTCACTGAACAACTCTCTGTCACACTTCACTGCCGGCTTAACTCTCAGACGTCCCTGTCAAGAATTGACATCTAAGTTTCACACCGCTTCTCTCTCTGTTTTTTCTTTTCTTTTTGTATGAATTTTATTCTCAAGTACACCCCCGGCACATTAGCTCTCTCTTCTTGCCGTATCGATGTCTCTCTGACAGCGCTGGAGTCCTTTTGTCTCTCTGTCTTTGTTTTGATGGATAACTAAGAAGGAAAGTCACTTTAAAGTGCAGAAGGGCACCTGTACCTGCTAGCTTTGTGTGTCCCGACCGTGGCTGAATCGCTGCATCGATTGGCATGTGTGGCCAATATGGTTGGCTCCATGGGTTTCTCGTGAGCCTAACAAATCAAGTCATAGTGTACAATTGACCTCCAAATAGACTGTATGGAATGGGGCGAACTGTAAATGGGGCGCCACTGGGCTTTGGCTTGTTAAGATTAAAGAGGCTCTCCATGTCCCTAGGCACGTGCATTCCCTCCCATTACATGTGGGAGAAAGGCTTGGGTTTGCTTCTGGTTTTCATTTTAGCCACACTCGTAATGACTCTGTGGAATCAATAACTAAGGGTTCATTGACTAAATTGACTGTGTACTTAAGGTTTTCGGTGAATATTAGGAAAGATCTATGCATTTGCTGTATAGTATGCACGACCGTAAAATACAGCCTGGAATATACTGAGTAGCATACAGAGTAGTACTCAACTCAAACTTTTCTCCACTCCATGTTTCTGGCCTTCATGTGGGCTTCCTCTTATCATCTAAGTAGGTGACTGGAGGGACTTGAACCGCTGGTTTGAAACAGGCCCCTTTTCATTACCAAGAGGGCGGACTATGAATTTGAGATTATAGGTGATTACACTCAGCCACCCTCCTTTTGGGAGGGAAAAAAACAGATTTAATCCCCCCTCTCTGGTTCTGCATCTGATGGTGTCCAGGGATGGCTGCTTGGTCTGCATCCATCACCACAGAGCCAAAAAAAGAGACAGAACATACGGAACCAGATGGAGACCTGGCCGAGGTTTCTCAGGGAACGAGGCCAGTTGGCTGGTGAACAAGAGGTGCTGGGTCTGATCAGGCAGAGGGAACTAGCCACTTGGCCCAAGATCACAGCGGTCAGTGGGGACGTTGCTGGACCGGCTGATGGGTCGAGTGCAGGGGGAGAACTTGGGTATCGGGAGCTCATGTTGACCTTAGTGGCATTGATAGTGCTGCGGCTGTCTGTGTGAGTGAGTTCCAGGTCCCCCCTCCTCAAACTGGCCCTGACCAATAGCTTTCGGTGCTGCATGACCGCTGTCCTACTTAGCGAAGGCCCGTTCATTGCCCACTTGCCTGCCACTGTATAAGGTTGAATGAATGCCACCATTCATAGTTAACTTAAAGCTATTATTGGTCGAAAGAGAACTGTATTGTCTGTGATATATTTGGGTTTGCTATTGATGACAAAGGAATACAGACACCTTCAAAATTATTGGCACCTTTGATAAAGATGAGCAGAAAATACAAATACCGAGCTATATTGTATGCTGATATTTTTCTGGGAAATTATATTATGTTATACTAATACAATTTCTCAGAGAAAGAGATTTTGTTGAACAAGTTAAAAATATGTGTCAATATTAATATTATATTATTGGCATCCTGTTACATCCCCCAGTTTCTGTGTTGTTGTGGGTTTGTATGTGTGTCTATTTCAGGAAATGGCTTTCTGGATTCCTAAAGCAGCTGATTGGAGCTCTGACCCCTCCCTCTCGTCAGGGTATACAGCTGTTTCTTCAAACACCAACTCATTCTCCAGCTTGATAAAAGCCAATGTTCCATCAAAAGAGAGTTGTTGTTGTGGTCAGTGAAAGTTTTTCTGATATTATCTTGTAGCTGGTCCTTCAGAGGTATACGTAGGACAATAGGACTTAGTGTTTGTGGTTATTGAAATTTCACACTTAAAGTATTGGTAATTATTCTGTGTTCCATTTGTTCCCAGGGGGTGAAAGGGGAATGCACCTTGGGAGTGTTGAGGCAAGAGGCCTGCGGGCATACATAACCCAAAGTATTTAATCTGTCTATGTACACTAGGTAAAACCTGGGCGGAACACCCCCTGTATTTTGGTTAGTGCGCCAGGTGGTGCTAAAGGGTAGGTTAGAAGTGGGAAGGCAGGTAAGGTAGGAGACGGGATTCCTTACATTTTAGTTTCTTTCCTTTGGTTCTGTCCTGCCACTTTTCCCCACATTACTGTGCGTTAGGAATAATAAATTCCCTGTCAACTGTATTTTTCTCTGCCTCTGTCATCCTTCCCCGCACCTACGATCACATACTTTTTTTAGTTGAGATGTAGCAGGGTGTTGCGTTCTCTCCTCCAAGAGGTGTACGTAACACACCCCTAAAGATGCTTTAAAAATATAAAAAATGTAAATATGTATTAACGAACTGTATTGTGATCTTCCATGGCTTCCTGTTTCACTGGGATATAAAAATAAGGTAACACGCATGTAAAATCCAATGGTCAAACATCACTATAGGGAAAGGCAAATAACTCACAAATGGTTATTGACTTTCATAAATGGTGAAAGGGTAAAAAAAAAAAGTTTAATTAATATACCTCTTACCACTATTGGGACAACAATTAAAAAGTTTAAACCACTGGAACATTGGTAAACTTGCCTGGTAGAGGACCCCCGTGTTATCTTGTCCTGACGCACAGTGAGGAAAATGGTTCAGGAGGCAAAGAAAAGTATGAGAATAACAGTATTACCAAGTCTCCAGATCTACAATTAGACGCCACCTGCATGTTGATAGGCTATTTGGAAGGGCTGCCATTAAAAAAAAGCCTTTATTGAGAGCAGCCAACAAATGTAAATGTCTGTAGTTTGAAAAACGGCATTTGACACTTGGATTGGAACTGGGTGCTATGGTCAGATGAAATGAGAATAGAGCTCGAAAGAAGGATGCATATGCAGAAAATAACCTCATACCTACTGTAGGATTTGGTGGTGGATCTTTGATGTTTGATCTTTTTTGCCCTCCTTAAAGTCAATGGCATCATGAACTCTACCATATACCATCAAATTGTAGCTAAAAACTTGGTTGCCTCTGCCAGGAGGCTGAAAGTGAGCTGCAAGTGGGTCTTCCAGCAAGACATTGACCCCAAGCACACATCAAAATCCACAAAGAAATGGTTCCTTGACCACAAAATCAACACTTTGCAATGGCCATGTCAGTCTCCGTACTTGAACCCCATTGAAAATCTGTGGTTTAAATTGAAGAGGACAGTACATGAGCACAGACCGAAAGATATCAAGAATCTGTAAAAATTCCCTATGGAGGAATGGTCTAAGATCCTTCCCAATATGTTCCTCAACCTCATAAAAAAAACTATTAAAAACAGGGGTGCCAATCATTTTGACACCTATCTTTTAGAGATTTGTTTTATTACATGTTAAACAAAAAATGTTCTCTGAGCAATTCTATTAGTATCAATTATTATTCTTATTTGGGAGCATACAGTATATAGTTCTGTTTATTCTATGCAGTCTTTTTTGCTCATCTTTATCAAGGATGCCAATCATTTTGGAGGTGACTGTACATGATCTAACTTTTGTAATACTGTAAGTTACAGGAGAGCTAAGCCTGATAAACCAACATAAAAATAATTATCATGATGAGGTTCAGGGTGAACCTCATTCTGAAAAGAGATCATGTGGGGCGACTGAGTATCCATTTAAATTTGAGATGACAGGCACTGTATTGAGCACCCAGAGGGTTTTGTTCTCATCATACACTGCCTGTTAGGTCGAGATCACTCTAAACTCCTTCTCTTCAGAATAATTCCTTTTCAACTGGCGCTACTGTGATTTTTCACCAGGCATCTTGTTAGCCGCAGGACAAAAATAACAAATGTTTTTCTGATCTAGATCAATTTAGCATTTATTCCTTCCTTTCCAATTTGTGATTTTTAAAGAAGTCTGGGAAGGACTGACACTAATCATGCAGCCTGGCCTCATAGACTAGGCATAACACAGTAAAGGTAAATCCGGGACAGTCAAATTAGTTTATGTTATGTTTGGTAAGGTCATTGAAGGCAAAAACAAAAGGAGGGTGGTTGGTGGGGGTAGGAATATAAATGCAAACATCTAGCAACATGTTTGTATCTCATCACGGACAACTTTAGGATTTTTGCTAATTAGAAACTTTGCAATGACTTAGTATATTAGCTAACCCTTCTCTAGCTAACATTAACAAAATACAGTGATTCCTCCTTTAAGCCATACTGCGGCACACCCTGCATGCTGCTGCAGCATTCTGTGGCATGTCATTTAATTCTTAGCCATTTCTTGTTACTGCAAATTATTTCTAGTTTGACCACCAGAGGGCATCTTTGAGAAGCATTTTATAGTATTCTGCATTGGCATTACCAGAGAATTTAAAACCTGTTTTGTAATAACACACTATTGATTTTAAGAAATTTGGCTTAATTAATTTGATGAATATTATGTTGTTTATAAATTGAGACCGTTTTACTCTCGGATCACACACTGGACATTCGGGCCGAGGAGTAGGGTTGATTTGAGCGCTCTGGCCAAGCACCTAAGGTAACGTTGGCTAGCTACTTCCAGACACAAATGAGACATCTCTGACCATTTTACTCGCCCTAGCAGAGCTGGTAAGGCAGTTTTCCTGTTAACCAGAGCATTGGTGACTGTAAATGTGCTGCTGGAAACATTAAAGTAAAGTAATTATTCTGCACTTGTACACTCAGATGAGAGGGCTCTGAAATCCGTGTAGATAGTAGGCTGGACACATGAACATTTTAACAACATTCTTTTCTGTTAAAAACTAGTCCATTGAATCCGCCGTGGATCCCAGTTTCATAATATGACCATATTTCCCAGCTGCTTGCCGTCGTATTGAAGTAATCGCGAAAAAACAGGCCTTATCTTAGTGCATTTTTCACCCTGCCAGCTCCTTTTAGATCTATTGAGCACCGTGGCACCAACTTGCCTTCCGAACGTTCTATTTACAGCTTTTTGTTCAACGTCACAATGCCTGCTTCACTATTGTTGGTCATGAGACCTGCTCACGTTGTTTATAGTTCAAATGTAAACAGCAAAAATAATATTGGAACTCTGTGATTTTCCCATTGTTTCCTATTGGGGAAATATAGGAATGTCTGTCAAGTTTTTTCAAGTTGGGTGTAACCGGTGTGAATTGGCCAGCTAGATAGCATGGAAAGCACAAACAGCGTTTCAATTGGTGACGTCACTCGCTCTGATACTTTGTTGTTCCCCTTGCTCTGCTAGGGTGGTGGCTTTTGTGGAGCAATGGGTGATGATGCTTCGAGGGTGGCTGTGTGTGTGGAGGGTCCCTGGTTCGAGCCCAGGAAGGGGCGAGGAGAGGGACGGAAGCAAAACTGTTACTTGGGCACCATTTTAATCAGGAGAATCTCCTCTTTGTATTTATGTAAGTCTGGGCAGCGAGCTCGTTTGTCATCGATCGCTAGACCAGAAATAGTCAGACGTTTTTATTTTTTCCCTACATTTTCATTAAGCAGACATAAGCGCAGTTGACACCATCGAGGTGCGGATGTTTACTTTCTGCACAAGTAGTTTTATTCCAGTTTCGTCCGATGAACAGATTGTAGTGGAAAAATAAAAAGGGATACATTTTTAATGGAATTCTAAGCATCACTCCAGTCAAAACAGGCTCTGCGAACGTTCCATTCCATTAATTTGCTATGGGCTCGCGCTAGTGTTCCAGTTTAGCCAAAGTTTTCAAGACGTTTTTCATCTTTGGGTGAATTTTGACTCGTTCTATTCTCCAGCCTATACAGTCGTGGCCAAAAGTTTTGAGAATTACACAAATATAAATTTTCACAAAGTCTGCTGCCTCAGTGTCTTTAGATATTTTTGTCAGATGTTACTATGGAATACTGAAGTATAATTACAAGCATTTCATAGACAATTACATGAAGTTGATGCAAAGAGTCAATATTTGCAGTGTTGACCCTTCTTTTTCAAGACCTCTGCAATCTGCCCTGGCATGCTGTCAATTAACTTCTGGGCCAAATCCTGACTGATGGCAGCCCATTCTTGCATAATCAATGCTTGGAGTTTGTGGGGTGTTGTTTGTCCTCCCGCCTCAATGGAATTAAGGTCTGGGGAGTTTCCTGGCCATGGACCCACAATATCGATGTTTTGTTCCCCGAGCCACTTAGTTATCACTTTTGCCTTATGGCAAGGTGCTCCATCATGCTGGAAAAGGCATTGTTCATACTGTCGCTATGTTTTCATGTCCAGATTCTGTCCTGTCCTGTTCCATGTCCGTTGTTAATAAAATGTTCACTCCCTGTACTTGCTTCTCGTCTATCAGCATCTGTCCTGAATGCTGACACCACCATGTGAAGCATCAGGGTGTTTTTGTTCTTTGTTTTAGTTGGTGACATCGGGTCCGGGTGCAGTAGCCGATTGAACCAGGGGTGGCTTAGCTGGCTTGATAGTTTTTTTTGCCTCGGTTGGCTCGGCAGGCACCCATCCCACGTTATTGTTATGGGATTTTTATGAATAATGACTAAATGATGTATACGTTTAACGTAGAACTATAACAGAATTCTACCCTGTCTTTATATAATGATAAATAATGTTTGTTCATTAGGAAGGGGTTATGTAGCATAGACCTAGGAAGAAAGGATTGGTACCGTCACGCTTGCTCCCGCTCTCCCTCTCTGGTGCTCGAGGACGCCGTGCTGCCCTTCATTACAAGCACCTGACACCATCATTACGTGCATCAGCGCTCACTGGACTCACCTGGACTCCTTCACTTTGTTGATTGCACCATCTATATCTGTCTGTTCTTCCGTCAGCATTAATGTCGTTATGTCCAGATCCCTGTACTTGCTTCAACGTTGGTCCTTACAGGTAACGCTATATGAGGCGTGTGTATGGCTACCAGGGTTCATCTACCAGCGTTCATGAGTCATGAAGGCAGTCAAATTCGACTTGACCATTTAGTCATGGATATTATTCTCCTCCAAGCTCTGATGGTCATTAGTAGCCTACCAAACATGCTAACTGCTTGGTACTAAGCACTCGGGGACACTGTGCTGTGTAGGGAGCTGTCTTTCAGATGGGATGTGAAACAGGTGTCCTGACTCTCTGAGGTCATTAATCACTCTGACATCCCTTTAATCACTCTGACATCAATGCAAATGTTTTCGAAAAATCTAATCAAACACTTCAGAGCCCATGAACTCATGTTGCAGAACATTTCTATAGGCTATACAGTTGCGTGAGAAAACAGAATGATGGCCTCTATTAAAAAGAGGAGGATCTCATCAGCTTTCTATAGGCTAGGCCGGGAATATATATTTCTCAACTTTCATAATATTAAGCACATTGCTTATCTTTACAACAGGAGTATAGCCCACCAGGCTGGCATGAAAATTAACCACGGGAAAAGCGTCCTCCATTCGCTAATAAGTGCATAGATTACATTTATTTTTTTGATGGTCATCTAACATGTGTCACTGCGCATCACTGTCTTCCACAAGCTCTTTCGCTCTTGGGTAGACATAGCTAGCTGTAAATGTTGATGTTTATGATCAGGGTTATAAATGGCGATATATAAAACTGTTTGAATGATTTGTGTCTACTCCTCTGTCTCTGTCTGGGCACAGACCCATGGGGTGCCCAAGAGGAAGTAAAAATATATACTATATATGTATGGGAATATATACTGTATAAACTACCACTCAAAAGTTTGGGGTCATTTTTGTCCATGAAAATAGCATCAAATTGATTAGAAAAACAGTGATGACATTGTTATAAATGACTATTGGAGCTGGAAACAGCTGATTTTTAATGGAATATATACAGAGGCCCATTATCAGCAACTATCACTCCTATGTTCCAACAGCAAGTTGTTTTATCTAATCCAAGTTCATCATTTTAATTGATCATTAGAAAACCATTTTGCAAATATGTTAGCACAGCTGAAAACTGTTGATCTGATTAAAGAAGCAATACAACTGGCCTACTTTAGACTAGACTGGAGCATCAGCATTTGTGGGTTTGATTACAGGCTCAAAATGGCCAGAAACAAAGACCTTTCTTCTGAAACTCATCAGTCTATTGTTGTTGCGAGAAATTGCCAAGAGACTAAAGATCTCATGCAACGCTGTGTACTACTCCCTTCACAGAACAGTGCAAACTGGCTCTAACCAGAATAGAAAGAGGAGTGGGAGGCCCCAGTGCACAACTGCACAAGCATATTTTTTTACATTTACAGCAACAACCTGGGGAATAGGTACAGGGGAGAGGAGGGTGATGAATGAGCCAATTGTAAGCTGGGGATGATTAGGTGACTGTGATGGTATGAGGGACAGCTTGGGAATTTATCCAGGACACCAGGGTTAACAACACTACTCTTATGATAAGTGCCATGGGCTCTTTAATGACCTCAGAGACTCAGGACACCTGTTTCACATCCCATCTGAAAGACAGCTCCCTACACAGCACAGTGTCCCCACTGCCCTGGGGCATTGGGATATTTTTTAGACCAGAGGAAAGAGTGCCTCCTACTGGCCCTCCAACACCACTTCCAGCAGCATCCAGTCTCCCATCCAGGGACTGACCAGGAACAAACCTGCTTAGCTTCAGAAGCAAGCCTGCAGTGGGATGCAGGGTGGTATGCTCTGAGTGTCTAGTTTGAGAAACAGATGCCTCGCAAGTCCTCAACTGGCAGCTTCATTTAAATAGTACCTGCAAAACACCAGTCTCAACAATGAAGAGGCGACTCCTGGATGCTGGCCTTCTAGGCAGAGTTCCTTTGCCCATCTTGATATTTTCTTTGTGTTTGCCAGTCTGCAACTCTGCCTAGAAGGTCAGCATCCCAGAGTTGCCTCTTCACTGTTGAAGTTGAGACTGGTGTTTTGCAGAAGAAAGGTCTTTGTTTCTGGCCATTTTGTGCCTCAAATCGAACCCACAAATGCTGATGCTCCAGATAACTAGTCTAAAGAAGGCCAGATGTATTGCTTCTTTATTCAGAACACAATTGCAAAAGGGTTTTCTAATGATCAATTAGCCTCTTAAAATGATAAACTTGGATTAGCTAACACATTGTGCCATTGGAACACAGGAGTGATGGTTGCTGATAATGGGCCTCTGTATGCCTATGTAGATATTCCGTTAAAACATTTTTTTACAACATTAACAATGTCTACACTGCATTTCTGATCAATGTGACGTTATTTTAATGGACCAAAATGTGCTTTTCTTTCAAAAAAGATGACATTTCTAAGTGACCACAAACTTGGGTAACTGGGGGGCCCTGCCTTAATTGGGCAAATAATTTATGGAAAAATATATAAACTGCATAATGAATACAAGTGATTTGTAAATTGTGTGAGTCAGGGGATGGGCCCAAGCCCGTAGGGGCCCAAATAGATAAAAAAGCAACAGATTATTTTAAATTATTGTATTTAAATTGTTAAATTCTTATTTCCATTTTTTGTCCAAACACAGGAGCCTGCTCTCTATGTTCAAAATACACCAGAGAGCATATTTTAGCTATAGAGGATCAATCGTTTAAAAAAAAAAAGCTGTGCATTCAGTTTTATCACCAGCGCATACAGGTACAGTATCTGTGAAAATAAAGGAAACACCAACATAAAGTATCTTAAAAGGGTGTTGGACCACCACTAGCTGCCAGAACAGCTTGAATGTGCCTTGGTATAGATTCTACTTGTGGACCTAAACCATGCCAGGAAAATTCACCCCACACGTATCCCTCATTTACTCAAGTGTTTATTTTATTTTGGCAGTTACCGTCAGGGGTGCAGCTAGGGACAGGGGGAGGGACATGTACCCCCGACATTCTAAAATGTATTTTTGTCCCTTCCAGTTTTATCATTGGAATGTGATATAAAACAAGGCAATGGTATGCTATAGTAACGGGATGCTTTAGGACCATGCGGACACCTCAGAGCAGTTGGGTTGGCTGTTTGGAGTGTTTAGCCGACTGGATTTAGGACCATGCGAACACCATAGAGCGGGCTGACAGACAGTGTGAAGGCAAAGCTTCCGGGAGGCTGGCTGGACCAGCACGGGAGAGTTGATCATAGTTCAGTGTAAGCGTGCTCTTTCACCGAGTTGTAAATGGAACAGAAACGGTCTATTCTTTAGTTGACATGTAGCTGGCAAGGTAACTGCTGTTTAACCTCACAGAAAAATAACCAATCTAGTGTTTATTCTCAGTGCTAAGCTAGTATCGTAACTGACATGTAACGTTAGCTAATGTTTCATCCCCTCTCCACTGAGGTGAGTAGTGAGTAGCTGCCACCGCCAGGTCAGCTCTACTCACTAGTTATCAGTCAGATAGCATAATAAAGTGGCTATTATTACTTTCTAGCAGCAGTTGTTTATGAACATGTTTTGTACCCTTTGTTTTGTCGCATTTCAGAAGTAAATAAAATGCAAAAAAAGATGGGAAGGAAGTTGTGTTAGTTATTGACTAGACTGGTGGAGGTCGGGCGTTTAGGGGGCTCAGGTTGGCTGGGCGGTCTGGCTGAAATTTGATATAGAGGATGTCTTAATCAAAAGTTGTCTTTGTACTTTATTTGTAAGAGTTGTTGTATTGATTATTGAATTATCATAGATCTAGTTCAGTCTTATTATTCACTTAAGCATCTCTTACTGTGGCCATTTTTGCTTACAATTAGTGATGGCTAGAAAGGCCATGTGTCATATTAGATTGTGTAGAAATGCAGGAAAAGGGCTTTAGATGACCCAAAAAATGGGAGGGACCCCACACACCCTGCCAAGTTATGTCCCCCTCTGCAAATAGCACTGCTGGGTGATTTAAAAAGTCAGTCAAGCGATCAATAATATAATAAAACTCTTAGTAAAATTGTAAATGTCAAATCTACAATATGTAGAATCTATGAGAATAGAAAGTTTCAGAACTTTTGTGAAACAGCACAGTTGAAAAGAAATGTCAACTAGAACTGGATGGTGTTCAGAGATAGATGGGAGGGGTTGAGTGGAGCTGAAGGATGGGAATAAAAACAAACAAAAGATAACTATTGTCATGACGTGCCCTGGGGGGAGGATCATAGCCCCCTCTCTCTCGCCACAATTTTATGACTTTACGACAGGTCATAAATATCTGGTAGAAACTGCCATGCAGTATTGATTGAGTCTAAGAGAACAAAGAATCTCTCTTGGCCAAACTCCTAATCCCCAAAATGGGAGAATTAAACAATATTTCTACTTTTGAAAATGTGGCAATGGTCCTTGGACACTTAGGGGACAGTTATGATGAGTGTGTTTCATTTGGTGATCTCATGAAGGACAGGAAATACACATAACTGTATCTCTTAAAGTGTACATTTCCCAGCTATCATGTTTACATTTAAATATTGTGACGTATTTGATTTAACCTGAAACTATTTTTGAAAAGATGTGATGTTAACCTTCTAAATGAGAGTCTGGGTTTTTCATATAAAGTTAATCAAATCAATGGCCACGCCCACGTGAGCATAGACATTATGTCGGCGTCATGGAACCGCCCTTTTCTACTGAAGTGTATAAAACCCACTCCTGATGAAATTCACATGAGACCAAAACATACCGGATGATACTGGTGTGTGAAGTGGTTTTAACTACAACTATGCCAAAGAGACCCATGCTAAGCTGGACATCTCAAATGGTTAAGAAGTCAGAGACTATCGATCACTACAAAAGAAGGAGCAAATTCTAGACAACATGAATTACTAGTCTGCAGCTAGAATTTACATAAACCTAGAACGAGAATACCAACAACCGCCGAATGGTCTTCTGAAGTATTCATTCTTTCAACCACAAAAGACATTGAGACTTCTCGGAAAGTTAAGCAGAGACTCTGATGAACCCTATAGGACGTTTGAGAATTCCAACAACGACATACGGGTGTAAATATATATGCATTGCAATTATTCTCGAAAGAGCGGCTGTTCATGTGCAAAATATTAGCATTTCAATGAATATAATTATAGAATGTGTGGTGGGAATCCATTTTGTCTTTCCCGCTCTCAGTCCCCAAGCCATTCCTTTGACTACCAAGCCATCATATCGGCTTAGCCCACTAGGGACTTTTCTATCATTTTTAGTAACCAATATCTACTGTTTGTTTGTTATGTAATTCTATGTGATTATTTAGTTAGTAAATTAATAATCAAGACAATTTGTATATTGCTGACTCACTATGAAACTAGGGTTCGTGCAGACAAACAAGAATTTTATGATGTTTGAATTGAGCATAATGAGGTAACGATTAATAATTCACAGTATATATTAAAATATCTGATCAATAGAAGACTAATTGATCAGATATTAAAATACCGGAAAATTATAACTTTAATCAACATTTTCAGTGGTGCCCGACTTCCTAGTTAATTAATGTTTGCATGGTTAGTTACGTGATTAACGTAAGACCTAGAGAACTGATTTGATATAAATAAGTCTGCACATTTAATGATAGTCACAGACACGACACTATTGTGAAATATACTGTGTCCGCAAAATGTACAGTACTAGTCAAAAGTTTGGACACACCTACTCATTCAAGGGTTTTTCTTTATTTGTACTATTTTCTACATTGTAGAATAATAGTGAAGACACCAAAACTATGAAGTAACACATATGGAATCATGTAGTAACGAAAAAAGTGTTAAACAAATCAAAATAATTTATATTTGAGATTCTTTAAAATAGCCACCCTTTGCCTTGATGACAGCATTCTCTCAACCAGCTTTTCCAATTTTTCAACCATTTTTCAACAGTCTTGAAGGAGTTCCCACATATTCTGAGCACTGGTTGGCTACTTTTCCTTCACTCTGCAGTCTAACTGATCACAAACCATCTCAATTTGGTTGAGGCCGGGTGAATGTGGAGGCCAGGTTAATTGATGCAGCACTCAATCACTCTCCTTCTTGGTCAAATAGCTCTTAAACAGACTGGAGGTGTGTTGGGTCATTGTCCTTTTGAAAAACAAATGATTGTACAGGAAAACGCATCGCTGCAGAATGTTGTGGTAGCCATATTGGTTAAGTGTGCATTGAATTCTAAATAAATCACCTACAGTGTCACCAGCAAAGCACCCACATACCATCACACCTCCTCCATGCTTCATGGTCAGAACCACACAAATGGAGATAATCTACAGTGGCAAGAAAAAGTATTTGAAACCTTTGGAATTACCTGTATTTTTTGCTTAAATTTAATCTGATCTTTGTCTTAGTTACAACAATAGACAAACAGTGTGCTTCAACTAATAACACACAAATTATTGTATATTTCTTGTCTATATTGAATACATAATTTAAACATTAACAGTGTAGGTTGGAAAAAGTATGTGAACCCCTAGGCTAATGCCTTTTCCAAAATCATTTTGGAGTCTGGACTCCAGGTTAGCTGACTCCTATCAATGAGACGAGATTGGAGGTGTTGGTTTGAGCTGCCCTGCCCAACAAAAACACTCACAAAATTTGAGTTTGCCATTCAAAAGAAGCATTGCCTGATGTGAACAATTCTTCAAACAAAAGAGATCTCAGAAGACCTAAGATTAAGAATTGTTGACTTGCATAAAGCTGAAAAGGGTTAAAAAAATTATCTCTAAAAACCTTGATGTTCATCAGTCCACAGTAGGACAAATTGTCAATAAATGAGGAAAGTTCAGCACTGTTGCTACTCTCCCTAGGAGTGACTGTAGGGGAAAGATGACTGCAAGAGCCCAGTGCAGAATGCTCAATGAAGTTAAGAAGAATCCTACAGTGTCAGCTAAAGACTTAAAGAAATCTCTGGAACATGCTAACATCTCTGTTGATGAGTCTATGATACGTAAAACACTAAACACGAATGGTGTTCATGGGAGGACACCACAGAAGAAGCCACTGCTGTCCAAAAAAAACATTTCTACATCGCAGAAGAGCACCTGGACGTTCCACAGTGCTTCTGGCAAAATATTCTGTGGACAGATTCATCTAAAATTGAATTGTTTGGAAGGGAAAAAAAGACACAGCACACCAACATCAAAACCTCATTCCAACTGTAAAGTATGGTAGAGAGAGCATCATGGTTTGGGGCTGCTTTGCTGCATCAGAGCCTGGACAGCTTGCTATCATCGACAGAAAAATATATTCCCAATTTTACCAAGACATTTTGCATATCTGTCCGCCAATTGAAGCTCAACAGCAGTTGGGTGATGCAACGACCCAAAACATAGAAGTAAATCAAAAAAGAATTGCTTCAAGAGAAGAAAATACGTCTTCTGCAGTGGACCAGTCAGTCAGAGTCCTGACCTCAACCTGATTTAAAATGCAGTGGCAGTTTTGTAAAGATGAATGGGTCAAAATTCCTAATGAACGTGGTGCAGGTTTGATCCGCAACTACAGAAAACATTTGGTTGAGTTTATTGCTGCAAAATTGAGTCAACCAGTTATTAAATGCAAGGGTTCACATACTTTCCCCATCCTACACTGTGAAGGTTTACACGGTGTGTTCAATAAAGACATGAAAACGTATAATTGTTTCTGTGTTATTAGCTTAAGCAGGCTGTGTTTGTCTAGAGTTGTGACATAGATGAAGATCAGATCAAATGTTATGACCAATTAATGCAGAAATCCAGGTAATTCCAAAGGGTTCACTTACTTTTTCTTGCCACTGCATATAACTAACTACTCAGCATCTCACAAAGACATGGACGTTGGAACCAAAAACTTCAAATTTAGAATCATCAGAAGATTGGTCCAAGCACACCAAGACAGTCGTGAAGAGGGCACGACAAAACCTATTCCCCCTCAGGAGACTGAAAAGATTTGGCATGGGTCCTCAGATCCTCCAAAGGTTCTACAGCTGCACCATCGAGAGCATTCTAACTGGTTGCATCACTGCCTGATATGGCAACTGCTCGGACTCCAACAGCAAGGCATTACAGAGGGAAGAGCAAACGGCCCAGTACATCACTGGGGTCAAGCTTCCTGCCATCCAAGACCTTTATACCAGGCGGTGTAAGAGGAAAGCCATAAAAATTGTCAGACTCCAGCCACCCTAGTCATAGAATGTTCTCTCTGATACCGCATGGCAAGTGGTACCGGAGTGCCAAGTCTAGGTCCAAGAGGCTTCTCAACAACTTCTACCCCCAAGCCATAAGACTCCTGAACACCTAATCAAATGGCTACCCAGACTATTTGCATTGCTCCCCCCCCCCTTCTTATACATCCCTGCTACTCTCTGTTGTTATCATCTATGCATAGTCACTTTAATAACTCTCGCGTGTACATATTACCTCAACTAACCAGTACTCCCTGTATATAGTCTCGCTATGGTTATTTTACTGCTGCTCTTTAATTACTTAGTTATTTTTATTTAATATTCTTATCTGTATTTTTTTAAACTGCATTGTTGGTTAGGGGCTCATAAGTAAGCATTTCACTGTAAGTTCTACACCTGTTGTATTCGGCACACACAACTACCTCATCCCCATATTTGTCACGACTCCCACCGAAGGTGGCTCCTCTTTCTGTTTGGGCGGTGGTCGTCGTCACCGATCTACGAGCTGCCACCGATCCCTTTTCTCTTTTCTGTTGGTTTTGTCTTATTGGTTACACCTGGGCTATTTAAGCCAGTAATGCCCGCCTGCTCTTTATGCAGGCTTATTTTTCCTCTGTTCATGTTTGTGGTTGTGCGATTTCCTTTGTTTTCCTCCGGACTGGTTGGGTCCTGGTTTTGGGCCGGTCTTGTTATTGCGCCTGGTGTTTTGCCGTGACCATTTTCCCTGCGCCAGAATGAAATATTGTTCTTTACCCTCTGCTTCCTGCACCTGACTCCGCACCCACTACGCATAAAGTGCGTAACAATATTGTTACTTATCCTCTTGCTCTTTTGCCACCCAGTATCACATCATCATCTGCACATCTATCACTCCAGTGTTAATGCTAAATTGTAATTATTTCGCATCTATGGCCTATTTATTGCCTTACCTCCCTAGTCTTCTACATTTGCACACACTGTACATAGATTTTCCTATTGTGTTAGTGACTGTACGTTTGTTTATCCCACATGTAACTGTGTTTTTTGTGTCACACTGCTTTGCTTTATCTTGGCCAGGTCGCAGTTGTAAATGAGAACTTGTTCTCAACTGGCCTACCTGGTTAAATAAAGGTGAAATGAATAAATACAAATGTGACGAATAAAAATGTATTTGATACTTTTATATCTAACAGTTTTTTGGTTACTACTTGATTGTAACGGTTGTCTTCCTCTGACGAGGAGTAGTGGTAGGAAGGATCGGAGGACCAATGCGCAGCGTGGTAAGTGTTCATGACATTTATTATAACTCAGAACACTAACGAATAAAACAAAGAGAACGAAATGAAACCGAAACAGTCCTGTACGGTGAATACACAAAAACACAGAATAGAAAATAATCACCCACGAAACACAAGTGGGAAAAGGCTACCTAAGTATGATCAGTGTGTTTACGGACATATTCAATCAATCCCTATACCAGTCTGCTGTTCCCACATGCTTCAAGAGGGCCACCATTGTTCCTGTTCCCAAGAAAGCTAAGGTAACTGAGCTAAATGACTACCGCCCCGTAGCACTCACATCCGTCATCATGAAGTGCTTTGAGAGACTAGTCAAGGACCATATCACCTCCACCCTACCTGACACCCTAGACCCACTCCAATTTGCTTACCGCCCAAATAGGTCCACAGACGATGCAATCTCAACCACACTGCACACTGCCCTAACCCATCTGGACAAGAGGAATACCTATGTGAGAATGCTGTTCATCGACTACAGCTCGGCATTCAACACCATAGTACCCTCCAAGCTCGTCATCAAGCTCGAGACCCTGGGTCTCGACCCCGCCCTGTGCAACTGGGTACTGGACTTCCTGACGGGCCGCCCCCAGGTGGTGAGGGTAGGCAACAACATCTCCTCCCCGCTGATCCTCAACACTGGGGCCCCACAAGGTTGCGTTCTGAGCCCTCTCCTGTACTCCCTGTTCACCCACGACTGCGTGGCCACGCACGCCTCCAACTCAATCATCAAGTTTGCGGACGACACAACAGTGGTAGGCTTGATTACCAACAACGATGAGACGGCCTACAGGGAGGAGGTGAGGGCCCTCGGAGTGTGGTGTCAGGAAAACAACCTCACACTCAACGTCAACAAAACTAAGGAGATGATTGTGGACTTCAGGAAACAGCAGAGGGAACACCCCCCTATCCACATCGATGGAACAGTAGTGGAGAGGGTAGCAAGTTTTAAGTTCCTCGGCATACACATCACAGACAAACTGAATTGGTCCACTCACACAGACAGCATCGTGAAGAAGGCGCAGCAGCGCCTCTTCAACCTCAGGAGGCTGAAGAAATTCGGCTTGTCACCAAAAGCACTCACAAACTTCTACAGATGCACAATCGAGAGCATCCTGGCGGGCTGTATCACCGCCTGGTATGGCAACTGCACCGCCCTCAACCGTAAGGCTCTCCAGAGGGTAGTGAGGTCTGCACAACGCATCACCGGGGGCAAACTACCTGCCCTCCAGGACACCTACACCACCCGATGTCACAGGAAGGCCATAAAGATCATCAAGGACATCAACCACCCGAGCCACTGCCTGTTCACCCCGCTATCATCCAGAAGGCGAGGTCAGTACAGGTGCATCAAAGCTGGGACCGAGAGACTGAAAAACAGCTTCTATCTCAAGGCCATCAGACTGTTAAACAGCCACCACTAACACTGAGTGGCTGCTGCCAACACACTGACACTGACTCAACTCCAGCCACTTTAATAATGGGAATTGATGGGAAATGATGTAAATATATCACTAGCCACTTTAAACAATGCTACCTTATATAAATGTTACTTACCCTACATTATTCATCTCATATGCATACGTATATACTGTACTCTATATCATCGACGGTATCCTTATGTAATACATGTATCACTAGCCACTTTATACTATACTATGCCACTTTGTTTACATACTCATCTCATTTGTACATACTGTACCCGATACCATCTACTGTATCTTGCCTATGCTGCTCTGTACCATCACTCATTCATATATCCTTATGTACATATTCTTTATCCCCTTACACTGTGTACAAGACAGTAGTTTTGGAATTGTTAGTTAGATTACTTGTTATTACTGCATTGTCGGAACTAGAAGCACAAGCATTTCGCTACACTCGCATTAACATCTGCTAACCATGTGTATGTGACAAATAAAATTTGATTTGATTTGATTTGATTTGACAACTAACGACACCTGCCTCTGATTGAGAACCATACCATACCAGGCCAAACGCAAAACACAACATAGAAAAAGGAACATAGACAACCCACCCAACTCACGCCCTGACCATACTAAAACAAAGACATTACAAAAGAACTAATGTCAGAACGTGACATTTATTCCATATGTGTTATTTCATAGTATTGATTCTAAAATGTAGAAAATAGTAAGAAATAAAGAAAAACCATGGAATGAGTAGGTGTGTCCAAACTTTTGACTGGTACTTTATATGGTATGTACAGTTGAAGTTGGAAGTTTACATACACTTAGGTTGGAGTCATTAAAACTCGTTTTTCAACTACTCCACAAATTTCTTGTTAAAACAAACTATAGTTTGGGCAAGTCGTTTAGGACATCTACTTTGTGCATGACACAAGTAATTTTTCCAACAATTGTTTACAGACAGATTATTTCACTTATAATTCACTGTATCACAATTCCAGTGGGTTAGAAGTTTACGTACACTAAGTTGACTGTGCCTTTAAACAGCTTGGAAAATTCTAGAAAATGATGTCATGGCTTTAGAAGCTTCTGATAGGCTAATTGACATCATTTGAGTCAATGTACCTGTGGATGTATTGCAAGGCCTAGCTTCAAACTCAGTACCTTATAGCTTGAAATCATGGGAAAATCAAAAGATATCAGCCAAGACCCCAGAATTTGTTTTGTAGACCTCCACACATCTGAAGGTACCACGTTCATCTGTACAAACAATAGTACGCAAGTATATACACCATGGGACCACTATATAATTTTTTTCTCAACAACTCCCATTTTGTTGCTAACAGCAGCACTGTTTTTCGAAGTAGCTCATCTTGAAATAGGCTATTGCCACAACGAGCGCATCAGCCATCATCGTGGGTAGCCTATGGCTTCCTATTCGTCATTTGTTGAGTCAGTGTACCACTGGACATTTTATTTAGTAACCTACTGTAGCCTATGATACAGTATATAGTATATATATTTATTTTCTCCTAATATATGTGTGTCGCTTCATTGGCCTATGTTATTGTTTGAATTCAAGACCAGATTGATCACATTTGTCAAAGTTGCCACCAAAATTCGGTCATTTGAGTGGTATTTAAAAAAACAAAGCCCCGGGGCCTATGATTTCTTAATCAGGCCCTGGATAGATGTTCTCTTCGGCATCACTTCCCAGACAATGGAGGGGAACTTAATGATCTAGCCGATGTCCCGCGTTTAAGACACATTAAACTCTGTTTGTCCTCTCTTAATTGTCTCGTTATTTTCTGACAAGGGCTTAGAAGGTGAAGAAGATGACCGCTGGGCAGAAAGTGCCTTTATCTTGTCTTGCATAGTCTCCAAAACAACTTAGTTTAAATGTCCCTTCCTCCCTTGCCCCCACCCACCACTGCCAGCCTGAACGTCGGGGACTCGTACCGCAGGGTGTCACAACAAACACGCCAGAGTCAAGGGCTAAGCCCCATGCACCACCCAAGGAAGTCTTTGCAACTGAGAGCATTTCATTATGACCAAGTCCGCTGACAAATCTCATGATTCATGAGTTAAAGCTTTCTAGTGTGTCAACAGCTTGTCTTTGAAGGGAGTCCTCAAAAAGTTATCTTCCTTAAATTGGCTAATGGGAAATTATCTATATAATTCAGGGAGCCTCCTGTTGGTTAAACTATGCTTAATACATCTTTGTGGAAAACAGTGAATAATAATCCCACCAGCCTGGAGCCAATGCTTTTCTCTTTACTTTTTTGGACTCTGCTCTGGTTGCTAGTTGAGTTGACAATATTATATCCCCCTTTCATTCTGAAAGATGAAATTTCATGTGCATTATGTACATGCATGTGCAGTAGGTACAATTTTTTTTTTAGACCCTAGAGACCAGGGTCTCATTCTCAAGTGAACCCTGTAAAGATGAACATACAATACAACATACAGTAAAGCAAAATAGCAACATCAACATAATAAATATAGCAAGTAAAGTCAAAACAAAAACAACAACCAAATATTATCGCCCTCAAAATTGATCTAAACTATCCAACGGAGAACAGCGAGCACAGCGACAAGGTGGCCTGAAGGCTATTCCATGACCTGTGTGCATAAAAACTAAATGCATTTTTCCCAAGCTCAGTGGAGACCTGTGGGACCTCCAGAATCAGCCAGTCCAGAGAGCGGGTCTGAAAATTGCTGGGTCACCAATTAATACATGAGCTGAGGAGTCTCTGAAGAACCGCTTTATATACAAAAGTAGCCCTTCTGATAGTTAGAGACTCCCAGCTAACCAAACTATACAAAATGCAGCGATGTGTACGAAAATCGGCCCTAGTGATAAAACACAATGCTGAGTAATAGACTGAGTCTAAAGGTTTTAAAACAGACTCTGCCGCATGCATGTAGATTATATTACCATAATCAACTACTGGGAGAAGCATCGCTAGAACAATCTTCCTTATACTTTCCAAAGTGTGGCAGGATTTCTTTTAATGAAAGAAACCAATCTTAAATCTCAGCTTTTTCAATGGGTGTTTTAACCATTTATCTCTAAGTACTTATAATGGGGAACTTGCTCAATTTGGGCTCACTTTAATATGCAGGTCCTCAGTATCAATATTATGAGACCTAGAGAGCATCATCAATTTGTTTTTATTAGCATTTATCACGAGGTCAGTAAGTTATTTTTGAGTTGAGTCAAAACCATGTTGAAGATCATGAATGGCCTGCTCGACTGAGGGGGCACATGAGTAAATAACAGTATCCTCTGCATAGAGATGAATGTTACTGTCACGCCCTGGTCTTAGTATTTTGTGTTTTCTTTATTATTTTGGTCAGGCCAGGGTGTGACATGGGTTAATTATGTGGTGTGTTTTGTCTTGGGGTTTTTGTAGGAATTGGGATTGTGGTATAGTGGGGTTGTCTAGAAAAGTCTATGGTTGCCTGGAGTGGTTCTCAATCAGAGGCAGGTGTTTATCGTTGTCTCTGATTGGGAACCATATTTAGGCAGACATATTCTTTGAGCATTTCGTGGGTGATTGTTCCTGTCTCTTTGTTTGTTTGCACCAGATAAGGCTGTTTAGGTTTTCACGTTACGTTTATTGTTTTTGTATTATTCGTGTTTATCTTTGATTAAAGATGTATTGAAATAACCACGCTGCATTTTGGTCCTCCTCTCCATCAGAAGAAAACCGTTACAGATTTTAACAGCTAGACAAACATTATTTATATAAATAAGGATGAGAACAGGGACTAAAATCGACCCCTGCGGCACACCATTCATAATATTGAGTCAACTACATTTGATACCATCTGTAAGCACACATTGTGTCCTGTCCGTTAGATAGTTAATGAACCAATTGCAAGATGCCTGATCTAGGCCTATTTCAGACAACCTTTGAACAAGTAAGAAATGGTCAACTGTATAAAACGGCATCGACAGGTCAACAAATAAGGCGACACAATCACTTTTATGCTCTAAACAATAAAGCACATGATCTAAGACAAGTGTAGCCACTGAAAAGGGGCTATGTCCAGGTGTTGAAACAGACTGGTGCTCATTAAGAATGGAATGAGAAGGTCAAAAAAAGTTCTAAGCTGAGAGTTGGCCAGGGACTCTAAAACTTTGGCAAGGCAAGACCGCTTGGAAATTTGACGGTAGTTTTCCAAGTCAGTAGGATCTCTTCATTTTAGTATTTTATTTTTTATTGAACCTTTATTTAACCAGGCAAGTCATTTAAGAACAAATTCTTAATTACAATGACGGCCAAACCCGGAAGAAGCTGGGCCAATTGTGCGCCACCCTATGGGACTCCCAATCACGGTCGGATGTGATACAGCCTGGATACAGAGAGGACTTGTGCCGTTTTCCAGATCTTCAGGATAACCCCAGAAACAATTGTCAAGTAAAACATGTACGTTAATGATTCTGCAATAACTGGGGCAGAAAGTTGCAGCAAAAAGGGATCAAGTGAGTCGGCCCGAGTGGATGTTTTTTTTACATCAATTTTCAGTAAGGCACTTTGTACATCATAGACATCAAATGGTTTAAATGAGGAATGTATCCTTCTCTGCATTCTGGCTCGAGGTGAATAAAGTACTCCCTCTACTGTGATCAGAGCGTCAGTCGGCATAGTAGGATTCGATCTCAGTCCTGTATTAGAGCTTTGCCTTTTTGATGGCTTGCCAGATGTTGTTGCGGATTTCTTATAAGTGCCCGAATTAGTGTGCGCTCCTTGAAAGTGGAATCTCTAGACTTTAGCTCTGTGAATGTTGCATGTAATCCATGGCTTCTGGTTGGGATATGTACGTGTGGGGACGACGTTGTCGATGATGCACTTATTAATTAATGAAGCCGGTGTCTTATGTGGTAAACTTCTCAATGCCATCGGATGAATCCCGGAACATATTTTGTCTGTGCTAACAAAACACTACTGGTCTATCTTCCTCTATGTAAGTGATGTACCTATATATAACATTGTACCAACTGCACATACATTTCAATATCTAGGTGAATGTATCTACTTCACATGCATGCACCCAGATATTACAGGACTGTTTTGTTAGCACAGACAAAATATGTTCCAGGATTCATCCGATGGCATTGAGAAGTTTACCACATCACATTATGTGAGTGAATATTCACATGTACTTACTGTGTGTAGATACAAATTGGTTACACAAATAGTTACACCAATTACATAGATCTATCACTATTGTAAGTACATATTGCAAGTCTTTGTGTAAACGAAGTCCAACCAACGCTCAATTTTAAAATCTTCCATCACTGTAGAATTATTGCTTAAGATGCAGGGGCGTAACTTTGGTTATAGAAGTGGGGGGGGGGGGGGGACAAAAACTGGTGACGGGTCTGGGGGTCCTCACTCAGAATTTTTGGGGGCATTTAAAGCTCATATCCTGCATTCCTACACATTCTAATAGGACAGTTAACCCACTGTTTCCCAGGCGCAGAAAGACGTGGATGTCGATAAAGACAGCCCTCAACACCTCTCTGATACAGATTGGGTTGAATGCATTCAGTTGTACAACTGACTAGGTATTCCCCTTTCTATGGCTGGTGGCTTTTCATTATTGATGGATAACATCAATTTTTCTACCTCTTCCACAGAAACTTGATCAAATTCAATACTACAATCCTTCTCTTTAATTACTAGATCTTCAATACACACATTTGATGGTTCACTGTACGATGTTGTCATTTCACTTCTCAGTTTTCCACTTTACTGGTAAAATAGTAATTTAAATTATTGGCTATATCAAAAGGTTTTGTTATAAATGACCCATCAACTTCAATGAACAATGGAGATCAATTGGGTTTTCTGCCCATAATATCATATTAGGTGCTCCGAAGTATTTTCCCATGTTTTTATATGTCATTTATCTTGTTCTGGTAAAATAATTTATTCATTGATTTGAAACGTTTAGTCATAAAATAATTGACAGTATGTCAACCAATCAGCTGAGCAGCCAGAATTAATTGCCACCTTGTTTGCTTTTCTATAGATCATATTTACTTGAATTCCTACTGCTGCATCTTCAAAGATGCTGTCTAATGTGAGTCTCAGAAATGGCTAATATTCAGTATTAATATCGTCAAATTACTAATCTCATTAACTTTGTTTCTGGGGCTACATACAAGTATAGCTAGATTTAACTATACCGAACAAAAGTATAAACGCAACATGTAAAGTGTTGGTCCCATGTTTCATGAGCTGAAAGAAAACATAAAAAATATTCCATGGGCACAAAAAGCTTTATTTATCTAAAATGTTGTGCACAAATTTGTTTACATCCCTGTTACTGAGCATTTCTCCTTTTCCAAGATAATTCATCCACCTGACAGGTGTGGCATATCAAGAAGCTGATTAAACACATGATCATCCTTACACAGTTGCACCTTGTGCGGGGGACAATAAAACGGCACTCTAAAATGTGGTGTTTTGCCACACAAAACAATGCCACAGATGTCACAAGTTGAGGGATCGTGCAATTGGCAGGCTGACTGCAGGAATGTCCACCAGAAATGTTCATTTCTCTACCATAAGCCGCCTCCAATATCGTTTTAGAGAATTTGGCAGTATGTCCAACCGGCCTCACAACCGCAGGCCATGTGTATGGGTCGTGTGGGTAAGCGGTTTGTAAACAGAGTTCCCTATGATGGCGGTGGGGTTATGGTATTTGCAGGCATAAGCTACAGACAATGAACACTATGGTAATTTGAATGCACAGAGATACCATGACAAGATCCTGATGCTCATTTACTTGCCATTCATCCACCGCCATCACCTAATGTTTCAGCGTGATAATGCACGGCCCCATGTCGCAAACAATACATGGAAGCTGAAAATGTTCCAGTTCTTCCATGGCCTGCAAACTCACCAGACATGCCACCCATTGAGCATGTTTGGGATGCTCTGGATCGACGTATACAACAGTGTTCTAATTCCCACCAATATTCAGCAACTTCACACGATCATTGAAGAGGTGTGGGACAACATTCCACAGTCCACAATTAACAGCCTGATCAACTCTATGTGAAGGAGATGTATTGCACTGCATGAGGCAAATGGGGGTCACACCAGATACTGACTGATTTTCTGATCCCTTACCTTTATTTCTGTGACTAACAAATGAATATCTGTATTCCCAGTCATGTGAAATCCATAGATTAGGGTCTAATTTATTAATTTCAATTGACTGATTTCCTTTTATGAATTGTAACAGTAAAATCTGACATTTTTGTTCAGTATATTCCCTGTGTAGCATATATAAAACTGAACTCATAACAGGATCTATTTCTAATAATTATATTTCGAAATAATGGATTTTTTTGCAAATTATGTTCAGCAGATTCCATATCTGGTTTAGTTTGGCTGCAGCAGGGTGCTCTATTCTTTGTGCCACTTCTGCATACAGTGCCTTCAGAAAGTATTCACACCCCTTGACTTCTGTCTGAATTTAAAATTGATTAAATCGCAATTTTTTTGTGTCACTGGCCTACACAAAATACCCCATAATGTCAAAGTGGAATTATGGTTGCTTTTTACTTTTACAAATGTTTAAAAACTAAAAACTTAAGTTCCTTGAGTCAATAAGTATTCAACCCCTTTGTTATTGAAAGCTCAAATAAGTTCAGGAGTAAAAATGTGCTTAACAAGTCATATACTAAATTGCATGGGCTCACTCTGTACAATTATCTGTAAGGTCCCTCAGTCGAGTAGTGAATTTCAAAACACAAAGATCAGGGAGTTTTTTTAAATACCTCACAAAGAAGGGCACCTAAAGTATTGGTAAATGGGTAAAATAAAAAGCAGACATTGAATATCCCTTTGAACATGTTGAAGTTATTAATTACACTTTGGGTGGTGTATCACTACACCCAGTCACTACAAAGCTACAGGCGTCCTTCCTAACTCAGTTTCCGGAGAGGAAGGGAACCGCTCAGGGATTTCACCATGAGGCCAATAATTAATTTAAAATGGTTACAGAGTTTAATGGCTGTGACAAGAGAAAACTGAGGATGGATCAACAATATTAACCTAATTGACAGAGTGGAAAGAAGGAAGCCTATACAGACTACAAATATTCCAAAAACATGCAAACGGTTTGCAACCAGGCACTAAAGTAATACTGCAAAACAATGTGCGTTATGTTTGGGGCAAATCCAATACAACACACTACTGAGTCTGTTTTCAAGCATAGTGGTGGCTGCATCATGTTATGGGTATACTTATAATCGGGGGACTTTTTCAGGATAAAAAATAAACATAATGGAGCTAAGAACAGGAATAATTCTAGAGGAAAACCTGTTTCAGTCTGCTTTCCACCAGACACTGGGTGGACAATAACCTAAAACAGGGCCAAGGAATGTTCCTGAATAGCCGAGCTACACTTCTGACTTAAATCTTGAAAATCTATGGCAAGACTTGAAAATGATGGTCTAGCAATGATCAACAACCAATTTGACAAATCTTAAATAATTTTGAAAAAAGTAATGGGCAAATGTTGTACAATCTAGGTGTGGAAAGCTCTTATTGACTTACCCAGAAAGATTCACAGCTGTTATCGCTGCCAAAGATGCTTCTATAAAGTATTGACTCAGAGGTGTGAATACTTATGTAAATTACATATTTATGTATTTCATTTACATGCTTTCACTTTGTCATTATGGGGTATTGTGTGTAGAATGGTGAGAGAAAAATATCTTAAATCCATTTTGAATTCAGATTGTAATACAGCAAAATGTGAAATAAGTCAAGGGAATACTTTCTGACTGCACTGTAGCAGTCTTGCTGGACTATTGGTCGCTTCTGATTGGGTTGTTGTCCTGTTAGTGTGGTGTGGTGCTGCTGTCTACTCTGGAAGTGGCCCGATATTGTAGAGTGGAGCAAGCCTATCTGGAAGAGGCCTGGTGGTATGGGGTCAAGCTGGCTTTTCTGGAAAGGAGCCGATGGTGCAGGGTGGTGTTGGTCGCACTGGATGGGGCCTGTTGGTGCAGGGTAGAGCTGACCTCTCTGGATATGGCCCGGTGGTGCAGGGTGGTGCTTGTCTCTCTGGGTGGGGGCCGGTGGTCGTGATCTTGGAGGATGTATGGCAGAGTTCCTCTTATTTCGGTTGTTGCTTTGTCCCAGAGCAGTTTCTTTCAGTTTCCTAGCAAACACCTTGGCACCCTGTTTGTTCAAGTATGCTAGGTTATACATCAGCTGGGTGTGAATGTCATGTTGGTTCGATAGGTAAACATTGTCCAAAAGAGCACAGCCTCTAGGCCGCTCAGCGTTTGTGCGTGGGTTGTCCGTGGGTACTTAAAGAACAATCACGTCGAATTTCTTACTAATTTGTAATGTTACTACCACAGCAGAAACACATAACTGTTTCTCTGAATGTGTATATTTTCTAGTTACAGGATTTACATCTGAATGTTGTATAAAATGAATGATTGAGTATTGGACTACTTTTGAAAAGATGAAATGTGATGTTAGCCTTCTAAATGAGAGTAAAGTTTTAACGAGCCAGTGACCACACCCGTGAGCACAGACATTTACATCGGCGTCATGGAACGCCCCCTTTTCTACTCCAGAATAAAAGGACTCATGACAAAATTTACATTTAATCAAGATAACGCTGGGACAGGGTCCTCCCCGTTGAAATGGCTACTACTCTAGACCAAAACATGCTCGGTGACGCTGTTTAAATACTTTAGTCTGGTAAACACATTCGTCCTAAGAAAAACCGAATGGTACTCTGACGTATCCATTATATCATCCTACAACTCAGAAAGACTTTGATCTCTGGTGGACAGACCAGAGACTTTTAGTTCTGGAGACGGTAACTCTTTATTAGAGAACAATTCTTGTGGTGCCCCAACTCCTATTGAGTTAAATTGTTACATGACTAATTCAATCGTGTAACAATTAAACATAGTTAATTAGATAAATTACAGTCATCGGGTGAATGAAAGTAAAGTCACAACACATTCTATGACAAATGTATTTTAAATACAAATGTTACATTTTGGGCATTGTGGAAAGTGCTTTATGAATGAAATACAGTCATTAGTCCAGTGACCTTCAAATGTAATATTTTACACTTTAATTAGACCCAAATGTATATCATTATTTTATGGCAAAACAGCATGGTGTGTGTGTCACCTAAGTTGTCAGTGAATATCTATTGATTAGCTCCGGCACTGTCTGGTAGACAGATCTGTGTTAATAACACTTAAGACAGACAGTGTCACATGCACGCACAATTTGTTTGTCTCAGATTGCAGTGTCCACATCAATTTCAATTGAGGCTTTAATCAGATTTGGTTCATGAAATAATATAAATAAATTCTAATAATCATACCTATTTTATGAAGTCTTATCTTGTGAAATGATACATATTTAGACAATAGGGTTTGTTTCCTGTACATTCTTTGATGTGACATATGTTCTGAAGTTCAACATTCAATCTTGATTGAGTCTGTAGAAAAAGGAAAGGAAGAGCCGGAATGGTAGAGAAAGCAAAAATGAAATTAGGATGACACTGACAATAGTCTAACACGGAACCCAAACCTGCTGCGCGCGTGCGCCATTTGGTTGTCCCCCCTACACCAAACGCGATCACGACATGCAGGTTAAAGTATCAAAACAAACTCTGACATTAATTTGGGGACAGGTCAAAAAGCATTAAGCATGTATGGCAATTTAGCTGTTGCTAGTTAATTTGTAATGAACATTGATTTATTTTACCTGAAATGGACAAGGTCCTCTACCCTGACAATTGATCCACACATAAAACTGTCACCCGAATTGTTTCTAGTCATCTCTCCTCCTTCCAGCTTTTTTTATCTTTGAACTTATATAGTGAAAATCTTTGGAGGGAGTTGAAAGTCCGTGTTGCTCATCAACAGCCCCAAAACATCACTGCTCTAGAGGAGATCTGCATGGAGGAATGGGCCAAAATACCAGCAACAGTGTGTGTGAACCTTGTGAAGACTTACAGAAAACGTTTGACCTCTGTTATTACCAACAAAGGGTATATAACAAAGTATTGAGAAACTTTTGTTATTGACCAAATACTTATTTTCCACCATAATTTGCAAATAAAATCATTAAAAATCCTACAATGTGATTTTCTGGATTTTTTTCTTCTCATTTTGTCTGTCATAGTTGAAAATTACAGGCCTCTCATCTTTTTAAGTGGGAGAACTTTTATTGGCTGACTAAATACTTTTTTGCCCCACTGTAGAAGGCTGCGGGGCCAGATGGATTACCAGGACGTGTGCTCCGGGCATGTGCTGAACAACTGGCAGGTGTCTTCACTGACATTTTCAACATGTCCCTGACTGAGTCTGTAATACCAGCATGTTTCAAGCAAGGCAACCTGCCTAAATGACTACAGACCCGTAGCACTCATGTCCGTAGCCATGAAGTGCTTTGAAAGTTTGGTAATGGCTCACATCAACTGTTATCCCAGAAATCCTAGACCCACTCCAATTTGCATACCGCCCAAACAGATCCACAGATGATGCAATCTCTATTGCACTCCACACTGCCCTTTCCCACCTGGACAAAAGGAAAACCTATGTGAGAATACTATTAATTGACTACAGCTCAGCGTTCAACACCATAGTACCCTCAAAGCTCATCACTAAGATCCTGGGACTAAACAGCTCCCTCTGCAACTGGGTCCTAAACTTCCTGACTGGTCACCCCCAGGTGGTGAGGGTAGGTAGCAACACATCTGCCACGCTGATCCTCAACACTGGAGCTCCACAGGGGTGAGTACTCAGTCCCCTCCTGTACTCCCTTTTCACCCATGACTGCATGGCTAGGCACGACTCCAACACCATCATTGAGTTTACAGACTACACTACAGTGGTTGGCCTGATCACAGACAATGACGAGACAGCCTATAGGGAGGAGGTCAGAGACCTGGCCATGTGGTGCCAGAATAACAACCTATCCCTCAACGTAGCCAAGACTAGGGAGATGATTGTGGACTACAGGAAAAGGAGGACCGTGCACATTCTCATCGACGGGGCTGTAGTGGAGCAGGTTGAGAGCTTCAAGTTCCTTGGTGTCCACCTCAACAACAAACTAGAATGGTCCAAACACATCAAGACAGTCGTGAAGATTGCACGACAAAACCAATTCCCCCACAGGAAACTAAAAAGATTTGCCATGGGTCCTGAGATCCTCAAAAGGTTCTATAGCTGCAACATCACTGCCTGGTATGGCAATTGCTCGGCCTCTGACCGCAAGGCACTACAGAGGGTAGTGCATACAGCCCAGTACATCACTGGGGCTAAGCTGCCTGCCATTCAGGACCTCTGCAACAGGCGGTGTCAGAGGAAGGCCCTAAAAATTGTCAAATACCCCAGTCATAGACTCTTCTCTCTGCTACCGCATGGCAAGCAATACCGGAGTGCCAAGTCTAGGTCAAAAAGTCTTCAACGGTTTTTACCCCCGAGCCATAAGACTCCTGAACAGGTCATCAACTGGCTACCCGGACTATTTGCATTGTGTGGCCCCCCAAACCCTCTTTTTACGCTGCTGCTACTCTCTGTTTATCACACATGCATAGTCACTTTAACTGTACATTCATGTACATACTACCTCAATTGGGCCGACCAACCAGTGCACCCGCACATTGGCTAACCGGGCTATCTGCATTGTGTCCCGCCACCCGCCACCCACCACCCACCAACCCCTCTTTTACGCTACTGCTACTCTCTGTTCATCACATATGCATAGTCATTTTAACCATATCTACATGTACATACTTCCTCAATCAACCGGACTAACCGATGTCTGTATGCAGCCTCGCTACTTTTATTGCCTGTCTTTTTAAAGTTGTTTTATTTCTTTATTTACCTAACACCTTTTTTGCACTATTGGTTAGAGCCTGTAAGTAAGCAGTTCACCGTAAGGTTGTATTTGGCGCAGTTGACAAATAAACTTTGATTTGATTTATTGTCCTTTGTCAATTCGTGCACTATATGGTGAATAGGGTGCCATTTGGGACACAACCTTAGTATACTCTATATTTACACAACTGTACAATTCGGTCCACATTTCCCACACAGTTTAGTTTTGTCGTAGGATAAAATACAACAGGGAGAAATTGCCTCAAAAGCTTGTTTGAACATGACATAGTGTAGATGCATGCAGCGATTTGTGATTATGTATGAAACGGATCTTCATTCTTGGATTACCCGAATGACTGCTCTATGAATGTCTCCCCCAGTTTGCTGAGATTGAGCTTCTGTGAGAGCATGCAGTTTGTTTTGGCCAGCTGGAACGTTCGTGGCTGGGGGGTAAGGTTGATTCAGAGAGCGAGATAAGCTGGGCTCTCCATAACTTGGGCACTTGGTCCCCAGTGACCCGGTCCTCTGCCTTTGGCAAAAACATCATTTTTATTGTGACCCCGGCAAGTTCAAACAGCTTGCGCTAATAATGAAGTTGCACATTTCTAGACTAGAGAGAGAACACAAAATACGTGTTTAGTGATTTCAAATGTAAGCAATGAATAATGATGAAAATATGCTTGCTGTTGTAATTAAGATTACACATGATATTTTCTGAAAACAATGTATGTTGAGTTTATTATTCCCCACCTACATTTTAGCTGATAGGTTCATATGGAATGTATTGTGCATCTCTTTAGATCTGATATTTCTCCAACCGAGAATCTCTGATTTAAATGTTTGATTAACACATTTAAAGTTGAAGTCGGAAGTTTACATACACTTAGGTTGGAGACATTAAAACTTGTTTTTCAACCACACAAACTATAGTTTTGGCAAATTGGTTAAAACATTAACTTTGTGCATGACACAAGTCATTTTTCCAACAACAGATTATTTCACTTAAATTTCACTATCACAATTCCAGCGGGTCAGAAGATTACATACACTAAGTTGACTGTGCCTTTAAACAGCTTGGAAAATTCCAGAAAATGGTGGTACGGCTTTAGAAGCTTCTGATAGGCTAATAGACATAATTTGAGTCAATTGGAGGTATACCTGTGGATGTATTTCAAGGCCTACCTTCAATCTCAGTGCCTCTTTGCTTGACATCATGGAAAAATCAAAAGAAATCAGCCAAGACTTCAGAAAACAAATGTAGACCTCCACAAGTCTGGTTCATGCTTGGAAGCAATTTCCAAACGCCATGACGGTATCCTGTTCATCTGTACAAACAATAGGACGCAAGTATAAACACCATGGGACTACGCAGCCGTCAAACTGCTCAGGAAGGAGACACGTTCTGTCTCCTAGAGATGAACATACTTTGGTGCGAAAAGTGCAAATCAATCCAAACAGCAAAGGACAATGTGAAGATGCTGGAGGAAGCAGATACAAAGTATCTATATCCACAGTAAAACAAGTCCTATATCAATATAACCTGAAAGGCCGCTCAGCAAGGAAGAAGCCACTGCTCCAAAACCGCCTTAAAAAAGCCAGACTTCAGGTTTGCAACTGCACATGGGGACAAAGAACGTACTTTTTGGAGAAATGTCCTCTGGTCTGATGAAACAAAAATAGAGCTGACCATCGTTATGTTAGAAGGAAAAAGCGGGAGGCTTGCAAGCCGAAGAACACCATCCCAACGGTGAAGCACTGGGGTGGCAGCATCATGTTGTGGCGGTGCATTGCTGCAGGAGGGACTGGTGCACTTCACAAAATAGATGGCATCATGACGGAGGAAATTGTGAGTGTATTGAAGCAACATATCAAGACATCAGTCAGGAAGTTAAAGCTTGGTCGCAAATGGACAATGACCCCAAGCATACTTCCAAAGTTGTGGCACAATGGCTTAAGGACAACAAAGTCAAGGTATTGGAGTGGCCATCACATATCTCTGACCTCAATCCCATAGAAAATGTGTGGGCAGTACTGAAAAAGCATGTGCAATCAAGGAGGCCTACAAACCTGACTCAGTTACACCAGCTCTGTCAGGAGGAATGGGCCAAAGTTCACAGAACTTATTGTGGGACACTTGTGGAAGGTTAACTGAAACGTTTGACACAAGTTAAACCATTTGAGTTTATGTAAACATCTGACCCACTGGGAATGTGATGAAATAAATAAATGCTGAATTAAATCACTCTACTATTATTCTGACATTTCACATTCTTAAAATGTAGTCGTCATCCTAACTGACCTAAGACAGGGAATTTTTACTATGACAAATGTCAGGAAATGTGAAACTGAGTTGTATTTGGCTAAGGTGTATATAAACTTCCGACTTCAACTGTAATTACTCAATGTTTTCACAAAACCAGTGCTCACTTTGCCACAGGTACGCGAGAATCAATGGTGCAATTGTTCCAATTGAAACACTAGCTATTTTTCATCGACAATATCCAGCCAATCTCCGAATGACGATAAGTGCACTAGAATTTCCCCATTTAGCAATCAAGCGGTTAAAAGGCGTTATGTGCCCAAAAATGTATTTTTGGGACGGATACGTTTTACGGAGGCTATTCAAGCTGTCGGTACCGCAGCACTCTCAGCACTCCACGTCTGGGTGACTCAAACAGCTGTTTCACCTAGCCTGGGGAGAGGTAGGTTGAGTTAAATGCCTCCCCATCATTACAGGCTCCTCACCTCCTAAGGTATCTATCAAAAAATGTCACCAACACATACACACAATGTAGCTATCTACTTGCACATCATCATCTGTACATCTATCACTTCCCGTGTTAATTTGCTACTATTGGCCTATTTTTTTTGTGCCTTATCTCCTTACTTCATTTTGCACACACTGTATATAGATTTTTCTATTTTTGTTATTGACTGTACTTTTGTTTATCCTATGTGTAACACTTTGACACACTGCTTTGCTTTATCTTGACCAGGTCGCAGTTGTAAATGAGAACATGTTCTCAACTGGCCCACCTGGTTAAATAAAGGTGAAATAAAAATCTAACTCTTCTGCCGGCGACATGGAGCAGCATGGGCCCTCGTCGGAGCTGGTCGAGTGGTTGCTGTTTCCATGGTTGATGGGATGATGGTGGGTTCATCGCAGGGTTTTTAACCAGCACTGAGTGCCGTGTCGGTGTGGTAACATGACTCATCAGAGGTCCCCCTGGGCACTGGAGAAGATATCTCACCTCCAATGTCTCACGTACCAGATGTTGGGGAATATTGATTAGTATGTAGGATCAGTGTATGCCAGTTCAAATGGGGTTAAACATACTGTTGCCCCATGTGCCCTAATGTAACACGCACATACATGCCCTTGTGCACACTCAAAAACACACACACACGCTTACATATATACACACTCTCTCTCACACACACACACACAAAATCATAATTTTACTCATGCAATTTGCTTTGTGGAGACTCCAGAAAACAGAGTAAAGATGTCAACCCCAGGCTCCTACCACAGAACAGCAGCACAACATCAGATACCTTCTCATTTCTGAGAGTGACCTTTGATTTGTGGTCAAATTAGTGACATTGCTAGCTAGTATAGCTACCATGGTGTTGGCTGATAGCAGTTTGGAATGGGATCACATTTTTTTCATTCAGTCCAGGCAGAGAAAGAGTCGTTTGCCTGAGATCCACCCCCATTCACCGTTCCTGTGTGCTTCGGCAAGCATGTGGACTGTGTGCGTCGTCGAGTATGTGGACTCTGGGAGATGCCTCGGCCAACTAACTGATTTAAATGCGGTGCCCATGGCAACTTTATGTTGAAACAAATGAGGTATAAAAGCATTGTTTACTGTCAACTACAGATGGGTACAGAGTGTTGATTTATCCAAGGTGACAACCCGCTGGATTGATGGCATTCTAGTTAGCAAGCTCGGCCCTCGCTGACAGGCACATATCAACCACCATAATAGGGACAATCTCCTAGAGTTAATAGTGGAGAGTGGGGTAAATTGAGCCAGCCTTGTTTCTGGGAAACCATACACAAAAGTAATTATTTGAACAAATATTTAGGAAGAGGTAATCATTTCATGGAGTCTGTGATGGAAGAAACCACATGTAATAAGCAAGTTAGGTAAAAAAAAAAAACGTATTTTCACAAAGTCAATTAAGTTATTGTGTTAGAGGTTTCATGAAGCAGATCATTTTAATATTGTTCTATACATCAGTTAGGGTCTCTATAAGCTTCAATTTGAGGTCCTAAACCAAGCATGAAAGTGCATCCTTGTGGCAGTGTGGGCTAATATAGACCAAATGTTTGCCATGAGGTAAGTTGAGCCAAGTTGAGCAAATTTAAGTGTTTTCTTCACAGGTGTAATGCAAGGCATTATCGCTGGGATATGAGGTAATAAAAGGGCCTGGCCTATGTTTAAAGTGTTAAAAAAAGGTACAAAGTGAACACAATTTATTTCCTGATTCTAACCGAAGTCATCTAATCTGCATTTCTTTAATCAGCATTAAAAAGTGACTCTTTTTCTTAGGCTAGGAAGCCTTTAAAACTCCAAGGGAGTAGGGTACATTGGGAATCATAACAGATTGTATCAATAAAATACGCTTATAAGCCAAAAAAGCGATAGTGATTGTGTTGAATTGTGTTTGGGAAATAAAAAATAGTTTTTAAAAGGTGGTCGTATTTCATTCAGTACATACTTTTGTATGCGGCTTAACTATCTAAGTTGTGCCAAGAGGCCACTTTTTTTTGGACAAGCTACATTTTCAAAACTGTCATGTTTACATGAATTCTGATTATTTCTAGGGATACACAACATCTTGAAATATATGTAGACATCTTTGTTAGAAAGAACAGCTACTATATGTCCCTTGATGGAGTGATACTGAATGTAAAAAAGGGCTCTCCTTACCCCACTCTCCCCTATTGCTCCCGTGGGTGGGAGGAACACACCCACAAACAGACGTACAAACGCATATATCTACACACACACCATCTCTATGTATTGTTATTATATTATCTCTCTCTGTCACACATTCACACCCACACATAACTTGGAGATGGTTCCCTTGTTCAGTTTTTTGCCCATTGCACCGCCAAACACAAATCACCAGGAGCTTGTCAATGCAATGTTGTCAATACAACATAATTATCACTAATAGGAACCACAGAAAAAACTGGCACTTCTCTGCCTGTCATCATCACCCTTTGCTAAATAACACGTCTCCGGAGAGCGCATACTGTGTACCCGTGTGTACTATGTCACCTAAGAACCGTTCTTTTATTCACAACTACAGTATCTCCTTCATTTAAGAGTGTTGAGGTGAGAGGTATATCCATCACACCGGGGCTAATTAATGTCTATGATTGAGCGCACACCCGAGAGATAATGCACACCTCAAAGCTGTCAGAGCACTCGAGATATGATAATTAATCCTTTCCAGCATACCCCTGTTACAAATTATAACAGCCACAGTGCATCCTTTGTGTCAATTGCTCTTAGAAACATTTTTTTTACTAGTAACTGCAGGCTGTGTCGGTAGCCGGACAGGTAAAGGCTTGCCACCTGGGCATCTTAGTGACTGTCTTTCCCTCTCTTTTCCTCTTCTCTTTCTGTCCCTCTCTCTCTTTCTGCTATCGCTGTCTTCTTTTTCCTGCCTCTCTGCTATCTCTCCCTCGTGTGGTGGAGATGGAGGAGAGCTGGAATGTGTCTTGTCGCTGAGCCGTGGCTGCTTTGATTGTAACAGATTGGTGAGGATAGAGGCTATTTGAAACGGAGTCTCTGGAACACTGGCTTTGGGGGGTTAAGGTTAAATGGGATTGCTCTCTTTGAATCATTTTGATGACCCGCTGCAGCTGAGTCTGCAGCTTGTCCTGCTCGCTCTGAAGTGCATTAACGGGATCTGAGATTGAGGAGAAAAAAAACTGTCCATCACTGGGTGTGAACACACATGCACACACACTTGTTAACCAACAATACAGTAACTGAATTGCAGGTGGCAATGTGAAGGTCCTTCTCCAGGGAGGAGGCATTAAGTGATTTAGCCAAATTAAGTCCTGAGAAAAGGGAACGTTTTCAAGTGAAATTATTATATCGGTGTTGCTGTTGTGATTTGGGAAGTGAACTTGAATAGAGACAGAAACTGGGGACTGTTCAATCTAATGCAGCGACAGTCTCCTTCCTGTGTATCTATATGTAGTTCTCATTTAATTCCCCTTTCTTACAGGAAACAACACAAAGTTATGGATCGTCATTGACAGCCATCAAATATACCATATTCCTAGAAACCCTATTTAAAATAATAATTTCACCAGATGCGTTCCCAAGTACGAGGTACAGTGTCAACTCTTTGGCCTCTGTATACGAAAAACAAACAAGACTATTATTTTCCACTTGATGTCTTTCAAATAATTTGATACCAACCGCTATCGTGGCGTGAACGTGCCACCTCCCATAATAGGAGTTGTTTTTTAAGTTCCTTGTGACCTCCATCTGCAATCAAAGCCTCCTGATAGCAAAATGAGCCCCTGTTTATTATAGCCTCCATTCTAGTGCATCTTTGAATGGATGGGTTTCACGCTGTTCCGCACAGCAAATATGCATCTTGTATTTTGCCTGGGAAGATGAACAAACATCAACCATGTCAGTTGAGTCATCCCACTTATTTTATGTCCGTCTGCCTTTGACATGCGGGCCCTCATGCCAGGGTTTTGATTGAGATCAGATATTGCACAATGCAAGAGTTAATAACAAGGAATGGAGAGTGTGTATATTATTGAGAGGGTGCACTGACACACACACACACACACTGTAGATGGAGAACTCAACTACCTCTTGAGAGCGGCGGTGGTGTATCTCTGAGACGTGTTGTGCTGAACACCTGTGCTCCCTCCCACAGTGCTTTTCCCCATCTCTTTCTTGGTCTCTTCTTCCCTCCCTAAGCCCAAATAACATGAGGAGCATTTTTTATAAGTGGATGAACAACCGTACTTATGCTGGAAATAGAATGCATGGGAGTGAATGAAAGAAAACATATAGGCCACGAGCGTCAACAGAGTTTAATCCGTCTTCATCAGGCAATGCTGGTAAAATGAGCCTATAAATTGTCAGAAAATAGACTGGGCATTGTTGTTACCTCTGGAATTCTGAAATGTATACTTAAAAAGTGTCTAGTTTAACTGCAAGCCAACATTATGTATAGGCTAGTGTTTATGAAAAACGGTGTAGCAATGACAGAATGCAACCAAATTCTACATTTACAAACTGGCAGTGGTGTAAAGTACTTAAGCAAACATACTTTAAAGTACTACTTAAGTAGTTTGACAACTTTTACTTTTACTTCACTACATTCTAAGAGAACATAATGTACTTTTCACTCCATTCATGTTTCCTGACACCCAAAAGTACTAATTACATTTAGAATGCTTGGCAGGACAGAAAACACACATACTTCATTTATAAATTTTGTCTGAGTGATGGAGTGTGCCCCTGGCTATCTGTAAAAAAATATATATATAAAAAAAATGGTGCCATCTGGTTTGCTTAATCTAAGGACTTTGAAATGATTTATACTTTTACTATATAAATATATTTTAGGAGTTACATTTACTTTTGATACATACATATATTTACAACCTAAGACTTTTACTGAAGTAGTATTTTACTTGGTGACTTTCACGTTTACTTGAGTTCTTTTCTATTAAGGTATCTTTCTTTACTTTTACTCAAGTATGACAAATGGGTACTTTTTCCACTACGGTAAACTGGATTGTGTTCGGAATCATATATAATGTTGTCAATGTAATTTCTTGACAGTATCACAGTTTTTGCTTAGAGACCATTTGATTGATACAGTTCAAACAGTGCATGGTTAGAATGTGCCTTGGTTCAAATGAATCAAATCTAGAGTTTGAGAAGAGTTGTTTGTTGAAAGGACATTCAATGAATTGTTATGAGACCCCCTACTTTGCAAGTCAAGTTGTGTGGTGAAAAATATATTGGCTGTATGCTTTGGTTTATTTGACAAATCGGCTGCCTATTTGAGCACAATGCAGCAGCCTACCTGGGTTGATTTCGATCGTGGGCACATAGTCCTTAGCTTTACGGTTTGAAAACTCGAGGAATGATGCAAGTCCGATTTCAAGAGAGAATAGTCTGTTTATAATAGCTTTTCATGACAATTAAGCTGGTGCACATTACATTATTTGAGGTTCTATTTAATAAATAAAAAGGTTCTAACTGAACAAAAATATAAATGCAACATGAAACAATTTCGAAGATTTTAACTGAGTTACAGTTCATATAAGGAAATCAGGCAATTGAAATTCATTAGGCCCTATGAGTATGCGTCTGTTGGTAATTTATGGATTTCACAATACAGTGTGTCTGTTGGTCACAGACACCTTAAAAAAAGGTAGGGGCGTGGATCAGAAAACCAGTCAGTATCTGGTGTGACCACCATTTGCCTCGTGCAGTGCAACACATCTCCTTCACATAGATTTGAGCAGGCTGTTGATTGTGGCCTGTGGGATGTTGTCCCACTCCTCTTCAATGGCTGCGCAAAGTTGCTGGATATTGGCGGGAAGTAGAACACGTCGTACATGTCGATCCAAAGCATCCCAAACATGCTCAATGTGTTGCTTCTGGTGAGTATGCAGGCTATGGAAGAACTGACGTTTTCAGCTTCTAAAAATTGTGTAGATTCTTGCGACATGGGGCTGTGCATAATCATGCTTAAACATAAGGTGATGGTGGCGGGTGAATGGCACAACAATGGGCCTCAGGATGTCATCACGGTATCTTTGTGCATTGAAAATGCTATTGATAAAAATGCAATTGTTTTCGTTGTCCGTAGCTTAATCCTGCCCATACCATAACCCCACTTTGACATATACAGTACATTCCAGTACATTCCACAACGTTGACATCAGCAAAGCGCTCACCCACTTGAGACCGTACATGTGGTCTGCAGTTGTGAGGCCGGGTAGATGTACTGCCAAATCCTCCAAAATGTTGGATGCGGCTTATGGTAGAGAAATTAACATTAAATTGTCTGGCAACAGCTCTGGTGAACATTCCTGCAGTCAGCATGCCAATTGCACTTTACATGTTGTGTTTATATTTTTGTTCAGTATACACTGATTACACAAAACATTAAGCACACCTGCTCTTCCTGTGACACTATAGACTGACAAGCTGAATTTAGGTGAAAGCTATGATCCCTTATTGATGTCACAAACCATGTCAATCAGTGTAGATGAAGGGGAGGAGACAGGTTAAAGAAGGATTTGTAAATCTTGAGAAAATTTTGATTTAAAAAAAAAATAACGTATTTATTCACATAACCCAATCGAGACCATGGTCTCATTCCCAATGGTGCCCTGAGTACAAACATTTTCTCACAAAAGGAAGAACAATTTACATTACAATTAAAATGAGAAGAATACAAATAACCACAAAGCACAACAACACAATTTCAACAAATAAGCCACTACAATCAATCGAAACAACTGCAATCCTCAATGAATTAATTTAACGCCAGAGTACTAAACTGCCCTAGCGACACCAGGGAATCAAGATAGGTTATCCCAGCAATGAGGGGGCACTAAAACTAAAGGACGATTTTCCTAAATTGGTCAAGACTAGAGGGACCTCCAAAGTTAACCAATCCTGCGAACAGGTTTGGTAGCTTATTCTTTTATACATTAGCAACAAAGTTAGGTAATTTCCAAGCTTTTGTGGGGGGGCTTTGTAAACAAAAAGAGAGTAATGAATTGATCTACGGGACTATTGAGGACAAGCCAACCTTTTGAATATTAAAACTATCACCAGTGATTAAAATGAATGGTGCTATGGTAGACGGCATAGCCAAAGGTTTAGGAGTAGTGGCTGCTGCAATCTGGTAAATGGTGTCACCATAATAAAGAACTGGCACAACTGGTACCATTAAAACAACCAGGGCTTTCTGTAACATAACAAGGTCAGATTGTAGCTCTAACAACTGACCCCTGCTGTACACCTTTTGTAATATCCAGGAAACTGGAATGAACAACTGTCTGATAGATCATTTTCAAACCACTTGCAAGAAGCTTGTTAAAGGCCTATGTCAACCTTTGAATACGTTTGTGATGATCAATGGTATCAAAGGTCTATAAATAAGGCAATACAAAGTTTTTATATGTCTCAGAGCAGCCTTGAAATACGAGGACAGGGTCCAGGCACCAAGATGACTCAGATGGACCCCATTCTCTCTGTAGAACTTTTTCTTTAGATGGTGCCAACCATCATGGCAGCTCTGCTTCTAGCTTCTAAGCAAACTTCGCAGTATTTTTTTTGTGTGTGTTTATTTCTTACATTAGCCAGTGAGAGGGAGAAGGAAGGATTTAACTATACTATAAATGTAATGTGACCCACCATCTTTTTTCAGTGTTACAATCCACAATTTGAATGCTCTATTTTATTTGGGATAAAAGTATAGACTCAAAGCGTCAACATGGTATATCAGACACTGTAGTTGGAGAAAAAAAAGGGAAGTATTGCTGCTTTAAAAGTTTATAAAACGTATAACCCCATTTAGGAGAAACATTTATTGTAGCAGGCAAGGGTGTGGGGTTTCCACGTCACCAAGTTCAATAACAAAATATGCAGCAGAAGCATAACTAGAACTCAAATGGGGAGTTTATTCAGGATTTTTGTACACTGGGGAAGAAGGGGGAATTCACCAATTAAGTTCTCGTTGTCTGTTCTGTTCTACAGGGGTAATCCTAAAACTTGGGTCCTCAGCCAATCCAGTAAACAAAGGGGGTAATCCGACAGTCCAGCTCACACCGGGTAGTCACACAGATATTGTTATCTCTTCTCTCACTCTTCATAACACACATTTTTCACTCCATTCTCAGCCACTTCCTCTTATCCCCAAGCACTCCCTGGCTTAATGATCAACAGCCTCGCCTCGTTGAGGCAGGAAGTCCATAGAAGGCTCGGGGGTGGAGCCAGTGGGCTGCAAGATATCTCCCCTCGATAACCACTCCCTTCACCTCTCCCTGCCATCTGCCACAGTTTTCAAACATGCTCTACATTAATCATTGGGAAACAGATATTTAGAAAAGCAACCATTTCACCAAAATGGATTCTTTGAACATTTTCTCACCAAGTTCTCTATTAGGAAAACCATTAAGACCCAATCATCTTTTAAAGAATTCACATTGGAACACGTGACTATGGCCATGTGCTAAAGCAGTGAGTTATTGCCTAAAAAAAAGAAACTACTTCAACATTAAAATACTTTCTTAACTTTAAGTGCTAAAGGTAGTTGTCCTTTTCATTGCAAAAGTCCTGATCTTCTCAAAAATACTCTATTTGCCTGCCGGGTAGCACACAATGATACCACACGGGGCGAGACCCGTAATCATATACGCAATACAAGCAGCAAGAAAGCTAAAACAACAAGGCACAGGTACTCACAGGCACAACAGACATTGGAACAATAATCGACAGCCCAATGGTGAACCAAAGGACACTTTTATACAATTATCATCAGTAGGAATGGCGACCAGGTGTGCGTAATGACACAGTTCAGTTCCTAGAGGCCGGTGACGTAGACCTCCGAAACTGGTGCACGGAATGACTAACAGTACCGGGGGTGACGGTGACAGTCTGATTAGGATGAAAATATCCGACAATACATTAATTCTATGCTCTATGCATTTTGCTAGAGTTTTTGCTAGAATCCATCCAGTTTTTTAGAATATATTAAACTTGATCTTTCTTGAGTACATTCCTCCAGTTCTTTTTGTTTTTCCTCTAACTTATTCTGTGCCTCTATGGTAGTTTCTATAGATATCTGCACTGTTAGTCCCTGTGATCCCTTTGTCAATATGAACTATTTTGACCTAAATTGCTTTTGTTTTAAAGATGATTATTGAATTGCATTGCCTTTAAAGGCCCATTTAAAAGTTTCCTATAGAATTAGGGGATCTGCTGTACCTTACGTTGGAAAATGTCAGTTGTAAATTCTTCTGTCATGCTTATAAACAACTTGTCATCCAATAGGCTTTGATTACATTTCCAATATCCGCGCCTATGTGGAAAAGAGTACTGTATATGCCAATTATTTGATGGTCGAACCGCATTCTGTCTCCTATAAACACTTTTGGTGCCACTGAGAATGACATAAGTAGTCAAGAAAAATAGCTTGATTCAGCCTCCACCGTGTATATCTCACCAGGTCAGGATATTTAAGCCTCCATATACAGGTGAAGTTGAAGTTTACATATACCTTAGCCAAATACATTTAAACTCAGTTTTTCACAATTCCTGACATTTAATACTCGTAAAAAAATCCCTGTCTTAGGTCAGTTAGGATCAAGACTTTATTTTAAGAATGTGAAATGTCAGAATAATAGTAGAGAGAATTATTTATTTCAGCTTTAATTTCTTTCAACACATTCCCATACTCGAATGATGTTAATTATCCTATCAGAAGCTTCTAAAGCCATAACATCATTTTTGGAATGTTCCAAGCTGTTTAAAGGCACAGTCAATTTAGTGTATATAAACTTCTAACCCACTGGAATTGTGATACAATGAATTATAAGTGAAATAATCTGTCTGTAAACAATTGTTGAAAAAATGACTTGTGTCATGCACAAAGTAGATGTCCTAATAGACTTGCTAAAATTATAGTTTGTTAATAAGAAATTTGTTGAGTGATTGAAAAACGAGTTTTAAATGACTCCAACCTAAGTTTACCCTGTATGTACACTTCCAACTTCAACTGTATCCACTAGTTCCAATATGTCCATGATATTCATTATTTCCTTAAGTGCATTAGGGTGATAATCTGTAATGTGATTTCCTTTATGATCCATTGAGGTATTTAAAACCATATCTCCTACCATAATAAGAGTATTGTATTGCTTGTAGGCTCGATCAATTATTATATATTTTCAAAGAAGTGTGGATCATCGTTATTTTAACCGTATACCGTGGGGCAAAAAAGTATTAGGCAGCCACCAATTGTGCAAGTTCTCCTACTTAAAAATATGAGAGAGGCCTGTAATTTTCAACATAGGTACACTTCAACTATGACAGACAAAATCAGAAAAAAAATCCAGAAAATCACATTGTAGGATTTTTTATGAATTTATTTGCAAATAATGGTGGAAAATAAGTATTTGGTCACCTACAAACAAGCAAGATTTCTGGCTCTCACAGACCTGTAACTTCTTCTTTAAGAGGCTCCTCTGTCCTCCACTCGTTACCATTTAACAATGAAAAACAGCATCAGACCATTATTCCTCCATGAAACTTCACAGTTGGTACTATGCATTGGGGCAGGTAGTGTTCTCCTGGCATCCGCCAAACCCACATTCATGCATCGGACTGTCAGATGGTAAAATATGATTCATCACTGCAGAAAACACGTTTCTACTGCACCAGAGTCCAATGGTGGCGAGATTTACACCAGTCCAGCCGACGCGTTGCAATAAGCATGGTGATCTTAGGCTTGTGTGCGGCTGCTCGACCAGGGAAACAATTTCCATGAACCTCCCTACGAACAGTTCTTGTGGGCTGACGTTGCTTCCAGAGGCAGTTTGGAACTCGGCGAGGACAGACCATTTTTATGCGCTACACACTTCAGCGGTCCCGTTCTGTAAGCTAGTGTAGCCTACCACTTCACGGCGGAGCCGTTGTAGATCCTAGACATTCAATTCACAATAACAGCATTTACAGTTTACCGGGGCATCTCTAATAGGGCAGAAATTTGACTAACTGACTTGTTGGAAAGTTGGCATCCTATGACGGTTTCACATTGAAAGTCAGAACTCTTCAGTAAAGCCATTCTATTGCCAATGTTTGTCTAATGAGATTGCATGACTGTGTGCTCGATTTTATACACATGTCAGCGATGGGTATGGCTGAAATAGCCGAATCAACTAATTTGAAGGGGTGTAAAATCTGGATCTGTAAAAACAGTGTTACTAACCAGCTCGTAGCCCGTAACAAAGAGGAAGACAAGGCGGAGATAAAGAAATAAACATATTTATTAAATAAAGTGAACTATATAAAAGCAACAATGGTGTAGTAAGTCAGTAGTCAGTAATCAGTAGTGTTGATAGTTGCCAAAACAAACTAACACAAATAAACCTCAATGTCACAACAAAAAAACAAAAGTATGTCTGCGTGGAGAGTCTCTTCGATGTATGGGGGGGGAAGGTTTGTCCCATTTCGCTGATGACCCTCCCAGCTGCGCCCACCGACATACTTTTAAGAAAAACAAGAGCAAAGAGAGAGAATTTCACCAAGTGGGAGGATCGTCACAATAGTGTATATAAAATAATCTGTCTACCTTATTGTTAATAATTAATATCATCCCCTCCCCAAGTTTCTTTGCCCATGAGAGAAGTATATTTTGCCTCTCCCCCAGTCCTTTTTCCACACTTCATCTAAAAACTTAGTCTGAAATTGTTAAATGAGTTTCCTTGAGACAATAGATATTATATTCCTTCTATTTTAGCTAGGTAAAGACTGAAGATATTTTCTTATTATCTGCTAAACTGTTACAATTATAACTGGCTATACTTATTTCACTATTTACCATAAAAAGATACACATTTAAATTATATTTATCATAATATACATTACTGTTCAAAAGTTTGGGGTCACTTAGAAATTTCCTTGTTTTTGAAAGAAAAGCACATTTTTTGTCCATTAAAATAAAATCAAATTATCATGATTGTTATTGTTGTATATAAATGACTATGTAGCTGGAAACGGCAGATTTTTTATGTAATATCTACATAGGTGTATACAGAAGCACATTATCAGCAACCATCACTCCTGTGTTCCAATGTGTTAGCTAATCCAAGTTTGTCATTTTAAAAGGCTAATTGATCATTAGAAACCCCTTTTGCAATTAGGTTTTCAGCTGTGCTAACATATGTTCTGATTGAAGAAGCAATAAAACAGTTCTTTAAACTAGTTGAGTATCTCGAGCATCAGCATTTGTGGGTTCGATTACAGGCTCAAAATGGCCAGAAACAAAATGCTTCTGAAACTTGTCAGTCTATTATTGTTCTGAGAAAAGAGGTCTATTCCATGCGAGAAATTGCTAAGAAACTGAAGATCTCGTACAATGCTGTCTGCTACTCCCTTCACAGAACAGCACAAACTGGCTCTAACCAGAGTAGAAAGAGTGGGAGGCTCTGTTGTCCTCTTGCTTAGTGTGTCTAGTTTGAGAAACAGATGCCTCACAAGTCCTCAACAGGCAGCTTAATCAATTAGTAACTGCAAAACACCAGTCTCAAAGTTAACACTTTTTTGGTTACTACATGATTCAATATGTGTTATTTCATAGTTTTGATGTCTTCCCTATTACTCTACAATGTAGAAAATAATACAAATAAAGAAAAACCCTTGAATGAGTCGGTGTATCCAAAATTTTGACTGGTACGGTAAATACCAAAAAATCTTGCATGTATTAATTTATTTCCACAATTAACAAATAATATGAGTAATACAGAAAATTATCTATAACCAGGGCTGGCATTACAAAAATATATATTTTTGGCAAGCAATTAGTGTGATTCTTCCTAAACTGTCCCTAACATCATGACCCCTTAGCAACAGTTGTGGGATACATACACACACTCTCCCCACCCTTCCCCCACATTCAACTTCAAGTTTAGATGTTCAACAGTTGTTCCATCCCGAGCCCAACTCAAGAGAAGACCTGATATGCAAATTCATATACAGCTGTAGCTGTTTGAGAAGGCATGCAAAATTGAGCAAGAATGGGTAGATTTGCTTAATAACCAATGTCAAGTTCTAGCTGATGGAGCTCAGATACACCCCTTTCCCCTGAAAAACACACGCTGGTCCCCCGTTGTGACCATTTTCCCAAGCATCACCGAGCAGTCAGATCTTTTGATTATTTTGTGCCGCCAGGACCACAATAATTTGCCCCCTCTCTGATTGTTCGAGTGTGATCCCCTCCCCATGGGTTACTGCTAAAGGAAGTTCTCCAAGGATCGTTTAGCTATTCGATTGTTTCACGCTCGCCGTCTTCTTCTGATGAGGAGTAAGAGAGATCAGACCAATTTGCAGCATGGTAAGTGTCCATTTTAATATGTCAAACTGAACACTACAAACTACAAAATAACAAAGTGAAAAAAAACTAAACAGTCCCGTGTGGTACTAACACGGAAAATAATCACCCATGAAACATAATAGAAAACAGACTACCTAAATATGGTTCTCAATCAGGGACAACGATTGATAGCTGCCTCTGATTGAGAACTATAACAGGCCAAACACAGAAATAGCAAATCATAGAAAAACTAACATAGACAACCCACCCAACTCACGCCCTGACCATACTAAAACAAAGACATCACAAAAGAACTAAGGTCAGAACGTGACAGATTGTGAATTTTAAGACCCCTTGAAGTATAAAAAAATATAAATTCATCAAAAGAAGAAATCTCTCACTGTCAACTTAACATGTGTAACGATTTGTATGAACATAACAAGATTCAAAAACTGAGACAAACTGAACAAGTTCCACAGACATGTGGCTAACAGAAATGGAATAATGTGTCCCTGTGTGTACATACAGTGCCTTGCGAAAGTATTTGGCCCCCTTGAACTTTGCGACCTTTTGCCACATTTCAGGCTTCAAACATAAAGATATAAAACTGTATTTTTTTGTGAAGAATCAACAACAAGTGGGACACAATCATGAAGTGGAACGACATTTATTGGATATTTCAAATTTTTTTAACAAATCAAAAACTGAAAAATTGGGCGTGCAAAATTATTCAGCCCCCTTAAGTTAATACTTTGTAGCGCCACCTTTTGCTGCGATTACAGCTGTAAGTCGCTTGGGGTATGTCTCTATCAGTTTTGCACATCGAGAGACTGAATTTTTTGCCCATTCCTCCTTGCAAAACAGCTCGAGCTCAGTGAGGTTGGATGGAGAGCATTTGTGAACAGCAGTTTTCAGTTCTTTCCACAGATTCTCGATTGGATTCAGGTCTGGACTTTGACTTGGCCATTCTAACACCTGGATATGTTTATTTTTGAAACATTCCAATGTAGATTTTGCTTTATGTTTTGGATCATTGTCTTGTTGGAAGACAAATCTCCGTCCCAGTCTCAGGTCTTTTGCAGACTCCATCAGGTTTTCTTCCAGAATGTTCCTGTATTTGGCTCCATCCATCTTCCCATCAATTTTAACCATCTTCCCTGTCCCTGCTGAAGAAAAGCAGGCCCAAAACATGATGCTGCCACCACCATGTTTGACAGTGGGGATGGTGTGTTCAGGGTGATGAGCTGTGTTGCTTTTACGCCAAACATAACGTTTTGCATTGTTGCCAAAAAGTTCAATTTTGGTTTCATCTGACCAGAGCACCTTCTTCCACATGTTTGGTGTGTCTCCCAGGTGGCTTGTGGCAAACTTTAAACAACACTTTTTATGGATATCTTTAAGAAATGGCTTTCTTGCCACTCTTCCATAAAGGCCAGATTTGTGCAATATACGACTGATTGTTGTCCTATGGACAGAGTCTCCCACCTCAGCTGTAGATCTCTGCAGTTCATCCAGAGTGATCATGGGCCTCTTGGCTGCATCTCTGATCAGTCTTCTCCTTGTATGAGCTGAAAGTTTAGAGGGACGGCCAGGTCTTGGTAGATTTGCAGTGGTCTGATACTCCTTCCATTTCAATATTATCGCTTGCACAGTGCTCCTTGGGATGTTTAAAGGTTGGGAAATCTTGTTGTATCCAAATCCGACTTTAAACTTCTTCACAACAGTATCTCGGACCTGCCTGGTGTGTTCCTTGTTCTTCATGATGCTCTCTGCGCTTTTAACGGACCTCTGAGACTATCACAGTGCAGGTGCATTTATACGGAGACTTGATTACACACAGGTGGATTGTATTTATCATCATTAGTCATTTAGGTCAACATTGGATCATTCAGAGATCCTCACTGAACTTCTGGAGAGAGTTTGCTGCACTGAAAGTAAAGGGGCTGAATAATTTTGCACGCCCAATTTTTCAGGTTTTGATTTGTTAAAAAAGTTTGAAATATCCAATAAATGTCGTTCCACTTCATGATTGTGTCCCACTTGTTGTTGGTTCTTCACAAAAAAATACAGTTTTCTATCTTTATGTTTGAAGCCTGAAATGTGGCAAAAGGTCGCAAAGTTCAAGGGGGCCAAATACTTTCGCAAGGCACTGTATGTACACACAGGGACACATTATTCCATTTCTGTTAGCCACATGTCTGTGGAACTTGTTCAGTTTGTCTCAGTTTTTGAATCTTGTTATGTTCATACAAATCGTTACACATGTAGCCACCCTTTGCCTTGATGACAGCTTTGCAAACTCTTGGCATTCTCTCAACCAGCTTCATGAGGTAATAACTTGGAATACATTTCAATTAAAAGGTGTACCTTGTTCAAAGTTAATTTGTGGAATGTATTTCCTTCTTAATGTTGTAGGCTACTCTGAATGATTTAAGTTATTTCTGAACAGACAACAGTAAATCTATAACTTTGTCAAATGTATTTAAATACATCAGGGATTCTGCAGTTCCTTCAGAATCCTTCGCACGGTAATTATTTCATAAGGCAAATACTTGATGAGTTGTAACGTTGGAGAGAAGATTTGCAGGCTCATGTCTATCAGAGCAGAGAGATCATAGAAAGTGAATCTCATTCTAATTATGTGAGAGTTACAGGCACGCTTCTCACACAGCCACGGCCACCCGTTGGTCTCACACATACAGTAGGTTACAATGTTGCACAAACCATAAACCGGGGCCAGCCCAACCCAAATCAACTCTTAGAATATAGCCCGGGTTGAAAATCTACTTTTTCAGATTACGTTTTTTGGTGGGGGCAGAAGATAAACGAAGGCAACTCTAATGAAATTTTATTAACATTTTTAGAGTTGCCATTAGAGTTACCGAATCCGGCCAGTCCAAAATGGACAGGTGTCGAGATCCTGTTCCGGCAGGATCTGGCTCAAATTAAGCACGGGCAGTTACCCAGAACTATCAGAGGAAGAGGATCTCTCTTTCGGGTGCTGCTGACAACAACTGTGTTGTGACTTGACTTTTAATCTGAAGACGGTTATTTATCTAATCAACTAACTATGTTTATTGTTTCCCAGTTAAATTAATTAGCCATGTAATGATTATTAGCTCATTAGGATTTGGGGCACCACGAGAGCGTTTCTTTAAAGAGTTGTCATCTCCCAAATTAAACTCTAAAGGTCTTTACTTATCACATCTATAAACTTATAACCTTGTATCGTATCATCATTCTGAACAGTCATAACCTTCTTGCATCTGCAAAAACCAGAGCCTTACTTACTTACACAAATTGGTTTAACTATGTATTTACTAGCTAACCAAATGGTAACACAGGATAAATATACACACTTAATACATTAGAAACAGTTCCCTAGTGGACTGACAACAATATGGCTGCTTGTTACAAAATACATGGAGAGGGTGAGAAAGAGAGAGAGGCACAGAGACACTTAACGTTGGTACATTTAGAAACAACTTTCACTTATACTTTGCACATGAACCGCCGCCCATTTGGAGTAAGAAATCATGAATGTATTTACGTGAAAATGCCTTGGTTTGCTGTGTTTCTCTCCCTGACTTGTCATGTAGTCCTGAACAAAACTACAGAGTTTATTCAACTTCCATTCGCTCTGGAAGATTCTTCTTTGAAGATAGGCTAGCCAGCCGTGTCAATGGTTCCCAGTGGGGTGATGAGATTAGCATAATACGAAGGTTTGAAATGAGTAGTAGAATGGTCCCACTTATGTTCACTTTTCTAGATACTTTACTTAGGACAGATAATCAGCCGCACCACTGATTGTCCGGGAGGTGACTTTATCGTCTCTACCTCGTGTTGAGAATCAGAGTTCAAACCACTTTAAATGTGAGCTGCAGCTCTACGTCTCTCTGGTCTGATATGTTAATTCTTAACCCATCATGTCATACTGTTAGTTCAAAATTGGCGGTTCCATCAGGCTGACACACTCTCTGAACGCACTCAAGGGGGCGGTGACTACTTACTTTGCACAGTTATAGAAACAATTTCCTCTTATAGTTTATAAATTCACATCCTTCTCTTAACAAAAACATTTATAATTTTTCATGTAGCATGTACGACGCAGAGGATGGAAACTTTGTACATGTAGCATGTATACTTTCCAAGTTAAAGTATTTCCTTTATAATATTTTTGACATCACTAAATGACACAGAATATGGCATTAGGGGGAGGTTGAGAACGGAGCAGAAGACACATTTTACTTGTTCACTTTAACTAATGAACAAAGTATATTGTTAGAACAGACTGTAATGTTCCAAGATTCAGGTTAACTGAGCTAAAGGCTAGAGCTGCCATTTTCAAGGAAGGGGATACTAATCCAGAAGCTACACACACTCCAACGAACCATCAAACAGGCAAAGCGTTAATACAGAACCAAGATCGAATCCTACTACACCGGTTCTGATGATCGACAGATGTGGCAAGGCTTGCAAACTATCATGGATTTCTAAGGGAGACCCAGCTGCGAGCTGTCTAACTAAGTAACTTCTATGCACGCTTCGAGGCTAGCAACACTGAACCATGCATGAGAGCACCAGCTGTTCCAGAAAACTGTGTGATCACGCTCTCCATAGCAGATGTGAATAAGACCTTAAAACATTTTACCATTCACAAGGCCGCAGTGCCAGACTGATTACCAGGACAAGTACTCAGAGCATATGCTGATCAGCTGGCAAGTGTCTTCACTGACATTTTTAACCTCTCTTTGACCCAGTATGTAATACCTACAATGTTTCAAGCAGACTAGCATAGTCCCTGTCTGCAAGAATGCCAGGGTAACCTTACATCTGAAGCTATGAAAAGCTTTGAAAGGTTGGTTATGGCTCACATCAGCATCATCATCCCAGACACTCTGCACCAATTCCAATTCACAAACCACCCCAACAGATCCACAGATTACACAATTCCTGTTGCATTCCATACTGCCCTTTCCTACCTGGACAAAAGGAACACCTGAACTTGTGTAAATATTTTTATGAATATAACAAGATTCAACAACTGAGACATAAACTGAACAAGTTCCACAGACATGTGACTAGCAAAAATTGAATAATATGTCCCTGAACAAAGAAGGGGTTGTCAAAATCAAACGTAACAGTCAGTATCTGGTGTAGCCACCAGCTGCATTAAGTACTGCAGTGTATCTCCTCCTCATGGACTGCACCCGATTTGTCAATTCTTGCTGTGAGATGTTACCCCACTCTTCCACCAAGGCACCTGCAAGTTCCCAGACATTTCTAGGGGGAATGGCCCTAGCCCTAAACCTCCAATCCAACAGGTCCTAGATGTGCTCAATGGGATTGAGATCTTCGCTGGCCATGGTCAGAACACTGGCATTCCTGTTTTGCAGGAAATCATGCACAGAATGAGCAGTATAGCTGGTGGCATTGCCCCGTCACGGACCAGGATGTCTTGCTCCCAGGCAGACTAAATACCTTTTTTGCCCGCTTTGAGGACAATACAGTGCCAATGACACGGCCCGCAACTAAAACATGCGGACTCTCCTTCACTGCAGCCGATGTGAGGAAAACATTTAAACGTGTCAACCCTCGCAAGGCTGCAGGCCCAGACGGCATCCCCAGCCGCGCCCTCAGAGCATGCGCAGACCAGCTGGCTGGTGTGTTTACGGACATATTCAATCAATCCCTATCCCAGTCTGTTGTTCCCACATGCTTCAAGAGGGCCACCATTGTTCCTGTTCCCAAGAAAGCTAAGGTAACTGAGCTAAACGACTACCGCCCCGTAGCACTCACTTCTGTCATCATGAAGTGCTTTGAGAGACTAGTCAAGGACCATATCACCTCACCCTACCTGACACCCTAGACCCACTCCAATTTGCTTACCGCCCAAATAGGTCCACAGACGATGCAATCTCAACCACACTGCACACTGCCCTAACCCATCTGGACAAGAGGAATACCTATGTGAGAATGCTGTTCATTGACTACAGCTGGGCATTTAACAGCATAATGCCCTCCAAGCTCGTCATCAAGCTCGAGACCCTGGGTCTCGACCCCGCCCTGTGCAACTGGGTACTGGACTTCCTGACGGGCCGCCCCCAGGTGGTGAGGGTAGGCAACAACATCTCCTCCCCGCTGATCCTCAACACTGGGGCCCCACAAGGGTGCGTTCTGAGCCCTCTCCTGTACTCCCTGTTCACCCACGACTGCGTGGCCACGCACGCCTCCAACTCAATCATCAAGTTTGCGGACGACACAACAGTGGTAGGCTTGATTACCAACAACGACGAGACGGCCTACAGGGAGGAGGTGAGGGCCCTTGGAGTGTGGTGTCAGGAAAATAACCTCACACTCAACGTCAACAAAACTAAGGAGATGATTGTGGACTTCAGGAAACAGCAGAGGGAACACCCCCCTATCCACATTGATGGAACAGTAGTGGAGAGGGTAGTAAGTTTTAAGTTCCTCGGCGTACACATCACAGACAAACTGAATTGGTCCACCCACACAGACAGCATCGTGAAGAAGGCGCAGCAGCGCCTCTTCAACCTCAGGAGGCTGAAGAAATTTGGCTTGTCACCAAAAGCACTCACAAACTTCTACAGATGCACAATCGAGAGCATCCTGTCGGGCCTGGTACGGCAACTGCTCCGCCCACAACCGTAAGGCTCTCCAGAGGGTAGTGAGGTCTGCACAACGCATCACCGGGGGCAAACTACCTGCCCTCCAGGACACCTACACCACCCGATGTCACAGGAAGGCCATAAAGATCATCAAGGACAACAACCACCCGAGCCACTGCCTGTTCACCCCGCTATCATCCAGAAGGCGAGGTCAGTACAGGTGCATCAAAGCTGGGACCGAGAGACTGAAAAACAGCTTCTATCTCAAGGCCATCAGACTGTTAAACAGCCACCACTAACATTGAGTGGCTGCTGCCAACACACTGACTCAACTCCAGCCACTTTAATAATGGGAATTGATGGGAAATGATGTAAAATATATCACTAGCCACTTTAAACAATGCTACCTAATATAATGTTTACATACCTTACATTATTCATCTCATATGTATATGTATATACTGTACTCTATATCATCTACTGCATCTTTATGTAATACATGTATCACTAGCCACTTTAACTATGCCACTTTGTTTACATACTCATCTCATATGTATATACTGCACTCAATACCATCTACTGTATCTTGCCTATGCCGCTCTGTACCATCACTCATTAATATCTTTATGTACATATTCTTTATCCCCTTACACTTGTGTCTATTAGGTAGTAGTTTTGGAATTGTTAGCTAGATTACTTGTTGGTTATTACTGCATTGTTAGAACTAGAAGCACAAGCATTTCGCTACACTCGCATTAACATCTGCTAACCATGTGTATGTGACAAATAACATTTGATTTGATTTGATTTGATGCTGGAGGGTCATGTCAGGATGAGCCTGCGGGAAAGGTACCACATGAGGGATGAGGGTGCCCTCCCTGTAACGCACAGCATTGAGATTGCCTGCAATGACAACAAGCTCAGTCCGAATCCAACCATCAACCCTGGTGAGTCAAAACCACGACTCGTCAGTGAAGAGCACTTTTTGCCAGTCCTGTCTGGTCCAGCGACGGTGGGTTTGTGTCCATAGGCGACGTTATTGCCAGTGATGTCTGGTGAGGACCTGCCTTACAAAAGGCCTACAAACCCTCAGTCCAGCCTCTCTCAGCCCATTGCGGACAGTCTGAGCACTGATGTAGGGATTGTGCATTCCTGGTATAAGTCCTGTACCTGTCCCGCAAGTGTGATTTTCTGATGTACTGATCCTGTGCAGGTCTTGTTACACGTGGTCTGCCACTGCGAGGATGAGGCGTCTCACAGTACGGACATTTCAATAAATGCCTGGCCACATCTGCAGTCCTTATGCCTCCTTGCTGCATGCCTAAGGCACATTCACGCAGGTGAGCAGGGAAAGCAGCAGAAAGGCATCTTTTAATTGCTACCGTCTGTAAGCAGTTAGTGTCTTAACGACCGTTCCACAGGAGCATTCATTAATTGTTTATTGTTCATTGAACAAGCATGGGAAACAGTTTTTAACTTAAACCCTTTACAATGAAGATCTGTGAAGTTATTTGGATTTTTTTGAATTATCTTTGAAAGACAGTGTCCTGAAAAAAGGACATTTCTTTTTTGAGAATGCTGTTCATTGAATTACAGCTCAGCGTTCAACACCATTGTGTCCTCCAAGCTCGTCACTAAATTTAGAGAAAACACTAAAAAATATATTAAAGATTGTTAATGATGCAGACAATTACTTTGATGAAAACTACAATCTTTCCGCAAAATTAAAGCTGTTCTACCTCTAAGATAAATGGAAAAAAAGGAATTATCATGGTCCACACACACCAACACTGCCGTGAAGAGGGCAAGTAGCAGGCCAAACTATCCCTCTCAGCACTGCCTCCTGTGGGAGAAGAGCACTGCCTGGACTGCGCAAAAATGCAAATGCTTTCCTTTTGAGTTATGTTAGGTTTTATTTTCATTTTCAACAAGGCCTCTTCTCCCACAGGAGGCTGAAAAGATTCAGCATGGATCAGATGCTTAAAAAGCACTCAGCTGCACTATTGAGAGCATCTTGACTGGCTGCATCACCGCTTGATATGACTGCTTGGCATCTGACCGCAAGGTGATATACAGGGTACTGCTTACGGCCCAGTACATCACTAGCGCCGAGCTCGCTGCCATCCAGGACCTCTATGCCAGGTGGTGTCAGAGGAAGGCCCTACAAATTGTAAAAGACTCCAGCCACCCAAGTCATAAACTATTCTCTGAAATTGTTGCATGTTGCGTTCATATTTCTGTTCAGTGTATATGTGCATATAATGACACAATCTAAAAGCGATTTTGATATTATTTTGTCCATTATTTAATTGTTTATGAAAATATATTAAAAATATTACTATTTGAAATGGGTAGCCATAATTCATAAATGGTACTGATGGTCCAAGTCTGGAACCAACAGGACCACCACATCCGCCTATGTAACACTTCCGCATCCACATCACCAACTTTTCTTTAGGGTCCAAACTATTATGACCCCTCTATGGAAAGATGAGACTCTCACGAACACGATGGTGTTCTCCGTTTTGCGTTATGACACTCACAAGCATTCAGGGACTCGTACAGCCAATCTGCTAACTTCTGTCTGTAGCGTCCGTACAATTTGGGCTACACACAAATATGACCCATCTGTATAAAGGCGAGACTCTCACAAATATGTACATGTCGGTTGTTTTACGCTAGGATGGAATGGTGGCACGTATCCTAGCGGTTAATACATTGGTCAAGTAACTGAAAGGTTTCTGGTTCGAATCCCCGAGCTGCCTAGGTGAAAAAACTGTTTTGCTCTAGGACACCCACAGGCCTCACAAGACTCGTCTGAAGGTCCCCCAGTACGAGTGGAAAAAATATACTGTATACAGTTTATGGTGACTGTTTAGTGTTAGGTCATTAATACTATACATGTAAAAAAAATGGAAATGTTTCCTGATCTTTCTTATATCTTAGATATAGGATCGACACTTCAGAACAAACTTCCTTTAGACTTCTTAGGGGGGGGGGGGACTATCTGTTGCTCCATTCCATGTTGTTCTGTTGTTCAATGTGTTCATATGGGATAATAGCAGTAAGGCCAAATATAATATTTAATGAAATATACTTTCTTGATACTTCAAGGGGTCCTAACATTCAAAGTCTATCTGCGGGAATGTCCACCAGAGCTGTTGCCAGATAATTTAATAGTCATTTCTCTACCATAAGCAGCCTCCAATGTCATTTTAGCTAATTTGGCAAAACCGCAGAACACGTGTAACCACACCAGCCCAAAACCTCCACATTTGGCTTCGTCACCTGCGGGATCATCTGAGACCAGCCATAGCTGATGAAACTGAAGGATTTCTGCATAAACTGTCAGAAACCATCTCAGGGAAGCTCATCTGAGTGCTCGTCATCCTCACCAGGGTCTTGATCTGACTGCAGTTTGGCGTTGTAACTGAATTCAGTGGGCAAATGCTCACCTTTGATGGCTTCTGGCAAGCTGGAGAAGTGTGCTCTTCATGGATGAATCCCTTTTTCAACTGTTCTGTGCAGATGGCAGACAGCATGTATGACATTGTGTGATGAGGATTTCAACGTTGTAAACAGAGTGCCCCATGGTGGAGGTGGGGTTTTGGTATGGGCAGGCATAAGTTAAGGACAATGAACACAATTGCATTTTATTAATGGCAATTTTAATGCACAGAGATACCGTAATGACATTCTGAGACTGATCCTGATGCTCTGGATCGACGTATACAACGTGTTCCAGTTCCCTCCAATATCCAGCAACAGCCCTTGAAGAAGAGTAGGACAACATTTCACAGGCTACAATCAACAGCATGACCAATTCTATTTTATAATTTTTTTTATCTGTGACTAACAGTTGCTGTATTTCCAGTCATGTAAAATCTATAGATTAGGGCCAAATGTATTTATTTTTATGAACTGTTACTCAGTAAAATCTTAGAAATTGTTGTATTTTGCTTTTATATTTCTGTTCAGTTTATATTTTCAAATAATGACAAAATCTAAAAACGATGTTGATATTATTTAAATGTTTATGAAAATATAACTACTTGAAAGTGGTAGCCATAATTCATAAATGGCACTATGCAGGTTTCTTTATGGAACCATTAATTGTTCAGTGAAGAAAAACCTCTAGGATTCTGATCAAATAACCATATCAAAGGCTGCTATATACTGAATAACCTTTAGGGGTTCTATAAAGTGGCTTGCGAAAGTATTCACCCCACCTTGGCATTTTTCCTATTTTGTTGTCTTACAACCTGGAATTAAAATAGATTTTTGGAGAGTTTGTATCAGTTAATTTACACAACATGCTTACCACTTTGAAGATGCAAAATATATTATTTTTGTGAAATAAAAAATAAACGAGACAATAAAAACAGGAAAAAAAACATTTCATCCCACCAAAAGCAAAACTTTGTAGTGCCACCTTTTGCAGCAATTACCGCTGCAAGTATCTTGGGGAATGTCTCTGTAAGCTTGGCACATCTAGCCACTGGGATTTTTGCCCATTCTTCAAGGCAAAACTTCTCCAGCTCCTTCAAGTTGGATGGGTTCCACTGGTGAACAGCAATCTTTTAGTCATACCATGTAAGGGTTTTCCTGTAGTGAAGTAGAGGCGGACCAAGACGCAGCGTGGTTATATTGATTAATGTTTAATAAAAAAAAGATAAACACGAACACTACAAAACAATAAACGTGGTCTGGTGCAAAACACAGAGACAGGAACAATCACCCACAAAACCCAACACCAAACAGGCTACCTAAATATGGTTCCCAATCAGAGACAGTGACTAACACCTGCCTCTGATTGAGAACCATATCAGGCCAAACATAGAACTAGACAAACTAGACATGTAACATAGAATGCCCACTCAGATCACACCCTGACCAACCAAAACATAGAAACATACAAAGCAAACTATGGTCAGGGTGTGACATACCACAGATTCTCAATTGGATTGAGGTCTGGGCTTTGACTAGGCCATTCCAAGACATTTCAATGTTTCCCCTTAAACCACTCGAGTGTTGCTTTAGCAGTATGCTTTGGGTCATTGTCCTGCTGGAAGGTAAACCTCCGTCCCAGTCTCAAATCTCTGAAAGACTGAAACATGTTTCCCTCAAGAATTTCCCTGTATTTAGCGCAATCCATCATCCCTTCAATTCTGACGAGTTTCCCAGTCCCTGCCGATGAAAAACATCCCCACAGCATGTTGCTGCCACCACCATGCTTCACTATGGGGATGTTGTTCTCGGGGTGATGAGAGGTGTTGGGTTTGTGCCAGACATAGCATTTTCCTTGATGGCCAAAAAGCTACATTTTTGTCTCATCTGACCAGAGTACCTTCTTCCATATGTTTGGGGAGTCACCCACATGCCTTTTGGCGAAAACCAAACGCGTTTGCTTAATTTTTACTTTAAGCAATGGCTTTTTTTCTAGCCACCCTTCCGTAAAGCCCAGCTTTGTGTAGTGTACTGATTAAAGTGGTCCTATGGACATATACTCCAATCTCTGTTGTAGGGCTTTGCAGCTGCTTCAGGGTGATCTTTGGTCTCTTTGTTGCCTTTCTGATTAATGCCCTCCTTGCCTGGTCCGTGAGTTTTGGTGGGAGGCCCTCTCTTGGCAGGTTTGTTGTGGTGCCATATTCTTTCCAGTTTTTAATAATGGATTTAATGGTGCTCCGTGGGCTGTTCAATGTTTCTGATATTTTTTTATAACCCAACCATGTTCTGTACTTCAACTTTATCTCTGACCTGTTTGGAGAGCTCCTTGGTCTTCTTGCTTGGTGGTGACCCTTGCTTAGTGGTGTTGCAGACTCTGGGGCCTTTAAGAACAGGTGTATATATACTGAGATCCTGTGACAGATCATGTGAGACTTAGATTCCACACAGGTGGATTTTATTTAACTAATTATGTCACTTCTGAAGGTAATTGTCTGCACCCGATCTTATTTAGGGGCTTCGTGGCAAAGGGGATGACTTTCCCATTTTAAATGTTTAATTATTTAGTAAAAATAAAAAATTCACTTCACCAATTTCAACTATTTTGTGTATGTCCATTACGTGAAATCCAAATAAAAATACATTTAAATTACAGGTTGTAATGCAACAAAATAGGAAAAACGCTAAGGGGGATCAATACGTTTGCAATATGTTGGATACAGAGATGAGGGAGTCATATAAGCGTTGCCATAACAAAGGGGTTCAGTACTTATTCACTCAACTGAGTCCAGCTTTACATTTTTTAAAGTAGATTTATTCATTTTTTTTCAGTTTTCATATGTGACTCACCACCTGGATTTGCTCTATGTAGAACATTTTGAAAGTGTGTTTTTTATATTGTATATCTTACAATGCATTTTTGAGGAACAATGGGAAAGTAATTGTGCTTTGAAAGTTTTTTAATGGTATCCAATTGGTAGTTAGTCTTGTCCTAGCGCTGCAACTCCCGTACGGTCTCGGGAGAGGTGAAGGTCGAGAGCCATCCGTCCGCCGAAACACGATCCAGCCAAGCCACACTGCTCCTTGACACAATGCCCACTTAAACCGAAACCAGCTCCACCCAATGTGTCGGAGGAAAATACTGTACAGCGTGGTGACCGTGTCAGCGTGCATGCACCTGACCCGCCACAGGAGTTTTTTATTTATTTATTTATTTTATTTGACCTTTATTTAACCAGGTAGGCAAGTTGAGAACAAGTTCTCAATTACAATTGCGACCTGGCCAAGATAAAGCAAAGCAGTTCGACAGATACAACGACACAGTTACACATGGAGTAAAACAAACAATACAATAATACAGTATAAACAAGTCTATATACAATGTGAGCAAATGAGGTGAGAAGGGAGGTAAAGGCAAAAAAGGCCATGGTGGCAAAGTAAATACAATATAGCAAGTAAAACACTGGAATGGTAGTTTTGCAATGGAAGAATGTGCAAAGTAGAAATAAAAATAATGGGGTGCAAAGGAGCAAAATAAATAAATTAATTAAATACAGTTGGGAAAGAGGTATTTGTTTGGGCTAAATTATAGGTGGGCTATGTACAGGTGCAGTAATCTGTGAGCTGCTCTGACAGTTGGTGCTTAAAGCTAGTGAGGGAGATAAGTGTTTCCAGTTTCAGAGATTTTTGTAGTTTGTTCCAGTCATTGGCAGCAGAGAACTGGAAGGAGAGTTGCTGGAGCACAATGGGACAAGGACATCCTGGCCGGCCAAACCCTCCCCTAACCTGGACGACGCTGGACCAATTGTGCGCCACCCCATGGGTCTCCCAGTCACGGCCAGCTGCGACACAGCCTGGACTCCAACCAGGATCTCTAGAGGCACAGCTAGCACTGCGATGCGTGCCTTAGACCACAGCTCCACTCGGAAGGCCTGCTTTGAATGTTGATGAACTTGTAACATCACTTTTGAGAAATTGTTCTTTGAATGTTTCGGTATCGAGTGAAGAGCTCTTCTTTGTCTACACACATTCAGCATCATACACACCCTCTTAAGCTTTAGCCCCACCCATCTCGTTTTGCTCAGAGTGTTCAGAGAGCACACCTGACGCCCTGGCCAATGATGTGTTTATCTCCGGATAACATGAAAACAGTGTAACCAGCTCTGCTGGCAACAATTTCATTACGCTTTCTTGCAGACTTTTACTGACACCGGCCATATTCAATGGGTGTGGTACACTTTAGCTTAATAGATGTAGCTAGCTAGCTAGGTAAACAATGAACCTAGCTTTGTAAACAACGTGTAAGATCACACATGTCATGTTAGCTAACGAGCCAGCCAGCTAACTTTAGCTAGTTAAACAACAATGATCATAGTGCCAAATCAATACTACTCATTCAAAGGTTTTTTATTAATTTTTTACATTTTTTACATTGTAGAATAATAGTGAAGACATCAAAACTATGACATAACACATATGGAATCATGTAGAAACCAAAAAAAGTGTTAAACAAGTAAAAAATATATTTTAGATTTTAGATTCTTCAAAGTAGATTTTAGATTCTTCCCTTTGCCTTGATGACAGCTTTGCAGATGCTTGGCATTCTCTCAACCAGCTTCACTTGGATGGCTTTTCCAACCGTTTTGAAGGAGTTCCCACATTTGCTGAGCACTTGTTGGCTGCTTTTCCTTCACTCTGCGGTCCAACTCATCCCAAACCATCTCAAATGGGTTGAGGTCGGGTAATTGTGGAGGACAGGTCACCTGATGCAGCACTCCATCCCTCTCCTTCTTTGTCAAATAGCCCTTACAGAGCCTGGAGGTGTGCTGTGTCATTGTCCTGTTGAAAAACAAATGATAGTGGGACTAAGTGAAAACCAGATTGGTTGGCGTATCACTGCAGAATGCTGTGGTAGCCAAGATGGTTAAGTGTGTCTTGAATTCTAAATAAATCGCAGACAGTGTCACCAGAAAAGCACCAACACCATCACACCTTCTCCTCCATTCTTCATGTTTGGAACCACACACGTGGTGATCATCTGTTCACCTACTCTGCATCTCACAAAGACAAGGCGGTTGGAACCAAAAATCTCATATTTGGACTCATCAGACCAAAGGACAGATTTCCACTGGTCTAATGTCCAATGCTCGTGTTTCTTGGCCCAAATTATTGGTGACCTTTTGTAGTGTTTTCTTTGCAGCAATTTGACCATTTAGGCCTGATTCACATAGTCTCCTCTGAGATGTGTCTGTTATTTGAACTCTATGAAGCAATTATTTGGGCTGCAATTTCTGAGGCTGGTAACTCCAATGAAATTATCCTCTGCAGCAGAGGTAACTCTGGGTCTTCCTTTCCTGTGTCAGTCATCACGAGAGCCAGATTCATCATAGCGTTTGATGGTTTTTGCGACAGCTCTTGATGAAACTTTCAAAGTTCTTGAAATGTTCCACATTGACTGAACTTCATGTGTTAAAGTAATGATGGACTGTCATTTCTCTTTGCTTATTTGAGCTGTTCTTGACATAATATGGGCTTAATCTTCTGTATACCTTGTTACAACACAATTGATTGGCTCAAACGTATTAAGGAGGAAAGCAATTCCACTTATTAACTTTTAATAAGGTACACCTGTTAATTGAAATGCATTCCAGATGACTACCTCATGAAGCTGGTTGAGAGAATGCCAAGAGTGTGCAAATATGTCATTAAGGCAAAGGGTGGCTACTTTGACGTATCTCAGATGTAAAATACATTTGTATTCATTTAACACTTCAAATCAAATGTTATTGGTCACAAACCCAAGGTTAGCAGATGCTTTGCGTGTGTAGCGAAATTATTGTACTTCTAGTTCCGACAGTGCAGCATTATCTAACAATTCCACAACAAATATCTAATACACACAAATCTAAGTAAAGGAATGGAATAATAATAAAACATTAATATATGGATGAGCAATGACGGAGCAGCATAGGCTACGATGCAATAGATAGTATAGAATAGAATACAGTATATACATATGAGATGAGTAATGCAATATATGTAAACATGATTAAAATGGCATTGTTAAAGTGACCAGTGTTCCATTTATTAAAGTGGCCAATGAGTTCAAGTCGGTATGTAGACAACAGCCTCTCTGTGCTAGTGATGGCTGTTTAACAGTCTGATGGCCTTGAGATATAAGCTGTATTTCAGTCTCTCGGTCCCAGCTTTGATGCACCTGTACAGACCTCGCCTTCTGGATGGTAGCGGGTTGAGCAGGCATTGGCTCAGGTGGTTGTTGTCCTTGATCTTTTTGGCCCTCCTGTGACATCGGGTGCCTTCCTGTGACACGTTTTTGGTTACTATATTATCCCATATGTATTATTTCAAGGTTTGGTGTCTTGACTATTATCCTACAATGTAGAAAAAACTACAAATAAAGAAAAAAACATGGAATGAGTAGGTTTGACTGGTACTGCACTGTATATCAAAATGTCTTAGATTCATCCCATACCTCAAAAATGGTGACCTGATAAGGTTCAAGCATTGTTGTGGACTTTTTTGTTATTTTTCTATTAAACAAGTTTCACTTGAAAACCTAAACTTTTACAGAAAATGAAATTAATTTCTTGTCTCATTGATCTATTTAAATAGTAGGCCTACTATTACCTTACTTGCACAGTACAGCTTGGGTTGGCCTGACTGTGAAAGACCAATATGGGATTGATCATTTTATGTAATTCAGAGTGTATGACACTGTTTGTCATTGGATTTTTTTCACACAGGCTGCCTTTACTTCGCCAGGCAGGCCTTTTTTGGAAATGTTTGGCAAATTTAGAGCATACCCACTTCTCCAGGCACCACTATACCACTGAGGACAGGCAAGGGACAGGGTGGTCTGAAGACAGCGGTCAGATGTTGGGCAATAAGGCATTAATTACAGGACAGGCCCATGTGTTAAGCCCATGGGAGGTTGGCTCTGCTTGTCTCTGCTGTGGCCTTGTAGAGTTGGGATTTGTCTCAATAATCTTAGTGGCTTCTTATCTTTATCTACTTTTCCTATTCTGCAGCGACATGATAGAACTGGCCAAATAGGATGGTTTTAACCTATCCTGCTGTATTTAATGATCAGAGCAGGTGAAGGAAAGGAATGGAGAGGAATGGAGAGAAGGCTTTAGACTATTGAGAAAAACTTGCTTAAACTAGAGATCAGGAGCATGATGATTGGAGATGTTAAATTTGTTTCTGAAATGACTGTGGAATTGTGACGCAAGCGACAATTTAATTTGGGATGGATAGCGTTAACAATCAATACCTTGATCATTTAGATGTATTTTATTTGGGCCTACATTTTAATTGCCATTGGAAATCGTACTGTGTGACTAAACTGCCTTCATGGCAATGATAAATACGTCACAATATAGGGAACATGACATCGCTATAGAGCAGGCATGGAAATTCATTGTTTATCCTCCAATACTATTGCAGTGTCTCAAATGGCACCCTATTCCCTATATAGTGCACTACTTTGACCACAGACCATAGGGCTCTGGTCAAAATTAGTGCACTATGTAGCGAATAAGATGTAATTTGGGGATGCAATCTATGGTAGACTACATTGTAAAAAGTTTCAGCATGGGAGCCAATTAAAAGCAGCCTGTATGTGTTTTACTATGCTTTTAGTGTACACCTTAATGCTACTCAGGGGACATTTCTGACTGTAGCCAATGACCCAACACTTAGGGGGACCCAAACCATAAGTTTGTGTGTGTGTGTGTGTGTGTGTGTGTGTGTGTGTGTGTGTGTGCAACTAGCTCTCACAGTCTCACTTCAGAATTAGACGTTCATCCATGTTGCTCAAACTTCCAATTTATACGTTTTAGCAAATGTGAAATTTCTAAGGGTTTAAGGTTTATTTTAGGCATTAACTCTGAATGTTTAAGGTTAGGGTTCAGTTTTGGCATTAACTCAGAAATCTTAAGTTTAGGCATTAAGTCTGAATGGTTAAGGTAAGGGTTAAGGTTTGGGATAGGCTTTAAACAAATATCTAAAAAGCAACTTTCTGTCACTGGATTGGAACTTACAGCCTTTGGATTCAGAGGAAGATGCTTACGCCCATCCACCATCCTCGTCCACAACGGCCTAGTAAAATCGAAACCTACTTGAAGGTATGTGCTCACTGTTGCCCCTAGTGGCTGGTTTCCACGTCATATCCTGGCATCCTCAGTCATGGAATATAATACTGACTTGTATCACAGGTGACCTGGGTGGTGTGTGCCCGTGTCTGTGCTTGTCTGCATGGATTTTTATATGTGCTCATTTCAGTAAGTGCAACTGTCAGACACCTAAGTATTAGTCCATGGTCCAACACTGTAAACTCCACTAAAAGTTATGATTAAACATCTGTCATCATTGCTAGAAAAACAACTTTTGTATTTCAAGATGTCTGTAATCAAAGGTACCATATCGACTCTAAATGGGTACATCCAGCTAATAATACCTCTTTGATTAGGAAGGGAATGATAGGTTTTAAACTAGAGAAGAGTGTTGCAGGATGAGTCTCTGCCAAGCAGATAACAACACCTGAGGGGTATCCTACGAAGCAAGCTAGATCTGCTCAGGGTTTTTTTAAAGCTAACCATCCGTACTACAACGGTGGATATTGCTTGTCCATCTGCCCCTAGCTCTAAGCAGGCTTGTAATTGCACGTGCTTGATGCACATACAGTAGATAGTCGGACGCTGAACTCTTCATTGAGGGATTGCTGAAACATCAATCCATGGGCGAATCAGTGCCACATTTTTTTTGTGCCGAAACCAAAAATGAAAGTTATTTTGCAAATTCAGCAGGCGATGGTGTGAAATAGGCTTTTAGAAGTGCCGTCTTTATTTTATTACTTATTGTTAATGCTGTCTTTGGTGTGCTTATCAATGCAAAAACACTTTTTTCTCACCCTTATCAATATTTGGTTTAATTAAGTCATACAAAAGTGTTACATTGCGTGGTTTAAAATTAATTCAGTACTAAATGTGTAATGTGATATATTTTAACATTACAATTTAAAAAAACAACAAAATACAATATTTAATCAGTCGTCTTCTTCAGATGATGACACAATCTTTGCAAGAGGTAGGGAATATGATTTTATTGGTCCTCAACTCCCGGCTAACATGCTGACCAAACTGGCCGTGTTGAGTGTGTGAAAATACATTATTCAATAATTTCATCCACACTGCTCACGTGCGTCTCATAGCCAGGCGCTAAAATAGAACTTGGTTCTACTTTAGATGCTTAAAACACTACTAGTCCCACCACTCTAATCTACTCATTGTTTTTTACGAAACATATACCCACATGGGTGATTGAAAGATGAGGTCCACACTCTAGTCCAGTTGGTGGCTGTAATGCACCTTGAAGTTGGTTGCCACGTGCCACATAAAATCCACAGAAGAAGAATTAGGAGAGATGAATCAAAGAACTATGTTTCCCCTTTTTATCTGTGGATTAATTGTCAGAGTAGAGAACACATGATTTTGTATGAGTCCCCAGATTTGGCATGGGTCCCCAGATCCTCAAAAGGTTCTACAGTTGCACCATCGAGAGCATCCTGACCGGTTGCATCACCGCCTGGTATGGCAACTGTTCGGCACCTGACCGTAAGGTGCGACTGAGGGTAGTGCGTACGGCCCAGTACATCACTGGGGCCAAGATTCCTGCCATCCAGGACCTACTGTATATACTAGTCGGTGTCAGAGGAAGGCACAGAAAATTGTCTAAGACTCCAGTCACCCTAGTCATAGACTGTTCTCTTTGCTACCGCACGAGCAAGCGGTACCAGAGCGCCAAGTCTAGGACCAAAAGGCTCCTTAACAGCTTCTACCCTCAAGCCATAAGACTGACGAAAAATGTATCAAATGGCAACCCGGACTATTTACATTGACAACCCCCCCTCCCCCATTTGTCTACTATCTATGCATAGTCACATTACCCATACCTACATGTACAAATTACCTCGACTAAACTCTCTCACATTGACTCGGTACCGGTACCCCCTGTATATAGCCTCATTATTTTAATTTGATTATGTTACTTTTGATTATTTTCTACAATAGTTTATTCAGTAAATATTTTATTCACTCTTTCTTGAACTGCATTGTTGGTTAAATGCTTGTAAGTAAGTATGTCACGTTAATGTCTACACGTTGTATTCGGCGCATGTGACAAAATTTGATTTGATTTGACTCAAAATTGGTCCAAATTCTACAAAGATCCAGTAAAAAAAAAAGGACCATTTGCATTTCAGGTAAAATGACATATTAGCTAGACAAAGCATGCTAGCTAAATGTCCATGAATGTTTTGACCTGTCCCCAAATTAATATATAGTTGGTTCACAGTTGGCTTTGGTATTTTAACGTGTGTCATGAATGCATCTGGTGGCTATAGACGAAAGCAACATGTGCACGATGGCACACGTGCAGAGCCTGTTTGGTCATCCTGTAAGTAATTTTTTCAGGGTAAGTGGGGTTAGTCGTGAGTTAGACTGCCCCGGAGCAGGTTAGTTCTAAAGTATTTGTTGCCATAGAAATTTACCTCACTAAATGGTGAGCCAATTTCCTATGACCGGTTATCCTGAGTTGAACTCTGAGTTGACCAAAGTTTCCTCGCTAAACTTTCTTCGTATGATACCCTCAGGAGATGGCCACTACCTACACTACAACTCCTCTAAAACCCTGGCTTTGGCAATTTGTTCTATTGAATAAGTTCCCAAGGAGGAACCACAGCAGCGCTCCTCGATATGAGCCAAAACTGGCAGGTCTTTGCAAACGGTGCAGCTTATAGAGAGATACATAGAAATCTCTTCCTATCATCCTTCATCTAACTCTCAGCCTTGATGTGTGCAGGCTGACTCCACTCAGCTCAGAGGGGTTTTATTAGCCTCTAACAGGTATGTCGTTTGAAAAGTGACAAATCTGACAGTTTGTAAAAAAAAATCACTTCCACAATTTTTACCCAGGGTGGACTGTTCTTTTTAATAGAGCCTTTGGCCGTCGGTTTCTGTTTTCCCTCCACAAAGAAGGAAAGAAAGTGGTGGAGCTGGCGTCTTTTTTATACATGGTTTGCGGCGACTTAACACGAGCCGCCGATTGACAACATCTTTGTTCCGCCATGAAGGGATTCTTGGGGATTTGTCGACATGATGTTCTCAGGGAAACGAGGCCCATCGCTATCACAAATCCTGGGGATAAAGTCTCTCCTCTTTTCCTTCCCCTTTCCTTCCACACCTAGACACTCCTCATGGTTAACACGTACAACAGTTATAGTGCATGAAAATGCCACAGCCTGACATTTGACTCTTTACATAAAGAAATAACTACCGATGTCTTAAGATGTTGACAGCCGCTATGAAATCTATGAAAAAACTGAGAATGATTTCAGTTCCACCCTAAAGACCTTTCAAAGAAGCTGAAATTAAATAAGGGATAGAAGACAAACTTCTATTAAGGGTTATTAATCAGATCTGATGGTAAATTTTTTGAGCCCTAAAAATCTACGGCTTGAGATGATTCTGCTCCCCACAGTGTAAAGCATCTAAGTAAAAATACTTTGTTGTTAACATTTCTGGGGCTATTTGTACTTTACTATTGATAGTCCTGAAAAAAATATGTACTTTTCGATTGGTCAGGCAGGACAACAATGTGCTCTGATTCACGCACCCATCCATATAATGCATTGTCATCCCTACTGACACTGATCTGGCTGACTCACTAAACACAAATGCTGTGTTTGTAAATGATGTGTTGGAGTGTGCTCCTGGCTGTCCATTAATAAAGTAAAAACAAGATAATCATACTGTCTAGTTTGCTTAAAATAAGGAATTTGATGTCTGGCATTTACTTTTACTTTTAATCCAAGTATGACATGTAGTACTTTTTCCACCACTGTACCTAAGTACATTTTAAACCATATACTTTTAGTCAAGTAGTATTTAACTGGGTCACTTTCACTTTAACTTGAGTAATTTTCTATTAAGGTATCTTTACTTTTACTCAAGGATCACAATTGTATACTTTTTCCACCACTGTCCTTGACAGAACCTCCCTTCTTTGTCATCTTCCTCCTGCCCCGCCGGTGGTGGTGGGGGAATCCACGTTAGGATTCATCCCTCATTATGAGTTATGACACAGTAATAGTCAGCCCCCATGGCCTTGGCAAATAAACAATAAAGCCAGGGCCCTGCATTGGGGATCTATGAAGACGGAAAGAGCCAGGAGCCAAAGCTTGACTTCCACCTAACTACATGAGCCAGAATGCATTGCTGTTGAGTAAGATAAAGTGCAGGGTAAACGGGTTTTGTAGTATAGTGTCCACTTATCTACAGATGCCATATCTTAATTTGATCATCCTGTTGCAAGACTTTTCCTGCTGAGCAGGAAATGCAAACATGTAGTGTATTCAAGGTTTAAAAAGGCTTGTAAAGTTCGCAAATTCCCCTTAAAAATGTCAGACTTTGATTTGCCCTAACGAAAATTGTATCAACTCCTGCAAAAACATTTCCATTAATTATGATCAACACAATATTTCACATGCTGTAGCATGCTGTAGCAAACTGGTTCAAATTAAGATCCAACATCTGTATGGTTTACGGTAAGCCTATCCCTGAAAAAACTGAGTTATTTCTAACCAGAAGAAGTTAAGATGGACTGGTAGTGAATGCACACAAACAATCATCCTTTTTTTTTTACATTATTGAAGATATACATGCATTCACAATCTCATAATCTATGACTGTAAATTGGTTTACAAATCAGTCTGACTGCGAGCAACCAAAGACAAATGCAAGCAGACACACACACATACACACACACACACACTGTCATTGTAAACAATAATTTGTTCTTAACTGACTTGCCCAGATAAATAAAGGTTAAATAAAAGAAAAATAAACACACACACACACACAACAAACAGCTTCCAGAGATTCCTATAGGAAGACGGGAGCCCCCGTGACCCTGTCGCATCTCATTTTCCACTGCTCATGTCTTCCTCACCTAGATACACACACCACAGTATGATTAACTTAGCCCAGGCGCAGCCACCCCAGCTACCACCACATGGGGAGTTGTTTGTCAGGCGAGTCGATGAGGAAAGATAGTTGTTTGCGTCAGATTGGCAGGAACCAATGGAGGTTGGGGGCCTGTTCGGGCCGCTTGGGGACTTCACATAAGGAGGGATCAATACAGCCAGAGTGACCGCGACACAATTGATTAGAAATGACGGCTAAATCTGGCAGCCTCGGCTCATACTTTCTCACCAGCCCGTCCCTTGGGGTGGCATGAAGAGGGAGGACCGGTCAGGCCTTCCATTACCACCTCGAATGCCTAGGCCTTCCAGGTATTACAGCTAAAGCTAAATCGCTGTGGCAAAAATTTGCTATTTAAGGGGTGGGAGGGAGAGGGGGTATGGAAGGAGAGAGGACTAGGAGGGAGGGAGGGAGGAAAGAAGAGATGGAGGGGAAAAGAGAGAGAAAGAGGAAGAAGGAGAGCACAGTAGAGCTAAAATCACACTGGGGAAGTCCGTCAATGGTGTGAATTTGCATGCGCGAGAGCATTAATTCACAGACAGCCTACATGCTTAAGAAGTGAAATTAAAAAAAGAACTTGTTAAATAAAGTCCACCTGTGTGCAATCTAAGTATCACATGATCTGTCACATGATCTCAGTATATATACACCTGGTCTAAAAGGCCCCAGAGGACCCAGCAAGTGGCACCATGAAGACCAAGGAGCTCTCCAAACAGGTCAGGGATAAAGTTGTGGAGAAGTACAGAACAGGGTTGGGTTATAAAAAAATATCAGAAACTTTCAACAGCCAACGGAGCACCATTAAATCCATTATTAAAAACTGAAAATAATATGGCACCACAACAAACCTGCCAAGAGATGGCTGCCAACCAAGACTCACGAACCAGGCAAGGAGAGCATTAATCAGAAAGGCAACAAAGAGACCAAAGATGACCCTGAAGGAGCTGCAAAGCTCAACAGCCGAGATTATAGTATCTGTCCATAGGACCATTTTATGCCGTACTCTCCACAGAGCTGGGCTTTACGGAAGAGTGTCTAGAAAAAAAGCCATTGCTTAAAGTAAAAAATAAGCAAAAGCATTTGGTGTTCGCCAAAAGGCATGTGGGAGACTCCCCAAACATATGGAAGAAGGTGAGATTAAAATGTAGCTTTTTGGCCATCAAGGAAAATGCTTTGTCTGGCGCAAACCCAATTCCTCTCATCACCCTGAAAACACCATCTCCACAGTGAAGCATGGGGATGTTTTACATCGGAAGGGACCGGGAAACTGAATGAATGGATGCATTCACCTTTCAGCAAGACAATAACTTAAAATACAGGGCCAAACCTGCACTGGAGTTGCTTACCAAGAAGACATAGAATATTTCTGAGTTACCGAGTTACAGTTTTGACTTAAATCTACTTGAAAATCAATGGCAAGACGTGAAAATGGTTGTCTAGCAATTTGACAGAGCTTGAAGAATTTTGGGCAAAAACGGGAAAAATGGCCAAAAACTCTTAGAGACCTACTCAGAAAGATTCAAAGCTGTAATTGCTGCCAAATGTGCTTCTATAAAGTATTGGATGTTAATACTTAAGTAAATGAGATATTTCTGAATTACATTTTTCACAAAATTTGCGAAGATTACTAAAAACATGTTGTCACTGTCATTATGGGGTATTGTGTGTAGATGGGTGAAAAACACAATCAATTTAGTCATTTTTGAATTTAGGCTGTAACACAACACGTGGATTAAGTCAAGGGGTATGAATACTTTCGGAAAGGCACTTTAGTTAACATCTAATGTAGTTTTTGGGGAAAGCCTTTCCATCTACCAAAAGATTGCTATTCCATCATTAGCATCGCTATAGTTTTTCTTTCTTAACTGTTTGAAACCTGGACGCGTTACTTCATATAATGAGGCATGTCTTTCCTTGCTTCAAAGTAGCAAATAAACAAATCCCACCATAGAAACATGGAGGCAATTATTTTACGAAGACTTCCTCACATGAACTCTCCTGTTCTATTGTTTTTCAAAACAACTTTCTTTTAGTGTCTAGCAGATAAAGGCATTATCCTAGTCATATTAGCAAAGCTGTAGATCTCCCCTCTTTCAAAATGTTGTACTGATATTTATATCTCTGTCCATGAAACCTCGCATGTGCGCATTTTAGAACAATGTTTTCCTGCAAATGGAATTTTGCAACCTTTGTGCATAGGCGTAAAGCCGTGTGCACATTGTTGTGCTTAAAATGTGAAGAAATAATAGTTTATCAACATTTTAAGCTAAACATTCTCATCTGTTCCATCAGCCGTATTAAGTGCTACAGTGTATCTCCACTACACTACTTTGATACGCATCGTGTGCACACTGTTGTGTAGACACAAGGGCGACATAGGGGATGGCTGCAGTTTTATTGGCTCTTGACCAACCGTGCTATTATGTTTGTTTTTTCATATTGTTTGTAACTTATTTTGTCCATAATGTTACTGTTACCGTCTCTTATGACCGAAAAGAGCTTCAGGACATCAGAACAGTCACCTTGAACTGGACAAAGATCTTGCTTTAATGAGTCGGACGGGAGGGATTTACTCCAGACACCCAAACAGGCCTTCATCATCATCATTCGCAGGAGAAAGAGTCAGAGGTTTTGTGGAAGGAGATTGGGGTGCCTTGTGAGGATCCGGAGATGATTGGCTAATCTGCCAATGCCATCGGTACTATTGGCAACTGTACAATCGCTCGATAATAAAGTGGACAAACTACAAGCACCTATATCCTAACAACGGGACATTAAAAACTGTAATATCTTATGTTTCACCGAGTTGTGGCTGAACGACTACATGAATAACATATAGCTGGCGGGTTGTACACTGTATCGGAGGATAGAACAGCAGCCTCTGGTAAGACAAGGGGTCTATATGCCCTCAAAGCTCATCACCTGGGCCGCCCCCAGGTGGTAGGAGTAGGTAACAACACATCCCCCACTCTGATCCTCAACACGGGGGCCCCTCAGGGGTAAGTGCTCAGTCCCCTCCTGTACTCCCTGTTCATTCATGATTGCATGGCCAGGCACAACTCCAACACCATCATTAAGTTGATGACACAACAGTGGTAGGCCTGATCACCGACAATGACGAGACAGCCTATAGGGAGGAGGTCAGAGACACCAACCGTGTGGTGCAAGGACAACAACCTCTCCCTCAACATGATCAAGACAAAGGAGATGAATATGGACTACAGGAAAAGGAGGACCGAGCACGCCCACACTCTCATCAACAGGGCTGTAGTGGAGCAGGTTGAAAGCTTCATTGGCTTCCACATCACCAATAAACTAACGGTCCAAGCACACCAAGACAGTCATGAAGAGGGCACGACAAAACCTATTCCCCCTCAGGAGACTGAAAGAATTTGGAATCAGTCCTCAGATACTCAAAAGTTTCTACAGCTGCACCATTGAGAGCATCACTGCCTGGCATGGAAACTGCTTGGACTCCGACTGCAAGGCACTACAGAGAGTAGTGCGTATGGCCCAGTACATCACTGGGGCCAAGCTTCCTGACATCCAGGACCTCTATACCAGGCGGTGTCAGAGGAAGGCCACTCTAGTCATAGACTGTTCTTTCTACCGCCAGGCAAGAGGTACCGGAGCCCCAAATCTAGGTCCAATAGGCTTCTAAACAGCTTCTGCCCCCAAGCCATAAGACTCCTGAACATGTAATCAAATGGCTACCTATTTGCATTGCCCCCCCCCCTCTTTTTATCTGCCGCTACTCTCTGTTATTATCTATGCATTGTCCCTTTAATAACGCTACCTACATGTACATATTACCTCACTTACCTCGACTACCCGGTGCCCCACACATTGACTCTGTACCGGTACCCCCTGTATGTAGCCTCGCTATTGTTATTTTACTGCTGCTCTTGAATTATTTGTTACTTTTATTTCTTTTTTTAGAAATCTTTCTTAAAACCGCATTGTTGGTTAAGGGCCTGTAAGTAAGCATTTCACTGTTGTATTCGGCGCATGTGACAAATTCAATTTGATTTGATTTGTGAAATAAAAACTGAGTATTCGCAATGCCCACCTTCCAAAAAGTGGGCTTTGTTTTTTTACTTGGCAAGTCAGTTAAGAACAAATTCTTATTTTCAATGACAGTCTAAGAACAGTGGGTTAACTGCCTTGTTCAGGGGCAGAATGACCCATTTTTACCTTGTCAGCACGGGGATTTGATTTTGCAAACTTTTGGTTACAAGTCCAACGCTCTAACCACCAGGCTACCTACCGCCCCAGGTGGTGGAGGGTATACGCAGGTACACCCTCCACTACACCACTGCCTGTCCTGGTTCCTAACCCCCTCTTGAGGCCCCCTGAAACCCCTGCCCACCTGCGTGACACGCCTGGTGCCCACCCAAGCTCTGAATAATGCATGGTCAGACTGCCGGCACTCAGCAGTGAGTTGATGAGTCAATTTCTCAGTGAGTCTAGGTCTGTATCTCTATAGGCACCCTATTCCCTACAGACCAAAATGTGAAGTCAGAAGTTTACATAGCAAAATACATTTATACTCAGTTTGTCACAATTCCTGAAATTTAATCCTACTAAAAATTCCCCATCTTAGGTCAGTTAGGATCACCACTTTATTTAAGAATGTGAAATGTCAGAATAATAGTAGAGAATGATTTATTTCAGTTTTGATATATTTCATCACATTCCCAGTGGGTCAGTAGTTTACATACACTAAATTAGTAGTTGGTAGCATTGCCTTTTAATTGTTTAACTTGGGTCAAACGTTTTGGGTAGCCTTCCACAAGCTTCCCACAATAAGTTGGGTGAATTTTGGCCCATCCCTCCTGACAGAGCTGGTGTAACTGAGTCAGGTTTGTAGGCCTCCTCCCCCCATACGTTTTTCAGTTCTGCCCACAAATTTTCTACAGGATTGAGGTCAGGGCTTTGTGATGGCCAGTCCAATACCTTGACTTTGTTGTCCTTAAGCCATATTTTGCTACAACTTTGTAAGGATGCTTGGGGTCATTGTCCATCTGGAAAACACATTTGCGACCAAGCTGTAGCTTCCTGACTGATGTCTTGAGATTTTGCTTCAAGATATACATCATTTTCCAGCCTCATGATGCCAACTATTTTGTGAAGTGCACTAGTCCCTCCTGCAGCAAATCACCAACACAACATGATGCAACTAATTTTACTGTGGATATAGATACTTTTGTACCTGTTTCCTCCAGCATCTTCACAGGGTCCTTTGCTCTTGTTCTGGGATTAATTTGCACTTTTCGCACCAAAGTACGTACATCTCTAGGAGACAGAATGCGTCTCCTTCCTGAGCGCTATGACGGCTGTGTGGTCCCATGGTGTTTATACTTGAGTACTATTGTTTGTACAGATGAACATGGTATCTTCAGGTGTTTGGAAATTGCTCCCAAGGATGAACCAGACTTGTGGAGGTCTAAAAAAAAAATCTGAATTCTTGGCTGATTTCTTTAGATTTTCGCCATCATGTCAAACAAAGAGGCATTGAGTTTGAAGGTATGCCTTGAAATACATCCACAGGTACACCTCCAATTGACTCAAATTATGTCAATTAGCCTACCGGAAGCTTCTAAAGCTATGACATCATTTTCAATTTCATTCAAAATGACTTGTGTCATGCACAAAGTAGATGTCCTAACCGACTTGCCAAAACTATAGTTTGTTAACAGGAAATTTGTGGGGTGTTTGAAAAACGGATTTTAATGACTCCAACCTAGATGTTTGTAAACTTCCGACTTCAACTGTAGATGACAGAGGCGCTGGTTGTCGGTGAAGTCAGTGACGGTGCTGCACTCCACATTGAGCTGTGCCCCCCTTGCCCGGGTTGCACTCCACAGAATTGCTCTTCACTCCCCCCGACCCCTACTCCCCTTTTCCCTCTGCAGTGGCAAATCAGCAGAGGCAGGCGACGTGTCTGGAAGTGTCTGCCCAGGCAAGGAGTTCCATTTACATGCCCATGCTGCAGGACAGTTGGGTTCGTTTAAGAAGGATGTTACCCCACACTGTCTCGTTTAGCACACTGAATTCCTGTGAGACTGCCTCTTGACTTCCCTTCTTTATGCCATTAATGGTAATGTACTGTCCCTGCTATAGTGGGTTTCTTGAGAGAATGGGATGACACACTCCATCCGTCATTGGTGGGGATGATAGGGCTGTTTGTAATAAACATACTGGATATCTGTAACATGGTACTGGGGAGTTGAATATTCAATGCTGTTAATATGCCTCCAGTGTTTCTGCTAGTCTAGGCATGTGTTATTGGTCTTGTTGAATGTTTTACTTGAAAACATTGTCAATGTCTCTCTTTCTTTCCTCTTTCTCAGAAAAAAAGTTATATGTGGAACCTAAAAGGTTTATTCGGCTGTCCCCATGGGAGAACCCTTTGAATAACCCTTTTTTGTTCCAGGTAGAAACCTTTTGGGTTCAATTTAAAACCCTTTCCATGGAGGGTTCTACCTGGAACGCAAAAGGGTTTTACCTGGAACCAAACCGAAGAACTCTTTTGTGCCCTTTTTTCTAAGAGTATATCCAGTGAACTATTCATTGGGATTTATACAAATTACTTAACATTGATTTGCACATCTACGCAATATCCTTTACCTGTGAAACTCTGAGCGGTTGTTTTGGTCATTTTTTGGAAATCAAACTAAAATCTTACTGCTGGCATTGTCATAAGAATCGCCCCATTGTATGCATCCTCCACATGCACCATTGAGCTAGCACATAGTTTACAATAGAAAAAGTGAATGGGAAAAGAGGTTTGAAGTTTCCTCATCTGTCTGTGTATTCTTACTAAAAAATAATTTTTTAAACTCCAGAACTTGATTGCTAAGGTGATTTTAAGATGTCAGTCTTGAAAATCTGTTCAGCCATTTTGGCAAAGACTCACTACCCAAACCAGACGCAACTGGTTTCAAGAGGCCAAGAAACGCCATGTTATCTCCTACTGCTATCTAGTAGACGAACAGGGAATCAGACAGGGGATATATTTGTATCAATGGATAGGTAGAGACTTCAGCTTTCTCTTCATATGTACAGTATATCATTCCTTTAAGACCAACAAATGAACATATGGCACATTGCACAAGCCCTACACTTTTAAAATGGCTGTGTTCCTATGGGAATTTACAAATGTTTAGTGAGCTACCGTTAGGTAAAAGGTCTGACTTTTAATTTTTTATTTTGTTTATAACCTTAATTGGTGACATATTTTATTTCAAACCTAGATTTTCAAATCTCTTATTCCCCAACATGGGGACAATTGGGAATCAAATGTTATTAAAGAACATAAAATACAAAGGTGTCAATGATTAAAGGCAAAAATAAAAGGCTGGTTGATAAATGGTATTTTAACACCTTAAGGGGTTTCACAGTACAATCCAATGTTTAATAGAAAAAAAACAGATAATAACATTTCTAAAAAGTATGATGCACTTTATAAAATCAACACAAATGATAAATAATCCCCCCAGAATTGACACGAGAATTTAAGACATTAACCATAGCTTTGCTGTCAAATTCTCAATGCTAGGGCCCTTGATGTCCTATAGTTTCACCTCCTAGTAGCCTAATGCCTAAACAGCAGCCCTGCTTGAAACTGGTAGTACCACAGTTACGGTCTCTGTAGTCCTGGAACCAATTTACATGACCTATGACATGAGAAATGTGTATGTTTTTAATGTTTTGAACAAACAAGCACATCCCAAGATAACTAATGTCTTACTCTGCCTGTTGTTAGCTCTGCATCTGGTAGAATGTGTGGAAGGCCTGTCTGTCTTTGATGGACCACTTTGCAAGTACACACGATCAGTGAAAACGTCTACTTTGATCAGTGCTTATAACCTCTACCAGCTCTATCTTATCATGTTGTTCTGTCAGCTGTACAATGATGAGATCTTTGTTTGGATACAACAATGTGAAGACACAATACAGATCATTCCTATCTTCACTTGCTATGACACAGAGCTGTTTAGGGGGAAAGCAAATAATGTCTGAGCTCACTGCAAATTCAACACTGTTCAGATCCTAATTCTCACTCTGATCAATGGCATGTAAGTACTTGCTACCATTAGGACCTACATGTATGTGATCTCTCTCATGACCTCCTGCTAACAAGTTTCTCATATCATCAAAGTCAGTTGGCCAGACTATGCTCTTAACCACTTGGGCAGTTAAACCTGCTCTCATTAACTGAACTGAGATGAGATGCTGTGATTGTTAAACTTCTGTTAGAGTATGAAATCAAAGCCCAAAACACATTTCTTCAAGTGGCTATGGAGGTGCGTACTTCAAATCAAATGTTATTAGTCGCATGCGCCGAATACAATACAATACGACCTTACAGTGAAATGCTTACTTACAAGCCCCTAACCAACAATGCAGTTTAATAAAAATATGGATAAGAATAAGAGATAAAGGTAACAAGTAATTAAAGAGCAGCGTGTGCAATACTTTTTCCCATTCAACTTTGCAAAGCTCTCACAGAACTGTTGCATGTGGCTATGAGCCTCTTCCACTTGCTCCATTATGATACATGTTGTACATAAGATGGAACAGGCTTTGATACAATCCTAATGGGAATCCTCCACAAGTCCCTTAAGAGCGAATAAGGAGTAAACACGTCCAATTTTTCTATTCTTGTGCATTGAAATTAGAAAACCCTGATGATATGTTAGCGGGTAGTTGGCATCATTTCTGTAGGTGTTTTCAGTGCATCAACTACAAGCTGAATATTTCTTAATATTCCATCATCCAGGCACAACAATATTATTCCAGATGATAAAAACGTTTTTGTTGTTGCTGTCCCTAGTAAAATATTATGCATAGGGTCCTCTACAGCCATGTCTATGGGCATGAAATATGGCAATATAAATAGCTCAGAGAATCTGGCCCCTGTTTAAGTCTCTATTGTTTTCCTCTCTGCCTTCGTCTGTGTCCACATACTCCCTTGCATTTTGTGAACTTCATTCTGACGTTGCAGTACATGGTTGTCCGTCCAGTGCATGATGGAGTAATCTGCTTCTTCACCCCATTTCCATGGTTGGGGATAGTGTTTCCACACGGCCATATCTCCACGTTGCAGTGCGTTTACGGAGGACAGATGGAGTTTCTGGCTGTTTTGGCTGCCAGAGCCAGTCTACCGCTGAAGATATTATATATGATCCTTGGACCTTAAGGAGTAATGGTATGCTCCTTAAGAGTACATCTTGGGATACGTACACTGAGTGTACAAAGCATTAGGAACACCTTCCTAATATTGACACCCTTTTGCCCACAGAACAGCCTCTATTTGTTGGGGCATGGACTCTATAAGGTGTTGAAAGCATTCCACAAGGTTGCTGGCCCAAGTTGACTCCATTGTTTCCCACAATTGTGTCAAGTTGTCTGAATGTCCTTTAGGTGGTGGACCATTCCTGATACACACAGGAAACTGTGGAGCGTGAAAAACGCAGCAGCATTGCAGTTCTGATACACTCAAACCGGTGCGCCTGGCACCAACTACCATACCCCATTCATAGGTACTTAATTATTTTGTCTTGTCCATTCACCCCCTGAATGGTACACACACAGTCCATGTCTCAATTGTCTCTAGGCTTAAAAATCCCTCTTTAACCTGTAACCTTCCCTTCATCTACACTGATTGAAGTGGATTTAACAAGTGACATCAATAAGGTATCATACACTGACCACGTGAATCCAGATGAAAGCTATGTCATGAAAAGAGCATGTGTTCCTAATGTTTTGTACACTCAGTGAATTACTTATCTTTAGTATGCTGTCTTTCCCAAATGTCTGTAGCAGCGGCCACACTCTTTAATGGGCCAAGTCCTGAGTTTGAGATCATCTGCCTTGCGGTTTGACATGATAGCGACATAATATTTTTACAGCCAATTGTCAATAAATAATATGTGAGATAGACACCAATGCAATAGCACCTGGGTTTGGTTTACTTGTATATTAACCAGAAAAAATGAGTCCGTGAGATGTCTCGCTTCCTCTTCCATCTCTGCTGGAGTAACATTATACAGCTCTTTTGATGGGAGAGGAAGTGTAATTTCATGTAACACCTGCACAAACTCATCAGCCAATCAAATGCATGGGAATTGAAGGATGGGCTTAGTGATTGAAAGGTTAATCAAATGGACAAAACCAGAAGTAAGATCATGGTGGTTGAAAATTATCAATCAAATGAACACGATTTGAAACCAGCATGCAATACGAATTGTCTGATCGTATGAAGAGTTACTCCGTTGACCATTTAGCCAACTTTTGAAAGCTAGCCAATGTTGCAGTTTGACTAGCCTAGCCAGCTACTATAAATGCAACATGTAAAGTGTTGGTCCCATGTTTCATGAGCTAAAATAAAATACTTTTTCCCATATGCACAAAAAGCTTTTTTCTCTCAAATTTTGTCCACAAATATTTTTACATCCTGTTAGTGAGCTTATCTCCTTTGCCATGATAATCCATCCACCTTACTGGTGTGGCATATCAAGAAGCTGATTAAACAGCATGATCATAACATAGGTGTTGGGGACAATAAAAGGCCACTCTAAAATGTGCAGTTTTGTCTCACAACACAATGCCACAGATGTTTCAAGTTATGAGGGAGTGTGCATTTGGCATGCTGACCGCAGAAATGTCCACCAGAGCTGTTGCTAGATAATTTAGCGTTAATTTCTCTACCATATGCCTCCATTGTCGTTTTAGCAAATTTTGGCAGTATGTTTAACAGGCCTCACAACCGAAGACCACATGTAGTAAGGAGTCATGTGGGTGAGCAGTTTGCTGATGTCAACATTGTGAACAGAGTGCCCCATGGTGAGCTATGGTATGGGCAGGAATAAGCTACGGACAAAGAGCACAATCGCATTTTATCGTTGGGAATTTGAATGCACAGAAATACCGTGATGGGATCCTGAGGCCCATTGTCGTGCCATTCATCCGCCGCCATCACCTCATGTTTCAACATTATAATGCACGGCCCCATGTTGCAAGGATCTGTACACCTCCCAGTTCTTCCATGGCCTGCACACTCACCAGGTATGTCACCCATTGAATGTTTGGGATACTTTGGATTGACGCGTACGACAGCGTGTTCCAGTTTCCGCCAATATCCAGCAACTTCGCACAGCCATTGAAGAGGAGTGGGACAACATTCCACAGGCCACAATCAACAGCCTGATTACGTCCAAGATGGCGTAGCAGTGAAGACGTGTTTGTTTTGTCCTCTCGTGTACTTTTGTATTTTTGTATATATATTTCAATTTAATTTCTTTTCGATTTTTAATTCAATTATACCTTCCGGAAACCTGCCTCACTCATATACGGCTAGAGCCCAATACTCCACCGGATCCTTGCTATAAACTCTGGACCTTGGCACCGGATCACCGCTGCTACCGATTGGATATATTGGCTAACGCCACCGCCACAAAGCTAGCACCAGTTAGCCGTGAGCCAGGCACATCTCCCGGCTAGCAAACTAAATTCCACCATACCTCTTTCGCCATCTGGCTTGAATTCTCTGACGACACATGGCGCCGCACCACCGCGACTGGTTTGCCGACGAATGCTCTATCCGCTGTGCCTTCATCCGGCCTCCGTCGGAGCAGACGCTCCTACTAGCCCAGTGCTACTAACTTTAAACGCTGTGTCGCTAGCGTAGTGGCAGCTTCCCTGTCCATCTACTGTTGCCCCCTGGACACTGATCCCTTGGCTACAAAGCTGATGCCTGCTGGACTGTCCATTAATCACGGTACTACATTCTGTTTATTTTTTTTTTATCTGTCGGCCCCAGCTGCGAACTCAGGCTCTGTGTGTAGTTAATCCGACCCTCTCTGCCTAGTCATCGCCATTTTACCTGCTGTTGTTGTGTTAGCTGATTAGCTGTTGTTGTCTCACCTGTTGATTTAGCTAGCTCTCCCAATCAACACCTGCAATTACTTTATGCCTCGCTGTATGTCTCTCTCAAATGTCAATATGCCTTGTATACTGTTGTTCAGGTTAGTTGTCATTGTTTTGGTTTACAATGGAGCCACTAGTTCCACTCTTCATAACTCTGATACTTCCTTTGTCCCACCTCCCACACATGCGGTGATCTCACCCATTACAACCAGCATGTCCAGAGATACAACCTCTCTTATCATCACCCAGTACCTGGGCTTACCTCTGCTGTACCCACACCCCACCATACCCTGTCTGCACATTATGCCCTGAATATATTCCACCTCATCCAGAAATCTGCTCCTTTTATTCTTTGTCCCCAACGCTCTAGGCGACCAGTTTTGAAAGCCTTTAGCCACACCCTCATCCTACTCCTCCTCTGTTCCGCGGGTGATGTGGAGGTAAACCCAGGCCCTGCATGTCCCCAGGCACCCTCATTTGTTGACTTCTGTGATCGAAAAAGCCTTAGTTTCATTCATGTCAACAACAGAATCATCCTCCCTAAGTTTGTTTTACTCAATGCTTTAGCACACTCTGCCAACCCCGATGTCCTTGCTGTGTCTGAATCCTGGCTTAGGCAGGCCACCAAAAATTCTGAGATTTCCATACCCAACTATAACATTGTCCGTCAAAATAGGACTGCCAAAGGGGGAGGAGTTGCAGTCTACTGCAGAGATAGCCTCCAAAGTATGTCATACTGTCCAGGTCCATACCCAAACAGTTCAAACTACTAATTTTAAAAATGAATCTCTCCAGAAATAAGTCTCTCACTGTTGCCGCCTGCTACCGACCCCCCTCAGCTCCCAGCTATGCCCTGGACACCATTTGTGAATTGATCACCCCCATCTAGCTTCAGAGTTTGTTCTGCTAGGTGACCTAAACTGGGATATGCTTAACCCCCGGCAGTCCTACAATCTAAGCTAGATGCCCTCAATCTCACACAAATCATCAAGGAACCCACCAGGTACAACCCTAAATCTGTAAACAAGGGCACCCTCATAGATGTTATCCTGACCAACTGGCCCTCCAAATACACCTCCGCTGTCTTCAATCAGGATCTCAGCGATCACTGCCTCATTGCCTGTATCCGCTACGAGTCCGCAGTCAAACGACCACCCCTAATCACTGTCAAACGCTCCCTAAAACACTTCTGCGAGCAGGCCTTTCTAATTGACCTGGCCCGGGTATCCTGGAAGGATATTGACCTCAATCCCGTCAGTTGAGGATACCTGGTCATTCTTTAAAAGTAACTTCCTAACCATCTTAGATAAGCATGCTCCATTCAAAAAAATGCTAAACTAAGAACAGATATAGCCCCTGGTTCACTCCAGACCTGACTAACCTCGACCAGCACAAAAACATCCTGTGGCGGAATGCAATAGCATCGAATAGTCCCTGTGATATGCAACTGTTCAGGGAAGTCAGGAACCAATACACGCAGTCAGTCAGGTAAGGGAATACCCCCCTGATTTGGACAAAAATTAATGGCAGAATATTGGCATTGGACAAACCATATACACGATGGCCAATACCACCCAATTTGGCGTTGATTCATGCAAAGTATATTGCAAATGCCATATGGCAATTGCCAATTGTAACACTTCAAAATTCCAATAGGGGGCGTGTGCGTTCCACCGGGGCTTTTCATATTGCAAATGGCACCCAAGTCAACATCCAAAAGCAAAATTTTGAAAAAAGATAAAAAATAAAAAAAAAACTTAAAACCCCTTAAAAAAGTGCTTTCTGGACCTTCTTTCGAAATTCTTTCGATTTTTTTGTCAATTACACATGTGTAAGAACTGTATGAGTATACTTTTGTCATCATATATATATATTTTTTAATTACATGCGCATAAGGCATATGTTTTGTCCATTTGCAATATGATTTCATAGGAAGTCAAAAGTCAAAAATGTCAAAATTTGGTAAAAAACTTCACACATCCTTAAAAAAGTGCTTTCTGGACCGTTTTTTCAAAATTCTTTAGATTTTTGTGTCAATTACACATGTATAAGAACTTTATCAACATACTTTAGTCATACTTTATTATCATATATATATATATTTTTTTTACTTGTGCATAAGGCATATGTTTTCTCCATTTGGAATATGATTTCATAGGAAGTCAAAAGTCAAAAGTCAAAAATGTCAAAATTTGGTAAAAAACTTCACACATCCTTAAAAAAGTGCTTTCTGGACCTTTTTCCCAAATTCTTTCGATTTTTGTGTCAATTACACATGTATAAGAACTTTATCAGCATACTTTAGTCATACTTTATTATCATATATATTTTTTTTTTTTACTTGTGCATGAGGCATATGTTTTCTCCATTTGCAATATGATGTCATAGGAAGTCAAAAGTAACGATTTTCCTCCGTGCAACTGATGATCTAAAATGTGCAACAACATTTTTTTGATTTTTTTTGTTTATGTTTCCTTACTTTTTCAAAGTCACTGTGCATTTGCAATATGTTTTAATGGGCAGGTACCATCACGAATTTGTCATGCTATAAAAATCCTGCAGGAATGTGAAATTGACTGGCCCGATGAACTCGGGATGGCTTTGCAGTGATTCTGGGTCATCTCAATCGCTCGTTTGGGTTGATTTCAGAATGTCGCTTTTGGTGATGTTTTTTCACTATAGAATCATATTGCAAATGTACAAGAGTCAAGTGGACAAGAGTCCATCAGTCAATTAGATATCATTCTGACCACCAAACTGATACAAACTGACACCAAACCCACTTTTTCCAACTCGTTTAGTAGCCAACTATTACATACTTCAGAGCTGGCCCAAAATTCACAACGCCTTCGGTTCAAACCATAAAAAAACCATAAAACACGTAGTTACGTTCTAGCTGCTGGTCCATTTCTTATGTTATGTGTTGGCCTAGCTGAGGCGACCCCGAATCCCGAGTTTCGGCTCGATAGGTCATTTGGTGTCCGAGAAAAACCCTAATTGGTGCTGAAAATCCACTTATTTCCATGCCTTGCTACGGGGTCCTTGAACGAGCTATCGGACAGAAACGTTGGGGTCCGTCTCTATGGGCCGAGCCGGTTTCAACGCACCTAGCCTTGCGTCTCTGAGACTTTTCTAAATGTCGTCATTTTCGTGATGCAAAAATGAATTGAAGTTATTGCAAATGTACGAGGCTGTTTCTCGGTCCGAGAACCGTCTAGAGCCACGTAACTCACCACGCACCATCGACCGGAGGTCTAGAACAGGTTTCTAAAGTTTCGGAACTCTAGGTCCGACCGTTCTTTTTTTAGCTCCAACAAAGCTAACTATTGCAGCCACTGTCTGTCTCTACGCACCCCAATACGTCCCTCCATCCAAGTTGTGTTTTAGTGCAATTTTCTTTTCCTTTGAATTTTTTGGGGAAAAATGACTGATTTACAGTTCATGGAGGTTTCCTAATCACATATATGAAGTTTTGGACAGATCTGACTTTTTTAACCCTTCGAAACAGCCCCTGAGACACCAATTATGGCACTTCCGGTTGGCACAGGAAGCTATAAGTCACCACATATCCTCATTGGGGTATGCTTTTACAGAATCCTGAGTTTTAAGTCTTTACGTTAAGAATTGACTGATTTACACAGGCCTGAATGCACTATGTCTGTCAAACTGCAGGCAGGGTATGGATATACACTTTTAGGGGCATTTTAACCACTTCCGGTTGGTCCAGGAAGCTTAGATTCGACACAGGTAGACCTCATAGTGGCCTGATGGACTGGTACCGAAGACAGGTTCATACGGCATTCATAACCCATATAGGCTTCAGGTTGAATTTTGTGGTGCAGGCTATGTATTCCTATGGGGAGAGATGTCACTGTAATCTGTGAGATCAAAAAACCCTGTTTTACTGTGAAGGGTTAATGCCACACGGTCAAGGTTAGGCTTGTTCAGATCGGGAGGACCTTAGGAACATTCATGTGGTGGAATTTTTCTTCTCACCCTAACGGTTCTCTCACTGTCACTCAAAAGCAAATGACATTGTGGGGCAGGCTTCATTTTGGGCCTACTATTCTAATGGTCGCTGCGCCTAGACCGAGCGAGCTACGGTCAAGCGGGATATCTCGTTGAACTCGGCACGGCCTAGGGATTATGGTAATGCATTGCATTGCCTGCTCTCTGTGTCTTTAAGCACCACACTTTGTCACTCCATCCTTGCTGTGTGTGTGTGTGTGTGAGAGCTTTTCTTTGACATCTGTTGGGAGAAATGACTGACTTACAGTTTATGGGGGTTGCCTAATCACACATATGAAGTTTTGAAAAGATCTGACCTTTTTAACCCTTGGAAACAGCCACTATGACACCATTTAAGGCACTTCTGGTTGGCACAGGAAGCTATAAATAAACTCATATCCTGATTGGGGTATGCCTTTACATAATCCTGAGTTTTAACTCTTTATGTTAAGAACTGAGTTATTGTGTTATTTCAGAAAATCATAGAAAATCACAGAAATGTCGCAGAGCTCCGCAGCACACTTTAAAAAGATTCGTATGAACACCCTGCAACTGGATCTGTAACCGTTGAAAAAAACCCCCGCCTATTTGTGACCATCACCAATTTGTCATTGTTCCGTTTCTCTTAAATGACGATAGATAAATGGCTGGTTCTTTTTTTATTGACACCGGAGGCTCCTTGGCTTTGACCTGAAGTGGAAAAATAATTTCTCTACTTCCATTTTAAGCCTTTAATCCCAGAAAAATGGCCGTAACTCAAAAACCGTCGAGGCCTAGACGCCATCCCGTTCGGGGCCAACTGCCCATTACGCCAAACCTACGCTCACCAAGTTTCGGCTTCGAAATATTTTCCGTTTTTGAGATAAGGCCCCGTCGTGACTCGTGATGTTTTGCCAAATTGCCATAAGATTCCGTATGCCATCTGGTGGGAATTTCCGGGACGGCGGAAAAACGGTCCAAAACTTGTTTTTTTTTAAAAAACGGAAACCGAACGTCCGACAAAGTTCATTCGATGACTTCCCGGTAGGTCCGGCCCTACCGCACGGCCCGACGCCGACCGCGAATTTTACAAACGATTTCGGACGTCTGGTAAGGGACCGTACATTTGCAATATGGACTTTCTCACTGATCATACATGAAATGCCGAAATGTTCCCTTAAGGTATGGAAAGCAAAGGCCAGCTTTTTCAAGCAGAAATTTGCATCCTGTAGCTCTAACTCCAAAAAGTTCTGGGACACTGTGAAGTCCATGGAGAACAAGAGCACCTCCTCCCAGCTGCCCACTGCACTGAGGCTAGGTAACACGGTCACCACCGATAAATCCATGATAATCACAGCTACTTGCCCAAGCCTCCCCAGCTTCTCCCTTACCCAAATTCAGATAGCAGATGTTCTGAAAGAGCTGCAAAACCTGGACCCGTACAAATCAGCTGGGCTTGGCAATCTGGACTCTATATTTCTGAAACTATCCACCGCCATTGTCGCAACCCCTATTACCAGCCTCTCTTTCATATCGTCTGAGATCCCCAAGGACTGGAAAGCTGCTGTGGTCATCCCCTTCCTCAAAGGGGGAGATACCCTAGACCCAAACTGTTACAGACCTATATCCATCCTGCCCTGCCTATCTAAGGTCGTCGAAAGCCAAGTCAACAAACAGATCACTGACCATCTCGAATCCCACCGTACCTTCTCCGCTGTGCAATCTGGTTTCCGAGCCGGTCACGGGTGAACCTCAGCCACGCTCAAGGTACTAAAGGATATCATAACCACCATCGACAAAAGACAGTACTGTGCAGCCGTATTCATCGACCTGGCCAAGGCATTCGACTCCGTCAATCACCATATTCTTATCGGCAGACTCAGTAGCCTCAGTTTTTCTAATGACTGCCTTGCCTGGTTCACCAACTGCTTTGCAGACAGAGTTCAGTGTGTCAAATCGGAGGGCATGTTGTCCGGTCCTCTGGCAGTCTCTATGGCGGTGCCACAGGGTTCAATTCTCGGGCCGACTCTTTTCTGTGTATATATCAATGATGTTGCTCTTGCTGCGGGCGATTCCCTGATCCACCTCTACGCAGACGACACCATTCTGTATACTTCTGTCCCTTCCTTGGACACTGTGCTATCTAACCTCCAAACGAGCTTCAATGCCATACAACACTCCTTCCGTGGCCTCCAACTGCTCATAAAGGCTAGTAAAACCATATGCATGCTTTTCAACCGTTCGCTGCCTGCACCCGCACGCCCGACTAGCATCACCACCCTGGATGGTTCCGACCTAGAATATGTGGACATCTATAAGTACCTAGGTGTCTGGCTAGACTGTAAACTCTCCTTCCAGACTCATATCAAACATCTCCAATCTAGAATCGGCTTTCTATTTCACCACAAAGCCTCCTTCACCCACGCCGCCAAACTTACCCTAGTAAAACTGACTATCCTACCGATCCTCGACTTTGGCGATGTCATCTACAAAATAGCTTCCAATACTCTACTCAGCAAACTGGATGCAGTTTATCACAGTGCCATCCGTTTTGTTACTAAAGCACCTTTTACCACCCACCACTGCAACCTGTATAGTCGGCTGGCCCTCGCTACATATTCGTCGCCAGACCCAATGGCTCCAGGTCATCTACAAGTCCATGCTAGGTAAAGCTCCGCCTTATCTCAGTTCACTGGTCATGATAGCAACACCCACCCATAGCACGCGCTCCAGCAGGTGTATCTCACTGATCATCCCTAGCCAACACCTCATTTGGTCGCCTTTCCTTCCAGTTCTTTGCTGCCTGTGACTGGAACAAATTGCAAAAATCGTTGAAGTTGGAGACTTTTATCTCCCTCATCAACTTTAAACATCTGCTATCTGAGCAGCTAACCGATCGCTGCAGCTGTACATCGGTAAATAGCCCACCCAATATACCTACCTCATCCCCATACTGTTTTTATTTATTTAGTTTTCTGCTCTTTTGCACACCAGTATCTTTACCTGCACATGACCATCTGATCATTTATCACTCCAGTGTTAATCTGCTAAATTGTAATTATTCGCCTACCTCCTCATGCCTTTTGCACACAATGCATATAGACAATTTTTTTCTACTGTGTTAGACTTGTTTATTGTTTACTCCATGTCTAACTCTGTGTTGTTGTCTGTTCACACTGCTATGCTTAATCTTGGCCAGGTCGCAGTTGTAAATGAGAACTTGTTCTCAACTTGTCTACCTGGTTAAATAAAGGTGAAATAAAAAATGTTGCGCTGCATTAGGCAAATGGGGGTCACACCAGATACTGACTGGTGTTCTGATCCACACTCGTACCTTTGTTTAAGGTATCTGTGACCAACAGATGCATATCTGCATTCCCAGTCATGTGAAATCCATAGATTAGGGCCTAACGCATTTATTTCAATTGACTGATCCCCTTATATGAACTGTAACACAGTAAAATCTTTTAAATTGTTGCATGTTGCGTTTATTTTATTGTTCGGTATAGGTAGAACGATGTGTGTGTGTGTCATGTATGCTAGAACTGAGGTTAAAAACAACAGCTGCATATGCATATTAGCCAATACATATGGCATAGCCTACACATATAGCATACCTTTTCAATACAATCTCATCTAAAAAAAACAGTTATACAATGTGCTCTGCAATAAGATAACCCGAGTTTGATTTCTAAACCAGATGAGTTCTCAAACCTCAGCTGCCCAATACCATGGTAGACATGCATAATGTTGGATGCATTGGAATATAAAGTATGGAGAATGATAAATAGCCTGTAGGATTATAGACTAAGCAGTTGGGAAATTAATGATTGAGTTTCAAATTGTAAATGGGATTATTTCTAGGTGGTTTAAATGATTAACTTTCCTTACAATGTTGCAGTCCAGAAATAAGACCTTTACCATCTATGCCAAAAGCCTGCGCCTCTAATGGACACTGTAGAACTGTCATCAACGCATGTCTCAGTATTCCCCCTTCTCTCCAGGAGCATTTGTTTGTCCGGGCCCCATAGGTGTATCAAAAAGATCCAACCCTGGTCACCAATGTAGCTGACCGATGTAGAGAGAAACAAGTGCTTTAGCAGAACGCAATCTAAAGCTTGTGTTGTCCAGAGATGAAAACTCTTCCATCTATGGCAAAAGCTTGGGCTCCTGACAGGGACAATATAATTCTCCCCACTGTCTGTTACAATAGTAAAATAATCTGTCACCTGTTAAACTGATTCTACATTGAATGTAGCCTTTGAGATGTTCAAACAAGCATGTGTATCTGTAGTTGGTGTTCTTCAACTTTACAATGCACTAGACTATGTAAGGCAAGATCCACAAATTAAAGACAACTTGCAAATGCATATCTGGTCCCAATTCCTAAATAATAACGGCAGGGCTAATTCAAACCACAGTAGGATGGTTCTCCTCACAGGTGAGGGAATCAGCCCATGCTTGATGAATAGCACTGGATTGATCTCTGGGAGCAGGACACAGGAGACAGGAGAGTTAAATGAAATAAATCATCACAGCAAAGGAATGTAGTTTGTAAGCTAGAAAATGAACATCCTGAAAGTTTGAGGCAGGGTGCTTGCAATCATCCTACTCCAACTATTGACAGGGATAATGTGGCATTTCTTCATCGTCAGTATTCATTAAATTAGCTTTGATGACTGTATTAGATGTACATCACTTGTCCTACAGATTTGTTGTGGTCTTAAATTATAACTTGGAATAAACTGATAGCTAAAATGCTTCTTGTCCCGGAATTGCATGCTAATCAGTGCTAAAGCTATCTGCTCCTGCTACCTAGCAAGATACATACTTGTTCTAACTAGCAAGATAGCTACATGCCTAAGGATGCTGTGTTCTAAATTGGGAGTCATTTTACAGCATGAATTGATGGTATCACATTTCTATAACTAAATAGTTAGATTACAAATAAATACAAATAAGTCTATCAAGATAACATCAGCTGTCTACTGCCTTAGATACCGATAAAGTAATTGGCACATGTGATTAGAGATAGTACACAAGTTTTCAAATACTTCATTGGTAAGTATTTAGAAAAAAATTGCAAGAATTCCCATTGCCAACAAACAAAAATGTGTTCAGAATGTAAAATTCAGCTCCTCCCTCGACAGGGATCGATTCTCTCAAAATGTTTAAGTATATAGCTTGCTACAACCTACCACATATTCATAAAGCACTCACATCATTTTTACCGGTCGCACCAAACCTTGGAAATGGTTACAGATAATATTGATAGCGGTGCTCCTATACAAAAAGTTGAGACTTGATCCACAGATTTTAGAGTGTGTTTTTTTGCTTTGATAGTCCCGTGGTCAAGACTTGGGCAAAATAACTTATTGTCTTCTATAATTTCACAGGTTCTGGCCAATCGGTCAAAAGAACTCTCTGCTAAAGAGAAGCAGCGATTTGCAGAGGAACCTGAAGACATGATGTCTGATGTGGAGTAAGACCCAGAGGACCCAGAAACATTTTTAATAACCTCCCCACCCTAGCTCCCCTGAGTTTGAGAACCTGATTGTGTCAGCAGACCGGAGAAGAAGGGTCAAGGGCACTTATCGGGAGAAAAAGCTCAGTCAGGTGGAAGACGGAGAGGACAAAGGTGCAGCGTGGTACGTGTTCATGATCCTTTAATTACACTGAACACTAGCGCAACACTAGCGCAACACTAGCGCAACACTAGCGCAACACTAGCGCAACACTAGCGCAACCGAAACAGTCCTGTCTGGTACAGAGACAGAAAACGACTACCCACAACTCAAGGGTGAAAACAGGCTGCCTAAGTATGGTTCTCAATCAGAGACAACGATTGACAGCTGCCTCTGATTGGGAACCATACCAGGCCAAACACCTAGAAATACAAACATTGAACAAAACATAGAATGCCCACCCCAACTCACACCCTGACCAACCTAAAATAGAGACATAAAAAAAGGAACTAAGGTCAGGACGTGACACATCCAAGTCTTACTATTTTTATTATTTCACTTATTTCATTACTTAGTTTTTGGAAGGGGGTTTCGGCATATTTTTTTTTACTTACAGTACTTACAGTGCCTTGCGAAAGTATTCGGCCCCCTTGAACTTTGCGACCTTTTGCCACATTTCAGGCTTCAAACATAAAGATATAAAACTGTATTTTTTTGTGAAGAATCAACAACAAGTGGGACACAATCATGAAGTGGAATGACATTTATTGGATATTTCAAACTTTTTTAACAAATCAAAAACTGAAAAATTGGGCGTGCAAAATTATTCAGCCCCTTTACTTTCAGTGCAGCAAACTCTCTCCAGAAGTTCAGTGAGGATCTCTGAATGATCCAATGTTGACCTAAATGACTAATGATGATAAATGCAATCCACCTGTGTGTAATCAAGTCTCCGTATAAATGCACCTGCACTGTGATAGTCTCAGAGGTCCGTTAAAAGCGCAGAGAGCATCATGAAGAACAAGGAACACACCAGGCAGGTCCGATATACTGTTGTGAAGAAGTTTAAAGCCGGATTCGAATACAAAAAGATTTCCCAAGCTTTAAACATCCCAAGGAGCACTGTGCAAGCGATAATATTGAAATGGAAGGAGTATCAGACCACTGCAAATCTACCAAGACCTGTCCGTCCCTCTAAACTTTCAGCTCATACAAGGAGAAGACTGATCAGAGATGCAGCCAAGAGGCCCATGATCACTCTGGATGAACTGCAGAGATCTACAGCTGAGGTGGGAGACTCTGTCCATAGGACAACAATCAGTCGTATATTGCACAAATCTGGCCTTTATGGAAGAGTGGCAAGAAGAAAGCCATTTCTTAAAGATATCCATAAAAGGTGTTGTTTAAAGTTTGCTACAAGCCACCTGGGAGACACACCAAACATGTGGAAGAAGGTGCTCTGGTCAGATGAAACCAAAATTGAACTTTTTGGCAACAATGCAAGACGTTATGTTTGGCGTAAAAGCAACACAGCTCATCACCCTGAACACACCATCCCCACTGTCAAACATGGTGGTGGCAGCATCATGGTTTGGGCCTGCTTTTCTTCAGCAGGGACAGGGAAGATGGTTAAAATTGATGGGAAGATGGATGGAGCCAAATACAGGACCATTCTGGAAGAAAACCTGATGGAGTCTGCAAAAGACCTGAGACTGGGACGGAGATTTGTCTTCCAACAAGACAATGATCCAAAACATAAAGCAAAATCTACAATGGAATGGTTCAAAAATAAACATATCCAGGTGTTAGAATGGGCAAGTCAAAGTCCAGACCTGAATCCAATCGAGAATCTGTGGAAAGAACTGAAAACTGCTGTTCACAAATGCTCTCCATCCAACCTCACTGAGCTCGAGCTGTTTTGCAAGGAGGAATGGGAAAAAAAATTCAGTCTCTCGATGTGCAAAACTGATAGAGACATACCCCAAGTGACTTACAGCTGTAATCGCAGCAAAAGGTGGCGCTACAAAGTATTAACTTAAGGGGGCTGAATAATTTTGCACGCCCAATTTTTCCTTTTTTGATTTGTTAAAAAAGTTTGAAATATCCAATAAATGTCGTTCCACTTCATGATTGTGTCCCACTTGTTGTTGATTCTTCACAAAAAAAATACAGTTTAATATCTTTATGTTTGAAGCCTGAAATGTGGCAAAAGGTCGCAAAGTTCAAGGGGGCCGAATAGTTTCGCAAGGCACTGTATGCTTTGGCTTATTTTGTCCACTTCTTTTTATTAATTTGTATTTCAAAGATATGGCATGCCTCATGCTGGACAAATTGGCAGTCAGGATCTCTAGTCTCCACTGAGCGTTGTTAACACCCTATGGTTTCCCTTATCTAACAGTAGATTGAAAAAACATATTTTTAGTGTTCAGCGATAAAACACAAGTTATTCCGACTGGCATGGAAGTGACTAGAGTCTTCAGAGGTGTAAGAATAATTAGGAGTCTGAAACTAGGATATTTGGTGCAGTGCATTTGAATCTGGCAACAAAATGTAACATCACCTTTCTCAGTCCTCTCTAATGAAGTAGGGAGCCCTAAGGTCTCTCTTTCTCGCACTCTCTCTGGCTGTGTCCGAAATCTGTCTACTACTTACTAAAACTACATACTAATCGTACTACATACCATTTAAAACACACTATTTATTCAAAATCAAATTCAGTAATTTAGGCTCCACATTCTAGGCTCATCCATACTGAGAAACCAATGAGCAATTGGGTTGCCATTTATTATGGTTAGTACATTACGTCATCTTAAGTGATTATCAGCTGTTGTCAAACACACATGGTCTCAAAAGACCATTCTCCTCCTCAAGTGTGCAGCGAACTCTACTATATTTTAAAAAAAGCTGAAATTAGTATAACATCCTGCCATTTAGAAAAACACTCAATTTAAAAAAATATATATATTATAAGAAACAAGGTTTTGAAGTGTCAGTCGTATATCTAGGAGATATAAGAAAGCTCAGGAAGTATACAGTACCAGTCAAAAGTTTGGACACACCTACTCATTCAAGGGTTTTTCTATGTTTTTCTATGACATCAAAACTATGAAATAACACAAATTAAATCATGTAGCATGCTGTGTTAGCCAAAGCTTTTCCAATGGTCTTGAAGGAGTTCGCACCTATGCTGAGAACTTGTTGGCTGCTTTTCCTTCATTCTGCAGTCCAACTCATCCCAAAGCATCTCAATTGTGTTGAGGTCAGATGATTGTGGAGACCAGGTCATCTGATGCAGCACTCCATCTCTCTCCTTCTTGGTCAAATAGCCCTTACACAGCCTGGAGGTGTGTTGGGTCATTGTCCTGTTGAAAAACAAATGACAGTCCCACTAAGCCCAAACCAAATGAGATGCTGTGGTAGCAATGATGGTTAAGTGTGCCTTGAATTCTAAACAAATCACACAGTGTCACCAGCAAAGCACGCCCACACCACCACACCTCCTCCTCCATGCTCCACGGTGGGAACCACACATGCAGAGATCATCTGTTCACCTACTCTGCATTTCACAAAGACACGGCGGTTGGAACCAAAAATCTTAAATTTGGACTCATCAGACCAAAGGACAGATTTCCACAGGTCTAATGTACATTGCTCGTGTTTCTTGGTCCAAGCAAGTCTCCTCTTATTATTGGTACAATCTGAGGCTTACATATATTTAACTCAAATGAACTTATCCTCTGCAGCAGAGCCAGTTATAGCGCTTGTTGGTTTTTGGGACTGCACTTGAAGAAACTTTAAAAGTTCTTGAAATGTCCCGCGTTGACTGACATTTCATGTCTTAAAGTAATCATAGACTGTTGTTTCTCTTTGCTTATTTGAGCTGTTCTTGCCATGATATGGACTTGGTCTTTTACCAAATAGGGTTATCTTCTGTATACCACCTCTACCTTGTCACAGCACAACTGATTGGCATTAAAAAGGAAGGAAATTCTACATATTAACATTTAACAAGGCACACCTGTTAATTGAAATTAATTTCAGGTGAGTACCTCATGAAGCTGGTTGAGGGAATGACAAGAGTGTGCAAAGCTGTAATCAAGGCAAAGGGTGGCTACTTTGAAGAATCTCAAATCTAAAATATTTGGTTAACACTTTTTTGGTGTGTTATTTCATAGTTATAATGTCTTCAAAATTACTCTACAATGTAGGAAATAGTAAAAATAAAGAAAAACTCTGGAATGAGTAGGTGTCCAAACGTTTAACTGGTATTGTATGTACTGTACATAGATATATTTATACATTTTTTGCAGTGGTGGCTCCCTGCCAAACAACTGCAATGCATCGCTACTATATTAATATAGGGGATACACAGCTAATATTTGAGGCAGGAACCACAAACGTGTAAATATTGAAACTATATAAAATGCATAACAGTTCGTCTTTTGAAATTCAAACACTGGGAGACACTTTATTCTCTGTGTACAATCCCATGCATTCACCACAAGCTTTAGCAAAATGTCCAGTCTGTGATAATTAGTATTGACCATAGGAAGCCTGTAAAACCCAAGACTACCAACATACAGTATGGAAAATGGCAACTGCACACACATTCTAATGCGCATTTACTGCAGAGAATTTCCCTTGTAAGTACTCGGTGCGCCAAGCAGTCTGGCTCCTCCTGACAGATTTTTATTAGCTTAAGGTGCCAGGAAGACATGAATATTGATTATCCAAAGCTCGCTCTCTCTCTCTCTCTCTCTCTCTCTCTCTCTCTCTCTCTCTCTCTCTCTCTCTCTCTCTCTCTCTCTCTCTCTCTCTCTCTCTCTCTCTCTCTCTCTCTCTCTCTCTCTCTCTCTCTCTCTCTCTCTCTCTCTCTCTCTCTCTCTCTCTCTCTCTCTCTCTCTCTCTCTCTCTCTCTCTCTCTCTCTCTCTCTCTCTCTCTCTCTCTCTCTCTCTCTCTCTCTCTCTCTCTCTCTCTCTCTCTCTCTCTCTCTCTCTCTCCCAAACATCTGCATTCATCTGATGCAAGTGTCTCTCAATTGTAGATGAACCCTGACTAATGGTAAATATCCCATTCGCATATTCAATATATTGCATCTAAAATAAGCACACCCTCGCTCTACTTATCAATAAGAGAGACAATGAACACAATTATGTCAAATTATGGGGTGGGCTATGCGAGAAAGTGATCTCATGGACAATATAGCATACAGATTATGTATTTTTTTTACTCTTTTGTTACAATAGCATGATGCAACAAGCAATGTGACACAAAGCCTTTGCCTCCACATGGAAAATAAAGAGTTATTGCATCTACAATGTTTGTCTACCCTACATGCAGATCAGCCATTGAGCTCAACTCCAACCCATGGGGCCTGACCAGACCCCATCATCACATGGACAGTCAACACAGCACCCCTTCCACTCTTCTAAAAACAATAACAGGTGAAATAACACGTGTGAATAAATCACAAAAATGTAATTATATTTTGTGTGTTTTTTGAAGAGCCAGACAGGGTTTTCAGACACATTTTCACATGGACATTTTTCATGACCCATGGTTTCCCAAAATGTCACGTTATATTCAGGGTGTCACATGTGTGCTTTTGTTACTGGCGGGATTAGAACCCGGAAGAATACAAAGTCTTGACCATTTTCCCAAGAGGAACAACACTAAGTTTAAAGTCGCAGGCGGGGCTACCTCATGAGCGACCATGACTGACTCATGTCCGCTTCACTTTAACATGTGTATTTTCACATTAATGTAAATGAGTGCAGTCAAACGATAAAAAAATCTATAGTTTATTGCAAGATTTGCTGTGATGAATCACAAATAATAGCAAATTCATAATTTGCTCAAATTGAGCTGTAATTTAAGATCTGTTTTTGCAAGAATATTGCAGTTTTGATTTTGTTCAAAGTAACGGTTAGCAAACTCTGGTAAATTGATCAACACACGTAACTTGTTTTGATATCGAATTGTTGTTTTCAGTTTATTTTGAAGGCTTTCAGATAATGCAATGAAAACAATTGTGCACTGTCAAGCCCCAGATGCAGACACTTTCAAAGTAACAAAAGTTACATTTTTACCTTTATTTAACTAGGAAAGTCAGTTAAGAACAAATTCAAATTTACAATGACGGCCTACCCTGGCCAAACTTGGACGACGCTGGGTTAATTGTGTGCTGCCCTATGGGACTCCCAATCACAGTCGGATGTGATACAGCCTGGATTTAAACCAGGGACTGTAGTGACGCATTTTGCACTGAGATGCAGTGCCTCAGACTGCTGCGCCACTCGGGAGCCCAGGGGTGCAGGCAAACGACAGGTCAAGGGCAGGCAGAGGTCAGTAATCCAGGGTGGTGTGACAAGGTACAGAACGGAAGGCAGGCTCAGGGCAGGCAGAATGCTCAAAACCGGGAAAACTAGAAAACAGGAAAAAGAGAGAGACAGGAGCACGGGACAACCGCTGGTAGGCTTGACGAAACAAAACAAACTGGCAACAGCCAAACAGAGAACACAGATATGAATGCACTGGGGATAATGGGGAAGATGGGAGACACCTGGAGGGGGGTGGAGACAAGCACACAGACAGGTGAAACAGATCAGGGTGTGAAGGTGCACTAAAATTACAAAAAGTTAACTTGAGTTAATTGGTTAACTCTTGACAGTGCTAATTTAAAAATATCAGAAAGGATAAATTAGGAGACAAAGCACTAGTTCTCTGTTCTTTTCACTGGGCTTCTTCCAACGGTCTCTGACCAATGTATGAAGGAGAGAGATGTGTGCCTGTAGCAGTAACACTCCGAATTAATGGCTCAGAAATAATAAATAAACACACTTGAATTATTCTGCTCAGGCAGGCTAAGTTACCTTTTTTACAGAATGGCATTACAGAATTTTGCAATTCCATATGTCGAAACATTGCTACAGCAATGTTAACACCACCTTTTCAAATGTGAGGTGAATAATGCTGTTTCACCACGTGATTTCACATGTGAAAGTTAGATTTTCACATAGCAATGTTTCTTACATGTGAAACTGTGAACTGTAAATTTGTTTTTCACATGTGAACGTGAGATTTTCACCCATGGAGATTTCTTACATGTGAAACTGCAAATTTGAACTTGCAATTTCACATGTGAAAGAGAGATTTTCGCAAATTTCACATGTACAACTGCAATTCACAAGTGAGGTGAAAACATGTTTATCTTCTTGCAAGTGAAAAGGTGGTGTTAACATGTAAACTCTAAATTTCATATGATGTGAAATTGAAGCTGGACATGTGAAAACAGCTATTTTACATGTGTTATTTTGTAAGGGAATACATGTCACTCATCAACTCTTCCTCACTTTTTCTACAGATGGGCAGAAGAGATGCTTTTGAAATCAAGTCCCCTGACTGAAACAATGCAATAAAACAATTATGCATTAAAATGACAAAAAGCTAACTTGAGTTACTGATTAATAACTCTCCAAGCGCAAATTTTAACATGTTAAAAAAATAAAAATAAAGAGACACAGAGTGCTAGCTTCTCTGTTCTTTTCATCTCTATTATTTTCACTGGGCTTCTTCCAACGGTCACTGACCAACGTATGGACCAAGAATGGATGGCTCAGAAATAAGAAATAATACATTTTTAACACACTTTCATTATTATACTCAGTTAGGCTAAGTTACCTTTTTATAGATTTGCATTACCGAATTAGCAATTCCATTTGTGGAAATATTGCTACTGCAACATGTTAACACCACCTTTTCACATGTGAGGAGAATAACACTGTTTCACCATCACATTGGTTTTCAAGTGAATGTTTCTTACATGCGAAACTGCAAATTCGATTTTCACATGTGAATGTGACATTTTCACATGTGGAGTTTTCTCATATGAATGTATTCACGTGGGAAATTGCAATTCCAATTGTGAACGCATGTGGAGTTTACTTACATGTGAAACTGGAAATGTGATTTTACAAGCTGCAAATTTGACATGAGATGAAAACATGTTTTGCTTCTCACATGTGAAAAGGTGGTGTTAACATGTAAACTCTAAATGTAATATACATGAAAATATGGTTTCACGTGAAATTTAAGCTCAAAATGTGAAAACAGCTATTTCACATGTGAAACTGCACATTGTACATGTTCTTTTCAAATGGTAATCTTTCTCTCCCTCCTTTCCTTTTCCCTTCCTCAAATGCTTTCATTCATGATAACTTCTCCAGGCATCTAACAGACGAGTCAGAGGTGGAAATCAAGTTAGACGGCCCTGTAAGGTCTGGGCCAAGGACAGTGGATCAGCATATCTACAACCTAATCCAATAGAGCATACCTTCCCCTGCACTCTCAGACCTTGTCACTCCCTATGAATTTCCCCCCTGCCTCCAGCACAGACAAGTGAGCTGTCTACAGGCCGGGAGGCCTGAGAGTTAGGTTAGAGATGGTTGTCTCCAGTTTGGGTATAGAGTTGCCGCTGATCAAGAGCTATAGGGGGAATATGTTTAAAGGGTGACTGCACTTCCTGATTTGGCTTTGTTTTTCATCAATGCTCATTAAGAAAAGCTATCGGCCATGACTGAAGGCAAATGAGAGTTGTCTTGGGGGTGTGGATTGATGTGGTTGTTTCTTGGGTGTCTTTGTCATTCACTCACAACAAACAAGGCCAGTAGTGAGTACAGCAATGTTTGCTAAAATAGCTTTGCTATGGAGAGAACAACTTTTTGACGTTGAGGACTTCTCCCCTCCTGACCCATTCACAATCTCAAGATGGTCATCTAAACCCAAAACCCTGAAGATTCCATCCCTAACTATAACATTTTCAAACAAGATAGAACTGCCAAAGGGGGCGGTGTTGCAATTTACTGCAGAGATAGCCTGCCAAGTTCGGTCTTACTATCCAGGTCTGTACACAAACAATTCAAACTTCTACTTTTAAAAATCCATCTTTCCAGAAAAAGTCTCTCACCGTTGCCACGTGCTAAAGACCACCCTCTGCCCCAGCTGTGGCCTGGACACCATATGTGAATTGATTGCCCCCCATCTATCTTCAGAGCTCGTGTTGCTAGGTGACCTAAACTGTAATATGCTTAACACCCCGGACATCCTACAATCTAAGCTTGATGCACTCAATCTCACACAAATTATCAATGAACCCACCAGGTACAACCCCAAATCTGTAAACACGGGCACCCTCATAGATATCATCCTAACCAACTTGCCCTCCAAATACACCTCTGCTGTTTTCAACCAAGATCTCAGCGATCACTGCCTCATAGCCTGCTCCCAAAAACATTTCAGCGAGCAGGCCTTTCTAATGTGTATCCTGGAAGGATATTGACCTCATCCCATCAGTAGAGGATGCCTGGTTATTCTTTAAAAGTGCCTCCATCGCCATCTTAAATAAGCATGCCCCATTCAAAAAATGTAGAACCAGGAACAGATATAGCCCTTGGTTCTCTCCAGACCTGACTGCCCTTGACCAGCACAAAAACATCCTGTGGCGTTCTGCATTTGCATCAAACAGCCCCCGTGATATGCAACTTTTCATAGAAGTTAGGAACAAATATACACAGGAAGTTAGGAAAGCTAAGTCTAGCTATTTCAAGCAGAAATTTTCATTCTTTAGCACAAACTTAAAAAAGTTCTGGGACACTGTAAAGTCCATGGAGAATAAGAGCACCTCCTCCCAGCTGCCCACTGCACTGAGGCTAGGAAACATTGTTACCACCGATAAATCCACTATAGAATTTCAATAAGCATTTTTCTACGGCTGGCAATGCTTTCCACCTGGCTACCCCTACCTCGGTCAACAGCCCTGCTGTCATGCCCTGACCTTAAATTCTCTGTTTTTTAAAATGTATTTTGGTTACGTCAGGGTGTGACTATGGTGGGTACTCTAGTTGTTGTATGTCTATGGTTTTTGTCATCTAGGGTTTTTGTATGTCTATGTTGGCCTGATATGGTTCCCTGTTTATCGTTGTCTCTGATTGAGGATCATATTCAGGTAGCCATTTCCCCATTGTTAGTTGTGGGATCTTGTCTATGTTTAGTTGCCTGTCAGAACTAGTTTGTATAGCTTCACGTTTTATTTGGTTGGTTGTTTGTTGTTTTTGTTCATTCATTAAAAAAGAGAATGTACCCATACCACGCTGCGCTTGGTCCGATCATTATGACGAACGTGACACCTGCGCTCCCCACAGCAACTCGCCCAAAGCTCCCCCACTTCTCCTTCACCCATATCCAGATAGCTGATGTTCTGAAAGAGCTGCAAAATCTGGACCCCTACAAATCAGCCGGGCTAGACAATCTGGACCCTCTCTTTCTAAAATAATCTGCCGAAATTGTTGCAACCCCTAGTACTAGCCTGTTCAACCTCTTTCGTATCGTCTAAGATTCCCATAGATTGGAAAGCTGCTGCGGTCATCCCCCTCTTTAAAGGGGGAGACACTCTAGACCCAAACTGCTACAGACCTATATCTATTCTACCCTGCCTTTCTAAGGTCTTCGAAAGCCAAGTTAACAAACAGATTACCGACCATTTCGAATCCCACTGTACCTTCTCTGCTGTGCAATCTGGTTTCAGAGCTGGTCATGGGTGCACCTCAGCCACGCTCAAGGTCCTAAACGATATAATAACCGCTATTGATAAAAGACAGTACTGTGCAGCCGTATTCATCGACCTGGCTAAGGCTTTCGACTCTGTCATTCACAACATTCTTATTGGCAGACTCAACAGCCTTGGTTTCTCAAATGACTACCTCACCTGGTTCACAAACTACTTCTCTGATAGATTTCAGCATGTCAAATCGGAGAGCCTGCTATCCGGACCTCTGGCAGTCTCCAGGGGGGTATACTTGCTATACTGTAATTACTTCGCCACCATGGCCTATTTTTTGCGTTACCTCTCCTATCCTACCTCATTTTCACATGCTGTATATAGATTTTCTACTGTATTATTGATTGTAGGTTTGTTTATTCCATGTGTAACTCTGTGTTGTTGTATGTGTCGAACTGCTTTGCTTTATTTTGGCCAGGTCGCAGTTGCAAATGAGAACTTGTTCTCAACGAGCCTACCTGGTTAAATAAAGGTGAAATAAAATAAATAATTCAGTTTTATGTGTAGGCTAAAGACTGTACTGGCCTTTTGCGTAGCCAAGCTGACAGAAGCTAGCTAGCAATGGCTTGCCACTGATTAACTTCTTGTTAATCCAACCGCATTGTCAGATTTCAAAAAGGCTTTATGGTGAAAGCATACCATGCGATTATCTGAGGACAGTGCCCCACATATAAAAGCATTAAAAACATTTTCCAAACCAGCAGAGGTGTCACAAAAGTCCAATAAAGTCCTTCTTTATATCCCCCAAAAATTAAGTTTAGTTGGCACGTTTGATTCAGTAATCCACCTGTTCCACTCTTTCATGCATACAAAGGAATCCCAAAACTTACCAATAAACTTTGTCCAAACAAGTCAAAAAACGTTTCTAATCAATACTCAGGTACCCTAATATGTAAATAAACAATCAAATTTAAGACGGAATGTAGTATGCTCAATGCCGGAGATAAAATACGAAGTGCGCACCCTCATCCACACACACCACAAGACTACAGTCCAAAATGAGAGCCACCTTCAAAAACTAAAATTACTAACACATTTTTCAAAAAACAAGCCTGACACCCTTTCTAAAGAATGTTATCATCTAGTGGAAGCCATAGGAACTGCAATATGGGAGGAATTCCTTTCAATATCCCATAGACAAGCAATTAAATGATGGTGACCTCAACAACAACAACAAAAATCCGGATGGATTCTCCTCGAGTTTTCGCCTGCCATATCAGTTCTGTTATACTCACAGACCTTATTTTAACATTTTTAGAAACATCATTGTTTTCTATCCAATGCTACCAATTATATGCATATCCTAGCTTCTGGGCCTGAGTAACAGGCAGTTTACTTTGGGCATGCTTTTCATCCGGACGTGAAAATACTGCCCCTACCCAAGAGAGGTTAAGCCAATGTATAAAACTTTTATGAATGTTTATTATGACTATTTCTGTTTTTTGAATTTGGCGCTCTGCAATTTCATCGGATGTTGTCGAGGTGGGTCGCTAGTGGAACGCCTGTGCCAGAAAGGTTAAGCACCAGCTGTCAGAGCAGCTCACAGATCACTGCACCTGTACATAGCTCATCTGTAAATAGCCCATCCATTCTACCTCATCCCCATACTGTATTTATTTATTTATTTATCTTGCTCCTTTGCACCCCAGTATCTCTACCTGCACATTCATCTTCTGCACATTCTACCATTCCAGTGTTTAATTGCTATAATGTAATTACTTCACCACCACGGCCTATTTTTTGCCTCTCTTATCCTACTTCATTTGCACATGCTGTATATAGATTTTTCTACTGTATTATTGATTGTATGTTTGTTTCTCCATGTGTAACTCAGTATGCATATCCTATCTTCTGGGCCTGAGTAACAGGTCATTAACTTTGGGCACGTCAGTCATCCGAACTTCCAAATACTGCCCCCCTTGCCCCCCTTGAAGTCTATTTTCAAATGGGTGGCCAATAATAAACTGGTCCTGAACAAAAGCATTGTATTTGGTACAAATCATTCCCTAAGTTCTAGATCTCATCTGAATCTGACAGTGAATGGTGTGGCTATTCAACAATTTGAGGAGACTAAATTACAATTACTATATTGGTCAAAACATGTAAATTCAATGGTTGTAAAGATGGGGAGATGTCTTTCCGTAATAGATACTCAGCTTTTTTGCAGGTACCTAACCACCAGGTTCTATGGCTATAACTAGTCAAGCAAATGTGTCTGAGATACGAAGAATTAGATCATACACATAATGTTAGTGACCCAGCCAGCTAATGTTAGCTAGCTAACAGTACACTTGAAATTAAACCACTTCCTGTCAAAATTAGAAACGTGTAATATCTGATAATCTTACCAGTATACGTTGTGTGTCTCCAGTCTGACGCCATGCACGGTTGCCTTAGTTTGACGATGTATTCCAGACTGGTGTTTTCTCCACCTCCTTAGCTATCATACTTGATATTCCACTGATTTCAAAACTCGGTCCTCCAGAAAGTGGAGCGCATTCACATAACGTTAGCTAGCTAACAGTGCACTTTAACTATACATTAGGTTTATGTAGTTTTACTACACAATGCATAGTTTTTTTAAAGCCGAGTTCAACATGATTACCTAAACATACCGAGCAGCTCCGCTAGACAGATGCACGCTATATGGTAGACCAATCCAAACTCATCTGTCGGCATGTCCAGCACATTCATTATCTCAACCATTCATGGCTAACGAGGTTGCTCGCTTTTTCTGTGGCTAAACCAGCTAGGCTCGTTATTTGACAATTTTATTCGTATTTACAGATGGCACAGAAGTTTGATATTAAAGGAACATGAAAGTTTGATAAAAATATATTTTTACGTTAAAACGGCTCTCCTGTGATGTTGTGACTTGCGACATATGCCTAGTTACCTGAATCGGGTCACATACAGTGGCTTGCAAATTTATTCACCCCCATTGGCATTGTTCCTATTTTGTTGCCTTACAACCTGGAATAAAAAATGATTTTGGGGGGGGGGGGGGGGGTTGTATCATTTGATTTACACAACATGCCTACCACTTTGAAGACGCAAAATGTTTTTATATTGTGAAACAAACAAGAAGTAAGACAAAAAAGCTGAACTTGAGAGTGCATAACTATTCACCCCCACAAAATCCATACTTTGTAGAGCCACCTTTTGCAGCAAGCTTGGCACATCTAGCCACTGGGATTTTTTCCCATTCTTCAAGGCGAAACTCTCAAGGCAAGTAGTTTTCAGCTATACTTTTGTGGCTGTTTATTTACCACCACAGACAGATGTTGGCACTAAGACCGCACTCAGTCAGCTGTATAAGAAAATAAGCAAACAGGAAACCACTCACCCAGAGGCGGCGCTCCTAGTGGCCAGAGACTTTAATGCAGGGAAACTTAAACAAATTCTACCAAATTTCCATCAACATGTTAAATGTGCAACCGAAGGGAAAATAATTCTAGATCACCTGTACTCCACACACAGAGACGCGTACAAAGCTCTCCCTCGCCCTCCACTTGGTAAATCCGAATGATTCCTGCTTACAAGCAAAAATTAAAGCAAGAAGCACCAGTGACTCAGTCTATTTAAAAAGTGGTCAAATGAAGCAGATGCTAAACTACAGGACTGTTGTGCTATCACAGACTTGGGATTCTTCCGATGGCATTGAGGAGTACAACACATCAGTCACTGGCTTTATCAATAAGTGCATTGAGGACGTCGTCCCCACAGTGACTGTACGTACATACCCCAACGAGAAGCCATGGATAACAGGCAACATTTGCACAGAGCTAAAGGGCATAGCTGCCGCTTTCAAGTTGTGGGACTAAGGTGTGTCTAACCTGGAAGCTTACAATAAATCCTGCTATTCCCTGTGATGAACCATCAAACAGGCAAAGCGTCAGTACAGGGCTAAGATTGAATCATACTACACCAGCTCCGACGCACGTCTTATGTGGCATGGCTTGCAAACTATTACAGACAACAAAGGGAATCACAGCCACGAGCTGCCCAGTGACACGAGCCTACCAGACGAGCTAAATCACTTCTATGATCACTTCCAGTCAAGCAACACTGAGGCATGGAAGAGAGCATCAGCTGTTCCGGACGACTGCGTGGTCACGCTCTCCGAAGCCGACGTGAGTAAGACCTTTAAACAGGTCAAAAAAGTCTGCGGGGCCAGGCGGATTTCCAGGGCGTGTGCTCCGGGCATGTGCTGACCAACCGGCAGGTGTTTTCACTGACATTTTCAACATGTCCCTGACTGAGTCTGTAATTCCAACATGTTTCAAGCAGACCACCATAGTCCCTGTGCCCAAGAACACAAAGGCAACCTGCCTACATGACTACAGACCCATACCACTCATGTCCTTAGCCATGAAGTGCTTTGAAAGGTTGGTAATGGCTCACATCAACACCGTTATCCCAGAAATCCTAGACCCACTCCAATTTGCATACTGCCCAAACAGATCCACAGATGATGCAATCTCTATTGGACTCCACATTGCCCTTTCCCACATGGACAAAAGGAACACTTATGTGAGAATGCTATTCATTGACTACAGCTCAGCGTTCAACACCTTAGCACCCTCAAAGCTCATCACTATGCTAAGGATCCTGGGACTAAACACCTCCCTCTGCAACTGGATCCTGGACTTCCTGACGGGCCGCCCCCAGGTGGTGATTGTAGGTAGCAACACATTTGCCACCCTGATCCTCAACACTGGAGCTCCCCAGGGGTGCGTGCTCAGTACCCTCCTGTACTCCCTGTTCACCAACGACTGCATGGCCAGGCACGACTCCAACACCATCACTAAGTTTGCAGATGACACAACAGTGGTAGGCCTGATCACCGACAAGACAGCCTATAGAGAGGAGGTCAGAGACCTGGCCAGGTGGTGCCAGGACAACAACCTATCTCTCAACGTAACCAAGACTAAGGAGATCATTGTGGACTACAGGTAAAGGAGGACCGAGCACGCCCCCATTCTCATCGACGTGGCTATAGTGGAGCAGATTGAGAGCTTCAAGTTCCTTGGTGTCCACTTCGACAACACACCAAGACAGTCGTGAAGAGGGCATGACAAAGCTTTTCCCCCTTTTTTGCATGGGTCCTGAGATCCTTAAAAGGTTCTATAGCTGCAACATTGAGAGCATGGTTGCACTGGTTGCATCACTGCCTGGTACGGCAATTGCTCGGCCTCTGACTGCAAGGCACTACAGAGGGTAGTGCGTATAGCCCAGTACATCACTGGGGCTAAGCTGCCTGCCATCCAGGACCTCTACACCAGGCGGTGTCAGAGGAAGGCCATAATAATTGTCAAAGACCCCAGCCATCCCAGTCATAGAATGTTCTCTCTACTACCGCATGGCAAGCGGTACCGGAGTGCCAAATCTAGGACCAAAAAGGCTTCTCAACAGATTTTACGCTACTGCTACTCTCTGTTTATCATATATGCATAGTCACTTTAACTTTACATTCATGTACATACTACCTCAATTGGGGTGACCAACCAGTGCTCCCGCACATTGGCTAACCGGGCTATCTGCATTATGTCCCATTCACCACCCGCCAACCCCTATTTTACTACTGCTACTGCTACTCTCTGTTCGTCATATATGCATAGTCACTTTAACCATATCTACATGTACATACTACCTCAATCAGTCTGAATAACCAGTGTCTGTATGTAGCCTCGCTACTGTATATAGCCTGTCTTTTAACTGTTGTTTTATTTCTTTACCTACCTATTGTTCACCTAATACCTTTTTTTGCACTATTGGTTAGAGCCTGTAAGTAAGCATTTCACTGTTGTATTCGGTGCAAGTGACAAATAAACTTAGATTTTATTTGATTTACAGGAATATGGATCTGAATATATACAGCAACACCTACCCTGTAGACATTCCTGTCATTTTTCTAGATATTATATCCTTATATTCCTATTGCTGCATCATCAAAGGTGCTGTCTACGTGAGTCTCAGAAATGGCTAATATATTAATATTATCTAAGATTAGCAAATTACAAATTTCATGAACGTTGTTTCTGAGGCTACATACAGTATAATGGAATAAAAGGTATACCCTTCAACTCAGCTTAAACAAAAAATGTAGAAGTCATACAGTGTATCTATGTGAGTTAACTTTAACCCTTTCCTGGGATGCTTATCTAAAACTGAACTCAGAATGATAATTGCTTACATTTTTTATAATTGTAATTCTGATAATGACAAATTAAGAATGAATGAGCAGATTATGTTGAGCAGATGCCTTATCTGGTTTAACTGGGCTGTAGCAGGGTGCTCTATTCTTTGTGCCACTTCTGCATAGCTGTCTTGTTGGTCTCTTCTGATTAGGTTGTTGTCCTGTTAACATTGGGGATAGTGGGTTGGGAGGGTGATGTCCACTCTGGATGGGGGCTGATGGTGCAGGGTGGAGCTGGCCTCCCTAGAAGGGGCCTGGTGGTTGGAGCTGGTCTCTCTGGAAGGGACCTGATAGTGTATCATGGAGCTGGCCTCTGGATGGGGCCAATGGTGTAGGGTAGAACTGGCCTCTCTAGAAGGGGGCCTGGTGGTGTAAGGTGGAGCTGGCCTCTCTGGATAGGGCCTGTTGATGTAGGGTGGTGCAGGTATTTCTGGGTGGGGGCTGGTAGTTGTGATCTTGGAGGATGTATGGCAGAGTTCCTCTTATTTGCTTTTTTGCTTTGTCCCAGAGAAATTCATTTCAGTTCCCTAGCAAACACCTTGACACCCTGTTTGTTCAAGTGTACTAGGTCCTATATCAGCTGGGGGTGAATATCACGGTGGTTCGCTAAGTAAACATTGTCCAAGAGAGCACAGCCTCTAGACTGCTCAGCATTGTTGTTGTTCTGAATAATGTGGAAGGGCACATCTCCACATGGCAACAGTGATTTGGTATTAGGAAACCTCTCTGCAGCTCTGGCTGCCACTTGTTGCATTACACAAACTACATGTCCTCTCGTTGCCATCAAATCATTTGTACCTGTGCGAATTGTATTGTTTGACCCTATTTTATTTGTTGTTGGGCACCATAGCTTTCGGACTGGCATGCCAGGGAAAAGCAATTCCTCTCTGAGAAATGTCCCATTGGAAACATGAAGGCCATAGGGTGCTCTGCCTGTGTGCTGCTGTTGTAGGCTGTGGTGGATGGAGTGGGGTGGGGACCACAGATGGCCTTTTCTTGTCTTCCTTTCTCCTGAGGGTCCCAGCATGGCTCTGCTGGTGCTTGTGCTCTGGGGCTGCGATGGGGAGATCTGGTTTAAGTATCTGACAAGGAAATGTGCTGGTTTGGGAGGAGGAGATGTTCTGGGCCTGGTTACTGACCACTTGTACTGATTCTAGGGGCTCCCGAGTGGCGCAGCGGTCTATGGCACTGCATCTCGGTGCTTATGGCATCACTACAGACCTGTTTTGATTCCAGGCTGTATCACAACTGGCCATGATTGGGAGTCAATTGCTCAGCATCTTCTGGGTTCGAGCTTGCCCGGTGTAGGCTGTCATTGTAAATAATAATTTATTCTCAACAACAACTTAGTGCGGAGATCCCGCTAGCGGGATCAAATTCGACAACATCCGGTGAAATCAGAGCGCGCCAAATTCAAAATATAAAATCGTAATATAAAAAATGTATGAAAATACAAGTGTCATACATGATTCTTTCGCTTAGAATCTTGCTAATCGAACTGCGTTGTCAGATTTAAAAAAGGCTTTACGGCGAAAGCATAGCATTCGATTGTCTGAGGACAGCGCCTCACATAAGCATTATTTCCAAACCAGCACAGGCGTCACAAAATAACAAATAGCGATAAAATAAACAACTTACTTTTGAAGATATTCCTCTATTTGCAATCCCAAGGGTCCCAGCTACACAATGAATGGTTGTTTTGTTCGATAAAGTCCTTCTTTATATCCCAAAATTAATGTTTAGTTGGCTCCACTAGTCCTTCAACATGCAAACAAAGGATTCCAAAAAAGTTACCAGCAAACGAGTCAAATAATGTTTTTAATTCATCCTCAGGTTGTCTAGTATCTAAATAAACGATAATATTTCAGACGGAAATTACTATGTTCAATAGCAAAGGAAAAGAACGAACCCACGTTCACGCGCGCAAAAAGACTACTTTTGCCCTGGCGCTCAACTTGGAAAGACTACAAATACTTCTTCATTTTTCAAAACAACAACCCTAAACCTTGAATAAAGACTGTTGACATCTACTGGAAGCCATAGGAACTGCAATCTGGGAGATGGAAATTAGATCTTTCAATAGCATTGAAGTCATTCGGAGCTCCAAAATAACATTTTCCAGATCAATTTTCCTCGGGTTTTCGCCAGCTTTATCAGTTCTGTTACACTCACAGACATTATTTTAACCGTTTTAGAAATATCAGAGTGTTTTCTATCCAATTCTACCAATTATATGCATATCCTAGCTTCTAGTCCTGAGTAACAGGTAGTTTACTTTGGGCACGTCAGACAGGCGGAAATTCATGAAACTAGCCTTACTCGCAGAGAGGTTAAACGGCTTGCCTAGTTAATAAATAAAGGTTAAATAAAAAATAAATAAATACAATTCTGTGTGAGTTCCGGAGGTTCACTGTGAGAAGCATTGGTACAGCCGATGTGAGGGTGTGGTTGTGAGGCTTGTGATTAGGCTCCAGTTGGTCTCAGAGTGTGGATGGTGGTGTCTTTGTGTTCTAGAAATTATATGACTGCTGACAACTCCCTTTGTAGCTCCTCCCTGATGTCAGCTACCTCTCTCCTCTCGACTATTGCCAGTTTCTCTCTCAGCTCATCCTTATCCTTCCTCAGAACAGTGACCTCACCACAAGGCTCATTCACCTACCTCCATTAGGGAGATACTCCCAAAGGTCTGGTACAGCTCGGACAGGTTGTCACTCTCCATGTCTGCCAGGGTAGCTTGGTTAAATATGAGGGTGGGGGTACTTTTGGAATTAACTGATTTCTCATCAGGTATGTTTTCTGATTGAAGCGTTGCAGTTAGAGTGCCATTCTCTTTCAAGGTGTCTGCTAGCTCTTTCAGTGATGAAAACTCATGTATATAGAGGATAAGTGCAGCTTCTAGGCCTGGAATAATTGTTGTTGTAGGTGTTAATGGCGAAGAGTCGATTATCAGGCTCCTGTTCATCAAATACGAAGACCTGTCGACCATTAGTGATTCCTCTCTTTCTGGCATGGCCAAAGTGCCTACATGTGGCAGAATACCAAGCAGCAGTAAGCTCTGTATAGAAGAGCAATCAGAGATTGTATTCTTGTCTCCAATTAGGGTATAATCAGCAAACAATGTCTCTGGATTTTCTCTTAGCAGCTTTTGTTTGTGATGCTGTTTACAATTTTCAGACCTCTTTTCTGCTGGTAGATCAAATGGAAGCATTGATATTTTTAGAATTTGAGTATTGAATACATGCAACTTTTAAAATAATTTACTTTTTATAATGAATATATAAAAGCTATTAAATATGTACATACAATGCACAGAACAATTTTACCTCGCCTTTATGTACTTTTATGTTTGTTTCCTTTTCAATGCCTCATACTGTCTTTCATTTAGAAATCTTACAGAAATCCTACAAAACAATTCCCTTTTCTGTAGATTTTTCCCTCTATCTTGACTCCTTCTCATTGTCCTTATTTCCTAATCCCTAAATCCTGCCCTTGATGCTTACTGCCAGATGATCAAAATGATTTAGTAGACAAGCTAAGTTTCAGAGCCAGGTTGATCAATCTCTCAAAATGTCTGTCAAAATCCCAAAAAATCAAACAATCTTCTCAAAGGAAAAACAGGAAAAACAACCACTGATATCTCCAGATGTGGAGAACACAGCACAGCACTGAAACAACCAAACTGTTCACTAAAAAGCATCCTTCATTTATTGTTGCTCTAGAAAATACACTATACATTTTTATGAGATCAGACATGTTGTTTTGGGTTAGCAGGCAATGCCCCTGGGATGCTAGCTAGCTACCTAACTTGTAAATATGGGTTTAAATAAATTGACTAGCTAGCTAATATTAGCTAGCCATTTCAAGTTGAAATATTATTGAAAAAGCTGTCTCCATCCTATGATTAGCTACCAAGCTTTGGTATTTGGTATTTTATTAGGATCCCCATTAGCTGTTGCAATAGCAGCAGCTACTCTTCATGGGGTCCAGAAGCGAGAATCCAAGTGCCTGCCCTGTATTGATCCTAAATGCCAATGGGCTAAAGTTAGCTGTTGTTAGCAAGGTATCTACAGTGGGGCAAAAAAAGTATTTAGTCTGCCACCAATTGTGCAAGTTCTCCCACTTAAAAAGATGAGAGAGGCCTGTAATTTTCATCATAGGTACACTTCAACTATGACAGACCCAATTTGCATGCCTTGCCACATCAGACGAGCATCAGAGACAGTGTAGTACGATAGGATCTTAGTCCTGTATTGATGCTTTGCCTGTTTGATGCTTCGTCAGAGGGCATAGCGGGATTTCTTACAAGCTTCCGGGTTAGAGTCCCGCTCCTTGACAGCGGCAGCTCTAGCCTTTAGCTCAGTGCAGATGTTGCCTGTAATCCATGGCTTCTGGTTGAGGTATGTACTGTGGGGACGACGTCATCAATGCACTTATTGATGAAGCCAATGACTGATGTGGTGTACTCCTCAATGCCATATTCCAGGCTTTGCTTGCAAAACAGTCCTGTAGTTTAGCGTCTGCTTCATCTGACCTTGGCTTAAAAAACTATCACGGACTACAAAGGGAAACCCAGACGAGAGCTGCCCAGTAACACAAGCATGCCAGACGAGCTAAATGTATTTTATGCTCAATTTGAGGCAAGCAACAATGAAGCATGCACGAGAGCACCAGCTCTTTGGACGAATGTGTGTTAATGCTCTCGGTAGCGGATGTGAGCAAGACCTTAAAAACAGGTCAACATTCACAAAGCTGCGGGGCCAGACTGATTGTCAGGACGTGTACTCAAAGCACGCACAGATCAACTGGCAAGTGTCTTCACTGACATTTTCAACCTCTCCCTGACTGAGTCTGTAATACCTACAATACCTTGCGAAAAGTATTCACCCCCTTGGCATTTTTCCTATTTTGTTGCCTTATAACATGGAATTAAAATTGATTTTTGGGGGGGATTGTATCATTAGATTTTTATTGTGAAACAAACAAATAAGACAAAAAAAACAGAAAACTTGAGCGTGCACAACTATTCACCCCCCCCAAAGGCAATTCTTTGTAGAGACAAATTTTACAGCAATTACAGCTGCAAGTCTCTTGGGGTAGGTCTCTCTAAGCTTGGCACATCTAGCCACTAGGACTTTTGCCCATTCTTCAAGGCAAAACTGCTCCAGCTCCTTCAAGTTGGATGGGTTCTGCTGTTGTACAGCAATCTTTAAGTCATACTACAGATTCTCAATTGGATTGAGGTCTGGGCTTGGACTAGGCCTTTCCAAGACATTAACATGTTTCCCCTTAAACCACCCGAGTGTTGCTTTAGCAGTATGCTTAGGGTCATTGTCCTGCTGGAAGGTGAACCTTCGTCCCAGTCTCAAATCTCTGGAAGACTGAATCAGATTTCCCTCAAGAATTTTCCTGTATTTAGCACCATCCATCATTCCTTCAATTCTGACCAGTTTCCCAGTCCCTGCCGATGGAAAAACATCCCCACAGCATGATGCTGCCACCACCATGCTTCACTGTGGAGATATTGTTCTCAAGGTGATGAGAGGTGTTGGGTTTGCGCCAGACATAGCATTTTCCTTGATGGCCAAAAAGCTACATTTTAGTCTCATAAGACCAGAGTAACTTCTTCCATATGTTTGGGGAGTCTCCCTCATGCCTTTTGGCAAACAACAAACTTGTTTGCTTATTTTTTTCTTGAAGCAATGGCTTTTTTCAGGCTACTCTTCCATAAAGCCCAGCTCTGTGGAGTGTACGGCTTAAAATTGTCCTATGGACAGATTCTCTGCAGTGGAGCTTTGCAACTCCTTCAGGGTTATCTTTGGGCTCTTTGTTGCCTCTGATTATAATGCCCCTCTTACCTGGTCCGTGTGTTTTGGTGGGCGGTAGTTGAATTTTGGTCTCTTAGCAGGTGTGTTGTGATGCCATATTCTTTCCATTAATTAATCATGGATTTAATGGTGCTCTGTGGGATGTTCGAAGTTTCTTACATTTTTGAGACTTAAAAAAAATGTATATATATTTTTCTTTGCCAAGGTTATTTTTTTCATTGAATTTCACCAAGTTGTACTATTTTGTGTATGTCCATTACATGAAATCCAAATAAAACTCTACAGTTTGTAATTCAACAAAATAGGAAAAATGCCAAGGGGGATGAATACTTTTGCAAGGTACTGCAAGGTTTCAAGCAGGCCACCATAGTCCCTGTGCCCAAGGAGGGGAAGGTAACCTGCCTAAATTATTACCGCCCCGTAGCACTCACGTCGGTAGCCATGAAGTGCTTTCGAAGGCTGGTCATGGCTCACATCAACAGCATCCTTCCCGGATACCCTAGACCCACTCCAATTCGCATAATGCCCCAATAGATCCACAGATGACGCAATCTCAATTGCACTCCACACTGCCCACCTTGACAAAGGGAACGTCTAGGTGAGAGTGTTGTTCGTTGACTACCACTCAACGTTCAACACCATAGTCCCCACGAAGGTCATCAATAAGCTAAGGAACCTGGGACTAAACAGGGGGTAAGGGTAGGCAACAATACGTCTGCCACACTGATCCTCAACACGGGGGCCCATCAGGGGTGTGTACATAGTCCCCTCCTGTAGTCCCGGTTCACCCACGACTGTGTCGCCAAACTCGACTCCAACACCATCATTAAGTTTGCTGATGACACAACAGTGCTAGGCCTGATCACAGACAACAATGAGACAGCCTGAAGGGAGGAGGTCAGAGACCTGGCAATGTGGTGCCAGGACAACAACCTCTCCATAAATCTGAGCAAGACAAAGGAGCTGATCGTGGACTACAGGAAAAGGCGGCCAAACAGGCCCCCATTAACATTGACGGGTGTTGTAGTGGAACGGGTCGAGAGTTTCTAGTGCCTTGGTGTCCACATCACCAACCAACTATCATGATCCAAACACACCAAGACAGTTGTGAAGAGGGCACAACAACACCTTTTCCCCCTCAGAGACTGAAAAGATTAGGCATGGGTCCCCAGATCCTCAAAAAGCTGCATCGAGAGCATCCTGTCTGGTTGCATCACCTCCTGGTATAGCAACTGCTCGTCATCTGACCGTAAGGCGCTACAGAGGGTAATGTGTATGGCCCAGTACAACACTGAGACCAAGCTTCCTGCCATCTAGGACCTATATAATAGGTGGTGTCAGAGGAAAGTCCTAAAAATTGTCTGAGACTCCAGTCACCCAAGTCATAGACTGTTCTCTCTGCTACCGCACGGCAAGCGGTACCGGAGCGTCAAGTCTAGAACCAAAAGGTTTCTTAACAGCTTCTACCCCCAAACCATAAAACTGCTGAAAAATTAATCAAATGGCCACCCGAATATTTAAATAACCACCCCCACTCCCCCTCCATTTGTTTTGTACTGCTGCTAATCACTGTTTATTATCTATGTATAGTCACTTCACCCCTGCCTACATGTACCCACGCACATTACCTCGGTACCGGTACCACCTGTCTATAGCCTCGTTATTGTTATTTTTTTGTCTTACTTTGTCACGGCAGCTGAAGGAGGAGGAAACCGTACCTATTCTTTATTTAGGATTACGCCGACAAAAACAATAAACACTACAAACAAACCGTGAAGCTAAAGGCTATGTGCCCTAAACAAAGTCAACTTCCCACCAAGACAGGTGGGAAATAGGCTACCTAAGTATGGTTTTCAATCAGAGAATACGATAGACAGCTGTCCCTGATTTTCGAACCATACCCGGCCAAAACATTGAAAACAAAACATAGAATGCCCACCCCAAATCACACCCTGACCAAACCAAATAGAGACATTAACCTTTTGTAACTAGAGGGCAATATTTTCATTTTTGGATAAAAAACATTCCCGTTTTAAACGGGATATTTTGTCACGACAAGATGCTCGACTATGCATATAATTGACAGCTTTGGATAGAAAACACTCTGACGTTTCCAAAACTGCAAAGATATTGTCTGTGAGTGCAACATAACTGATGTTACAGGCGAAACCCAGATAAAAATCCAACCAGGAAGTGCCAGGGATTTTGAAATCCCTGCATGCCAATGACTCCTTATAAGGCTGTGAATGGGCTACGAATGAACTTACGGTTTCTACGTATTCCCCAAGGTGTCTACAGCATTGTGACGTCTTTTTACGCATTTATGTTGAAGAATAGCCGTAAGGGACCACATTGAGCAAGTGGTCGCATTGTAACAGTTTTCTTGATGAGAAGGAGAGTCGGACCAAAATGCGGCGTGTCTATTGCAATCCATGTTTAATGAAGTAACACACTAAACACAAACACTACCAAAACAATAAACTTAACGAAAACCGAAACAGCCTATACTTGTGTAACCTAACACAGAACAATGACACTAGGGACAATCACCCACGACAAACTCAAAGAATATGGCTGCCTAAATATGGTTCCCAATCAGAGACAACGATAAACACCTGCCTCTGATTGAGAACCACTTCAGACAGCCATAGACTTAGCTAGAACACCCCACTAGCTACAATCCCCATACACACCACATACAAAAACCCCATGCCACACCCTGGCCTGACCAAATAAATAAAGATAAACACAAAATACTTTGACCAGGGTGTGACAGAACCCCCCCCCTAAGGTGCGGACTCCCGAACGCACCTCAAAACAATAGGGAGGGTCCGGGTGGGCGTCTGTCCATGGTGGCGGCTCCGGCGCGGGACGTGGACCCCACTCAATCAATGTCTTAGTCCCTTCTCCTCGCGTCCCTGGATAGTCCACCCTCGCCGCCGACCATGGCCTAGTAGTCCTCACCCAGAACCCCACTGGACTGAGGAGCAGATCGGGACTGAGGGGCAGCTCGGGACTGAGGCAGCTCGGAACTGAGGGGAAGCTCAGGAGTGAGAGGAAGCTCAGGAGTGAGAGGAAGCTCAGGCAGGTTGATGAATCTACCAGATCCTGTTCGACTGGCAGATCTGGAAGAGTCTGGTCGACTGGCAGATCTGGAAGAGTCTGGTCGACTGGCAGATCTGGAAGAGTCTGGTCGACTGGCAGATCTGGGAGAGTCTGGTCGACTGGCAGATCTGGGAGAGTCTGGTCGACTGGCAGATCTGGGAGAGTCTGGTCGACTGGCAGATCTGGGAGAGTCTGGTCGACTGGCAGATCTGGGAGAGTCTGGTCGACTGGCAGATCTGGGAGAGTCTGGTCGACTGGCAGATCTGGGAGAGTCTGGTCGACTGGCAGATCTGGGAGAGTCTGGTCGACTGGCAGATCTGGGAGAGTCTGGTCGACTGGCAGATCTGGCTGCTCCATGCTGACTAGCTGCTCCATGATGACTGGCAGCTCTGGCTGCTCCATGCTGACTGGCTGCTCCATGCTGACTGGCTGCTCCATGCTGACTGGCGGCCCTGGCTGCTCCATGCTGACTGGCGGCCCTGGCTGCTCCATGCTGACTGGCGGCCCTGGCTGCTCCATGCTGACTGGCGGCCCTGGCTGCTCCATGCTGACTGGCGGCCCTGGCTGCTCCATGCTGACTGGCGGCCCTGGCTGCTCCATGCTGACTGGCGGCCCTGGCTGCTCCATGCTGACTGGCGGCCCTGGCTGCTCCATGCTGACTGGCGGCCCTGGCTGCTCCATGCTAACTGGCAGCTCTGGCGGCTCCTTGCAGACTGGCAGCTCTGGCGGCTCCTTGCAGACTGGCAGCTCCTTGCAGACTGGCAGCTCCTTGCAGACTGGCAGCTCCTTGCAGACTGGCAGCTCTGGCGGCTCCTTGCAGACTGGCAGCTCCTTGCAGACTGGCAGCTCCTTGCAGA